>NC_083107.1:38966942-39566942 GCF_949774975.1 Lagenorhynchus albirostris
TAATGATTTGCCAAACATCCTGATTTAAAATGGCAGTAGTCAAAAGCAAGGTTGCCTGCTGGTTGTCAGGTAGCCCACCTGTTCTCCAAATCAAAGTTCCCCTGACCTGTGCCCAACGCAAAGCTGTTATCCTTTAAACCACTGCTAGATGTGTGTGTACGCCTTGTTGGGCTCTCTCGCTAACGTTCCCGTCTGCTGTCGGAGAGAAGCTTCCTACTGGAAGCTTCATGTTGCCTTCTTTATGTAGGCCGATCCTTGGGGAATGAGCTCATGAACACTTGTTGGGAAGGTTTTGGTGGGGGCTGGGGTGGGAGGGAAGGGAGGAGGGCCCGTATGCTTTAAGCAGCAAGGGACAGTTAACGGGAAGAAGTCGACTGAAGCAGTGCTCAATTCAGGATAGGATGAGGACCCCTTCCTAGTGTTTTAAAATAGTGGGGTGGTTTTTCAAGAAGGGGCAACTGTATTATTCATGACTTGGTATAGTTTTTTTGAGAAGAAATGCAGAAAACAGCTAGTGGTTGAGGGTGGGAAAGATGTGAAATAGGTAAAGTCGTGGTCTCTAGGAGGGTGAGCAAAGGTGGTTTTTGATTAAAACAAAGGGGCCTGAGGAGGGGGGAGAACACTACTTTGGAGTGACGTAAAGGAGAAAAGTGATTAGCAGAGTTTATTAAGTGCCAGTTTGGTTATTATTTATTAGCATAGAAAAGTTAATTAACACTTGTGATATTCGAAGTTGCAATGGGCTACGTGACTGTTTCCAGCCAACTGCATAATGGCAAGAACATGGAAGCTGCTAGGCCTGGGCTCTTTCTTCATGTTCTGTGACTACTTGTTTAAGATATTCTAGGTTTGTGTAGATATCAGTGAATATATCAGAGTGAAGCATTAGATAGCAATGGAAGGAATTCTTTTAAAATAGTTCTATCTAATACTGGGTATTAAAAGGATTACATTTAGGATTTTATTAATGGTTAATCTGTGCAAGTGGTATGGAGTAAGGGCTCATGGCACAGTTTTTAATACCTACTGTGTACTGTGCTTAACAAATACTATGTCATTTAAATCTCATACCAACAATGTTGGTATTATTATCTCTTTTTAACTGATATGAGATCTAAGATTCACACAAGGTCACATGGCTAATAAAGTGTCAGAGTTCAAAATCAAATCTCCCATACCCCCAAGGTTTGTTCAGTGAATGTTGACAATTAAATCCATACCATAGTCACTTATGGATATTCATGCATGCTTATTCATTAATTATACCCACACATGTCAGAATGCCCATCTGTTTTTTGATGGGATGGTTAGTAAATTAGAAGGAGATCCTTTGTGATAGGCAAGAACATGTCTCCCCTATCTTTTTTTTCTAAGTAAAGGCCTTTGTAACGTTCTTTAAGCCCCAATCCAGAGGGGTTGTCTCCAGGGACCAGGGGACACTTAACTTTGTTCTCTAAAGCCAGTTGTGCTACAAATGAAGATAGCAATTAGCATTCATCATCATGGTGATTTTTATCTCCCTCTCTGGGTTGACACAGTGCTTATCACAGGGCTACCTAAGTGCATTGACCTGCTTTGCTAACTTCTCAAGAAACAATGCTGGGAGGAGAATAGCTCCTTCCTCTGAGCTGTTCAGTGCCTAGCTCACAGATAACCATTTAATTTTCTCACTATTGCAACTCCTTCATCATCCGAACTGCTATGTTGTTCACACTTGCTCAGTAGAAATGCAGTGAAATTCTTATGTGATGGTGAGCGGCCTTCCGAATCACAAGGTATATTGAAATTCACGCCATGGTGTGTCTACATACGACTTACCACATGTTTTAGGAGCTGTGTGGTGCAAAGAGAATCTACTTAAGTAAGCTTAAAATGGGTGTTTTCGAACGACTTCATGGGCATCTCATGAAACCCCTACGTACTAACAGAGCTTTGCATCACAGAAATGGGGGCAGAAGTGGGCATCTCCTCACTCCTCTCTCTCATCCCACTATCTCTCCTCTCTGCTTCTCTTTGCTCCTATGCTTTATTTTCATCTCTGTTGACCAGTTTCTCTGTTTACATATCTGCTTACACATGGCGCATCGTGGCTGCCTTCAAATGGTGGCCTTAGCCTGCAAATCTACGTGACTGTTCAGCTCATATTCCTCACATCAAAGTAATGCAGATCCCAGTTTCCCTATTTCAGATTCCTAGGAGAAGGAATCTGCTGAAGCCCAGGTCATGTGTCTACTCCTGGTCCAAACAGTTGTGATGGGGGAGGGTGGCTGGAGAGGAGAGGTCGTTCATGCTTGCTGGGCTGCTTCTTTCAGTACACTGGGCAGAGCTCCTATGAAATGGCTTAGGAGGAGGAGGTGTGTCTCTCTAGAATCAGCTGGAGTGAGGATTGTCTATGGGGGGAAAAAAAGGTGGACTTTACTGTGTACAGTGATGGATTTTTAAGTCACTACACTTAAGAGAGAGAAACAAAATTCTCATACAGAAAACCATATCCTGTACATTTTTAGTTAGAGGTGCTTCTGCAGAGCACCAGGGAAATGGAAATACCTCATCTTAGATCTGAAGTCAAGAATCTCCATTTTTTTCTGGACTAAAATCACACTGTATTTTTGGAAGATTATATGTGTTTCTACATATAAACCTATTTGTTGGAATTCAGGGGAAAGAGGAAGTTGAATTCAACCACTCTTCTTCCCCACCCCTACCCACACCCCTAGAATACACTGGAAAGCCACCTTTCTCCTCTCCCATCCACGTGCATTTCATATGCAGACACAGCCACCACCAGGCGTTGCTGGCTTTGTGAGCACGGCCCTGAAAGTCTTGAAGACCCTTGAAAAGTTCAGTTAGCTCTTCAGATAGTTCTCTCAGGCTGTTTGTAGGTCATAATTGGGATTTCTAACAACCCTGAGTAGATGTCTATGATTTGCTGAGAAAAGGTTAAATTATAATCAATTCTTGGGGAAGATTTGATTGGAGGACAACTTTCCTCATGCCTGGGGGCTCCCTCCTTCTCCTCCTGGCAGTACCATCATGGTCTGGGTGTTTATAACTTCACTCAGTTCAATTGCTGTTTCTCCATCCTTGAGTTGTACCCAGACAGCCAGTTCCCTCTCATGAGATGAAAGCATCTATATTTGAACAGGCTGAGACATCAGGTTTCTTCCCTTAATTCTAAGGTTCCAACCAGAATTGGAACCATCAAAGGTTCCGATGCCGTCAAAGAATATGCCATCGAAGGATGACCAATATGGCCTATTAGGTAAGAAGTCTGATCCCACTTCTAATATCCTATTTGCATATTTCCTTTTCCAAAGAATGCTTTTCACACAGGTTTCTGGCCTTAAAGTATGTGGCTAAGGGTTTATAAGGGACTAATTTCTCTCCAAAAGTGCTTCACTCTCCAGTTGAGACATACATGCCTACAGAAGCTTGAAGTACTGTGTTCTAGTTCTACTGAAAGGAGAGTTCTAGCACAAAACCCCTTTGTGCTTTCCCTGTCTTCTGAATACTGTTTAAGAGCATTAAATTTTGTCCCTACTGCTTCAGTCCTTGGCCTCTCTAAGGGACCTAACCTTGGGGTGATGCTGAAAGGTTGCCATGTGCATGCAAACTATCAAATTGCTCCACTAGGTGAAATATAACAATGTCATGAACCCAAGCTTTAATGTAGCCACCAACAATAGAATCACTTGAAAGAGCCACTGGCTTCTGTTTTCTTGTGCTTTGAAGCCTTGTTGTACATGGGCAAAAGAAACCAGTAGCCCTGAGTCTCTGCCCCTTTCAGGGCCATGTACACGGCAACAAAAGTAACAACATTTTAAAGTAAGTTATTTACTAGACACTGTTGTAAATGTTTCACCTGGATCATCTACTAATTATAAAAACCACTTTTAGAGGTAGGTGTTTCCATTATCCCAATTTTACAGATGAACGGACTGAGATTCAGAGAGGTTAAGTAACTTGCCTAGAATCACAGAGCATGGGTTAAGATTTGAACCCTGGACGGGAGAAGTCAGGGCAGGACTCTGTCGTGGGGAATTTCAGTGGGGGCATTTAAGTAAAACCGAATAGCATTATCAGAAAGTGATCAGATAAGTGATCTAAGCATAAGTCCCTTCCCCTGTGGCCTGTGTAGTATGAACGGAATAGCGGCAGGTGGCTGCCCAGTATGAACCCCTGCCTGCACCCATCCACTTCCTAACCCTCTTGCCTGCTTTCACCGCTTAGTCCTTGTTACCATTGAACACATTGTATATTTTACTTATTTAGGTTATTTATTATTCAGTTTCTTCCTCTGTGGAGTGTACGCTCCGTAGAGGCAGGGGGTTTTGAATATTTTGATCACATTTTAGGGGTCTTCTTAGGTGCTCAGTAAATACTGTTGAAGGAATGAATGCTGTTGTTGGACATCCATTAGGACAGTCTGGCCAGAGGCTGTGCCTTTGCTTTCCTGTTCACAGTAGTCATTCTGTCTCCCTCTCTCTCACTGTCTCAAGTTTCAGCTGTTTTATGGCCAGGTGGCTGGCTGAATAGGTTTTCCTTTTGGGGCTTTCTTCTCTCTCTGTTTCTCTGTCCTCCATACTATATTTCATCCCATGTTACTCACTGTCATTTGGAGCAAGTTTCCCTCTCTTGCCCACCTTCCCCCCGCACGGTCTTTATGCTAAGCCATGAGGTGGTGTGGGAAAGATGAGGATGACAGCCTAGGGTAGACAAGGTAACTAGCACTTTATCCCAGGAGACAGGTGGAGAGCATCCCGGTGGCAGCAAAGCAGACCCAAGGGGTTACAACCATCCTTTTCTAGGTCCATAGGACTAAGTTATCCAGACAGAGAATGAAATATTAGCCAACATTCATACTGCGTTGTGAGTCAGTAGTTTGCCAGTATATCCAACCATCAAAATAAAATGTTTTCCTTTTTGTGGGAAAGAAGATTTCAAAATCTCCTTTGATAGAATTTCCTGGATAAGTACTGTGTATGTGTGTATTTATTTACTTGACAAACATTACTATAGTGCTTATTTTGTTCCAGGCACTATCCTAAGTGTCTCAAAAATAAATATTAGGTCATCCAATAGTAAGTACTATTGTTATCCCCTTCCCCCCCCCCCACCATTTTATAGATAGAGAAACAGAAGCAAGAGGAGGTTATATAACTTGCTTGAGACTTGGAGAGGTAATAGTAGCAGAGCTGAAATTTGTGCCTGTGTACCCAGGTCTGGCTCCAGATTCAACACCTTTATCTACTAACCAGGGTACCTCTCCAGTATTTACTGATACTTTTATAGTATTGGTTACAGTCTTATTTAAAATCTGTAATTCTCTAGATCTTTACAAAGGAGATGACAAAAACCCGCAGCTGTTTTAACTTCAAAGAAAAGAAATTTCCTGATCTGATTTGTTTTGCTTTAATACATTGATTAGTATATATATGTATACATATATATTAAATATATTAAAATATACATAGATTAGAATATATACATGCATATACATATATATTCAAATGTTACATAAATATATTTTGCTAATCCATACAGAGCTTCATCAATATTTCTTCTTTATTCTCTTTTATGCCAGCAGCTTTCTTTATGCATTTCCATTTTCCACATTTTTCAGAGTGATTGGATTGGGTTGCATACACTTCTCCTGAAATATTAAGTGCATACAGGCCGCATCCACATGCACTGAGTCTATAGTTATGATCTATTATTTCAAAAACCCACATGGTAAAAAGAGCAGAACAGGCCTTGAGTGCTATGAAGTATTAGGGCCAAAGAACCCCCTGCCATTCATCTTCTCACTAATGCCGGGACTAACAAGACCCCAGAGTTTCTGTCTCATTGGCAGAGCCTTTGTCCTAAAAACACAGAAACCACACGCACACACTTACACACATATATGCATGCCCGCACTCCCTCGCTCATATCCACTTTGTATATCTAAGAGAATTAATCTATTTCATAATGAGTAAGTTGTCGCATAGTCAAGTAGGAGAAGGATACCTAACTATTTTACCATTCCTGAAAAATTGTAAAGGGGATATGGCATCAGCACAAGTGTCAATCCAGATTGTTGAGCTCTGTCTCCAGGATGATTTGGGGAAAAACTAGATACAGAAATGGCTGGGCAAGACATCATTTTTAACTTTTAATTGCTTCCACCTGATGTTGTTTTTCTCTCTCCATATTGCTTCTTCCTTTTGACCTTTGTCATTAAATACTCCCAGCATCTAAAGGTGCCACTGCTGCGTCTCCCCCCTTTATTTTTCCCTCTCATGGCTTGAAAATAGGATAAGGCAGCCTTCCTTGTTTGACTTATGGAAATCGGTCTTATTGCTTTGGAGTCAAGCCGTGTTTGTTGCAGTATAATTTCCTGGCTGGTGGTGGCTCACTGTGGTAACTTCTCGAACACCCCCATGCCTGCATTGGGTCCACAAATTCATTTTTTCTTCCTTGTATCCCAGCGGATTTCTGCTGCGATACAGGCACACACCTCTGAGCATACATTCACTTTACTTCTGTCTCCCCTTGAAGTCCACTGCTCAGAACTTCCGAGTCCCTGCCCTCTGCCTTGTGAGATTTTGCGACTTGTCTAAGGTTGAACCTGCAAGTAGAACAAAACCACAGACCCCTGCAGTGTGTTTCTAGATAAATTCATGAGAAAAAAAATCAATTCCACTGAGTTAGTTTGTTCAGATGCAAAAATCTTGTGTCCTGTGTAGACATGGTGTTGTTCACTGGATATTTCAATCACTAGTTATTTATGCCTGTTAAGTCTACAAAGCCCAAATGCCCAGGTTCGGTCATCTTTATCTGTACTATTCCCCGAGTAAGGATACTCTTACATACACACATACCCCTATGGTTAATGTCATGGGCCAAAAATCTTGATTATTTTGTGAATTTTCACAGTTCAGTTAGATGTTTTGGCTCTGTGTAGACACAGATTACAAAGTGCTTCCCAGCAGGTATCCTTTTGAATCTGCTTTATTGATGTAGAACAAAGTTTCATTTGCTCACAGGTTTTAATTTAAAAAAGAAAAGCTAATTCATGTTGGATCTCATTCTTCAGTGAAGGTAATAAGCCTCGTATGTATATATAAAAAGCTACCACCCTCTGATTGTCAAAGTTTGCTTCTTTCTTTTCAGGTTCTTCTTTGTATTGTTTTACAATCTAGGTATATCTGTTTAACATGAAATGCAGAAAATGACAGGGCTCAGACAGCTACTGCATCCAGTGACAAAGATTACTGTCATCCTGGCTCATCAGTTAATTCATCATTGGCAATGGTCCATTCCATTTCCTAGTAGCCTAGCAACAGCCAATGATGGGGAGGGCTGTTTGCCATGTGACAGTGGTATGTGGTACTTTCCAGAATGCTTTTACATAAAAATAGGATGATAATTTATAAATTTACATTTTTATTTTAATAAATGGGAATATTTGGTTTTAGGGGTTGACATTCAAAAGGGAGATAATTTTATTTTGCAGACCATGACTTTAAAGTGCTGGACTAGTGACTTGATAACAGAAATGGAGCTATCAATTTCACACATAAACAGGGTTTAAAGTTGAGCCTGTGAATGCCTTACTTTACCTTAGAATGAATGATATTCCCCCGCAGAGTAACTATAGGAAATAATATAATTAAATGAGAGCTGTTCTTATATCAGTGCATGCACATACACACGCTCGTGCACACACATACACACACACGCGACATAGGATTTTGGGTCTGAACTTTGGCTCCTAATTTTCTTTATCACTGGATAGAAAAAAAAGCAAAGAGATTCATGAGCAACAACAATTATTGTTGTCCTCAATATAAAAAAAAAATCTTTCAGTTTCTCACAATCCTCCTAACTCTCTATTGATGATTCATGGTTCGGCAACTCACTTGAAAATCTGCTCATTTATTTTCACTGATTGAATTCCCTGATTGTTAGTATGTATAAATGTGTTAGCTACTTTTGAAGCTATCTTCTGTTAAAGAATTGATAGAAAACCCTATTTAAATGTCATAATGCTTTTTCTCTTGTTATGACAGTCATTGGGTAAATAGTTTTATTTTAGTGCTATAGTTAAGAAAAATCTATAATCACCTCCTCATAAATCTTTTTTTAAAAATCTATATTTAGCCCCGTTTGCAGAGACAGAAGTTGAAAATAGGCTACTACCTAAGACATGAATTCCGTTAAATATTAAAGAGATCTCATCAATGATTTTATTAGTCTCCGAGCTCAGTAAAGGCCTCCCTGACATCTAAAGCCTAATGATTTTTTTAAAATATATTTAAAGCCTTGCACTGCACCTTTAAATATTGAACAATATTGAAAAATATTGAAGCCCTTTTTTTGTATATTAGCTTTAGGCAGAACTGTTGTATGATTTCCACTTCTTTCATGACATTGTAATGATGTTACCACATACAACTTTATCTTGCATGAAAAGGTGAAGTCATGAGTGATTTCTCCAATTTAAAAGCACTCAACCCTCACAGTGCTAGAAATGAATATTTTGCATATATTCATGCAACAATGATTCAATTTAAGATTTCTATTTTCAAACATTGCTTGAAACCTTCACTATGTTAGTAGTAAAACTGCCAAAATGTGTAATAAGATTTATTATAGATGAGTAGCATTTTATTTAGTATTTCATGTTAACATGCTTTTAGGGTTACCTGGTTTAGCAGGAGAATTCATCTTTCGTTTCTAATCAGAGATAACATTTTATCGTATTTTAAAAAATACTCTTCCCGTACACATATATATTGTGGCACCAACTGAATTTTTCTTGCTGGCAACACAAACCCAAACATTGCTCACATCAAAGCTCAGTGTACCCTCACACAAAGCTGCTCCGATTGAAAAAAAAGAGAAGGAAGATTTCCATTTCTCCTTTGTAATCCCTGTCCTTTTTCTCCAGAATAGCTCTCAAACCCTTTTGCTATACATCCTTAAAATGGGCTCAGAATTTTGCTGCAGACCTTACCCCTTTAAAGGGGTCTTGTTATACTCTTGTTTATACTGTGTAGATGCTTCATTGCTGTAACAGCATAAAACCACAACATTATAAGTTTCCTAGAAGCCATAGCATATGTTACAGGCGCAAAAACTATAGGTTGGCGGGAGCTCTTAATTGAGGGGTGTGTTTCTGAAAGAGGCTTGCACAGATGGAGAAAGAGATGTATCTAAAAGTGGTTACCTGTGGGCTTGTATATAAGAGGTAGGGAAAGTGTGTAACCATTTCATGGCTGTACCTCTGATTATCACAGGGACAGCATGAAAAGATATAAACTCTTACTATTTTTGTGTTCATTATGCATCTTTAGGCCCTGGATCTTCTTTCTATTCCAGATTTTCAGTTGTTTCAGCAAGGAAAGAGGGAGCCTTCCACAGACCATTTGCAAGGCAATATAGCAATGCTCTTACTCCCAAAGGTGTATTTATAAAGCACGGACACACACACACACACACACACACACACACACACAATCACATGAATACACACTCATACACATAACAAGGGAGAGCTGTGTATAGCGGAAAGCTTATACAAAAAAAAAAAACAAAGAAAAAAACAAAGAAAACCAATAAAACTTATACCCAAAGCACACACTTCTCTCTCCAGAAAGGAAATACTAACTCGATTTTCATTTAGAAGAGACCTGTAGTTGCTAGCTACCAACTCCATTTGTTGGTGCAAAGCCACTCATAGATGACACGTCCATACAAATGCGATTTTAGGGGTTACCTTAAATTTTATAGTAAAAAAAAAAAAGCTATAGGCAACTGGAGACGCAACATGCCAGTGAGTGACTTGTTCTGCATTTTGGGGAAGGAAAGAGAGTGGCGATCTTAGTAGGCTTCTGGGTGGGTCAAATTTTCCTAATTACATGGAAATGAGAGGCAGCCCTGAGACCGGTATCTTACCTGCACGGAGTAAACATTCCCCTGCTGTCACTAATGTTCTATAAATCATGTTAAAGAGAAGCATAATTAACATCTTTGATCAAATCAAGCTTCAAAGTCATGAGGTGACTGACTGAATAAAGCCACATTTCAGGGTCGGCAATGAATAGATTCTCCACGAAGGCTCAGGATGGCTCTGTACTCTTCCTCACTCATTCACCCTTCTGCTTGGAGGAGGAGGGTGCTCACACCCCCATGAGGCAGAGGGAGATGGGTGAGGAAATCCTCAACAACACGCCACATGCAGTTCTATGGATCTAAGTTCATGAGGCAGCAAAGGACCTGGGGTGCAGAGAGGGAGAAGCAAGCCCGTGTCCGAGAAGAATCAGCACTTAATTCTTTTAGTCTGGCGAAAGCAGATCCTTTCCGTGCATGGCCACATTGGTTCTGCTTGTGTGTCCAATCATTTAAAGAGGACAATATTCCTGGTTAAAGGACAGGTGGTTTTGTACAAATTATTTGCATCTTCACTTTTTATGTATCTTGAGAAAATTTCCATGCAAGTGCCAAAGGCTGCTTAGAACTCAAGCTTGTCTGGAGGTGGGTGCCCAAGTGGAATAGTTGAAATCTATCTCAAAGGTTTCTTAGCCTCCAGGACAGCATCCACATAGAACCTGGGAACTCCTGCCTTGGGAGACAGTGCTTTTCTTTCTTTCAGTGACAGAAGCGACTTTTGGTTGCAAATTTCCCTGGAGGTTACTGGTAAACTTGCATTCACACCAAGGAATAAGCAGTTGATAGCAAAGCCTTGGTGAAGGGAGTAAACAAAGGGTGGAGAGAAAGAGGGAGCCCTGGATGCCCAACCAGACCCGTAAAAGGGAGGAGAGAGAAGTGGAATAGAGGAAGTTGTATGACATGTAATCCTCTTCTTAAACATCACAGTTTTGACGTGGGTTTGGCTCTGGCTCTGAGACGGTCTCAGTGAGTGTCAATGACAACAAAAACAGACGTGGTAATGGAGAAACACCACCCACCCTCTACACCACATCCAGTGTAACTGGAGAAGGAAACTCGCCTTCAGTTCCTCCACCGGCCTAGGTACCCAGGGAGGAACATGCCCTGGCAGCATGGGATTGCCAGGAGCCTAGGGTTAGGGTCTTCGACGCCTGCATTCCTGTTGGCTCCCCTGTGAGCACAGTATGTGGATTTGCCTCCTCCCAATATACCATTAGTCAGGGCTGGCTTCTGCATTGGTTTGGAGTGGAGCCTCTGAGAGGAAGTGATCCTTACCACTTCCTGCCCTATTGGCTGGGTGTATGAGGGGAAGGGGGAGAGGCAGGAGGGATGTGCCTGGTGCCAGGTTATGCTAAAACTACTTATTTAAATAAATACTTACAATATTAAGAGTCCAGGAGCTGTGTGTACTCCAGAAAAGAAGTACATTTTCTGCAAGGGTAACGTAGATTACTTTGATTTTGATGTATACTTATAGGAACCATAGGTTCTGGGTTTCTGGAGTCTATTTCAATTTTCAAGTTCCAGATATTGTACTTAATTATATAGAGGTGTGTGTGTGTGTGTGTGTGTGTGTGTGTGTGTGTGTGTGTTGTGGTGAAGTGTATGCTTTTAGTTACGTAACTATATTCTTTTCCAGAAAGTCATTTTTTTTTTTTTAATTTTATTTATTTATTTAATTTTGGCTGTGTTGGGTCTTCGTCTCTGTGCATGGGCTTTCTCTAGTTATGGAGAGCCGGGGCCATTCTTCATTGCGGTGCGCGGGCCTCTCACTATTGCGGCCTCTCGTTGCAGAGCACAAGCTCCAGACGCGCAGGCTCAGTAGTTGTGGCTCACGGGCCTAGTTGCTCCGCGGCATGTGGGATCTTCCCAGACCAGGCTCGAACCCGTGTCCCCTGCATTGGCAGGCAGACTCTCAACCACTGCGCCACCAGGGAAGCCCCAGAAAGTCATTTTTAAAAAATAACAAGAACTAAGAGTGGCCTAAAGTTAATAACTTAGGAAGGCTTTTTATAAAACGAATTCACAAATTAGAAAAATAATTCTTTATCAGGTCCTGAGCTCTAAATTATGACACGGGAGTATGGTCACTAGAAATATGCATACTGCCCTTCCTTCTTGGGTCTAAGTCTAAATGCCTGGAAAACAAATGGCTTAAAAAGGTAAATCCGGCCACACTGGGTATCTGGCTGCTTAGAAAGACCAGGTCCTACTCCCTTCTCCCTAGTGCCCCATACAGAGAGCCCGCAACAGTTTTAGTCCTTTCTTTCATTTTGCTTGATGTTATGTTACTTTGCTGAATTCAGACAAACTGATCTGTGTTTAAAACAAATGAGAGAAATACAGTTTGCATTATTCTGAGAAAAGTGTTTCATTCCTCTTTTTAAGGCATCTGTTAACTTGAACTCATACTATTGCACAGGAGCTGCAGTCCATGCAGATCTTCCCGGGAATCCTTTAAATTTTTCCTAATGTTATGCTTTCAAGAGGTTGCTGGATCAGTTTGATCATCTTTGCCCCGGAAGGGGAAAAGCTTATTCAAATCGATGATCTGATTAAGTTTTTATCAAAATAGGTCAGTGGTCTAAATGGCCAGTGGGTCAGATTTCACCCCTCAGAGACATCTTTACTGACCGTCCTCTGTAAAATTGCATAACAGCTTCCCACCCCACACACACTTTCAGCCCGCGTTCCTGTGTTTTATTTGTCTTCAAGGCACATACTGCCATCCGGCCTACTCTGTATTTTTATTATTGGTTTGTCACCTGTCTCCTTCTGCCACCAGCCACCCCCTTCACACCTAATGTAAACCCCATGAAAGCAAGGATTTTGTCTGTTTTATTCACTGAATCCCCAGGACCTAGACTAGTGTCTGATACGTAGCAGGCATCAAATCCAGAAATAGTTGTTGAATAAATAAATGGAATAGATTGGACTTTTAAGTCGTCTGCTTATTTTTTGATATGTAACAAATTTATATTTGATTAATTATCCAAGTTTACTTTTCTTTTTTGCTGTTCCTTCCTGTCTTTACCATTTTGGTCACTTCCTTTTCTATGTCTTGTTCCTTTGACAATTTATGTGACACCAAAATGTGGAGAAAAGAAACAAAAGATCCATCATAAAAGTTATTTTGCCTCATGTAGACCAAGAAAACTGGCTACGTCAGCAAATCTTTCACCTTCCAACTGGTTGTTTTGACACTTTAAGGACACGTCTTCTGCTGTATGCACTGTCATTTATTCTTCATGGTTTCCCAGCACATGGATTTGATCATAGAGTGCTTGACACATTCCCCAGGTAAAGAACTGGAGTGGGTAGCTTGAGGTTGCCATGCTGGAGTGCTGAAGCCTCAAGTTTGAAAGTGCGAACTGTACGAAGCTTTCCTTCTTTTGATCCTCAGTGATACAGATACAATTTATATTATGCATAACTATTGATCATCAACAGTCATTAAAAACCTAGCCACCATGTTTTTTCCTTTTATTTCTGAGGATGGATATATATATAGGTGTGTGTGTGTATATATATATGTATACATATATATACACACACACATATCTATAATATGTAATGTTATATATGTACTATGTAAACATGATATATATATATCTATATCTATATATATATGTGGGGAGAGAGAGAGAGAGAGCGAACGGGGGGGGGGGTGGGAGGAAATGAATGAAGAAATGATATGTTGACTAATGCTTGAATCAGTATGACAGAGCGTAGTTCCACTTTCTGCTCTGGGCTGCTTTTAGCCTGCATGAAGAATCCATACCTTTCTACTTTCTACCCCTCCTTGGCTTTCTTCTGGTTGAGGAAACACACCCTACACCTGCTGGTGTATTTTTATGAGCTGTCTGGGATTTTCTGGGGCCTTCCTCAGAGGTGACTGTGTTTCAGTGGTGAGTGAATAATGCAAAACTGTCTACAGGCTGTATGCACTGAGTAATCACTGGGAATTCTTCAAAACAACCTCAGGTTGGTAAAATTTTCCACAGAAAATAATAATAACAGTAACAATAGCATCACCAGCAACAATAAACAAGATATGCCCTGTATGCTTCCACCCAATTATTAGCTAATAATGCATAATTATGATTAATTCCACTCTTTAAATGCAGATTCTAAATAGCAATAACCATTTATTTTATGTTTTCACGTTATTTTCCTAAACGTCCTTTATGTCAATTATGTGTTTTCAGGCACATCTGATTGTGCTCTACTGTGGTTTTGATGGTTTGGTAATTGTACATTAAAAAAAAAAATAACACGTGTTTAGTATAAAAATTAATTACGTTAAGCATTCCTACTAATTTTGCCAGGCAAAAAATGGCATCCCACAAATTTTCAGCATAAAGCGGGGGGCCAGCCCACTCAGGAGCTTTATGATCTGAGCTGCGGCCTGCGAGTGAGCTCTGTGAAGGCAGTTTTCTCGACGCTGGAGCCAGAATGCAGTGGACGGCAGCATGCCCTTGTTCTGGTCCCTGTGTTCACTTAAAATTCCTCTCTGGCCTCCATCTAATCAACCACTTCTCAACTACAATTGTAATAACAGAGCTGAAAATATCATTTTGAGATGTCACCGAAATCCAAATTGACAGACAGAGCTTTGGCCAGCAAGCTGGATGGTCATCAATGTAGCTTCCTTCTTTTGGTTTGCTCCTATTTCTAAGAGGTGGATCCCTGGTAATAATGAAGAAAAACATTAGATATGCTGTAAAAAAATCTACCCAGAAAATGCATGGGAGCAGGGGAGGGGGTGGTAGTGGAGGGAAGAAAAGAAGAGGAGGGGAAGAACCAGAAGCAATTGGATGAAAGAGTCTCTGCTCAATATTGCAGTCTTTGGGGAATATTTCCTTGTGAGGCATTAAAAATATCTGATTCTTAAAACAATTTTCTGCTTCTGTAACTCAAAATAGCGTTCAGTAAGGGGGAGGGGAAATGTAGCAATTAGTTGGCTTTATTTCTGAGGTTTTATTACTTTGATTCTTTTTGATTTAATCAGCCACGAATGCAGCTACCAGCAGACAGTGACTTTTCCCTGAAATGTGCTTCCTGCCCAGAACAGTGGCTTGTGATTGTAGGTTAATGTTAATGAAACATGAAAAGGCAGACCCTTTTTAGGAAAATTTGTTATTAACAAATAAAGGCTTGGTAACATTTAGAATCACAGCAGAAATCACACCATGGAAAATATGGCCGGAGCAGACTCTGGAGCCAGCCCGCCATGCTCAAGTGATAAATTTGTTTACATCATTTAAAAGTTCTAACTCAGTACGGACGAGGTGACGTCCTACTTTTCACATTCATGTTCAATTCACAAACATAAAGAGACTCAGAGCCATTAGGGAAGCTTTCATTTTGGCTGGGGAAGGATGAAATGATAGTGATAGTGGCTTTCATAGCAGAAAATAATTGTATACTTTTCTTCTTATTATTTTTGGCAAGGCGCGCACATTTTGGCTTTCCGGTGTATTACATCATTACATTGTATAATGCATCATAATGATAGAGTGAATAGAGATGAAGAAATGCCAGCGTCTGCTGCAAGTTAAAAGAGAGAGACACTGCATGCATTTTCAGCTGGGGAGACTGCTGTTCAGCGAAGTGTTCTCTGAGATGAGACAAAGCTGCCTTCCCACTTGGCATTCACATTAATTGTAGACTTGCCAACAGGCCAGTTTCATTGGTGTATAAATTAGTGGGGAATAATTCCACTTGTCTCAGAAACCAGAATATCTGAGGAATGCATCCTGAGATGGTGACTTATTTTTCTGTGGTTTGCACCCAGCTCCCAGAAAACCTCCAGGATGTGCTGAACACAAATAGCGCCCTGTGTTCTGTGCCTGCATGCCTGTGTGAGAGGTAATGGCTGCCCTCAGCACAGATAGACGGCTTCTTATTTTCAGCAGCACATTTTTCAGATGTATTCAAACAGATCATTTCTCAAATCCTCATTATTGAAAAATGGAAATCCATTGACATCTCCTGAGAGGAAATTTAAACATGCTGATTGTTATTAATAATAATACCAGTAAATGCTAATTGAAAGTCAATGGTAGTCTAAAAGCTGCCAATCAGGATATGTCAATGGGATGCTAAGGTAACTAGTCTCAAAGGAAAAAAAATTTTTAGTCAGCTCATTTATTTGTTTGCCATTGTGTTGCAAAATAAATGCTTTCTCAGTGACTACATTTTGTTTTCTTATAGCAACAGAAATTTATTTCTCACAGTTTTAGAGGCTGGAGGTCCAAGATGGGGTGCCAGCACCATGAGGTTCTGGTGAGGACCCTCTTCTGGGGTGCGGACGGCTGTCTTCTTGTTGTGTCCTTAAGTGCTGGAAGGGGAGTGAGCTAGCTCTCTGGCCTCATCTTTTTTTTTTTTTAAATATATCTTTATTGGGGTATGATTGCTTCACAATACTGCATTAGTTTCTGTTGTACAACAAAGTGAATCAGCCATATGCATACATATATCCCCATATCTCCTCCTTCTTGAGCCTCCCTCCCACCCTCCCTATCCCACCCCTCTAGGTGGTCACAAAGCACTGAGCTGATCTCCCTCTGCTATGCTGCTGCTTCCCACTAGCTAGCTATTTTACATTCGGTAGTGTATATATGTCGATGCTACTTACTTTTTTTTAATAATACAAATACAGGCAAACTTACTTGATCTTGTCTCCTAAAGTGTCCTGTATTTCTTAGTTCTACAAGAGACAATTACAGTGACAATAAATATATTGGTCCAGGGCTTTCAATGTTCCTTTAACCTTTTATAATTAAAATTAACTGAATCTTAAATATTCACTTTTGATTCCAAAGTTTGTGAACATATTGAATGCTTTGTATTGAGCTGACACCAGAGATGTAAAGGTGAAAAACAGACTTGGATCCTGTCTTCTTGGAGCTAAGGGTCTAGAGGTTTAGATGTCTTTACACCAAAACAACTTGATGATCCTGGCCATACGAGGGTTTGCACACTTGCATCAAATCTATTCTAATAGTCACTTTTAGTCCAATTAGCCTCGAACTTTTTGAGAAAGGCCACGTTGGTTTTAATATTTATTCTGTCACCTTAAGCCTTAGCAGAAAAGGAAAAAAAAAAAAACCTTAGTTAGTAGGAGACAAAGTGCATGGATATACTTCTGTTGTCACCTGTATATTGGGGCAACAAGGAGACGCAGATTTTCTGTTCTTTACCAGTCATGCAATGCAAAGCTTACATAACCCAGTAAAACAGAGGTGTATTTAGTTATTGAGAAATTCTGGATTCCTAAGTTAGCTAGTAAGTTAGTTAGCTAGGTAGCTAATTAATCACTCTGTTACTTGGCTGTTTGACTATGTTTACCTGTACCCACACAAATGTCAGCTGCCAGGTGCTTTACAAGTAACACAGTCTTTTTGAATACAGTACCTTGTGTGCTTTTAGTGTATTTTTGAATGCAGTACCTTGTGTGCTTTTAGTGGCAGAAATCACAGGCTGTGGAGTCACCTAGATGAATAGGCCTGGCTTCACATAGTGGCTCCACCATATATTTGCTAGATGACCTTAAATTCTGTAAGCTTCAGTTCCCTCCTTGTAAAATAAGGATAATAGCCATGAGAGTCGATGAGATAATCCACTAAACCAGCTGATAGGAAACAATAACTGGTAGCTGTTATTTTTGTTGTTTTTTAAAATAATTTCTAATTCTTACTACAACTTTATGAAGCAGTCCTCTAATGATCCCATGAAATCCTCCTGTTCATTTTTATCTCTATGTAGCCGTGTAGGCAAATTCCCTTTCCTGGGATTCTAGGAAACTTCCATCTTCTTCAGTTAAGTTTTTCCTTCCCAGTCCTTAGGGCTCAGTTAGCAGCCTTTTTCCTGACTTCAGCACTTCAGTTCAATACATTGCTCCACAAATATTTATATAGCCTCACTGCATGCAAGTCACCGTGTTAAGTGCTGCAAAAACAGTGGTGAAAGTGGGAGAGGTTATGGTCCCTGCCACCATGGAGCTTATGTTCTATCAGAGGAAGCAGCCTTTCAACAAATATTGCAAAGACAGATGTTTACTTCGGGTTGGATGAAGTGCTTACAAGATGAAGTACAGGATATTAAGAACACGTATCCCTGGGGACTGATGTAGTCTGAGTTTGGAAAGATTTCCTTGAGGAAGAGGGATTGGGCTAAGATCTAAAAGGTGATGAGGGTCAGGCAAGGTGGGGAGAGAATCTCGCGTGTTCTCCACCTGTGCAAAGGCTTCAGGAGCATGCAGCCTGCTTTCTAGGACCTTCTGACTTAGGGGAGCACCTTCCCTGACCGCCCTAGTGAACAGTGAGCTGCTTTGTCCTGGCAGCCCAGGAAGGCTTATTGTTGAAATGATTTATTTGACTTCTTTCCAAATAGGCCTTGTTCATCCATTTATTCATTTATTTGACGAATATTTGTAGAACACCTAGGGAGATCCCAAGTATAGGAGCATCCATGCTTTATATGCATTTTTATAACCAACTATCTCTAAGGTATATATTTAAAGCTTAGATCTGGTCTTGTTTACTGTGTTACAGTCCTGACTGCAGGAGACATGTCTTTCATCACTTTTTGTCCCATTCAGCAACATGCACACAGTGGGCACTCAGTAGATGTTGATGACCCCAGGTGACCTCTGGGCTGATCTCTCACATGTCTATCATCTGCCCCACTTTTTGAATTCCTGGCAACATCCTGCGATGTTGAATGTTTCTAGCCTAACAAAAAACATAATTAGGAAGGTAAATCTGCTGAAGCTGAAACAAATCATTTAATTCATTCCACAAGCCAAATGGAAAATGATTTTGAGATTATCCACCGTATTGGGTTATCTGCTCTACTGCTCCGTACCATTAGCTCAGGCAGTTGGGAATTGCTTGCAATTCACAAAGAAGCAGATTGTGTTTGGTTTGCATTGGCTGTGTACCCTCCTCTGAAGTGGCTGCAAGTCCTCTCCAATTCAGCTAAGGCAGCCAGTCAGGGCGGCCAGTAAGCCAAGTAGGTTTCTCCCATGTTGGTGCTTCTGTGGAGGATGGAGCTTGGGTGCACACGTGCATGCATGCCTACCCTCCTCCCCTCCAGTTCCCCATCAGGTGAAGGTGGTACCTGGTAGGTACTTAGTCATCTGAGTTTCTGGATAACATATGGCTTCCCGTTAACCTTTCACTTTTCTTAGGTTAAAAGTGACCTGATACTGTCTTATCCAGAGTCATTTTTCTTTTACAAGAGCTGAATGCTGCCTCTGTTTCCAAGAGGTTTTGGAAAGGCATCCCGACCGTGCAGAAGCTCCCTGGCCCTTGGGAGAGGTTGGAGTGCTGAGCATTTTAGCAGTTGAACCCACTTGTCTGTTTAAACGTAGTTCACACTGCTCTGAGGTCTCTTCCTGCTTCCCTGGTTTTTGAAAGCCACGCATCACATATGGCAGAGTAGGGTAGTGCCATCATGAGGCACTTAAGGCAAGCTTGGAGGGAACCTACACGTAGACCAACCTCCTTTATTCAAGGACAACGTTGAAAGAGAACAGCTGATTAAAGCCGTTCTTTGAAAGGTACAGTTTTTAGGTGTGCGGTTCGACTGACACCCAATGCTGCAGTTTTAAAGAGGGTTCAGATGTCTATTCTCAAATCTTGAGAGTGAGCCCTGTAACTGACAGCAAAGAAGCTGGGAAACACATAGATGGAAGAGTAAAGAAGCAGATAGATAGATAATTATCAGACACTTAAAGTACTGGTTTCCTTTATGGATTTGCTCCCAGGATGGCTAGGGAGTTACTCAGATAGGCTAAGGAGTTTTTCTTCATCGTCTTTGCTCAGTGAATCTGGGGCCCTTCCCATCCTTCGGAGCTGTGAAGAGTGGCAGTGACACTGGTGCTTCGCAGGCCCAGATGCTCCCTCAGGCTGATGTGGGCCATTCTGGCAAGGCTCCTTGGAGGCCGAGAGAGACAGACCACGGTATTGGCAGGTGTCATGCTTTATTAGGAAGGCTGCTTATGAGTTTGGCTCCATGTCCTTGTAACGTAGGAAGGCTGAAGTCTTGGGGGAGATAAGTTAATAAAAAGAGAGCACCTGACCCAGAGCAGGTTACTTAACTAGATTAGGCAATTTGCTAATACCACTGTCCAAATGATGCTTTTCTTATGCTAACCCAGTTAGAATAAAGACAACTGAGATTGTGTCATAAAAAGTATCATAACTTTTGTATCAAAAATATTGTTGTCACCTAAGTGCAGGATGGTTCCATCTACGTTAGCATAAGAAAGGCCATGGATCTATAAATCTAGCATGATGGTAGCGTGGCACTCCATAATGGACACTTCTGCCTAGACTTTTTGCCCAGGAAGAGCTCCCAAGCAGCTAAAAGAAGGCAGGATCTTCTTAAATGTCTACTAGCACTGAAGAACACAAGCTACATGAACTGTGATAGCAATTCACTCTAGATCTCCCTCCCATGTGTGTGCTCTCATTCCCTATGCCTCTGCTTGGAAGTTCGCTAAAAAGATCAATTGGGGCACCGTTCTTATGGTGACAGCCAGTAAGAGGCCCAGACTCTGTCATACAACCGAAAGGAACTGAATTCTGCCAACTGCCATGTGAGCCTGGAAGAGGACCCTGCGCTCCAGAAAGGAACACAGCCCTGACCAGCACTGGGATTGCAGCCTTGTGAGCCCGTGAGTAGAGAGCCCAGCTAAGCTGTGCCCAGACCCTTGACCTAACAGAAACTGTGAGATAATGAATGTGTTTTAGGTCACTAAATTTGGGGTAATTTGTTACGCACCAATAGAAAATCCATACCATTATTCCCTTCATAAAATATTCCATTATAAAGCTTTTAGATAGCAAAGTTACTGAGTACTCTTATAGGATCCAATGTATAAAACTGCAGTTGACACAGTTTCTGACATATAAGTTTTACAATGTAAAGTGAGGTGCGTCTCTACTCCTGCTGCCACCCACTGCTTCCAGCTTTAAGAGGGGAGCCCCATCACAGTACCTGTGAAACACTGGCCCATCCCATGGCACCCCTGCTATTGCAGACCCCTTTGTCAAATAGCATAGACACCTTTGATCCAAGTAGGGATTATTAGTTCTGAGGGACCTGGGGGGAGGTGCTGATGGTGACAGGTCTCCTTCTCCTACTAATAGCCCCAACCCTCCTGGAATGGCCCCCAAAGCCCTATATTGAGAATTCACAGGGTGCTCCAGGCAGACATTCATGCTGATCCTTTTCTGTTTTGCCCCAGGGAGAATCTGGCCAACTATATATTCATTGATATTTTCCCTATTATTTATTACCCAGACAGAATAGCGTGATTAATTATTGATCATAGACCAGTAACTGATTAAAGTGTGCTTCTGATCAGCAGTCAAAAGTCATTTATTTCCAGGCATTTGTAGTTCCTGCATAGAAAGTGGCAAAACAATACTCTCTTTTCAGTGCATAAAATATGACACCTGTAGGCGGACTGTAGTTATTAGCCAGCAACGGAGCCCTTCAACAGTACTTTATCTTAATAAATGGGAAATAATGATTTGCCAAAAGAGAGAAACTGTTGGGAAGATTTACATGTAGAGAATGCGATGTGAAGAATAATAGGAGGATTCTAATTAGAATTGTTTCTCATGGTCTGAATGCTTTGCTGAAGAGAAACTCACTAGGAATAGCTCTTTACCATCTGGGAAGCATATCAAATTTTGTCTCATTCTTACTTTATTTCTGGGCTTATTCTCCCTCTCCACCTCTTCAAACTCTCCTTCTCCCCCTCTCTCCCTTCCTTTCTTGTTCCCTCCCTCCTTCTCTTCTGCTCTCCCTCCTTTACATTCTTCATCAGATACTCTATGTCAGGAGGTGGCAAACTACGGCGTGCTGGGCAAATCTGGCCCACCAGCTGTTTTTTTTTTTTTTTTTTTTTTCATTTTACTCAATTGAATTTTCTTTTAGTTTCTTTGAATTTTTTAAAAATTTACTTATTTTTGGCTGCATTGGGTTTCGTTGCTGCGCGCGGGCTTTCTTCAGTTGTGGAGAGCAGGGGCTACTCTTCGTTGCAGTGCCCGGACTTCTCATTGTGGTGGCTTCTCTCGTTGCGGAGCATGGGCTCTAGACGCGCGGGCTTCAGTAGTTGTGGCACAAGGGCTTAGTAGTTGTGGCTCATGGGCTTAGTTGCTCCGTGGCATGTGGGGTCTTCCTGGACCCTCAGGGCTCAAACCCGTGTCCCCTGCATTGGCAGGCAGATTCTTAACCACTGAGCCACCAGGGAAGCCCCCCACCAACTGTTTTTGTAGATAAAGTTTTGGAGCGCAACCAGGCTCATTCATCTTCATGTTGTCTCTAGGTGCTTTTGCACTGTAATGGCTGCTGCACAGATACACAGAGACCATATTGTCCACAAAGCCTAAAATGTTTACTGTCTGGCTCTCTACAGAAGAAAGTATGCTGACCCCTATTCTATGTGCCAGGCACTGGGGACACGGTCACAAATACGACACAGTCCCTACCTTCAGTGGCTTCAGAGTTACGTGAGTATCCAGTCGTACCATGTTGTAGAGGGTAGGATGACGGGCTTCTGAATGAATTATTGTGGGAACCAGGGGACAAGCATTATGTATTTAAGAAGTGGGACTGGAGGATGATATCTCAGCGAAGGTAATATTTGAGTTGGGGGTTTCCTAGCAGTTTGAAAATGGAGAAAAAGAATCAGGACTTGAATCCTGCTGCTTCGAGTATCTTATTTCAGTCCCCACAAAATACCCAATCCAACGTTACAATTCCTTCTTTGGAGGATATATATTTTTTTCCGACCAGTCATTACTGAGTTATTTCTCAATATTCTGCTTAGAAACATCTCCAGACACGGGTGGCTTTGTGGAATCTGATTTCACTCCTGGATTTTGGAACCTACTGCATTGATGAAGCATCAGGCTTCTGATGGCGGGGAGTGACAGGACATCTTGATTGGCCAAACTGTCCCGGAACTCCCGGGATGTTTGCAAGATGCCACTGATTTTGTCTTGAAAAATAGAAGAACATGTCTCTGTTTGTCCGATAATTGCAAATAGAGTCAGTTGACACCACGCGAGGGGGGACTCTTACAAGTTCACAGACAGAAGCAACCTTAGGGTTCGAGCAGTATTTGCTGTAAAAGAGAGGTGTTGCTGAGGTTTTGGACGCGAGCCCCTCCCCATTGCCCCACTTTGACCTTGGCTGGAAGCTAAGTTCATTCCAGAAACAAACAAACGTTATGGTTTTACTTTTTTCTTCTAAAAATGTGTTCAAACTCAAAATGGGCAAGAACGGATGTAGGATACTTTCCAGGCCAAACAAAGACAAAAAACCCAATGACAAAAATCAAGCGAGGACCAGAAGCCAAATTCAGATTTATAATTCTCTTTTTATCAGAGCAGAAAGTAGAATTGGTATCAGTTTGCTCTCTAGAAAAAAGGAAATAGTAGAAGAATGTTTGAAGTCATTTGAAAATGAGTTTTTAAAAAATTGGGTAGCAAGCCTTTGCCAAAAAATGAAAATAAAATCCAACAGAATGGGTGAAAACATCACACTTCATCTTCCAGTTATTAAGATGTCAATTCCTGTGTGAGAGGATTTTAATCCAAAATTCCTAAGGCAAAAGGAACTTCCCTTTATTGAATGTGGAGTGAACGTTCAGTGGCCTGGCTTACTTTGACTTTTAGACTTATTTAATAAGACTCTGGAAGGATGTTAGGTTCTCTACCCCAGAAACTCTAGACGCTTCTGGCACGACTAGGAAAGGTGATGTCAGGTTGTGAGCCTAGGAATCGAGCCGACCAAACTTGTGCTTGAATCCCTCTTCTCCATTCCTTAGCCTGTGGCCTTGATCAGGTTACCTAACTTCCCTAAACCCTGGTTTCTTCATCTGTAAAATGGGGCTAGTAGTAGTGATGTGAAATTTTCATGAAGTAATATACATAAAGCAGTTAGTACCATGCCTGACACATAGCAGGCAACTAATACATTTTAACTATTTTAATTTTCAGTTTAATGTTACAGTAATTTCATTTCCTAGGAGGTTTGAGGGTATTAGAGGATGACTTGGACTTTAAGGTTCACACTGTTGTCCATACACATTTCGAATGTGCTCGCTGAGTCAATTAAAATCAGAATGGTGCTTACTGAGCAATTTGTGAGCACACATTTCTGAATGTCTACTTGAAGAGTGGGCAGCAGAAAGGACAATAGAATCTTTAGGAGACAAGTCTATTTACTCATCATCCATTGAATAAACACCATACGTTACGACACTGGGCAATGGCTTGGGAGACAAAGACCAATACGGTTCTTGGCTCAAGATTTAATGGTCTAGTTGCTCTGTGGACATGTTAACAGAAGGTTAGAATTCTGTGTGAAAACTGCCATATCAGAGTCTATGGGATTCAGATGGCAGCAAGGGGACAAGAAAGGCCTCATAGAAGGTTTTGAGCTAAAATTCAAAGGAGCAGCAGTTGTTTTTCAAGCCGGCAGGTGAGGGGAAGACATGCCAGGCAGAAGGAACCATGTAGAAAGACACTGTAGTAGTTCAGCAGTGCTGGAACATAAAGCACATATGTGGAGGGAGATAAAGCTGAACAGGTTGGCTGAGGCCTGTATGCCCCAAAAGGCATTCTATTTCAGTCCTGTAGGAGTGGTAGGAGCCATGGAGAAATTTTGACCAGATCCACTATGCTTGTTAGAAGGTTAATCTGGTTGGCAATGTGTAGGAATAACTGGAGACAAGGAGTCAGGGAGATAGATGTGTTGTGAGATATTGGAAATACCCAGGCAAGAGATGATGAAGTTCTGACTGAGGGTTGTGGCAGTGAAGAAGAGGAGGAAAGGCATGTGAGTGATGCTGAGGAGGTAGGAACTGATAACCAGTTGATTATTATTTGAGTGAAGTCTGGTTTAGGTGTGCAGGTGAGAAGTTTGATGTATGTGTTTGAGATCTCCTGTGATCTGAGGTGGGATCTAGACCGTATGGACTCTTGCTGGCTTTGTCTGGGAGACCATTGTTGGCCTGCTCATATTAGCTCAGTAAAACTCTAAACAGGACCAGAGACTCAGTCCTCCAAGGTCAGTTCTTGTTGACTGATTACGTGGTTGTATGTCTTACAGTGGGTCAGTCTAAGTCAAGGTTGAGTGCCCACAGTCTGTAGATCTTAGTTTATCAACAAAAAGAAACAACCTATTGACAAAAATGGCAATTCACACTTTCCCTCCAAATTCTGGCTTCTTAAAAACTCTGAGAGAAGCTTTAATCTCTCAGAGATTGTATTTAAATATCATACTATTCACCATCCACCTATTCATTTATCCATACATACATCTGTCCATCCATCATTGATTATCTTTGACTAGACACAAAAACTACCTGTGAGTTTTAACAGGTGGTATGAATCAATTTACCAACCATTGCCATCCTGAAAGAGTCAGGAAAATTCAAGATGTAGATCTGGAGACATCTTTTGTCAAATCTAAGATCCACAAAACCTGTCTGTTTGCTTGCTCTCGTAATGCAAATCTTGTGTTTATTAATATCCAGTATACAATTTTGTAAACCTGACATAAGCATTTTGTGCATTTAAGACTGTGTGTGTGTGTACGTGTGTGTGTGAGTAAAATGTTTCTTTTTAAAAGGGTACTTGCTAATTAAGTAATTAGTAGGGATATATTTTTTGGTATATGTATGTGTGTGTGTGTAAAAGTGTTTATGTGTATATATATTCAGTCTGATTCTTAATATATTCTAATCTCCATAGCACATGTAATATTAAAAGAAAATTTGGTAATACTTTAAATATCCTATCATTGTGAATTCATTTTATATTTATTGTAATAGCATTGATCAAAATGAATTCATTTGGTATTCATGTAGATGTCACATGTACTTCCATAGGTGTTTCATTGTAAATTAGCATTTCTCAGAGGACACTTAAAATAAGTGTTACTGAAAGTCCTCATTACACATATTGCTGAGATTAGTACATTAAGGATCATGTACTTACATAGTACTAATGCATTTCTGCCACTTAAAATACATTACCCATTTCT
This sequence comes from Lagenorhynchus albirostris, assembly GCF_949774975.1. Classification (NCBI taxonomy): domain Eukaryota; kingdom Metazoa; phylum Chordata; class Mammalia; order Artiodactyla; family Delphinidae; genus Lagenorhynchus; species Lagenorhynchus albirostris. The sequence continues at coordinate 38,992,956 of NC_083107.1, forward strand.
GGTATCTAGCAAATATCTACGGCAATTTTGAGAATTGCTGACATCCTAAAGGAAGTGGTACATTTATGATTAAGCTGGTTGCCTGTATTTTGCTCTGAATTTTAAAAAAACTAGAGTTAGATACAAAAAAAAAGGATTAAAAATGAAATTTGTATGATGGCAACAATGGTTTTTAAATGACTTCATATAGTTAGGAACCCAAAGAAAGTAGAACCTTATCTAATTTTAATTTTCACCAATCACCATGTTAAAAACATCAAGTGAAGTGAAGAATTTGTGGACCAGACTATAGATTTGCCAATAAAACAGTGAATTCTTGGGTGTGCCATATCTGAGCTTGACTTATATCAGAAGCAACAAACAAACACACAAGCCAATGAAAGATCATCCATCGTTACAATTTACGCCATCCTTGTAACTTACCCATTACCTTTTGGGCCAGAATTTTTGTTGTGATCATCATGGATGTTGGGAGGAAATAGTGGTGGCTTACTTGGGTAGCAGTTGGCTGAAGGGGAATTCTTGCGTAAGTCAAGAGAGTTGTTGGCTCTTCTAAGTTCCTGAGAATTCTGACAGAGAAAGGAAGGAGGTCCTAGTGATTGGCATGCTGGTGGCAACATGCTTGCAGATCAACCAGGGAAAGCTTTGGGATTTATCAGTATATTCTGAGCGATGGTTGGGATATCTATGTCACACTTAGATATGAAGTGTGGCATATTAGAGTCACACTTCAAAACGATATAAAATATGCTTTGAAGAATAGGTTTTCCCAGTACACTGTTGGTGGGAATGCAAAATGGTATAACTGCTATGGAAAACAGCATGGAGGTTCCTCAAAAAATTAAAAATAGAAGTATCATATGTCCAGCAATCCCACTTCTGGGTATTTATCCAAAAGAATTGAAATCAGGATCTCAAAGAGCTATCAGCACTCCCATGTTCATTGAAACACTAAACACAATAGCCAAGATGTGGAAGCAATCTAAATGTCCACTGATGGATGAATAGATAAAGAAAATGGGGTACATACAGACAGTGAAATATTGTTCAGCCTTGAAAAAGAAGGAAATTCTGCAATATTTGACAACATGGGTGAATCTTGAGGACATTATACTAAGTGAAATAAACCAGTCACGGAAGGACAAATACTGCATGATTGCGATTGTATGAGGCATCTAAAATTGTCAAATTCATAGAATCAAAGAGAGGAATCGTGGTGCCAGGGGCTGGGGAGAGGGGGAAATGGGGAGTTGCCAGTCAAGGAACAAAGGTTCAGTTAAGCAAGATAATCTTTAGAGATCTGCTGTACGACATTGTACCTGTAGTTAACAATTCAATATCGTACACTTAAGGTTTGTTAAGAAGGTAGATCTCATGTAAAGTGTTCTTACAGCAATAAAATAAATGGGGAAAAAAATACACTTTCCAAATAAAAAGTGTGCACTGAAGGCATTTAGGGTCATGCAATGGAAACCTTTAGTACTTCCAGGATACCCCCAATCATCAACTGTATGTCTGAAGTTCTTTTACTTTTTGGAGTTACTTGTTTTTATCCTCCTCTCTGCACGAACTGTCTGTCTGTTTGCTGTCCACATCTGGTATCAAGTTTAAGGGCTGTCCCTGAGATGGACTTTCTCCCTGCAGCCCCCCTGTGAGGAGACAGCACCTTATTTGGTGCTGACTCAGTGGGAGCCAGGTTGCCAGCAGGCTACCAACTCACACCTGCAGAATTTGCCGGCACATCCGTTTTGCAAACACACAAAATGGGTAATTGGGCACACAAATGCCTATTTGCATTGCAATTTGGCATTTGTATACACAGTGATGGATTTTTTTCATGTGCAAATGTGGTGGATACAAGTGCAAAATGGATGTCCTCAAGAAGGAGGGGGCCTTTAAAAACATATATATCTTTTCAGAAACCTGCTGGAAATTTGAGGAGTGCCACGAAAATAGGTGTGTTCATGAATATATTTTATATTTTCTCCCCATTCAGGGAAATTCCTGATAGAATACAGTTCATAGTTCATTTGTTACTTTTTGAGGGAGGGCTATTTTTTCCCAAATAGGCAGAGGGACATCCAGGGGCTTTTCACCCTATTAAAGGACTTATCTAAGGTATTATGGAATCAGTTAATAAATGTTAATACTTTAATGAAATGTGAGGAGTTTTTATACCCTTAGAGTGTTTGGCATTTTATAGTGAGTGCCATACACCTGTTTTGAGGTGCATTGTTCTGTTCAGTGTTAAAGTTACACACTCAAACCCGTGGGAACATTTGGAACCGTAGATTTTTGTAACTAATGGGAATGGCACAGAAAAAAATAATGGTGGCCCTCGTACAAGGAATGGATGCAGAATGTTGAGGTGCCCAATGTGTTGCAGCTCATTCTTAGGTTTCTTTGTCTCTTCTGTCTGCCCTTGTCCTTTTAAGGACACTGTGCTTCTCACTCAAATCTTATCATATCCATAGGGGCTCAACAAAGGATGTTATGAGCACCCACCTAGACTATGGTCCAGGACCATGCCCTCTTTTGCCAGTCACTGACTTGTATCTATCTGCCTCTTGTGCCTCTAACCTCTGGTTCCATAACAGAGTCCATATCTTCCTCTGATCCCGTCTGCTGCTGGCAACTTGCAAGACCTCATCTTGGCTCTTTTGGACTCTGGCTTTCCTCGTCAGTTGTGGCTCCACTTCCTATCTCTGTTTTGGCAGTGCCTGTGAAGCTCTGTGGAATCGGCTTCTAGGACATCCTGACCTGTGGCCAAGAGATGGGTCATACATGAACTTCTGCTGAACGACTATGGGTATCAGTCAAGACTTTGTCCCTGGCTCTCCACTTCTTCCTCTGAGCATTCTTAGTTTTTCTGAGCTCAGGCACACTCAGGCAACTTCCACTCTCACCTGTAGTCTGATCTATACCACCAACCTCTTTTTTGTCCAGATTTATTGTGTTGTCATTATCGCTAATTTAACATGTCTACAACCAGATCTTGTTTGCCCGTCTTAGTTTCCTCCTCCTAGCATTTGACTTGCTGTCCCAAGCTTCTCTTCTCTCCCGCCCTCTTCATCCTCATTTACACCTTTCTTTTCTACTCATTCCAAGGGCCATCAGGTCTTGTTGAGACTCCTTTTGAAGCCCCTCTCCGGTTCTAAGCCTTCCTCTTTACTACAGTGATCACCATCTGATCCCCTTATGACTGAATGGTGGTGTTTACTGTCTGAGGTACCTCTTTGCTTGACAGTTGTTTCATTAAATGCTCTGCTTAAAACGGCATTCATCTCATTATGAGCTAAAGAGATTCCATATTATCAGATCAAGTTCCAGCTACCCATCATGGCCTTCAAGGCACATATTCAACATTACTTCCCACAGCAATAGTGGGAAATTCCTTAAGATATATTTTCACTCCAGACTTTTCATTTGCTGCCATACGCCTCTCTCCTACCTGCCTCTGCCTTTTTCCATGTGGATTTCCCAACCTGCAGTCTTTTTCCCCTTCTCATATTTATGCAAACCCCCAAAACAACCTTTGAGATCTCCGCCAACCTCAGCTCTTTAAAAAAGCTACTTTAAATGATCCTAGCTCAAGACGAGTTTTGCCAAATCTGCATCATAGAGCACCGAGAGCCTCACACCAGTGGCTCTACACAGATCAAGATTTCCTTGAATTCTTTTTACAGGTCTTGCTCGAGACTGGCATGTCCTTGAGGATGGTCTTTATGCTTTATAATTTTATGTCCTTTGCAATACTTAGCAGAGTGCCAGTCATTGGAAAGTACTCGCTTAATACTTCTTGACGTTGTCTTCACATCTCAGAGAGCTGGAAGTTAGAAGAGAAGGTTGAAGAGTTTGTTGCGAGGGGAAGTCATGAAGCTCCATTAAATATTCTCTATTTGCAGTGCTGCCAGCACACCAGGTTATTATTATTGTTTTATATTTAAACTCCAGTTCCTCCCCTTTCCTTCTCCTCCAGAGTAACAAGGGCCTAATAGGTTTCATGTGTAAGTGCCTATTTTTATTAAAGACAAGTGTAATCTTTTGTAGACCAAATGTCCCTATCATAAATGCTAACGGAGAAAAATATTAGGACTCATTTATTTATGAACCCGTTAATAATGAGGTGCAGTTATGAAAAAAAGGCTTCCTCAGCAAAAGCTCCTGAACAAACAATGCACACTGGGGAAAAAGAAGCTAGTTAGCCTTCTTGACTTAGATAAAGCTATGGAGAAATGACAAGTGCCAGTAATTAGCACAGCCTCTTCAACAAGATAACCCTATACATCTTTGTCTATTTCAATCACCAAAGACTCCGATTCAGTGTAAAATTAAACCTTGGATGCCATCAATTTCTGTTAACCTCTTTATATTGTTCTGTGTTCACGCCTTTGTGACAGATAGATTTTGTCATTTTATTAAATGGTGACATCTCTACAGACACGTGACCTAAAAATCTGTTTGCTCCTTAGCAGAGTATTCTTAATCATTTGCTGGTATGTTTCAGCATCAGGACGGGATTTATCCCCACACCGCATTGGTGAACTCCTCAGCTCTAAAACCTTGACACTTCTGTTTGTTTGAACGCCTCTGCATTTGGCTGCCCACCTCAAACCTGCCCTTCCCCAGATAACCTACTTCGAATACTAGTCAAGGTCTAGACATTGGCTCAGGATGTTTACTATTTATTCACATTTCTATTAAGAAAACTCTGTTTTGAAGCATCTTCTCCCTCCATAACTATTTCCTTCTTCCCACTCAGTGCCACCCTCCAGCCTATTTTAAAGGCTCCCTATTACCCACGACGTCAACAGTTAGTTTTAATCATGGCTGTTTTGAAATTTTACTGCTTAATATCCTTTGCTGCCAATAGGCTTTTATTAATTTATTCATTCACTATTACAAGAGATAATAAAAGTTATCATCCAAATTGGGAATAATTGGAAAGTATAAGAAATTACAGTTTAACTTCAGGGTCCAGGTTTATCTACAATAAGTCTTATGTAGACTTGTGAAGAAGCCAGTAGAACCAATGCCCATGGCATATTTCAAGCTGTCCTGCCAGTCCCTGGCCCAGGTTAGTGTGCTGTTCATGTATCTACTCTGTGTCCAGGGCACAGGAGAACATCACTTAGCTTAGCAAAAAGTATACAGACCTATTTCCATCCTAACGTGCTCTTAATTCCCTACTCTCCTTCATTAACTTCCTTACAAATTTTAATTCATTAAAATGTTTCCTACATTGAATTTTGCCGAGGTCTGCATTCTGTCTTAGCCTCTTCCTAAGAACCTCACTTTTCCAGGTGAATAACATTTTTGTTTTAATGTGCTTCCCCCACCTTTTCTTAACTATGTTGTGCTCGTTTTTTTCCCCATTCAGGAGACAGCATCACTTGCTTAGTCCCGTATGTCAAGAAAGGTGCCAAAATTCAGCTCCTGTCAACTTCTTTTCACTTTCAGCCCTGATTGCAATGGGTCCCTGGGAAATATTGCAAGCTTTCATTTAAATATGTACTTACACAATATTTTAAGACACATTATCTAGTCAATAGAGCAAAACAGCTCACAACAAATAAATGGAATAAGGCACGTTTAGATGGTGTTTAAAAGCACAGGTTGTTTTGTGGTGAATGGTGAGGGAGCCTTTGAGACAGATGCTGTTTATCAAGGGGACGTTATTGAGGGTCTTTACCTTGTTACTGCGATTGTTTTCCATGACCTGTGGCTTTGCTCTTTGGGTTAGATAGAAAGGACCATTGAGTAAAAGTCACTATGATCTTTAACTTTGTGAAGTTTTTGGTAGTTAAAGTAAGATATAGTGATGGAGGGGAAAGAAAGGCAGAAAGGAAATTAGATATTAGGCACGAAGAAAAGAAGATTAAGAGAAAAGAACGTTGATATTTTTCAAATAAAGAAAACCCATGTAGGCAACTATTCTGAGCTAAAAAGAGGTGCAGACCTCCATGGGAAATTCATACAAAAATGTGCTCTTTGCTTGTAAGTGACCATGACTGGGGATATTTGGATTGTTAGCCAGCCCCCTGAAAGCCAAGTCAGCCAAAATCATGGGAGGAAACCCCGAATCAGCACAGCCGTGAATTCTATTTAAGAGCTTCATCAAACAAACAACAGCGACACAACAGCAACAAAAGGAGAACTTTTTAGAGGCAGCTGCTGTCCAACTTGCAACCCTAGATATTGAAAAGTTTACAGAATGCAGTGTTCCAAGTCATATTCAAGTTCTCCTTTGCTCAGTTCTGGCCCTTCCCACTTGCTATTATTTTTTCTGTACCACATCTAAAACCTCTAGGACTGGGCAAGACCTCTGTGATGTGATTCCCATTTCTGCCCAGCCCTCCTGCGTTTACTTTTGTCTCCCATCTTTTCTCCTCTACGGCCTGAGCCTTAACTTTATTTTCTAGACACTTCTCAATTTTTTAGGGGCACTCTAAGTGTCCTTTCCCTATTTTTTAAAAAAAGAAAGAAAGAAAAAAAAAACCATGTGATTTAATTTTCATTATTTTTAGTTGTTAAGTTTTAGATTAGCACTCTATGTCTTAAACCACTGTATTAGAATGCTGCTTGACTCACTTCCAAATTGAAGACCTTTTAAAAAAATTGAAGCAGTCTAATAATTTTAAATCACTCTACACTGTGCATTGCAATTTAAAATTATTGGAGTGCTTCAAATTTTTATAAGCCCTTGAATTTGGAAGTGATCAAGGTTCTAGGCATACTCAGTGTAGAGCAATTTAAAATTATAAGAGCTGTCAAATTTTTATATAAGCACTTCAGTTAGAAAAGGGATTTGGGTTCTGGGCATGTGCAGAGAAAAGCCATTTAAATTATTAACAGTACTTCCATTTTTTTCCCCCCAAGCACCTGATTTTGGATGAGTTTTGGTTTGTGCAGCCTAAAGTGACAACTTCCTTTGAGAGAGTCTGTGTAAAGAGACATTCAGTCTTTCAAAGAGGGCCAGCACTGTGGGGATATGAAGGAGGCAGCCAGCTTTCTAGGGTGCTCTGGAAGACACCTGGAGAGCGTGTTACCCCCAAACATCTCCGCTACGGCTTGACATCTCATCACGATTACAGTTCAATTTCGGATAAAAGTATTTCCAGAAGACCTCTGTTTAAATGCTAATTTCTCATATTGATGAGATTAATGAGACTAACGTATCAGTGAAGAGCGTGGCCCTGGGGAACCGAAGACTCACAAACATTATGTTGGTGAGGAGGGGATGCTAAGTATGGGCCTGGGCATACAGCATGGGGTCTCCTGGTTGCTAAGGCCGTGGCTGAGAATATTCCAGGTGCCCTCAGAGTAGGGAGTGGGCAGGGGCATAACGCTGACTTTGTGTGTGTCAAGATTTTACTGAGCATTGATCCCCTCCCCCAGTTAAACTAATCATTACAGAAAGGTGGATTCTCTGATACTTTCAGTGTTCATTTGCATTATGGCTTGCGCAGGACATCAATTTTCTCTTTTCTGAGAAGTGAAATATTATTCATCTGAAGCATTTTAAGGGGAAAATTGAAAGGAAGATAGAATCGATAGGTTCAGCTTTAAGGCTGATTTTCCTTATTTCATTTTTGGGTCGGGAGTTTCAATGATGCAAAAGAAAAAGGAAGGGAACAAATCTAACAAAATGAAAATAATGTTTCCCTTTCAAAGGTTTATTTACAACAAAGGGAAAGGGGAGATAAATGATGTAAAATTTAGGCACTTTACAATTGTCATTTGGATTAATTTCTCACCTCAGCGAGTCTTAGGTGACCGTTTCAAATACTTACTTTTATAAGAAACATGACTGTCATGTTGCCATATGTGACTGTGACTGTGCCATTTGGAAAATGTTTGTGGGTCCTTAGATTTCTTAAAGGGGGAATAGCTTTAAATGGAAACTTGAACATGAAAAAAGCAATTCACTTCTCTGAACTTCTTCAGAGGGATGTTGATTCCTCTTGAAAGTTGAAACCCTTATAGTTGTGGTGAGTGAAGCATTCAGTTTATCCAATGTCCCTGTCAAGGCATGAGCTGAAACTTCCCAGAGGGCTCCACAGATTCTTCATTTTCTCTCCCAGGCACACAGAGCCACGGCATTGGGCCAACAGCTACCCTGACCCCCCACAGAAGTCCTCCACCTGGGCCTCCTTCTCCTTGTCTGCGTGTGAAAGAGACCTCATCCTACCTCTCCCTTGGAGCTGGTGGGGCCGACGCTCGTGTTTGGAAAATGGAAACCACTTAACTTGCTGAACTGTTTGTGCTTCCTTAAAGAATAAGGAGAGATTAGCTTACGTTCCCGTCTTTGTCAAAAGTCAGCAAGCTCATGGAGGGCCTGTGCAGGCTTGATTCGGAGGCCAGCAGGCTCTCCTGTGTCCAGGCCATGGCACAGGCCAGTGATGGGGCTCACCAGTCTTTGCCCCTCAGATGACGGCAGGAGACACTGCTTCAGAGTGAGCAATGCAGGGACAACTTCCTGTGTCTTTCAGGCCAGATGAGTTTGAAGTAAAAAGGTCATTCCATCAATTAATCCAAAAGTTAGCACATTCATAAATATATTAATTCATTAAATCACCATCTATTTATTGAATCTGAGCCATGTGTTAGGTGCTAAAAGATACAAAGATAAATGAGAAATAGTCATTTTCAAGGGATTGCAGTAGAAAGACGTGCACAAATGGCTAGAGTATAAGATACCATATTTTATTATGTGTTTTTATGATATATTATAAAACAATAAAATATATAATACAAATTCTATGTTAATATTACCTTTTGTATTGGGCTTGACTCATTGTAATATTCCCACATGGAGCACAATTGTGTATTTGCTCAGTAAATAAATATTAATTAAATATGAAAAGTAGAAGGGATACAAACCAAGTACTTGAGCAGGGCTTCTCAAAGTCAGGCAATATGAAAATAACCTGGGGGGCTCTTAAAAAATGCTGACGCCCCAGCGCTTCATTCCCAGGGTTTTTGAGTTAATTAGGACAGGAAGTCAGCATTTTAAAAAGTGCCCCAGGGGCTTCCCTGGTGGCACAGTGGTTGAGAGTCCGCCTGCCCATGCAGGGGACGCGGGTTCGTGCCCCGGTCTGGGAAGATCCCACATGCCGCAGAGCAGCTGGGACCGTGAGCCATGGCCGCTGAGCCTGCGCGTCTGAAGCCTGTGCTCCGCGGCGGGAGAGGCCGTAACAGTGAGAGGCCCGCGTACCGCAAAAAAAAAAAAAAAAAGTGCCCCAGCTTTGAGAAGCACCTTCTAGGGACACTCAGAGGGGAGAGCAATGAGCTGCACGTAGGGAGCAAGCCAAGGCTGTTCAGAGGAGGGAAGGTTGGAGCCTGAAGGATGGGTGGGATTTAGGCAGGGTTAGATGGAGGCCGGATGTGGAGAAAATGACATTCTCAGGAGAGGGGTCACCAAGGGCAAGGACAGAGGCAGGAATGTGCCCAGTATGGTCACCTAAGACTCGCTGAGGTGAGAAATTAATCCAAATGACAATTGTAAAGTGCCTAAAGTCAAAGCCTGGGGTGACTCCACCATCTGCTGTGTTAGTACAGAAAGAGAAGGGGCCGAAACAGGGGATTGGGGTCAGATTGTGGAGGAACTAAGATGTGTCTCCTGAAAGTCTGGATTCATTCTTCACATGCTGGGGAACCAGTGGAGGTTTGGAACCCTTTGTGTTCAGAAAACATGGATGCATCGTGAAGAATGAATTGGAGATAGGGAAAACTGGAGCAGAGGAAACCAATTTGGAAGCCGTGGCTTCCAATAGACTAGGTGAGGAAGGAGGAAGATCTACACTAGACCAGTTTGGATGAGAGTGTAGAGAGGAGAGTGGATTTGGGAGACGTTTATGAGCCAGCCTTGAATAGGTGTGTTGGATAATTGTGTATCGAGGTTGAAGACCAGGGTGCAGTCAGTGAACATCCAGAGGGAATACAAAAGGAGCAGCAGGTTCTAAAAGAGACAGTGGTGTAGGCGGGGCTACCATATAGAAAGGGCTAACGGACAAATGGTAGTACTGGGTCAGAGCTCCGGGGCAAGATTCAGCCTGATACGCAGAAGTCACCATCCAGAACCCCTCTCTCTCATCCTTTAGGCCTTTGTTTCAGTTTTCCTTTTATCCACAGCACTTGAAACCAGCACATGTCTTGTTTAACAGCATGCATCCAATGCCAGCGATCTATTTTTGATCACCAGAGCTGCCGTTTTACTCAAGGCTTCTAGAAGAAGCCCATTTGCAGCTCTTACACCTTTCTCGAAAGTTTTGAATAAAAGCCACTCATAGAATTAAGTCAGGGCAAAGTGGTGTCAGGGGTGGAATTCAAAAGACGATACGTAATAATTGGTTTTAAAACAGGAGCCAGATGAATCATAAGGTCAGACATATGAAAGGGAAAATCTTTCTCAAGAAGACTTTGGGGCTAAGGCTGCAAGGGGCTGTTAGAAAACAAAGTGGCAACGACAGTGGTGAGCCTCCAGGAGAGGCCTGCCTGGGGAACTTCTTGCCGTTTCCAACATGTCTGAAAACACTCAGTGAGAAGAAAGAGAGCTGCCTCTTCCAACTGTTTGTAGCCTCCCCAGAAAGCTACTTCCACCACGTCTATAGTCATTGCTTTGTTTCCTCCAGAGAAGCCACGGTCAGGGAGAAGGAAGACAGGGCCTTAGGAAGTCAGAATGCCAGTGTGTCTGCTGGAAACCATTGGTCCCTGAGGGAAGTAGCTGCAGGACCCAAGTGTGGGCTCTAGAGAAACGCACAGATATTTAGAGCTGAGAGGGAGATGAGGTATTTTCTAACACCCCAACTTCACAGTGGTGGGCGCTGAGGCTAGAACGTGTGGTGACTTGCTTGGAGTCGGGGGCTAAGTAGCAGTGGGTTCAGCGGTAGAACCACAAGCTCCTGGCTTCCTGGCCAGAGCTGGTCCCCCTCACCACTGCGCCAAAGGCAGGTCCCCGACCACTGCCAGTGGGCGTGACTGTGGGGGGCGGAGCAAGAGGAATCCCATCCATTCCGACATCTTTTCTGTTCTTTTACTCTTTTGGCCCACTCACCTCGCTCACTCCCAGCTTTCACTCTTTGTTTCATTGACCTGAAGAGCAAATTTCAGATGGCCTTTTGGAGTTCAAGAGGCTGACATGTGATTCTCCTAAAAGAAGCATATGTACAATTATTGCCCAGTTATGGGTTGTCTCTAGTCCCACACTACCCAAACTGTCCTCATGGGGCCCTTTCTGTTACATTGGTAGAATCATGTTTTGAAAGATGTTTTTCTATGAAAGTGTTTATGTAAATAACGTTTACCTCTTTGGGCTGCTTTTACTCACACTGCTGTCTTCTGGTCACCACCCCTGCAGCAACACCTGCTACCCGACCTGCTGCCCCTGACCATGGCTGAGGGTGTCAGGGATGCAGCCAACTCTCAAGCTGCCCCATTTATTCCCTTTCAGAAATTTGCACCTGGGACACAGCGGTTCTCCTTAGCTGGATCTGGAAGGTCGTGGGAACTAGCAGGTTCTGGGCAGTCTAACTTAGTTGCTGAGAACACAGCTCCCGGGGGCTTGTCGGCCAGGGCTCACATGTGGACTCCATCACTTCCTAGCCGTGCACCCTTGGGCATGTCACCTCACTGCCTCCTTTTCCACCACTGAAAATTAGAGAAGTTTATATAGAATAATAAAGAATGAATAATATAAGCAAATGAATGAAAAGTAAATTAAATGATAAAAAAATAAGAAGACTGTTGTGTTAAATGAGTTAATATGTTCCATATATGTGCACAGAACAGTGCTGGTAGCCATGCGCATGCTTGCTATTATTACTATTGATATTAGTAACAGCAGTAATGGTACCACCATCATTATGGTGCCTTTGAGATGGTCTGTGAGGAAAACCAGCAAAGGCAATGAAACTGCAGTGAGAGAGACGGTGATACACAGATAAAGAGAGAAGCGTGGTCAAAATCTTGTGTATTACCTGAGCAAGACAGAAATATACATGTGGAGAGAATAAGAGTTTGGAGTCTGATGCCTCTTCAGGCTACAGTTCTGTTATCTCTTGAGGCCTAAGTATACTTCTCTCTCTTGGGTCCTCGGAGCTCCTGCTATAATAAAACTTCTCCCTTGAGTTTCTTTGAATGAGGGTTTGTTCCATGTGACAGGAGGATTCCCGAAGAAGGACAAAGTTAAATCACTCAGGGGTGAAAGCACTGCCTTCCCGAGGGCAGTGTCCTGGCTCGGCTCAGGCGGATCTCTGACTAATCCCCGTTTGGGTAATTTAATTTAAATCACAAGGCCTGATCCCAGAGCAGCACTTGCTGCCCTGGCCCTTGAGGTGAGTCTATGTGCTGTAAGATGTGGCCACAAGGAGCTGATTACCTCCTGGAAAGTGTGTCTTGTTCAATTTTGTATCCCCATCACCTAGCAGAGGACCCGGCACCCAGAAGGGCTGAAGGAATATTAATTGTGTAACACATAGAGGAAGCAGCCTGTGACTGGCTACATGGCCAGGTGGTAAGGACATAGGAAGTCAGAGAAGGAAGAGACAGCCCCGGGGGCTGGGGGTGGGGACTGGTGACTACATCCTTGGGTGTTAACACTCCCTGATGGCAGTGTCTTGGGGAACAACTTTTGGAGTGTAAATCGGCCCATTTTTATCCCCATTCCTAGACCTCCTTGACTCTCCCAGTCATTTGTTATTTCAAAACTCTCCAAAATAATCAAAATGGGAAAACCAGGACTTGCACATAAATAATTTACATTAGATTGTATTTTATTATTCATTGTAAAGTTAATTCATTAATTGCATTTTGGATTTCATGGCAGGTTGGGTTTTATTCAAATGTGTATAGTGCTGGAGGACCGTCTAAGCGTTTGTGGACTAGAGATTCCTCTTATTCCCTTACCTTCGCATCCTGCTCAGGAGGGAGGGCAGGTGTGGAGAAAATCTTGACCTAGACATTAGCCTTCATTCTCCCTGGACTTTTCAAGGAGGTGATATTTAAAATATTTAGCCACCCATGCCGTGCAAGCCCCAACAAATGGGGACAAATGTTGCTCCCGTCAGAACGGGGCTGGTGACAAGCTAGCTGTCCAGTGAGTTCTCGCTGGACGCCAGGCTTGCTGTCTCTGATTTGGTTTCCAAGGATTTGGAAGGAGTTTCCTTTCTTTTAGGAACCCGTAGATCCCAGTGCTGGACTTCTATGCCTGAAATATCTGAACCTTGCAAGTGTACCACATATACCGGGAGGTGCACACCAGCCTCATGCAAGGGTCACTGTGGCAAAGCCCATTCCCATAATTGAAAATAATCCTACCGTTACTTTGCGTCTCTCTCAGTCAAGAAAATGGAGGCAGTTTTCAACACTTGGTGTCATTTTGTTACTTAGGAAATAACATGTAGCCTAAGAGGAAGAAAAACAGAGCAGAGATTTTTGCAATGTGGCTCCCGGCCCCAGGCCTTTTGAGTGTCTCTCCACCGGCCTCCTAGAGTGGTCAGGTCAGGCACCCGACACAGATGTGTGGAAACAGCCAGAGGCTTGGGGGAAGGACGCGGGCCCCTTCAGAGCCCGTTTCTTACATGAAGAATGAGAGTAGCCTGCCGCCTGTCCCCACCTCTGGTGACACACTTCACACAGGGACACAAGCAGTTGCCAGCCCGCTCCTTTTCCCCTTTAACTGAAACTTGCCTCCTTGATGATTTCACTTGAGAGGTGGCTTTCCCTAAACCTTTCCTCGCCTGGAATCACGCTGATGTTGACAGTTCGTCCCCACCCCCCATCCCGTGTTACATCGTGCAACCCAGAGAGAATGCGAGGTGAGCTTGTCGGAGGGGATGAAAGATGGCAAGAAATGGGTGTTTGGGGACCAGTTCTTTGGTGACATCGACTCTGCAATCCTCTTTTCACTCTCAGCGCCGCATTCCCTCTCTCGCCTTCTCCCTCTCCCTCGCCCCCCTGCCTGCTCTCCCTCCTTCTCTCTGAAATGGTGTGTGCCTCCAGTAATTTACATAATACTCTTCTGACACCTTTACTTTAGTCATCAATCACGGTACCTTCTCTCAGTCTATCTTTTGTCTGAGCATGTCTCTTCTTTATCAGGCCATGCACAAAAGATTAATTTCACAGTTTTTCTCCCTTCTTTCTTTCCTTGCAAGATACAAAGCTCATGAAATGACAGAAGCAAGATAATGAAAACAACAATGCAAGCAATTTTTTTTTGTTCTTGCAGGTTGGATCTCAAGATACTTTTTCTAACCTCATTGTGTGCCATCTGTCTTAGAAAAGGTCTGCTCTGTATTTTTTAATACCTTTCTGATACTGCTCAGTAGACTACCTGGGGGCGGGGTGTGGGGGGGGCGGTGGTTGGAGATTACATATTTAAATCAGATCAGAGCCTTTGGTTTTCGGAATCTTTGGAACAATTAAAGCAAGGGGCCCATTTCTAATGGAGGCATGGACTACGGCACAATGCCCACACCCCAATTAATATTAATGAGATCTTATGCATAGCCAATTTATGACATTTGATTGACTCACCCAACCACCCTTCAACCTGTCTTATAAAGTGAAATATATGGCAAAGAGGACCTTATTTGCATATGCATATGTTCTTAATATTAATTAGGCTAATGGATCTAAAGACTTAGAGATAATTTGGAAACTGGTAAAGAGGGAAAAAAAAAATCTACCACCCACAAGACAGAAAAGTGTTCATGTCCTGTCTCTGCACTTGAACAAAAGAAGTTGAACTGGAAGATAAAAATAACTCGTGCCAATTGCCTCCTTTTCTTGTTTCCAGAGGATTCATAGTTTTAAAAAGTTAAAATACCACAAGCATTAGTATTATATCTTATTTTTTCCATTTCGCTTGTGAAAGACTAAACAGATTATAGAATAACATAAGAATAAAAGCCTAGTTCAACTGTGTGCTGGTGGCCATAAGTCAGATCTCCCCTGTCCTCTAGGGAGATGCTGCAGCTTCAGGAACATGCAGTGTCTCACCGGGGCACATGTCGGATATAGGACGAGGGTTGTGTCAGGAGGCAGCGTTCCCAAGGACATCTGCTCTAGCAGGGTCACTGATGGAACTTATCCCTGCAGTGGAGTGGCTGGGAAGAACTCCTTTGATGTAGCCTAATGAAACCTGGAGAAGAGAGTCAGACTTCATGGGTTTTGTTGCTGGGATTGGGGGCAACACATATGCTGATTTTCTCTTCCAAACCATCCTTTAATGGTCTTTGGTTCCAGTGGTGATAAGGAAAAACATTTATGTATCAGCTCACCCTCTGTGTGCTAAAGGATGGTCAAACCCGGTAACTAGTAGGCTTTGGACAGCAGAATCGTCATATGAACTTGCTTCATTGTACCATAAGTAAGAGCCATTGTAAATAATGATAGTGACTGTCACTTGAGTGCTTATTCTATACCAGAAATGATGGAAAACACGTTCTGTATTCTATCTTATGCCAGTTCTGTAAAGTATAGATTTAAATTCCTATTCCAGAAATCCCTACTCCAGTGAATTGAACCCAGAGGGACTCTGGGACATGCCCAGGGTCACGCAGCTGGGAATGGTGAGGCAAGGCGTCACACCTGGGGGGACAGTAACTCTGAAGTGTAATCTCTTTCCCTTGGTCTTTCAAGGTCAGGATCACTCAAGGGTGTTGTAGACTGGAAGTAGCTCCGTCTGGAGTCAAGAAGAAGCAACAGGCACTGTGGAAAGAGGGACACACTGTGCTCCCTTTTAAGATAGGCAGTGGCTTGGCCAACTCCATGAAGTACATAATTGCCTTCGACAGTAGAAATGATTATTAGCTGCCACACAGATAAAAGAAAATGAGATATGGAAAGATACTTGATTAATTGGCAGGTCAGTAAAGTGCTTTGGAACATAAAATATTTATTTGTATTTAACATTTATTTTATGAGTGAAAACTCTTTATGGAATACAGTCTTTTTTAAAATTAATTAATTAATTAATTAAGTTTTTGACTGCTTTGGGTCTTCGTTGCTGCATGCAGGCTTTCTCTATTTGTACGAGCTTTCTCTAGGTGCGGGGAGCAGGGGCTACTCTTCGTTGCGGAGCGCAGGCTTCTCATTGCGGTGGCTTCTCTTGTTGCAGAGCACGGGCTCTAGGTGTGTGGGCTTCAGTAGTTGTGGCATGCAGGCTCAGTAGTTGTGGCTCGTGGGCTCTACAGTGCAGGCTCAGTAGTTGTGGCGCACGGGCTTAGTTGCTGCAAGGCATATGGGATCTTCCCGGATCAGGGCTTGAACCTGTGTCCCCTGCATTGGCAGGCAGATTCTTAACCACTGCAGTACCAGGGAAGTCCCATGGAATAGTCTTATTGAGAGAAATCTTCCAGAGTTTGCTAGAATGGTCACATGCACAGAAAGAGGAGTGGAACAGATAAATGGGGACCAGACTGGGTGAGGTCTGTGCTGGGGGGAATCCAAGGTGGTAACTTTAGAGACCAGCAAGGAATGGAGGCTTCTCGTGTATTCTTCTCTCAACTCCCCATCCCCTCTCTGAAACCTGATGGCTGGGCACAGCTGATGTTAAAACTCTGCTGGGGATTTTGCTTTCTGATAGAATTTCTAGTGAGTCTTAGGAGCTGCCACAGCCCTCACCTTGCTTTCTAGTCCAAATGTGTGTGTGTGTGTGTGTGTGTGTGTGTGTGTGTGTGTGTGTGTGTGTGTGATATGAAGGTACATTTTGGGGGAGGGAAGTGGGAGGAGCAGGGAAGGGTCAGGAGGCACCTT
The DNA here is from genome assembly GCF_949774975.1 of Lagenorhynchus albirostris. Lineage (NCBI taxonomy): Eukaryota > Metazoa > Chordata > Mammalia > Artiodactyla > Delphinidae > Lagenorhynchus > Lagenorhynchus albirostris. The sequence goes on from NC_083107.1 coordinate 39,009,717, forward strand.
CTTTCCAGAAGGCTTGAGTTCAGCACTTGTATAGGGCTGGTCAGGACTAATAAGGCGAGTTCTTCTCTCTGATAACCATTTATTCTGCCCAAACTTGTTACCTTTTTTGTTTTGTTTTAATTATCTCTGCTGCTGAGAATGCTTTGACTACATTGTAAAGATGTGACAGGTAGTAAAAGAGTGTGTATGAAGCAATCGTGGAGCTGATAAGTTTTATTCTCTCCTCACATTAAATATATGTTCATTAAACAAGGGCTTGTTTGCAGAGAGACAGTGGGAGCTGGAAGCAGAAGGAGAGAAAGGACTGAAGTGTGTTGATGCCTGTTATTCTCTCCCACATCGAGCTCAGTGGGAGTCAGCCTAGCAGAATGGTTACAAGTGTGTTAACTCTGCACCCAACTGCTTGGGATTACTTCCTGGCTCTGCCTCTTATGAGCCAGGTACCCAGGGTCGTATTACTTACTGTCCCTGCATCTCAGTTTTTCCTTCTTCAAAAGAGGTACAATAAGAGCACCTATCTCATATTGGATTGTGGGAAACTTAAACAGCTGTACAGTGCTTGGCACGTAGTAAGTGCCCAGTACATATTAGCTCTCTTTAGTATTGCTGCCACGTTTCTCCACCCAGTTGATACACTAAACTGCCTACTTTTTTCCCTAAGTATTCTTGGAATTCACTCAAGAACATTTTTTTTTCAATAAATATGTATTACCGTTGCCAATCACTTTACTAGTTGCCGGGAATGATCAGGACAAATGAGACAGTTGCCTTCACAGAGCTTATGGTCCAGCAGAGCAGAAAGATAGTTAACGACTGAATACAATAGAGTAAGATGAGTGCTCAGCGTGAGGGTTTATATGAATCGTGGGAAAGGCCAGGGCAGGAACTGCCTGAGTCCAGATGTCAGGGGAGATCCCTGAGTTGGGATCTGAAGGACAGGTTACAGAGAGCCACCGGAAGGAGGTCAGGGAGGAGTGGCATGGGGAGGCTGGCAAAAGCAGCGTAAGTAAACTCCCAGAGGTAGGAAGGGGAAGGCGTAGGGTCTAGGGGTTAAAGAAGGCCAGAGTGGCTGGACCTTAAGAACTGCAGGAAAGAAAATGGTAGAGGGAGGGCAGGAGGGGCTGGCAGAGCTCAGCCACGTGAGGTGTGGTTAGCCATTCAAGGAAGTGGGATTTATGCTGAGAGTCATGGGAAACTACGTGGACTTAAAGCAGCGCAGTTAGATGCGATGAGATGTACATTTTGCAAAGATTACTAGACTGGAAGGGTGAGAGGCAGAGGGGAGAGGGGTGTACCCGATGGCAAGGAGCCAGCGATTATGATTGTGATTAAGGTGAGTGGCCGGGGAATGAGCAAGCTCTGGGGTAAATTATCCTCCAGTGTCCATCGGCCAAACAGTGGTCTGTTGAACAATTGCTAGGGTCCAAGGAAGGCAGGTCCTGTGCTCCAGTGTAACAGGAGCCTTCCTAAAACTGGAAGCCCACCTGTGAGCCCTAGGAACCAGCTCCAAGAGCGTTTGCACTTCAACTCTCCAGCGTTAGGTTCCTCCTCCACCTGCCAAGAGGAAGTGTGTCAAGAGCACTTTAGGAGAAAACACACTAGCACTTTCTCTCCCTTTACCCCCTCTGTCTCTGCCTCCGTGACAGTGAGAAGGCTGAGCCGTGGAACCCTTTGCATTTGGAGAAAGCATGCACGAGAAGTACCGACCACTTTTCCTTCCAACTGCGCCAACCTCAGGCCTAGACACGCAGAGGGTGTTCACTCAGTGTACACCGACTCACCTGGTCACACTGGTCACCATTTTCTGTCCTCCTGAAGAGGGGCCAGGGTCTGGGGACACGATGTTTCTGTGATTGCCACATTCTCCTTTTCCGTCTGCTCACCTTCCATCAAGGTAATGGTGCTTGGGCTTCTGTGGAGGATGGGCCACTTCAAGAGGAAGCTGCGGCTGACTAGCCCAAGATGCTGGGCTGCAGCCAGAGAAGCAAAATGTGGAGTTGGATCCCAAGCCTGTCCTTCAGCTCAACTGCCTGTCAGGCCCCTGGGGTTCCCAGACCTACAGGCTGCCATTTGGACCAACATTTGGGAAGCAGGATGCTCGTGGAATCCATTTTGGGTTTGGCGCCAGAACAAAGGACTCAGTCGGAATGGAGCAAAGAGGTGTGAATGTAGCCCAGAGCAGGGGGCTACCAGGTGTCTCATTGCTGACCCTTCTGCGGCAAGGGTGGGGTGTTTGGTGGGAGGGTGTATGTAAGGAGACCATTTAAACCTCCACAACAAGCCCGAAGAGGGTGAGCCAGATTGCAGTTGAGGTCTCTCAGGCGTCTGCCTCCCAGAGCTGAGTAAACCCAATCTTCGTTCATCTGTAGGTCAAAAGGGTTTTTTGTTCTGCACTGTTCATCGAGGGCACGCGGGAGGTGACGTGGACCTCTTGCATATCTACGGGCGTCAGCACGATCTCCTTAGCCCCTACAGACAGGATGTGCTATTTCCTGGGACTTCGGCTAAAATAGGCTTATCTACCAGTGCTCCCGGTAACCTACATCCTAAAGAACGTGGGCCTGTGCCGGCAAATCTCTGTGTACCGTCTTCCCAGCCCCCATCCCATACGCACACTCACACACACACCCCAGTGAGCCCTGTTCTGCTTGAAAAAACTCTAAAATATTCTCTCTCCTTCATATGCGAGGGGGAAAACCATTTAGGCGTTAGATACTGCAGTAATTTCTATATAATGGAGTAAATACTATACTGTAATAATTAACTTGTAAACCTTGAAATAACATTTAGTGTAATTTAGACCAAATATGAATTGTGAGTAGTGGAGCTCGATCCAACATGAAATCATTTGCAGGGCGCTTTAAACATATGCCTGGGAAAGAAAAAGCAGCAGTTCCCGTCGTTACCAAAATGGGCCCAGACGAGGCCCTCACGCTGGAAGTGCACGCAACTGCTGTTATTTTGAAATATCTTGTTAGCATTTTTTTTCCCTTCTCAATAAATTGCTTCCCTCTTACTTTTTCCTAAACTGTCCTTTCAGGCCGTCAGAAGGAGCCCAGGGTTTTGTTTTGTTCTGAATTTAGTTTTTACCCAAATGATTGCAAATGCTCTATGCAAAGCTAACATTTTAAAGCCTGGGCAAGAGTCTTGGAGTTGGGTAGAAGGCAAGAAGGTTCTTGGGATGCCTACATCAGCAGTAAACTGTGGATGCTTCTGGAAAGTGGATCCATGAGACAAAGCTGTTCTGGTCACCGTGGTGCCGGAGCCCTGGGGCACCCAGAAAGTAACATGCCTTTTGATGATTCAGCATGTCACGCCTTTGCTTCCAAATCCCTTTTCCATAGGCTCCCTCAGCCTCTGAGGGAGTCATGGGTGGGGTAGGGGCACAAAGGTGGATAGATTTGTCTTCCTGACAAGCCACACCTCCCTTATGCATTAAAGGCAGGGAAGGGACTTGTATTTGCTTGAACAAAACGAAATTGCTGGTTTTCTAGGTCAAAAGCAAGGTAGTATCGGCGATACCATATGGGTCAACCAAATACGAAGGGCAGGTGTGTGCCTTGTGACGTCAGACCCCGTACCTTCCTCTGAGCCACTGCTTAGGCTCCAGATTCAGTTAAAAGGTGCCTCTGGTTGCTTAGCTCTCAACCCGCCCTTCTCAGAGTCACACTTTTGAAAAGCATCATCTGTCCTTCACTTACCTTTCTAGCTCTCTCTCTCACTGGTCTACAAACCTTTTACTCTCATCAGACTAAATCACTTTTTTTTGCTTTTGTTTTTTAATCCACCATCTCCAACTCTGATGCTTGGTGCTTTCAAGTCCCTGCCCCTCCAGGATGCCCTTTTGGCTGACTTACGTTCTGTACTTAACATTACATCTTTTAAAGATGCAATTAAACTCTGCCTTTTCTCTAAGGCCTTTCTTGAACAAGTGTTTAAGCTGGGAATAATAATAGCTGGGCTTCGCTGCGCACTCACTACGTGTTGTTGATCATTGACTGGGGGTATCACGTGGATTATTTTATCCGCCCTTCACAAAACACATTCGAGGCAGGTACTGTTCTCACCCTAGGATTTCTCTTTGGCCGTCATGGCCTGGAGTTGACAACCATATCCTTGCAAAGGACAGTCCAGTCTAAGAGCAGTCACAAGAGCCATCACCAGATACTTCAAGGATTGAATGGAGAAAAGGCATGAGATATTCGTATGTTTTTCAGAGAGATCCAGGACCCCTGCAAGGTGTCAGTTTATCACCATATCCAAATCATTCCAGGTCTTTGAAAAATGAGCTATGTAACTACTGAAAATGGAATAGGTTGCCACCTGAGAATGAGTGAGATGCCTGTCACTGGAGATACTCAAGTGGAGACTGTGGATATAGGCTTCACATACAAATGTCTCTTAGGCAGAACAGCTTGGTGGCGAAGAACATGGGCTCTGGAATACACTGGATGGGTTCAAAATTCCAACTCCACATTTACGGTCTGTACTCACACATTTTTTTCCAACACGCGCCCCCTCACACACATGCACCCCCCCACACACACACCTACTTTTAGTTTCTTGAATTCATGCCTACTACTTACACTTGTCAGACCTTAATAAAGATATGACTTCCATTGATCTGGGGATATTGTTAACATGCAGATTCTGATTCAGGAGGCCTGGGTGGGACCTGAGGCTTCGAGATGCTCTGGTACAAGGCCACCCTGAATGGCAAGGCCTTATATTGTATGCCTAGCCTCTACCTCCAAAAAATTGTGATATTAGCTATTTCCCCTATTATATTTTAGGTAAATAATGATTGATTGATTGATTGATTGATTGGATATACTCTTCAACCTAAGATGGCCAAGTTTTGTTGATAAGAAAATCCTTCAACGGCCCACTCCCCAACATGACCCACGCGTATCACTCTTTGCCTTCATGCCAACTAATACATTGTTAAAAATTCTGTGTGGTTTCCTTCTTTTACTCTTTTATGAAAATTGCTCTGACATCTCTCATAGTGTTTGCCAGCAGAGATTTTAATTGGGACATGGATAAGGTTTTGAGCAAATGGCAAACAGTGGGAATTTAGATCAGTTAAGCCAGTGGTTTCAATGACGGATGTCTCTGCAGAGATAAATTATTTTAGGGGAAGATACACATTCAAATCCGTCAAACTATTCCAATACATTTTTATCAGTTTTTATTTTCAAACAACATCACACTGATACATGAGTTCTTTGTTTTTACCTTCTGTATTTAGAGCAAGTGACCACTGAACTCTCACTTCTCGAGACACCTGAAAGCGTTACTGCCCTTCTTTCTCTTGGAAGTCGTTGGCGTCACAGATGGGTTTTTGCTCGACACTGGATCCCAGAGACTTCTGTGTGTGCATCCTGATATTAACACAATGGATTGAAATCATATTTACGGTTTTCTTTTTCAGAGGAGGATCAGAGATGGGGGAGTTGAATGCTTTTAAGCAGTTTTTCAAGAAACAAAAGGCTACATTTTTGAAATGCCAGCTATTACCAGTCCGCAGTTCAGACTCTAGGAAGACTCACTAGCGTTTGCTCAGGTCCCTCCCTCCCTGGAAACAGTGTAGGAATTACACTCTGAGATGTGACTGTTGAAACAGACTCAAAGTCAATGTGCACAATTAGTTACCACAACAGTGGTTAATGTGCCCTGAAATATTCCCAGCTCCTGTCAGGCCTGGGGCTGGATATTCAGATTTTCTTGATAAATGTCTTAGATGCTTTGCTTGTACCATTTCCCCAAATGCTTCTGGGTTACAATGCATGTGTTTTCCCTCTTCATGTAGATGTAGGACCGTATGGAAGAAGGAAAGCCTCAGAAGGCTGTCACATTACAGCTGTGATGGGTTTAAATAACGTCCTAGCCTGTTATAGCTAAAAAGGGCTATAGTAATCATCTCCCTGGAGTTCAACCCATTCATTTTATAAATGAGGAAATGGAGGCTCAGAGAGGTAGAGTCAAATGACTCTACCAGGGTCACACAGCTAATTAGTGGCGGAGTCAAAATGCAAGCCCAGTTCCCCTGAATTGAAATCCTATGCCGTTTCTGTATCAAAGTGGACTGCTTCTCTTGCGTGTCGCTGCTGCAGTGGGAAGGACTGATTTCTTATTTGGAGTCACCCGAAGGCCTGATTCTCCTAGCATTACCCCAGGCCATGCCCAACTGCTTCTCCAGTCCTCTGCTCCAGGGAGGGGTAGATTCTCCACATCTGCCCCTCCTTTTTTGACAGCATTGCCCTCCTCTGTCCTGAAACCCTGAGCTCTATGCTACCGCACACGCTCAGAGGCCTTCCAGAGTGCCTGTGACCCACAGCTGCCCTCGTTACTCTGAGTTCTATGTCCTACAGTTTGGTTGGTTTTCGCACCTTCTATGTCAAGACTTCTCCCTTCTCCATCTCATTCCCTGGGGTTGTGCTCTGTTGTGACACTAGAGACGATGGATGATGTGTTGTCACCTGCCCAGGTCATGTACTTGCCCTTGAGCAGCCCCTCCAGCAATGACCCAGAGGAGTGACCACCATCCTGGGGGTTGGGTGCACCATGGACAGAGGGTGCAGAGGTGAGGATTGTTCATAAAACACCCAGACGTTTCCCTCTGTGTGCAGCTAACCACGGCTCTGCAACGCTCACCCAGGGAGTATCAGCCCTTCTCGGATGTGCCAGGCACTGTGAGGGTCCCGATGTGAAAATGATGTGGTTCCTGCCATTATGAAGTGCACAGAAGAACAGGACAGCATGAAAAGATACTGAACCGCAGTCCAGCAGAGAGTAGTGTAGCCACAGGGCTGGTCCCCTGAGGGGTCAGAGCGAGCTTTGTATTTGAGGTGGTGGCTGGATTAAGCCTTAAATGACAGCGAGGATCTTGGTGACTTATCTGTGGGGTTTGGGGATGCTGAGGAAGGGTTGGGGTGGGTACGAAGGGACAGGTATTGCAGGGATAAGACAGCATGGACGGAGTCAAGAGTCAGGAAGACATAAGACTGCTTGGTAGGACAGAATGATGCCCAGTAGCCTTGTCTCAAAGTGACTCTTGCCAGTGGATTGACACAGTGTGCTGGCAAAGCAGGCCTTAGTGGAGCGAGCCTAAAGGCAAGCCCACACCCCCGTCTGGTCTCTTAGGCATATCTCCCCACAGGCCTCATCCCCCCATTCCAGCCCGGGCTGCTCTTGGCCTCTGCTCTGACCTTGTGCTTTCGTTCTGTCCTCACTAGTGGCCCCTCTCTTGCATCTGGCCAGATGGTTCTGTCCTTCCTTCTGCCTCCCTAGCCTTGACTCTTCCTTTAAGAGTCCAAGTCCTCCCTCCTCCTCTGTGGAATCTTCTCTAAGCACTTCATAATGGGTAGAAGACTCTCACACCACCAACGTGGTCTACAAAAACTGCCCATTTCATAATTTTCTTTAAATCAAATAAAATCTGACTCTAAGCTGCTGTCTGCCCAGAATAATGATAAATTCCATCTCAGTGATTATTCCTCCTCCTTCCTGGGGGTTCTAAGTCTCCCTGTAGCTGGAAAAAGGAGGAGGAGCCTCTGGTTTTCAATCCACCATGCTTATTTCAGATCTGTCCTCTCTCCAAGCCCATGTCTTCCTGGAAGGTGGGTGACTCTGTCCCTCTCAGGCTTTGCAGAGCCTACAGGACCTAGACTGGCGGGGGTGTGGGGGTCCCACTGCCCAGGGTCCAACCTTCCTGGGGAGACCACACAGCTGTTCTTCTCTGAGGTCCTGCACTCCTGGGAGTGGGGCTCTGCCTTCCCAGGACTTGCTAACATCCTCTTTGGCCCAGTCTTAGAGCCATCTCTCCTTTCTCTAGCTCCCTCAGAACTACTCACTTCTTTCTGTGTCCCAGGAGTTTGCAGTAACCCCTTATTTATGAATTTAGGCTTTCATGGAAGACAAGAAGAGGGGGCACTTCAGAATCTTCAGTTTCCAACCTGCTACACAAATCTTCCAGAGCCCAGGGGGGCACCCAGGGCTTGGCTCCCTTCTCAGGAGAGGTGGCAGTTTGCAAGAGAGAGGAGAATACGCAGAGAATGAAACTCAAACTCAAATTAAATGTCAATAAGTTGTCTGGATCACACTGCTATCCATCTTTTGAATTCTAGATTTAGGCAAGTTACCTGCCTAGACTAACTCTCCCTGCCCAAGTTTCCTTATCTATAAAATGGCAATAATATTAATAATTACTTCCTAGGGTTGTTTAAGAATTAAATTACTTAATACCTGCAAGTTACATAGAACAGTACCTGGATGATAGTTAAGCTCTTGCAAATTGTGAGCTGCTTCACTAGTTATTATCTGTTTGACCATTAACATGCCATAGAGAACTGAGAATGATTTTATTATGAGATTGGTGGTGAGCACGCACACATGATTAAAATCCCTTGCCCGCTGCAGTGCTCAGTACATCCTTGCTGACTCTGACTTGACAGAAGGAGCAAGATTTGTCCCACGGATCCCAGAGGAGAGTCTGCGCCCTGAATAACTATTCCAACTATCGCTCACCATATGTCCACAACCAAAAAAAATAATTTTGGAGGGCAGGAAATGAGCACACATGTGCACGTCTGCAGCGAGTTGCCTGCTGAAATCGACACGAAAGACATATTTACCACTGAGGCAAATGCCTTCATGTGTTTGTAAGTGGCTATTTCTGAACACCCAAAAGGGAAGAAGAGAGAAGCCAAATTCAAATGGCATCATGTGTTTGTTATTTTGGAACAAGGTTACTTCCTATTAATTCACTAATAGCTTCCCTTATGCCTGGAACACTTTAAGGGGGAGAAATGAAGTATTTAAAGGTATTTTAATGATCATGAAAGGCAGAGGCTTAATAGGGCAGGAAACTACGGTTCTCTTTTTAGTCCCAGAAGGAAAATAATAAGTCTGTAGCTTAGCCTTCCCTGAAGAGTCATAAACTGGACTGCAAAGAGGCAGCCCCTTCAGATACCCTCTCTGGGTCTCTGCGGCCCCTTAACTGTGGGTCTGTCTGCTTAGGTTTTCAATGTGCTTATTAATTAATGATCACCGCACTGTTCTTAGGTAGCAGCAACTTGCACGGGGTTCTGGGAGAAGCTGTTTCCCCCTCTGGCAGGCAGGGATAGGGACCATCCTGAGCAAGCTGGCATATTTAGTCCCACGTTTCCTGCTGGCTTCCCAGCTCTCCATGACCAGGTCCGCTACTTTCCAACTCTTTCTTCTATTCTTTACCTAGTCAAACACAGAAGTCCCCCATGCTAGTACCCACCCCGTCGCTTCTGCCATCGGCCTCCCATGACTCTCATTATTTGCAGTAACCATGTTCTCTAAAGTCACCAGAATACTGAATTAGTGAACACTGAACCATTGCTCCTAGGGGAAATTCAGGGTTAGGTTCCTGTGAGCCTCTGGTCCTACCATTTTTGTCAACTGATAAACACATAATCTTGTTATGCGTGTTTCTGTTTAAAGCTACCTTAAGAGCAGCCTACTGAGCACTCGGGGCTTAATCAGTGGCCCAGGGCTTAATGGAAGAGACATCTCAGGACATCAGGCCCTGGGCTGCTCTCACCTCCACTTTAATTCCCTCTGTTCCAGCCTGTGGACCACTGTGAGCCCAGAAGCTTTCCTGCCTGGAGCTCTAGGTGTTACAGATTTCAATTCTACTGAATACGTTTCCTCACTTCCCATATATGTGTTGCAGCCCCAGTTTGATAAGATAGTCTGACCCTCAGATCTGGTGTTTGCCTTTGCTAGAGGCACCCACTGCCACTCTCACTTCTGGTCTGAAGCCTGCTACAGTGAACCCCACCCATCATATTGCCCTATGTCCTTCCTTTGACATCTCCCTCTTTGGAATGGAATTTTTTTTTTTTTAAGTGCTAAGTGTGTATTTTTCATCTCCTGAATTCCTTTCATCTCCAGAATCACTTGGCTCTCTTCATTAAATAGAAACATGCATGGTAACTATAGTGAGGCCCTCAATCCAGCACGTTAAGGACACGTGTTACAGACATCATGTGGAGGTCATCAGCAGGCAGTGAGCCTGGATAGCATCAGCCTTTATTCCTGACAGCTCCTCCAATGGCCATCCCATGGAAAGCATGCGCGAGAGGAAGAGTGTCCAAATAGTCCAAGTCCAAATGAGATGACATAATCATGGAAGGCTCAACCTGGCTTATGGGAGACAGGGCATCGCAAAGAAACCAGGATTGAAATATAATCAGGAGAACATTTAGCAGATGACCAGAAGGCTATAAGTATGATTGTGTTTTAACGGTTATCACCTTTCGTGGCAGCACTTGTCTCCAGGTTCTTAAAAATTTTCACACCAGACTCACTGGTGGCTTCTCCAGGAGAAATCACAGTGCTTTTCCAAGTGAGTTCTTCCACTGGTTTCGTGAGTTTAGTCCCACTTGTGTTGTAGTTGCTTAATCTCCAGCTGGCTCTTTTCTCTATCTCCATTTTCCGCAGCCCCTTCTTCTTACTTTTTTTGTGCCTTTCCCCTCCACTCCACTATATCCTCCCCCTTCATCCCCTCTTGCACACAGGGACGTATACATGTTTTGGATTAGAACCCAAAGCTATTATCCTCCAAATGTGCGAGAGAGAAATTGCCCACAAATGGCCTTGGGTGGTGCTTTCTTTGGGGCCACATTTGTGAAATTACATGGCCTATTCTTAAGCTTGAGAGGAAATACTAACTGGGAAACTTTCGTTGTAACTCAGGAAGAAACAGTCTTTGTAAGCATGAGACCATCTTCGCAGGGCAGTCTGAAGAATATTCTCATCAGCATCCCCAGAGGAGGAATTTGAAGGATAGAATTTCTGTCCATCATTGGACAGAGTGAGAAATGGAAGAGCAGAGACAGCCGGTGATTTCTCAGACTCACATAGAATGGCAGAATAAGGGCTCAGGTCCAGGACTCTTGTCTCAAAACCAGGCCTGACCAAACACAGCTTAGCCCGCGTGTGTTACTGTGCCACTGTCCAACTTCCGGCCTGGATGACGCTGCCTTTGCTCTTGGCCAGTTCCAGACAACTAACCCTGCTCTGGCCAGAGACCCTCACCTGTTCCCTCTTTTGATGGCTCCTGGGCCCCATATCATTCTGTGACCAAGGATGCCCCTCTTCCTCGTATTGGGGTACCTAGATAGATGCAGAAATCAAATTCTGGCTCAGTAAACTGAGCCTTAGCAGATGTGGTACCTTCTGGGAAATCAGCCTGTGGAGGGGCTAATGCAGTTGGATTAGAGAGTGTGCCTCTTCTTGAGGTATATTCCCCTAAATACAGTTTCATGCTGCAGGAAGCCTTTTTTCTGACAAAGTGCTTGCCTCATCCCATTTCCCTCCGGCCTCTGTTTCCTTGATTTTACACTGAAGGATCAGTGTGCCTGGGAAACATCCATCTCCCTCTGCCTCTTCCTTTGCTCACCTTCTCAGAGACAACAAGGTCTCCCTCCTTCCCACAGGGGTGGTGGAAAGGTCGGGGTGGGGGGGAGGTACACAAACTGATTTATCTCAGCCTGTCAGTTGTTTTGAGGACATCAGTGATGGCGGGTGTCTGCCCCTCCCCAGTCATCGCCAGACTCCTAGCAAGAGCTCCGCCCTTCATTACAAGGACACAGTGCCCCTTGAGGATGACCACCACGCTCATTGTCTGCTTTCCAACACAGCCCCAGGACAGGGTCTGGCGCCCCTGCTTCCAGGCAGCCTCCTATCAGAGCTGAGCAGGGAGGCAGCTGAAAACAAATCCTTCCCTTCTGGAAGGGTACTTGGTGGTATTGGTGCCATGCTGGAGAATTCCACTTTGGGTATAAATGAGAAGCAAGCATTACAAGTGACAGTTATAGCAAATCAAAGTACAGTGGATGGTTCCAACCTTTATGTACATTGTGTGTCATAATAAATGGCTCTTTAGGAAAAACAACGTGTGCAGAGTCAGATGCACAGGCTGCAGCTCTGCAAAGGAATGTGAGGAATCGCCATTGCAAAAGCAGAGCATGGCCAGAGGATGAGGTCACCTCCAGCTCAAGCCCTCAAATCTCTTCCCTCCATCCTCTAGGAAGCATGGCACACAGCATGACACTGGGCTCATTATTTCTTAATGTCAGAATTAAGGGAGATTGAGTTGCATATTGATTGCAACTTTGGAACAGGGCCGGATGGGGAAGATATCGCCAGGCCTTGATCTGTTTTTCAGCATCTCTAGGGTGAGAAGGTCAAGGCTTACACAGGTTATGGACTGCAGTCCCCTGATGGCCAGCAGGAAAGCTGATCACATGCCATGTTTTAGCTTCGAAGAAGCCAAACACAGGGATTCTGTGACATAGTTCAGGTTCTCAGCTAAGTGACTAGCAAACTCTGATTTCTGAATCTTGGTCCGCTCAGAAGAAAAGACTGGGTTTCCCGTGAGAGGAGGCTGTACTCTATATCAATATATATTTGCTCACCATTCCCAAAGATTCTATCTTCTGACTCTGCGTAATCAGTAGCACTAAGGGCCCAATATGCCTGTATCCATCTCTCTGGATTTGCTTCCCTGAGAAGAATTTGATGATTGGAGAGGTCTGTCAACATCATAGACAAAAATGGTCTAACATATCATAGTCATAGTGATCTATGTATTTAAACTACATTTCTTCATAGAACTCAGCATTTCTTTCAGGGTTACTTCATGAGTGTCCAGGATTCTAAGGGGGCCTCAGTTGTGTCCCCAATAAGGACGGAGGAAGGAGGATTGTTTAACTGATTCAGAGGAAGCACACCCTTACAGACGGTACTACCCTTATCCAAGATCTAAATGCAGTGACTATAAGCTGGGTGATTGTTGCTGACATACAAAGGCCCAGAGATGTTAAGGAGCCGGTCCAGTGTTTCATGGTCAGCTGGTTTCTGCACCTGCTCTGGGACTCAGTGCCCTGCCTTCAGCATTTCCGCTGGTTGAGGGAGGAACCCAGAGTTCCTCCACCCGAAATATGAGCCACAGAAGAAAGAACATCCCGGTGGCTTCCCGGAGAACTTGTGCTATTGAACTTGAATTCTGGGTTAAAGTTGAGCACACAGGAGTCTGCTCTGTTTTCAGTTTCAGCCTTAGTGAAATGACTAGTGACCCTGGGGGTGGAGTATCCTGAAAAGGCAAGACTGATAGTAGGAGGGTACAAACTTTACAGTAACGGGCCGGACAGAATGATCCACGTGGTCGCTGTTGCCACTACTCAGCTCTGCTGTTGTAGGGGAAACTGGTGAGCTGGATTTGACACAGGGCCATAGTTTTCTGACTCTTGGTTTATACTGTCAGGTTGAGGTAATGCCCTGATTTCCATTCAAAAGCAGTACCCTCTCCGTCATTGAACGGGGACACCAGTATTTTTTCCAGGTGAATTTAAAGGCGCGGAAAAGAGAAGGTAGGATTGTTAAAGAATAGCACTGTTGTTTTGTAAAACGCTCCTACTGCTTTGTACAAAATTATTTTCTTCTCTCGCTATATTAATTGAACATGTACCTACATAAGTAGACCCTGACATCAATTCCAAACCCATGAGTGCAAACACAGATGCACACACAGATACACAAAGGCTTGTACAATGCCAGATGTGTGTTCCCAAACACATCTGGGTGGACATGAGCATATGCACCAAAAACTCTCAGAACCCATCTGACACGATTCCCATATTGGGTATTTCAACGAACTCTTTACAATCACAACTATGCTTGGAAAGGCCTCAGATACCCACACTCTTTTCCTGGTTTCCTTTGTCACCTATTCTTGCTGCTAAGATACGTGAATAGTGACACCAGCAGTAGCACGGTTCTGTATAAAAAGGTAAAAACTTTCCATTTTCACCCTGGTCTTTTCCCTCTCCCCCCTTGCCGGCAGGCTGCCCTGAGTAATGGCCAAGAAGCAGCAGCTTTTTCACTTCACCCTCTGTGCACGAGGCTGAGGTCCCAGCGTGGAGAACCTTCCTTCTGTGGGCTCAGAGCTGCAGAGGAGATGGACTTTTAGACTCCAGCACGAGGTTTTCTACTTCTGTGGACTATCTACATTGTGTCCCGTTTCAAAGGGAAGGACGAGGGCAAGCTTCAGGCTCCAAGGTGCTCATTCTGTTTCCAAACCCATTCTACAGTTTACTTAGGGTAGGAAATACAAGTTGCCATGAGAGCCTGCTTGATGTCTCCCGTGGGTTCCGCAGGTGAAGAGGAAGCACAGTGGACAGACCTGAGTGGTTTTCATTCTGGAATTCATTCAAGGGTTTTGTCCCCGATCTCCTGGTCACCCCAGGAATGAAGAATCTAAAAGGCTGCAAGAAAGTAGTAGGGCATGGTGATGGTCTTGAAGGATGGAGTGTCCTGGATTGAAGTGGTGGGCTGGGGCCGGGGCATAGCAGTGTCCTAGCAGCACTCTCTGTGTCCCTTTACTGGGTAGGAGAGGAAGAAGAGCCTTCTTGGCACAGGTGGACACATCAGCAGAGTCACAGGTGATTCCCGGGTGACTCTTGGGGATGCTGGCAGGGGAGGGTAATAAACCAGTAAGGTCCTGCTGAAGGTGTGGTGGCCAAGTTTTGTGAGCACAGAGGGGAGAGGTATGGGATTTACCAGTGGTTCCTTCTGGGTGAGGGATGGGGCTCAGCTGAAAGCAAGTCTCCACTCGAGGTTCTCATCCTTATGAGGTAATCTGCAACCTTTAACGCCCATTTCTTCCCTCAACATAAAAGCGCTATTGAAGAAAACTCCCAAGTTTAGTTCCATTGCTATGCAGTTAATGCCCGTAAGCCAGCATTTGCTAAACTGGGCTAGACTTTAGAAAGTCTCTGAATGTCCTGAAATTATATGCCACATATAAGAGAATGTTTCTATGTGCCTATATGAGTTTGTGTGAGTGGGTGTGGGTGGGTCCATAACTTGATCAAATTCTCAGGAAATCTGTGATGTCCACAAGATTAAGACTTCTGAAGCCCAAAGAACCTTGCCCTAGTGGTTAGATTTCGGGTGCCATGGTGGGTGGGTGTAGAAGGTACTGTGAGCTAGGTGCTCCTCACTGCCCTTCATGGAGAATCTCACTCGCACTGCCCTGCAGGTAAGGCAGGAATGGGCGATAGGATGCCCAAGTCACCAAAGGGCATGATGCTTCGTAGTAAACAAGGAGCTCATCTAACTCTCTGGGTCTGTGGTCTGTGATGGCAAAGCTAAAACTAAATATGTGTTCCAGCTGGATATGGAATATCTTCACCTTCCTGCAAGATGTAGAAACAATAGTAATAGCTTTGGTTCTAAGCACCTTGTATTAACTCATGTAATTCTCATAGCCACTTTATGAAGTAAGTCATGAGTTAATTCCCCTTTACAATGTAAGGAACAGAGGCACAGGGAAGAAGGTAACTTGTTCAAATTTACTCCACTAAGGAAAAAAGCCTCCTTTCATATGGTTGGACCTGCGGTTGGCATGGAAAGGGCTTTTTTGCACAGGTCCTGGGCAAAGCCAGCTCTTCTCCCAGGGAAGCCAGGTCCCTCCTCTGCCTCTGTGGTGTCAGGCTGGGCACACATTCCCACCCACACAGCAGCCCATTCTCACATATGAATGTGCCTTTCAAGAGCACACAGCTCCCCTTTCCTCTCTCTGACCTTCCTACCCATGGCTGCATCCCTGGTGGCTTGGCCTGCCAGGTCCCTGGCCCAAATAATCTAGCAAGAACACACTCTTTGCTGCCTGCCAGAGTCCCTGCTTGGACCTGCTGACTCCCAGTTTGGAATGTCATGCAGAAGCAGGTTTGCAGCCTGGCTCACCCTTCTGCTCAGGCTCAGCCAGAGGGAGGGTGGTGGTTTCTTCCCTTCATAAGACCTTAGCGTAAGAGGACATCTTTCTGATACTGCCTAACTTGTATTAGATTTTTCTTTCTCTTTCGGGACCCATAAGGAGATGTCAGTAAGAGGAAGTTCGGGAGAAGACAGCGGGGGAGTTCGTTTCGGGGGCATTGTGGGTGTGTTAGGAGGATGGGGTCCCACCACTTGCCAGAGGTGTGATGGCAAGTTGCTTTACTTCTCTGAGCCTCAATTTCCATTTCTTTAAAAGAAAAAGTAAGACGAATAATAGTTACTCTATAGGTTGTTGGAGTGAACGAGATCATGCAGATGAAAAGATGGTGGCGTATCCATGCTTAGCACCATTCCTGAGATGTTGTCAGCACTGAGTCCAAGATTGCTGTTCATTATTGAGGTGCAGAGAACGAGAGGTCAGTGCAGGCCGGAGAGTTCAGGATGGGATTTGTAGGTCTGGATATTCACAGAGGTGAAGGACAGGATTCCAGAATAGGGAAAAACCAGAGGCAAAGGCACATAGGTGGTGTGGGAGATGGTATGCCGGGGATAGAGGTTCCTGCAGTGATGGGTTCATTGGGCAGCAGGGCCAGGTGTGACAGGAATAACAGATGGAGGTGTTTTAATTGGTGATGCAGTTGAGGTCTTTATTACATGAATGATGGTCTTTATTAAGTAAATAATTGAGAATTTATTCATAAAGTTTCTGAACTGAATGGAAATGTGGTAAACTGTTATTAAATGGTATTTGAAAAAGATTAGACAGGAGTGTACAGAAAAGATATATGGCAGAGACTGTCATGAATTCACCAAGGCCATTTTGCTTTTCCTTCTTTTTTTTTTGCGGTACACGGGCCTCTCACTGTTGTGGCCTCTCCCATTGCGGAGCAAAGGCTCCAGATGTGCAGGCTCAGCGGCCATGGCTCACGGGCCCAGCCGCTCCGCGGCATGTGGGATCCTCCCAGACCAGGGCATGAACCCGTGTACCCTGCATCGGCAGGCGGACTCTCAACCAGTGCGCCACCAGGGAAGCCCTGCTTTTCCTTCTGAGCATAAAATTGGACTACATTTCCCAGTCCGCCTTGTGGCAAAGAGAGGCTGGGTGACAGAGTCCTGGCCAGTTAAGAATTAACGGAAGAGATATGCACCGCTGTCAGGCCTGGCCCATAGTGTGTGATGCTACACATTCACTTTCTCATCTTCTAGCCAGTAGCTGAAGATCTGACAGAAAACTTCAAAATTCTGGGGAATGGCGCTGCCACAAGTTGCAAGGGGCCTGGGTCACTGAATGTGTGGCTCAGAGCCCCTCTCTCTTTGGTGCCTATTAGACTTTATGTGGGTAAGAAATAAACATCTACTGTGTTAAGTTACTGAGAGTTTGGGATTGTTTGCGACAGCAGTTAACTTATACCGACTAATACAGGTTGGGATAGAGAGAGACCAGCAGAGAATCTGGAGGCTGGTGCAAGGATTCAGATATGAAATGATAGAGATATGATTTGGTAGAGATTGAAGTGAGAATAAGTGAAAAGTATTCCCTTGGGCAGATTCACATGGCTTAGTGACTATTTAGGTGGGGACTCTGTGTGTGTGTGTGTGTGTGTGTCTGTGTGTGTGTGTGTGTGTGTGTGTGCGCGCGTGTGATTGATGCCTGTGATTTCTAGTCGAGTGACTAAGTACGGTAGTGCCATTGACATAAATTAAGATATCAGGAGATGAGATAGGTCTGGGAAAAATGATGATGAAATGTATTCTATTTGTGGTGGATTTGAGGTAATGGTACAAAAGGAAGTATCTAGACAAGGATTTCTCAACCTTGGTACTGTTGATATTTTGGGCCCAATACTTCTTTGTTGCGTGGGCAGCAGTCCTGTGCACTGCAGGGTGTTTAGTAGCAGCCTTAGCCTCCACCCGCTGGATGTGCCCCTCCAGCCTCTGCCGGTTATGACAGCCCATAAGGTCATCATGTCCTCATGTCTGCAGACATTGCCAACTGTTGAGGGAGGCAGAGCAAAACCATCCCTGGTTGAGAACCACTGGTCTAGAGGGAATTGGAGGTGTTCATGAGTCTGAATAGCCTAAGTTCTGTGAAGAACCCTGTGTAATCAGGGCACTTCAGTTCTCCTGCAAGGCTCAGACTTCCAGAAGTTAGCAACTCAGTACAGTCCCCATGGAAGCTGTCTCCGGGATCTCAGCCCACATTTTGATGAACCCTCCTGTGATCTGTATTCTGGGCTTCGGAGAGGATGAAAGGGGCGAAGACCTGGGGGACGTATGAGTGGACAGAGGGATTCAGGAGAGCCACAGTGAGGACCAAGCAAGGCTTCCCTCCCAGCATCCCACGGCAGGGGCAGTGAGGTCTCTCTCAAGCCCAAGAGAGGCCCAGGATCTCTGAGGCATGTGTGTTTCCTTCAGTATATTATCAACTGAGCTTGTAACAAAGCTTTGCAAATGGAATGAGAAAATCTCCCGGATGGCAACTGGCAGCATGGTTTGGGAGGATTCCCTTTTCATTTCCTATGTTTTATGATTTTTTTATTCTGCTTTTCAAAGAGCATTTTTACAAGCTAGTATTCTATATTGCTCTGCCTGTACTCCGAGAAAAGATAAATATTTTCAATGTGTTTTCTGAGGCATATGTTCCCATTGAGAAAATGTATCCCTTATGGACATAGCTATTTTGACCTCATTAGCTGGGGAGATCAGAGGGAATTTGACAAACAGGCCCCAGTATGCCCAGGAAGCCTCGGTTAGTTTCCAGGGGAGCTGGGGGCTTGGCACCACTGGGGGTGCACATTTGGGTTTCCCAAAGGGCTGCAGCAGGAAGCCGAGGGGAGCCTAGTGAACAGGTTCATCAATGAAAGAGGCCTGGGAAAGTGACCTTGCTCCTCGTTCCTAGCTCCAGAGTCCCACTTAGCGGGAGTGGTGGAGGGAGATGGGAGAGCCAGGTCACAGTTCTGCAGAGGCTTGGGACCCCCCCCAGGGAAGCTCACACGGAATGCAAAGCCTGCAGCAAGCAACTACGGCTGCTTTCTCCTTGAAAGGCACTGGGGAGGTTTCACTGGATGGAGGGTGACCAAGATCTTCCCAGTTTTAGCACCAAGAGTCCTACATCCCAGCAACTCCTCTGTCCCTGGCTAACCAGGGATGGTTGGTTATCTAAACTGGGTGAATGGGACCAAGTAGAAGCTGAGGCAATGGGGTAAAGCCTGCTGCTCTCAATAGCCTCCATGACACCCCAGATGTTAGACGTTCAGCCTTTGGGGTCTGTTGGCAAGCCTGCATTATATTTTAGATATAGAATCCTGGTTTCAGACTTGCTGGCTGGGTGACTTCAGATAAGTCACTTAACCTTTCAGCACCTAACTTTTCTCATCTGTGATTTTGGGTAATTATATCTACCTGCACAGTTGTTGTATGGACAAAATTAGGTTAGTGTATATAAGACATTTGGCACGTAGAGGCTGCCGCAGCCTTATGTTATATGTGATAATAACACAATAATTATTATTACTATAATTAACATCTAGTTCCCAAGATCCTTTATTAATAGGCAGCAGCTCCTAAGAAGGGTGATCCTGTAAGCCAACATCAGCTCACAAGCCAGGTCAGTTTCAATCCTCACCTTCCTTGAATTGCCTGTAGCTTTTACACAGTTAATAAAGTGTCATGAAACACTTTCTCTACTTGACTCCTGAGACATCACTCTCTCTGGTTTCTTCTTTTCTCAGTCTCTTTTAATAGATCTTCCTCAAATCTTTAACCTCTCTACATATTGGAAGCCCCCATGTTTTAGTCCTTTGAATTTCTTGTTTCTGTCTGCCTCCTCATTCTTTTAAGATGATCTTTTGAATTTAAATACCATCTGGACACTGAACTTCTGAATTTACATCTTAACCCCCAGCCTCTCCCCTTATACGTAGCATCATAGATTCAATTTATTCTCACCAGTAGATATGAGAGTCCCCTTTGTTGCACATCATTGGCAAAGCATATGTCGTCAGATTTGTATTTTTCTTCCCTCTGATGAAAGGGAAGTGTACTGCACTATTTACTCCGTGTCCATCGTTCTATCACCTAACCCCATTTCTGGTCCTTGAAGTCACTCTCACTCTCAAGCCTCCTTGGTATGAGACTATGTTCTGTATTGATGTCTGAGACTCTCGCATGCTTGGGGTGACTTTGCAGCATTTCCTTAAAACACAAAATACTGAGGCAAAAAGAGCAGCTTCCTCTTGTCTAGAGGCCAGGACTAGAGCCATTATATTTGCTCCAATTCTGTCCAGGGACATTACCTATCTTGATATATTTATTCTTTATTTATTTTATATTTTATTTTATTTATTTTTTTAAATTAAGGTGTGATGATAAAATCTTGTAACTGACTTTAATACACAAGGATTTGGTCTAAATCATATGATATTGCTCAAAATTTTACCATCATCTTCATTTTGCAGTTATTTTGCAAATGCCTGACTATCTTAAGTGATTTATGGAACAAGGTGGGGATATAAATAATAAATAAGTACCTCTTTATACTTATGACCTATTCTTTTGAATAACATTAGAAATAGTAAATATTGTTTCTTTGAGGGTGAATGTAAATTTGGAAATAATGAAATAGAGACACTTAATTACCAGTTTAACTTTCTGTGTGACCTTGGACAGGTTACTTAACCTCCCTGAACCATTTTTACTGATTTGTAAAATAAAAGGGTAGTATTTTCCAATCATCAAGTGTTTTCTCTTATATTCTATAGTATAGAGGACCGTTTGGTTATCTGATAGCTTAAAGATTTTTATTGATCCCGTATTGTTATTTGTGTATTTCTCTCTTTGGTAGATGAACATAAGTGTGGGTCTGTGTGTGGTGCCCATTAGTATATATGTGTGTATGACAGCTGAGGGTTATACACGTGCCAATCAAAGACTATGGCTTTGAGATACCGTCTCCTCCAGTCCCTGTCTTCAAACCAAAGCATATCCAAAATTACCTAAACTGATAGAGGACTAAACTATTTTGAAACTCACAACAACTCTTGGAGTTTTTTGTTTTCAATTTTGTTTTTAAGAAATTCTTCTCGAGATTAAAATAAATCTCTCTTGTAGTCCTCTAGTCACAGTCACCCTTGTTCTCCTTGGACATAGATAGACACACACAATGTGAAATACCAAACTTGAAAATGTGAGTTTGCACCCAAAATATACCTCTTTAAACAGAGGCCAACATGAACATCAGGTAAACATAAGAACAGCAAAAACTTCCCCTTTGAAAAAATAAAAATAAGTCAGTCTCTGTACCTATGTACTTTTCTATCTATGTATCTATCTATCTATCTGTCATCTGTCTATCTGTGCATCTATCTTAGCCTGAGGAACAAATAGGTAGCATTCCCCTCTGATGTGCCTGTCCCATTGTTTATGTTAGTCGTTTCTGTCTTCAGAGGCAAAGAGATGTCAGAGGCAGTCATCCATGCTAATACTAGACACACCACCAAACAAAAACTCACACGGAAGTGTGAATTTGAGGGCCATTTAACACTGTAAATTTCCCCCTTGTATAACAATTATGGAAACATGCATGCTAATTGACAATGCAGTGCGGCACTGTGTGAATGTGAGCAGTGTTCACTCGTCCTCATAAGTCCTCTTTTTATGGCCGGTGGTGAGCCTGTCCAGAGGATGTCGTACCCAGCCCTTTTATGCAGGAAGCTTTCTCCTAGCTGAATATTGTCCTATATTCCCCATATGTGTACTCATACTGTTTGGACCAGTATCTGGCTCATTGTACCTGCAACTTGAGTTTCAGTCTCCAGATGCATGATGCCTTATCCCTTGGTTTGTGTGATGGTTTTTATTTTATTTTACTTCCCCCATTTAGTTATTCCCACCTGGGGTAGTTAAGGAATATTATTATACTCAAGAGAGGAGTCTATGGCCTTAAGTTATTTGGTTCCCTAGCAATGGTGGAAATGGACTAAGTTTCCGTACAAAAATCACTTACCGGGAGCTGGAGGGGTATCCACGAGGACAAATTTTTTTAAAAAGCCTAAATGAATCCTGTTTATACTCACCAGGATGCTAATCCCTCCTAAAGAACTGTATGCTGTCTCTGGGGAGTCCAAAGAGAGATAAGGCTGAAGGCTGGTTACTGCAGGCTGACCACTTGGGTCTAAACCCCGGCTCTGCCCTAATGGCTACATGGGTGACCTTCAGGAATGTACTCACTCACTTCGAATATCACTTTTCTCATCTGTAAAATGGGACACAATTTGAGTTGTCGTGATGATTCAGTGAGATAATCCAGGCAGAGCACTTTACAAGGTGCCTAGCATATGTTGAACACTCTTATAAGAAACATTAAGGGACTTCCCTGGTGGCCCAGTGGTTAAGACTCCAAGCTTCCACTGCACAGCGCGTTGGTCAAGGAACTAAGATCCCATGTGCTGCTTGGTGCACCAAAAAAAAAAAAAGGAAAGAAACATTAAGTTGTCTTGGCAGGAATCTGGAAAGTGAGAGGAGGACTGGGGTCAGCCAGACAATACTGAAATCCTAGTTTAAAATAAATAGCAGGTATGTTATCTCATTTGACCCTCATTCACATCAACCCTATGAGGATGGACCATGACACAGAGGCCCCCACTCCTCATTGCCAGGATGGCCCCAGCTGAGCCCCTTCCATCCAAGAGCACCCACTCTGCCAGCATCACACTGTTGATTTGAGGATAAATGAGTGAAAGCAGAAGAATGTGTTTGAAAGTTTTAAGTGTTGTATCCATGTCATTCATATTTTAATCTAGGCATTGTGTATTGCATCTCATATCCTTAAAAGTCTTCAGGGTGCAAAATGTGGGCACTGAGATTATGTGTGTGAACCCAGGTGTGCACAGGGCTTTGAATTTGAGCTCCTGCCTGTACTGACAGTAAGAAAGAGAAGTAGCAAAGGTAAAGGTTGGTGATTGGAGTCCAAACTCTCTACTTAGGTTCTCCAGATCTGCCCCAAGGTTACCTCCCAAACAATGACCTTATGAAGCAAACAGCACTTTTTAAAAAAAGACTGATGCCATACAAAAGGGGAAAATAAGGAGACATAAGGGAGGGTTGGGAATGTGAGGGAGAAGAAAGGAGAAAAGAAACATTGTCATTGCTAGTGGTATTTCAAACTGATTTTAGTTACTATTAAATTAAAATTACTATTAAATTAAAAACTGGATGTGAACTGACACTTTCTACCCCTTAACGTGTTCTGGTGCACATGATAAATACTTCATTTAGTAGATTTAGAAATTCTTGATGAAACATCATTAGCAGGCATGTCCTTACAACTGAGTGCTCACAGGTACAGATAAGAGCATCTCTGTTGCATTTGGCGTTTTTTAAATTTTGTGCTTTTGTTTATTGTTTAATCTCAAAATACAACCACAGCCTCTTCCGTTTAACGTCAATCTTGTTTCCCCTCCCTCCCCAATCCCCAATTCTCTTTTTTGTACAGTGAGGTCTCAGGGGGTATGGCGGGTGGGGTATGGCAGGAAAAAAAACTATTAGATTATAACATTTTATGGGTTGTCAAGGCTCTAATGACATTAGCCACCTAACTGCAAGGTAAAACCCTTTGTGATGTCATATAACAGGTTGCCATGGGCTTGACAAACCTTTGTGAAATAAGCAAGGGAAAGGAGCTGAAAAATGCCCACAACACACATCTCTCCACCACACCCGAGAGTCTGTCGCCACCCATGGACATCCCCTTTTTGCTTATTAGCCCCTGAAGGGCATTTTTAATATAAAATATATATAAAGTCTTCCCAAATGAGAAAGGTCTCCAAGTCTCCAATTTAATTGGAATGGAAAATGCTAACTAATTGGCATCAAAATTTGATTTGTGGGAGAAACCTCCTTTTTGTTGGAAACACAACAGTGTGTCTGGGAACACAAGCCCGGTCCTTCAAAAATCATCCGTGAGCGCCGCCGAGGAATCAATTAAAGTTGATTTGGCATATCTGCTTTTGACAAATATAAAGAACTCTCTGATTAGGCAGAGAAGAAAAGCAGCTTTCTCTTTCTTGCGCTCTCTTCCTCTCTCTTCCCTCTGCCTCTTCCTCTCTTCTCCTCATTTCCCTTTAAAGGCAGTAGGTGTCAGAAGGGGGTGGGTAGTGATATGCAAAACACGGCCTCCATAACCAAAGTAGCCTGCAAAATTAGGTGTCAGCATGCAAAGCTTATTGATGTATGAATGTGGAAAATGAAAGGCGGCAGTAGACAGCCGGGGCTAAAGGTGAGACAGGCACAGCGAGAGCAGCTGTAGATCCACGTCAAGGTGTTGCTATATGAGCTCGGGTTTTTTCTGGAGGGCCACAGCCTAACAAGGTAAGCCTGGCCATGAAATGATGGAACAATACAATATAGGCACACACAGTGTGAATACCAAATAAATTGACATGGTGTCACACCTCCCCCTCCCCCTCCACATACCTCTCCTCCTCCCATACTGCCACCCCCCCTCCAAAGGATGCCAGTGTATTCATTAATAAATTCATATTGAGTTTTCAATAAAAGAAGAAAATGCAGTGTAAACTGGAGTTACTTAGTGACACCCAGCTCATTGCTTTTTATTGTTGCTTGCAGCTACGAAGCCTTCACAGTGCACTAGTAGAATTTATTACTGTCTGTCTCTGTAGCAAGTTGGCGAAGTGCGCCTTTTGAAGAAAATTGACCCACACTTCATGAATATGATGAAAAATGCCAATAACACTACAAAGACGAAGCTCTTGACATTACTCTGCAAAGAGCTAAAAGACAGTAATGAAAGTATTGCAATTACAAATCATTACCTCCTCTCCAGCCAATCGCCACCTTCCCTCCTCTTTTATTTTTTGGACCACTCTCGAGCTCTGCCGGCTGCCCCAGGTGCTGTTTTGCACAGCATGATGGGAGACAATGGAGGGTGGGTGAAAGCTCCAACTGGCCTCTGGAAGAAGGGAAAAGGAGGCAAGAGGAAAAGAATGGAAGGGTCAGAGGGAATGTGACAAAAGTGCCCCTCCTATTGCACCTGGAAAAAGAAGGTATAAATGAAAAGTTCTCAAAGCCAGTGGTCAGAAGGTCAATGCCTTTATTGTGTGGCCTCTTCCATCTGAAAAGCGGACTAAGAAAACCCCACCCACCTATTTTCTTGCTAGAACTGTTTCCCTCTGGTGAGATCTTTTCAGTCTGACTTAGGAAGAGCACTTTTAATCTTTTATTATATGCTAGAACTCCAACTCCAATTCGGACATTGGCAAATGAATTATCAAAAATGTTTTTGATAAAAACATATATTGGTGTGTTTTCAAGGTAAGAAAGTGGCCTATCTTCTTATCCTGAAGGAGGTGCTGAAAAAGTCTAAATGAGAGAGAGAGAGAGTGACTAACTTTAGACTTTAATGTGTTGAAAGGATGCAGGCCCTTGTCCTTAATGTTTTGACAGCTTTCTGACATGCATCTTCTGCTGCATGGGCTTATACCGTTGATCTCTAGAATCTTGTTTTGTTTTGTTTTTTAATTTATGGGGGCTGTGTGGAGGTAGTGTATGAATACATGCATTTCTTGACTCCTGTATGTCTGCCCTAGAAAGACAGCAGAATCATCCTCTGCTTCTGCTAAGATAGGAGGCTATTAAAATTTGGGGGATTTTATACAGAATATATGAAGTCAGAAAGAGAAGCAGGGAAGAAATTATAAAGAAAAGAAAGTGGCAGCTTCCGAAACCTGCCTGGGAGAGAGGAGAAACAGAAGAAGAACAGATACTGTGGTGTAGTTATTTGAGTTTGAGGTGGTCCTGCTGCCTCCAGATACCCTTGCCCAGCTCCTGCGAAAAGGTTCATTTTTGCTCTCTGACGCTGCTGGAAGGCCTACTGATTGGAGATTCAGGTTGACTCCATAAGACCCCGTTAGCAACGCAGATTTCTCTGGGAAGGATAGACTATAAATCATTGACACATTAGTATGAAATAGCTGCATCAGACTTACTTTCCTTCTAAAATCTAGCAAAACGTTTGATTTGTCATAGGACGTGGAATATTTTGCATCATGCAAACTGAAGTGGGGAAAGGGTCGAGACTAAGTCTAGGTGGGTATGGACAATGTGGGGCTCAGAACACCCTGCAGGAATTGATTTTAGGGGAGAAGAGCAATAGATGGCAGAAGATTTTTCTAGGAGAGAAGGTGGAACTGGGGCTAAAATAACTTAGCCCATTTCAAAATGTCGTATGAGGTAGCCCTTTGACCAGAAAATGGGGAGAAGGCACACTTTCTCTTCCTCTTTCTCCTTTCTCTTATAGTAGATGTTCCTTAGCCCTTTTCCAGGACCCAGAATTTAGGTTAATTGAAACATTGTTGTGAATCAGCTTTCATTGGCTAGTCTGCAAGTGTGGGGACCCAAGTCATCAAAAAATCATTGTTTAGATGTCAGAATGCATTGTAGGATCCAAAATCCCAACTTATTAACTGCAACTCACACTCCCAGCATGGGATGGGTACCATGAGCTCTGGGGAATGGACTGGTTATAGGTGCCTGCTGGGTGGCCATGCCTGCCAGATGTTTGTGAGATTGAGAAACAGCTATGGCCATTGTCCTTCCTTCAGGCAAGAAAATACTTATATTCCAACAGCTCTGAACTTATAAAGCTTTTATTTCATCTTTTTAAAAACCTCTTACATTTATTAACACATTTGCTTACCTAATGATCTCATAGCTGAGAACA
Organism: Lagenorhynchus albirostris; assembly: GCF_949774975.1. Classification (NCBI taxonomy): domain Eukaryota; kingdom Metazoa; phylum Chordata; class Mammalia; order Artiodactyla; family Delphinidae; genus Lagenorhynchus; species Lagenorhynchus albirostris. Next base: position 39,036,271 of record NC_083107.1, read on the forward strand.
TCCAGGTCCAACAATCCAGGCCTGTGGACCAGGTTGTCGCTAAGGACCTGAGGCAGGAATAATATTACCTGGCACTTACATCGTCACACCTCCCTACCATATCCGTGGTATCTGTTACCAACAGACTAGTCATTTTCCACCAAGCCTCAGAATCCTTTCAGGGAACTCCTATTGATTGATCGAAGTTGGCATGGCAGAATAGACCTATTTGTCATCCTTGGGCTTACCAGGTCATTCAGTGTCAGTATCCCTAGCAAACTGTTCTCCCTGGGAATAGCAGTTGGCCAATGAATCTCCTAAAGGGGAAACCAAGCCTCTGAGCGGTCAAGATAACAACATGAGATACCCATCTCTCATTCATTCATTCCTTCACTCCGCATAAATACAGTGAGTGCCTATTAATTGCCTGGAACTCTCCTGGGCCATGTAGCTACATGAGTGAAACTCGCTAAGGTTTCACCATGAAGAAGGACCACGTGGCTAAGCTGTCTAATACGTAACTGGGAACTGGCCTACCAAAGAGCAGGGCCATCTGGGTGGAAGATAGAATTAGATGGTGGCATCTTTCTTTACAGGGCAACAGTGCAGTGGGAGGAACCCACAGAAGTAAATATAAACTAACACTGGGGCTCCTGACTAGACTATGGATTACTACTGCATGAAAGCTTTATTCTACATTTAAAAATGAGATTTGCAATAAATTACTTGGCTAGAAAAGGACAGAAATGACTAGGAGAGTAGCAACCACTAAGAAATAGAACTGAGATGCATACATAAATACAAATAGGACACAAACTCTATATCTGTAAGTATCCGTGACGCTAAATTTGCCCAACCATCAGAAGATTTTGCATATGCTCTTCTACTTTCTGTGTGAGTCAAAACATGGCTTTTCTTGTAGAAAGAGTGGTAGAATGAGACTGGAAATGGAAGCCAAATGGGCTCCTTGAGGAAGGGGACTATGTTTGTATTGCTGGGTCTAGCATAGTGTCTGGCATATAATCGGTGCTCAATAGATAATGATTGAATCAGGTTGTTCAGAACTCAAAGGAAACGGGAGTGTCTTCAAGGGTTGTCAGGTCTAGTCTTCTAGACATCCTCAGGAAATTTGATAAATGGAATTGAATTTGATATGATACTAGAGTGCTTGCGTGAAAGTGCAGGGACAGAGTAACTAAGTACTATAGACCCAGATTCTCAGTAAATATTAGTAGATACTCATAAATTTTGGTTTCTTGTCCCACTTCCTTTCATTCCTATTGGCACAACGTGTGAATTAAGCTAACACAAGAGTAAGGTACTATAACAAATAGCTCGCCAAATTTCAGTGGCTGAACACACTAGAAGTTTATTTCTCACTAAGTAACAGTCCTATGTGGGTATTCCTGGTTGTCAGGAAGCTTTCCTCCATATGGGATTAGGTTTCTGCCATCTTATGGATTTGTCATTCCTTATGGCTTTGGAGTCCTCCATAAACAGCCAGCAGACAGGGGAAGAAAGTGTTTCAGAGGCCCAAAACTGAACTGCTCACATTCCATTGGTAACAACCTTTTCAGACCCCTCCTGATGCAAGATGGGCTGGGAAATATGCTATCCGATGGGGCACCAACTTCCTAGTGAAAATTGTGCTCTGTGGAAGTGGACCAGGGATTTTTGGTAGACAGTTAGCCATCTTGCACACATAGGTAGGTGGTCAAGCAGTGGCAGCTTCAAGTATAATATGGTTCAGCTCGTCAGATCTTCCCTACCCACTGCCGCAGATCAAAATTTCACCATTAGTTGTCCTTTTAGTTTATTCTTCTTACAGCTCCCCACTCAAAATTCAAAAATGTGAGGCAGCAATAACACATTTAAGTAGTTCACATTAAGGAAGACAGTCAAAGAATGCTGACCCTTGGCTGCATCATCAAAGAAAATAAATAGTAAGAGGCTGACTTTAGCAATCTGTCTAGGGTCACTCTCAGTGTCTAGGCCCCAGGTGGAAAGTAAGTCAAAAAGAGTCCTCGGTAAGCTGATGGAGCCATTCAAGAGATGACATTCCTCCCAGTCCTGTCAGGTGGATGCTTCCTGATAAAACAGTAGAAGGCTCCACGGGAAACCCCTGCCGGCACGTTTGTCTTGGCGTAGCTCCAGAGAATCCTCTAAAGCACTTCCCAGGGTCTCTTAACCTCTAGAGGCAGCAGTGTTTTCCAGTTTTCCAGCATCGTTTGTCCAGTACCATCTTCCTCCTCCTCTGAGTGTTTAGGGGCTGTCTTAGTAGGAAAAGTGTAAAAATCCGATGTGAAAAGTGCAGTAAGTGGGCTTTGGTCTGAAAAACTTCTACAGGTGGCAGAAGTAAAAGGCCATCAACAAGGGTGTCAGACTGGGGCTCCTCTCGGCCTGGAACAGTCGTCTCTGTCCTTCCTCATACTCCCTTTGCCAGTGTGATCTGTGTTAGAATTGTCGTTCAGAACCTATGGAGACAGTCTGATTCCAGCTTTGGGGCATTTTCATGGGTTCATGAGGTTTACATACTTCTTGAACTTGGATTTGCTGTTAACATTCTGATTGGTTTCCACCAAGACTGGTAACCTTTTTACGAGTGCGCAGCGTGAGCTACCTTGCTTCTGAGGGGCGGGGGCGGCCGTAGAGCTCAGGAGAGGGCCTGTTTCCTTGCGCTACACCACCACGCTTCTTGGTGGAAATAAACACCCAGATTATTGAAAGAATGGAGAGATTTGTTGGCAGTTCTGGGTCAAGGTAAGTGAGTAGTTACAATTTTTGTTTCTATTTAGAATTACACTGGGGAGAGGCTGCCCTCAGGTGCTTAGGAAACTGGCTCTACCTCCTTGTCACTTGGCCACAGAAAATGGATGGGTTTGTATGCGCAGCTCCTAATATTTCAGGCCATTGACTTGCTTTGTAAGTAATGCAGCTTCTCCCTCAATTTTTGCATTTGCTCTAAACTAGATGACCATGATGCCTTGGCGAATGCCTTTTAATATCTAAGCCTTGTACATCTAGTGCTTGGTTAATAACAGGGAAAAAGCTCTGGTGACTTACCTTGGCCTCGAGAGGGAAAAAAACATCCTTTTAATAATCTGGGAGTTTGTTTGGATCAAAGGCATCCTGCATGTTACACAATCTTCTTGTAGACCCGCCCAGGTCACAAAGCGGCACCCTTGTTTTTTATGAAGTCAGCAAAGATGTATAGGGGCCAGCCTTGCTGCTTCTCTGAGAGCCTTCAAATTCATCTTTAATATGTAACCTACTAGCAGAGCAGAAACCCTCACTAAGTTCAATGGGCTTTTCTCTGAGAACTCTTCTAAGTGTATAACCTTTGTTGCAATTAAAGGTATGTTTTCTAAATGTCCTTAAAAAGGAGTGCACACCCATTTTTAAGGAGTCAAGCCACAATCTCTCATGTCTTCTCACTTTAAACTTTCTCTCTGACACTAAACTGGGACCTACTTGAGGGTAGGGACAAGTACATCGATCAGTGTTCCAAATAGAAGATTGGCTAAATACATGAGTCAGACTTGTTGAATACATGAATGGATGAAGGCTTGTCATTCACTAGTGAATCTCAACCAGGGGTGATTTGCACCCAGGGGACGTATGGCAATGTCTGGAGACATTTTTGGGTGTTAGAACGGTGGGGAGGGAATGCGGGGATGCTACTGGCATCGAATGGGTAGAGGATGCTGCTAACTCCTACAATGCACAGAACAGTCACCACAGCAGAGTTATTTGGCCCCAAATGTCAATAGTGCTGAGACTGAGAAACTATCGTATACATCCCCCAATATCACACGCATTTGTCTGGAAGATGGCCTTTGGACTTTGGAAGATTCATTCAGCAAATATTTGTTGAACATTTTCATGTTGAAATTCAACCATGGCATCCACCCAGAAAGCTCTCTGACATTTTCTCTTTCCTTTTACCCCACCTCCCCTTTGCCTGTGCTGCCTGCCCTTCCCTTTCTCCACAGTTTTCCGATAACCGTAGGGGGAATAATGAAAGTATACCGCAGGAGGGGATGTCTGGCGTCAAAAGCATGGTTCCTTCTAGTTACTAATTTGATTGTAGCCATGTTTTCTCTGGCCCATTCCTTCAGAAGATAAATATGTTTATGCTGCCAGTACCGCCCTCGCACAGCTTAGGAAGCCCTTCGGAGATGGGCATCGAAGGTAAAGAAACACATTCACAGGATGTTTACTCCTAATGGTGCTCTCAAAAGCATTTGGGATGTTTAAACATATGCTTCCAGCATCTCTCCCTATCTTCACATTGCTGATAAGCTGTGGAAAAACTGTAAATGCAAATAACGGACTCGGTTTATTTTTAATTAGAAGGCTGCTGCTTATAGCTGAAATCGTGACACTACCAAGTATGTCTTTCTCTCATTTGGAAGGGAAGAATGGAGAGTTCCTAGGGTTTTGAACTTGCGCCAGGTTCCCTGAGTCTCTTGGTCTCTGAGTCCCTGCAAATCCAATGTCATTCAGTGGCATGTGACCATGGGATGATCCTCTGCACTGCTTAATAATGTTTTTAGATGTAGCAAGTAGCGCTGTTATTTCTACAAAGTTGAAGAGATGTTTTATTTTTCCTTTTTCTTCATATTTAACTGTTAATATCTATCCCTCAATTTAATAAAACTTGTAGAGTCATATTTATATTTAAATTGTTTTTTTAGGTACATGGGTAAGTAATGTTATATCGCTCACTATCTCCCAAATACACTTTATTCTGGGAATATAATATTTGTCCATAGACAAAATTTCTGAGGCTCTTTTTTTCCCAGCTATAAGATGACATATAGACAGAGCTAGCCTGGTATTCTGTTATTTTAGGATGTCCTGGATGTTGGGAACTTTCACTGTTGTCTCAGACTTCTAACGGAAGTGGAGAAAATGCCTATCTATGCAATACCCAACTGTGGAAATCCCTGGTAGTGTGACAAAGAACAACCACATGAAGATCCAGCTCTAGGCCCATATGTCCCCCAAAATGCTGTGATTTATGAAGCGCTACCTGCTTTGAAAGAGACGCTTCTCTCTTCTTCTCTGATACTTGATTTCTTTTCCGTACTGAGTTATTAACATTTCCTGTTCTGCAGTGGTATGCCAAGCTTAAATATGGTGACCCATGGAGAGAAAACTTTATGCTTAGCCTATAGTTAGAAAGTCTAAGAGGAGAGTTTGATTGTTTAAATGGATGTTCTGGCAGGAAAACAGGTTTAAAGAAAAGGAAATACGAAGAGATATTTTAGAACTGTGCTGTCCAGTATGGTGGCTGCTAGCCACATGTGGCTATTGTACCCTTGAAATGTGACTAATCTAAATTGAGACACAGTGTAAGCATAAAATAAATACTAGATTCCTAAGACTTGGTATGAAAAAACGTAAAATATCGAATAACATTTTATGTTGATTGCATATTGAAATAATTATATTTTGAATATATTAGGTTAGATAAAATATAGTACTAAAATTAATTTTACTTATTTCTTTTTCCTTTTGTGATGTAGCTGTTAGAAAACTTAAACTTACATATTTGGTTCACATTTGGAATCTGCATTATTTTTCTATTGTATGATGCTGCTTTAGAATGCTGTCTAGGAACAGCCTTGCCTTCCAGAGCACATTTCCATGGCCTAAAAGTGAATTTGGCCTAAAGTTTTAAATTTTCCATAGTTTGGCTTAACCCGAACAATACCATAGTTTCAAGTTCTATAAGCAGTAAATTCCAGTGTCACATTAAAGCCCTAGAATAGGGGTTTCTCTTATGTAATCAAGTCAGCGAGTAGATGCCACTGTATCTCCGAAAACTATAAAATTAAATGCAAAGTTCTGAGTGTGTGTGAACTCCACTGGAAAGTTTCTTCAGAATCTCCTGAGGATCCCTGACCAACACCTGCGTTGTGTATTTATAGGGGACCACTATTGCTATAGAATTGAATGCTGGCTGAACCATATAGAAGTGAAGCTGGGCAGCATGGTGGTGTGCCTTGATCTCAAACAGTTTAAGAACTCTCATCCACGGCGAGGAGTCTAAGTGTGGTTCCACCTCTCTTTTCTTCTTTAGTCCTGGATGACTTAACTGTTGCCTTTAGAATAAAGTTCACATTTTCCAGGATGGCATTTAAGGCCGATTATATGTGAATTGTTTTCTAGTACATATCCATGTATGTTCCACCAGCAAAAGCTCCGTGGTCTCAGAATCTGAGCTCCCTTTAGAAGCCATGGCTTTGCAGATGCTTTTCCCTCTTCTTGAAATTCCACCAAACCTTCATCCATCTAAATTCTACGTAACATTAAACTAGGTTATAAGACAGGATGGGGAGAACATATTTGCTTATTTCTTCTAGGACTAATACATCAAACATACAAGGACTTCCATAAATTAGTAATCAAAAGAAATAAATACAATGGGAATGTAGGCAAAAGATAAAAACAAGAAATTCAAGGAATAGCAAGTTATGATCAGCAAACATGAAACACTGCTCTATCAGTAAGAACATTTTATTTAAATTTTGGTGTTCTGATGTGCTAGATATCGTTTAAAACCCTTTCCATAAGCTAATCATTTAAATAAACACAAATAAAAATAGTAACAAATGCTACTATTGGTGATGTAGGAGAAATGGGCACTCATATATAATCAGTGGACTAAAATTGTGCAAACTTTTTGAAAGCTATTTTGGTACTATCTAATCAAAATTTTAAATGCACACACCCTGTGACCTAGAAATCACACTTCTAAGAATCTGTCCTACATAAATATTAGGAGGTTTGCATAAAAGTATAGGCACAGGGCTTTCTCAGTAATGATCTGGATTGGTTAAATAAATTCTGGAATAATCCTGTAATATAGTCATCGAAATGGAATCAAATTGACTAGTATGTGAAAAGAAGTATATGCATTGTTAATTGGAAAACATACATAGTGTAAGATATATAACTTGATTTTACTTTTTAAAACAAAGAATTATGTGTGTATATGTAGAGGTACTAGTGCTATATTTATTGAGTATTTACTGTATGCCAGGAACGGTTTATATTCACTTTCTCATTTATTTCTGAAAACAGACTTAGAATACATACTTTTATAAACACCACTTTACATATTAGGAAAATAACACAGAGAAAAGTTAAGTAACTAGCCTGAGGTCACAAAGCTAGCTGGTGGTTGAGCTCTGACTTGAAGCCAGCCAGTTAGATTTCAGAGCTAGTTTTCTTAACCTCTGTGCTTGTGTTGGGAGAGAAGGTGGAGCGGCACATTTACAGGAGAGCAAATTACAAGTGTTAAAGCCTATGCACTGCACTGATAACACTTTGTAAGCTGGGACTGAGAGCAGGGAGGAGGAGACTTACACTTTTTTGTTTTATACACTGCAGTAGACTAAGAAGGAATGAAGGTCAGATTCAGGGTGATTTTTCTATTTTGTGCTTTTCTATACTTTCAAATATTGTCTCCTTTCTATATATTCAAATATTGTCAATTGAATATTGAACGTGTGATGCTTTTGTCATGGGGAGCATAATCTCTAAGTGCTGTTTTGAAGTGTTAAGACTCTGTTCAGTCTCTAGGAAGCTTTTCCCAGTCTTTTCAGTAAGAATCAACAGTGTTCTTGTCTGAGCTCCCTTTGGAACCTCCCCTCATCGTGACTTGTATTGTATTTGTTCTGATTATGTCTTTCTCCTGCCCTAGACAGGAAGCTCACTGAGGGCAGGGGTGGCATGTAGTAGGCATTCAGTTGCTGTTGTCGAATGGATGGTCGCACGGGTGGATGGATAGAATGAAAAAGGCATGGGTGCCACTGAGGGATTTTCACCTGGAGCGTCAGCTTCCTTGCTGTGTCATGAACTCAGCGTTCTAACAGGTAGCACCGCTGGTACCTCTCTGACTCGCCAGGAGTGCCTAGCTTGATGCCAGGATGAAGCAGGGCCAAAAATGACAAGTGCTGCTATAGTTCATGTAATTTTCTCGGCAGAACCTCGGGCTTAAGAAGAAGAAATGTGGCAAATCAATTGTTTGAAAATTTGTCAGCCTGGGGTGGAGATTATGAGAAATGGCCTATTCATAGCAGAAAAGAAAGAAACTCAGGAGCAGCCTTACAAGGTCGACTCTTTTACCGCAGCCTGCTCTGAAGATGAGATAATCCCTGATCAAATAGAAGAATGTGTTGTAAGCTTTCAGTTCAGTACCTGGCACTTGGTAGGTATTCAGAAAAGGTACCTGTGTGCATACGTATCAAAGGAATATAGCTTCCATCAATTCTTACAGTAATCCTGGGAAGGAGAATAAAAAACTCACAGGCATCATTTATTATTTTGTACGATTTGAAAATTTATTCAAGAAAACAGCTATAATCTATAAGAAAGAAAAAAAAAAGAAATGGAACTCACTTGATTATTGATCTGCTCCTGTATTCTCTCTCTGTCTCTACCCTCAAAGATAAGGGATTGATTAGTTAACTGGGGAAGCAGTCATACTTCTGAATTATCAGTTTGACGCCACTGTAAACTTGGAGTAATTATTTCTTAAAAATAACTGTGCTGAGTTGAAAGTACAGGCTGTGTCTACAGCCCTCAGCAACAGACTTGACTGGTGGTAGCCACAGGCAGAATTGGCCTCCGTGGTCTGCTGATCCTGGCTTAACCCTTTGAAGGCCCAGCTGGTTTTCAGGAGATGTGCAGAGGGATGGTACTTGCAGGGATTTTCCTTGCATGTATGCTTTCTGTGGATCACTCAATTAATTATAATTGTCCTGCCCTAAAGAACATGGCCCTCGGCAGACTAGGGGGTGTGACCCTCCAGGGGGTTTATTTCAAACCTTATTTTACGGAGGGCAAGTCAATCCATGGACTCTCTTCCTCAATATTTAATCAGTCAGCAGGAGTTTCAGTGTCACAGCATCTCAGTCTTCACCAGAGAGTTACTGAGTCTTTGTGGTCTCCTTCAAAGACAAGAAAGCAGGCTGTGCTTGCAGGTCAAGAATAAGCAGGGTAGATGTTACTCTCCCAACGCCCCCGCCCACCCCTCCTTCCACTTCAGCAAGGGCCAGGATATTTTGAGTGGGCTAATTGCTCAAACCCAGGAGCAGGAAACCTGTTTGTAGCATCTGTTTTGGTGCAAGTTATTTGTGGAGGAAGAGCACCAATGGAAGAGGTAAAGAAGGAGAAAGAGGATGCGGAGGTGCAGCAAGAGGAAGAGGAGGAAGTAGAGGAGAAAGTGGGGGAGGGGAAGGGGAAAGAGACAACTATATGATGACCACTTTAATCAGAGTCATCCCTAGAGATATTGAACTATCCTTTGATCAGGTACAGGGCTCATGGCAAAAAGTACATTGCCACCCTCTCTCCCCACAGCCCCCAAATCTCTACCATTTTATACAAGGAAAAGGATGCTGAATGTCAGAGAAGTCCTTATAGGAGACAGACCATCAAAGGGTGGAATATGCATGTGTGTTAAGGATGGAGGAGACTTTCTTGGTGGCGGTGAGGAAAGGGGTTTCTGGATTGCTTGTTTATATGCATATAGGTCTTAGGTCATTTTTTATAACCTTATGGAGAGCCACTTTCTTTCTTTCCACAGCCCCTCTAGGAGCCATTCAAACTGATGGTCCTAGTTGCGTGAGCCTTAAGAGCAGTTCTAGCTCTGGGCTTTCGTTGAAGACCATTCCTTGGTCCTTGAGTTGTCCAGAAGAATTTCCTCATAAATATAGAGGCAAAGTTTATAATATAAGGACCACCATGTGTTTTTGAGTGCCTACTACGTTTTTGCACCCAGTGCTAGGTGCTGTACAGAATACAAAAAAAGTTCAGAATCTTTGGCCTCAACTGATTTACTACCTCGTCATTAGCCAAGATTTTCCTATAAGATAAATACTTAAGTCATTTAATCATGAAAGTTTTGGGGAGCCATTTGTGAAACACATAAATTGCCAGGTACTGGGCTAAGCGGTAAGGTTTAATAATAAATAAAACAGTTTTTGCCTTGAAGAAGCTGTTGGAGAGAGTAAATATTAAATTGTGTGGCATGCACTGTGAGACCATCAAAATTCAGAAGACTGAGGGACCAGCACAGATTTTTCGAAGTCATGGAGACCAGAGCACACTCCTAGTAAATCCTCTTTGAGTGGTCCAATCTCAATGTGCATTTGTGCATTCATCTGGTAACTTTTGGGACGTAGTACAGGTGTTTCAGCTAGAGTTTGACCCCTGGATAGGAGTTTGATGGCAAGAGAGGAAGGGAGACTTCAGAAGAGGGCTACATGAGTAGACAGGTGAGATCTCAACTAGGAGCTCCAGAGGATTCTTGCTTGTCCTCCCATGTTATAAATGAGGAAACTAGGGCCAGCAAGAGGGAAAGGACTTGAATTCAGGACAGGCAGCATGGAAAACTATCCAGGTCGTCAGGATTCCTTCTGCCTTTACTTCTTTTTCTCAAGAATGGAGCACTGCACTCTCTGAGCACAGAGGAAAGCTTGAGGCTCTCCAGGGACAGAAGCCTTGGTACAGTCCATTCTGGACATTGAAAATGCCAGCAGCTTGGAGTACATCAAAGAGTAAGTGAGGATGAAGAGGGAAAAGAACAAGAGGAAAGGGAAGGAAGGGAAAGAAGAAGGAAAGGAGGAATAGATATGTGCATCATGGGCCAGACACTCTGCTAAGCTCTTGAAGTGAATTTTCTCCTTTAATCATCGTATCAGTCCTATGTACAAGGTAGATATTGCCCACCTTTGCACATCAAGGCACTGAGGTTCAGAATACTTATATATCTTGCCCAAGCTCACAACCCAACCAGTGGTGAGGCTAAGAATCAACCCCATATTTATCAGGTTCCTGAGTTTGTGCTCTAACAGCTGCATTGAATGCAAGAGGAGAGTATCCAGATGACCTTATACTTTGACCCCTGTGGTGCTGTCCTCCCTGCCTGGTATTTTGAGGGAAGGTAAAAGTGCCAGATGTCATGATTTTTCACTTGAAACTTCACTTAATCTTCATCCCTCTCTAAAGATGTTATTATAAGCCCTGTTTTGTAGAACAGGAAACTGAGGCTGGGGAGCTCAAGCAAGTGGATTCAAGTCACCCAGCTTGTAAAGGACAGAGCTGATATTCAAACCAGATCCTTTGACTCCAAATCCATGTTTCCTCCTTTATAGTGTGAGTCTCCAAGCCATGGAAAGGAAGGATCCTTTGCAGGTATTTGAGGGCCAACTATAGCATGTCTACAATTTCCAGCTTGAGATGGAGCCCAGAACCTAAGAATCTTATCAGCTTTATTTCTCTGCCTGCCCTCAAATTCTTCCCTTGTGTTTTATCTTGGAGACAGTTTTTAGGAGTTGAATATGACCCGTAATTCAAGAACAAGATTCCCAGGCTCCACATGTCCTGCTAAAAACTCAACTTCATAGAGGTGTCTAGGCCATGCAATCTGTCTGCATAATATCTTTCCTTTGTAGAGAAAGATATTAGGAAAAAGATGACTCTGTAATGGCAAAGGACATGACAGGCGCCTCCGTTATCATATGATAGCCATCTGCTTAAGGAGTTAGAGCTACTAATTGGTCTCTCACCTTCAGTATAAAAAATGCACCTCCAACTTGGGGTTATTGTACAGTTCACACGTCAAAATCTACATTAAATGAACCTTCAAGCTGTGGCACAGACCACAACTTCTTTTTTTTCTTTATTTCTGTCATGGAAATTGAAATGACTGCCAGGAAGACATGGAGAAAGCTTCTGCAACAGATGGAGGGATTTCTGAGGCCAGGGAAATCTGTACTTTGTATTTCTTGGGGCTAGTTTGAAGCACTCTCCAAAGAGCCAGCCTGAAATGCTTAGGGAGGCCGGTCATTGAGTTGCTAAATGTAGACTGTCTGATAGCATTAGGATTTCAGCGTGTAATGATCTGATAAAATCCTTGTCCTCATGAAACTTATACTTTTCTAGGCCTTTACCTGTCTATGTCAAGATGGATTCTGAGGTAAAGGTTGGACTTAGAAATAGGCAGAGAAAATGCTGCTCACATAGGATAATTTAAGGACACCTCAAAGTCTGCCCCCCCACCCCCCCAAAAAACTGTTCTGTCAACTTGTTACAGTGTCTGAAATACCACTATTAGAGATGCACTACTGTTCTGAATTTTGAATTTAGAAATAATCCCCTAGTAAAATGCACACATTCTTCATCATGTATTTCTTTCTTGTTCTTCCCAGTACAGACTTCTAGGAAGTGGGGATGATGCAGTGGGGGAGGCAATGATAGTAAAAATGAAATGGTCCACAGTTTTGTTGAGGTTGGACCTTCGCACAGTATTGGGATTGAGCATCCTCTTTAGACACCATGGCAGTATTGTAGGGGCACAACTTCACTCAGAAAACCTGGCAGACTAGAGAGTGATTGATCTATATGAAGAAGAAGCCAGTGTGTTTCTGCAATCAGGAGGGTCCAAGATCACTCCCTCTCATTCTCCACTGCTCCCTGAATATCTGTGGAGTTAACTACAGAGTAACAATTGCTGTGACCAACTGATTACCTTCATAAAAGTATGTTCTTGTTTCCCCAGAGCCACCAGCCCAGTGGAAATCCATTTACTACTTGGGTCTGCAATTTTCTGTGGTTGAACCAATGAGAAAGATGATGACTGCAGGAAAAAAAAAAAAAAAAAAAAAAGATAAAAAGTTCTTCCAAGCCATGACTAAGGTAATGAACAAAAAAGCTTGTGTGACCCCAGGGTTCTTTGCTTCTATTTCTTCAAATGACTTAAAGGCAATGACCTAATTCATGGGCTTTCATCCTGCCATCACTCCTAGTTGAAATGTCCTCCTTCATCTTTTCTAATCATTTAAATCCCCTGGTGCCTTCCAGGTGTAGAACAAGACTCATGTTCTCCATAAAGCACTTCCTTTACATTTTTGTCTACATAGTTCATTCTTCTGACCTTTTATTGCTCTTATCATCTCCTTAGACTCTTATCATTTTATTACTCTGCAGTATTATGTATCAAGTTCACAGGCATTCTTTGTTATCTCTCTAACTAAACTATAAACCCCTTAAGGAGAGGGATGGTATCTTATATATCTCCAGTGCTTAATGAATTACACAGCACTGTAGCACTTTCTGAATTTAATTGAATTGACCCATTTATCGCCAGTTCAGCTGCCGTGCTAAGTTGCCAGCCTTGAGTTGGAATGAACAGTGCCAAAAGAAAAAATATTAAAGTCGATCAAGTCTTCAGTAGAACAGCTCCACTAGAAACCATAAATTCCCCGTGAAGGTCAGATGGAGAACATGCTTTGACTACGTAACCCTGGATCACTGTGAGCCAGTGGGTGAAAAAAGGTGAGGGGTGGTTTAGAGGAAAGGAAGAGAAAATTAAAGAAGATTAGGGAAACTGAAGACTATATTTTGAGACTATAACCAAGAGGACAGTCAATCATCATGTGTTTCCAGGGCAAGTGTTTGGCAGTAAAGGATGGTTTTAGAGGAAAAACACTGGGACAGAGAACAGGTTGTTCAGCTGTTGATGTATGAGCTCCTGGAAATAACTGGGAGAGAAGAACAGTTCTGAACTGGAAAAACACCATTGTGGAAATGAGAAAAAGTGGATTGGAAACTCCTGGCCTAGAGACTAGAAAATATAGGGCATACTTTGGGTAAAAGATTGTACAGAGCCAGCCAAGGTGTATCTTGAAGACTATCTAGTAGCGTTACGCACAGTTACCCACAGAGAATGCACGGGCCATTGGGGGTCTTGATTACTTTCCCCATTCAGGAAGGAGGGGTGGAAAACCACTGACAGGTGGAAAACCTCGAGGGGTGGGATGTGAAGGAAAGGAGACTGTTGGGAGTTTATTTCGGCCAAGAGCTGATTTTCAGCTGCCCTAACCCATGGTAAGGCTGCAGCCCATCCATCCCAGTGGGGCAGATTATCCCTTGGATAAAGACAAGATTGGGCTCTGGAAAAGAAAAGGCACGTGGAGAGCAAATCTTTACCCCTCCATTCCCATCTCATTCCATAGGCATTCAAGAGCTTGGTGTCCCTACAGGGTGTGTCAAATAGATTACTTCTTTTTAGCTGTGTCTACCTGCCCTGAAGTTTGTTCATTTCTGAGGATGAGATTTGTTGTTGCTGCTGGAGGGAATATGGTCTGAACTTGGGAAAGACTCAGAAACCTATAGCAATGCTTTCATTCTCTTTCTGGGACTGATATCTCTCCATGTCCTTGGGCAAGACCCTCTGTTTCCCCATCTCTAAGATGGGATAATAACTGCTCTGACAGAGATATCATGGGAATAAATCTATGTGCCATGCCTCTGCCTTTGAAGTCAACAAGGATGCGTTATCATTACTATAACCACCCTAACTCTGTCTCTTTGAAGACACAGGCGTAAACCTGGAGGCATCTCAGACACATTTAATTGAGTCCATTTTTCACCCAGTAGAATTATAAGAAGGAGGACGAAAACATTTGAGTGGGAAGAGACAGCCATGTGGGTGGAGGAGGAATAAAATGGTAAGGGAAGATTTTCACAGTCCTATTATAGTCAGAAGCCCAATAATAATTACGTTACTCAGGAGCACCACCTGACTGTTTTTTAAAATATAAAGACCCTTCATGAGCATTCTGTAAACATCAATGAAAAATTTGGGTGGCTGGAAGCTGATTTCAGAGGCACCATTTACAGGTGAGGAAAAGGAGCCATTGTCAGGAGTCAAATGAGGAGCAGAAAGTTGGAGAAATTTGCCTCATAAGGCAGGTTTGTAGCCCACACATCCCACTTTGGTGGCAAAACGGTAATTCCAAAGAGAATTCCAACTTTCAGCTGCATGCCTTTGTTATTCAGGATCCAACCTCAGCACAAAACCTGTGGGTGATTTTTCCCTCTTTCTTTTCTTTTTTCTTTTTACTCTTTCTGGACTGATTCTATTAATTTCCCTCAATGGCACGTACAGCCCTGCACTGACGCTGCCATTGATGATCTCCTTATTCATCTCGTAGCAGAGAGGCCATTTGGATGAATATACGTTCCCCATTTTCTTTGCATTATAAATTCAGTGTTGTGGGAAAAGGAGCGAAATGTAATGGCAAGGCCTCCACAGAGAAATGTCCCTATCTGAGAAGAGGAGTTTTATAGGGGGGAACAATTGACAGCCTCTCAGTACAGTGCGCACATTTTTCTGTACAACTGCATCACCACTAATGATAAATGAGGAATGTTTGATAGCTGGCTCTGTTGTCTGACAGCTACAGTTTTGGCCAGAGGGCCGTGGCAGGCTTTAGACTTCTGTTCAAAATGAGTTAAACATATTAGGCATTATGAAGGCACAGAAGCCTCGAGAATGAATGCTGAAATGAGGGATCCGGGTAGGCTCCTGGGTACACAACTTGCAAAGCAGATGTCATTCTAATAATGTGTGATATAGAACATGCCTGGCCTAAACCCTGCTGGATGAAGTCTGAAGCCCCATTGGTGATATTTAATGCCACTTTATGAGGGGCCACCTTATACAGACAGTGCCCGCCGCACGTGGGATGCTTAAGGTATTTTGCCAAAGGCACCGGGAGGTATCTGGAGTAAGTAGAAGTTTTATTATTTTATAAGCCTTTACTTTGCAGTATTTCTGTTTCCACATTATTGTGGGGACTTTCTGCCCTAACCCTTTGTCGAGCGAACTTGATGAGTGGCTTGCCGGTAGACTGACGGATAGCCCTTGCTGTTTCTGGAAGAAAAGGCTAGCTCCCTACCTAAATGCATTCTTCAGAAAGCCCTCAAAGTGGAAATACAGCTTTGCTACAAGCATTCTTTGAGCAGGGACTTTGAGGCCAGCATACAAAAATATTGCCATTCTTCAAGTGGACCATTTCGAGGGTAATAGAAGATTTGTGTAGAACGCAGCTACTGGAACACATTTTCTCCTTCCTTTACAGCTCCTGATGCTGGGGACCTACCAAAGCTTCCAATTTTGGGGTCCCTTTCAGAACATTCTAAGGTCAACAAGGCTTGTGAACCTTAACCACAGCATCAGTGTGGATCTCGCTGCCCCTGAAGTCCTAGAAAATCTAAGCTTGTGAACAGTGATGGCCCAGGGCTGGAAGTGATTCTCAGGAGGGAGGTGTGCAGTGCAGAGAGAGAAAGGTCATTGCTGAAAACGATGAAGTGATAACAAGAGGACCCAACTTAAAACCTAGCCCATTTTACAGTTCTTTTCCAAGTGCATTCACATTTACAACTCACATACTCCATAAGGCATTCCAGAATTTCAGAACCACATAATTGACCAGACTCGTGTGCTTAGGAAAGCCACCACACATTACATTTCTGAGGCAGCGTCTGTTCTCCTCATCCCGGTGTTCTGGGCAGCGCCATTTGTTGAAGGATCTGTTAGGGGAAGGGTCTCATATTAAGTATTAATTATGGATGCAATGGGTGAAAAGAGGTAGAGTTTTTAATCTGTTTGTTTGTTTGTTTGGCTGCGCTGCGCTGCGCGGCTTGCGGGTTGTTAGTTCCCCGACCAGGGATCAAACCTGCGCCCTCAGCAGTGGAAGCATGGAGTCTCAACTACTGGGCCGCCAGGGAGTTCCCGAATTTTTTTTTTTTTAATGAAGGAATGTTTTCATTTTTTTTGAGAGCTTGGAGAAATAGAAGCTGGATCAATGAAACAACTTCCCAGCACATCTGCAAAGTAACATGACCAAGGTCAATTACTTCAGAATTCAGAACTAGCTCTCTGGACAGACCTCTGCTTAACAGCCTGTGCGATTAAGCAGTGCCCTCTGTCAACTGAAAACGGTCTGGACGATGCCCACAGCCTGCTGTATGTGTGTGGCTAGGAAGGATACTCTTTCATATGCAATTGCCTTTCTGTCACCATCAGTGGAACCGTATGCTAATATGTAGTCTGGTTCATTTGTTTTCCAATGGGTCTATACATATTTTTCTTGTTATTGTTATTGTGTGATTTAGTTAAATATTTAGTAATTGATGAAATACGACTGCAAGAATAAGGGGGTTGCTCCTCTGTTATTGAAATGCATGGTTTGGGACCACTTGATGAAAGCAAGACGCTGAAAAGAAGTGTGCTGTTGGATTAGGCGTGTGTGAGACATCTGCAAAGGATTGAGGGAAGAGCATAAAAATTAAGAGCACTTTACATTCGCATTGCTTTGCAAGTGTTTTAGTTCTCACCCCACTTTAGAGGAACTGGAACTTGAAATTGTAGCGGATGGAAGCTATGGATGTGGCTTATGCAAGAAAGATGACTTGAACTCCAAACAGCTGATTCAAAGGCCATAAACTACTTTTATAAGCTTTAAGATAAAATAAATGTTTAAAGTCTATATAGATGATTTTTTGCAGTTCATGCTTTAACAGACTTTTTCCATTCATTATCCCACTCTAGGTCCTCATTGTAGAGGCTCCGAATCGATTCAAGCATAATGCTTACTTTCTTCAATGAGGTGTATTTTTATTCCTGTTTTTCAGGAAGTGAAGGAAACTGGAAAAGTTTGGTATTAGAAATAGAAGGACAATGTTAACAGAGTAGAGCAAGAGCACAAGATGCGGAACCTGATGACCCAGCTCTGCTACTCAGTACAAATAACCTCGAGGAGGTACGTCACTTAACCTTTCTGGGCCTGTTTCCTCATCTGTAAACGGAAGGTAATGATTTTCTTCCCTATCTACCTTGCATAATTGCTCTGACTAGCAGATGATATAATGCGAAACCTTATACATCGTCTATGAATATGAGTTACTTCAGCTGCTGCTACTACTGCTGCTACTACTACTACCATTACTACTGCTGCAATTAATACTGTGCACCCAGTTATTACTACTAGGGTGCTACTGAGACTAGGGAAAGAGTAGGCACTGGTTCTCCTCAGTTCCATATGGTCTCTTCTGGAAGAACAGCTTTGCTTCAGAGAAGGAGATAGGGCTCGATTAAGGTGTCGAAGACCGTTTTCTAGTTTCCTCTTTGCCACTCACCCCGCATGAGACTGGAGGAGGCATCCCAGTTCTTACTTGTGTGAAATGAGATGGATGTTACTAACCAGCCGTTTGCAAGCTGCTTTTCTTCAGGGCCTAGGTATCTGCTTCCATCCAGTCAGTTCCATTATTATGTAATTTTACGTAATGTTTCTATGTAAAATTTTGTTTAAAGATGAAAAATAAGTTAGTATTAAAAAGGGCTTACAAATCCACTGGGTTAGAGGTTCCTTAATGTCTCTCTTGGCTACAGGATTTTTCAACTGGTCATTCTGTTAATAATTACGATCCCTGTACCCTGACTCTCAGATGCTGTGGTTGCTTAATTCCCAACTCGATGGCCAGAGCCAAGGAGAACAAATTGTCCAAGCAATTAAGTGTCTTGCATATGTGTAAGTGCCAGCTTTCAGCATGTGGTCTGGCCCTTCCCTCTGTGGACAATGGCAGGCTCAAGGTCCATATGACAATATTTTCTATGCCAGACCTCAGGTCTATCCTTTAAATGGGACCTGAGGCCCCTCACACTTCTCAAGAAAATCAAGGGGATTGGCAGATTGGTGATTGCCTATCATTTTTAACCAAGGTGTTTTGAAGGCCTGTGCGCCCCTCTCCAAAATATAGGCATTAAAGAGAAGAATGAGTGACTGCTACAAATGCCTTATTTAAGTCTCTTTGTATAAAATCCCGACTGATAGTGCTTTTGCTGTATATATCTTGATAAATCAATTGGGGAGAAATTCGTATTCCAGATAAGGAGTAGAGAAACTGTGATTGGATGTTATCATAGGGCCTAGCCTCTGCCCCAGGGAAGGTATTAAAAGGAATCAGATTATTTCTCTCTTTACATCCCTTTGCTGGAAGGTTCTGAGGTTGGTCTTCCTTCTGTTGCTACCCCACTTCCAGCTGAGCCCCACCCCTGCAGCTCTGGGTACAAGGTTGCTATATCCATTGAAGACTCCCTCACCAAGAGTGGGTCATAACTTGACTGCTTAGCATAGGGGATTAGGGGAGCCTGAACCCCCTTGACTGGACTCATTCTCTTGAGTCCTGTAATATCTAACTCATTGTGATCTAAAGAATCAGAGAACTACCGAGGCCAGAGAAGACAAGCGTCCCTAATTTTCATAGGTTTCTGAAGCAATGTTTTTGAGTACTGATCCCAACAGGCCCAAGGTTCTCAATTGTGTTCTATGAATGTTCACCAAGGATGTAGAAGTCTCTTCATTCTGATTTGCATTTGCAGTGAAGAAGGAAGCTCTGCTCTGTTGCTGGCCAGGCAGATTAATCTCCACCTAGTGTAAAGGTCTCATTTTTCCCACAGTAGGGAACAGACTTTTGCCAACAGGGTCAGATACCTGAATGATTCAGGTAAACAATATTTTGGTTGTTGGAGGGTTATGACAGGTACTGTATACATGGTTACTTATTTCCAATGCTTTAGAATTCAGTACTTAATTTTTGGAATAATTAATTTATGGAACATAATTTTATGAGATACATACCATTGCCATTACTTAGGAGTTACAGATGCCTATCCAGAAACATATAAATAAGGACCAAAAGAATTCTTCCTGAGGGTTAAGCTCTGAAGTCAACATCCACTGGGTCAGAGCATAGATAAGAGAAACCTCCTTACAGTGATGGAATGACTTTCAAGTTCAGAAATACCTGACTGCCAGCCAAGTCACTAAAGTGGCAAAATTACACAACTCATATGTTTACCAGAGGAGGGACTAATCAGGTATAAAAGTAGACAAAGAGGAGGATCCCAGCTGTAAACTATGGCTCATCCAAGCACCATCCAGGGGAGAAGGAGCCTCAGTTTGCTAATGTGACGCTGTGGGCAAGATAGGTATGTCAGGCAACACCATCTGCATGCCAGCCATACAACTGATTCTTCTTGTTCTGATTTATACAAACTTCTGATGAGAGGTCACCTCACCATGAGGCTCTAGCTTTGGGAGGAAAACTACCTGGGCAGCCAGACCCAAGGATTTTGGTCTAAATGAGAGAAGTATTTCTCATTAGAAGTGAATAAATAAACACTCAGGTTTTATAATTCTCTTGAGCTTGACTTGCTTGACTCTACTAGTAAGATGTGGGCTGTTCTCGGTGTGCTGACAAATCAGTTCCCAAGGGGTGTCAGAAATGCAGACCAAATCCTAATTAACCACGGATGCAGTTGCCTGTGTCCATCAGGGTAAATGCACCAACAAAATGAACGTGGCCCTATGAGGCCTCATGGGAGACAGCTTGTTGGCCCTCCCACGTAGGCACACCCTTCTGTATGTCTGTACTGTGACACCATTTCCTCTAATTGGAATTATCCACTGGTGATAGGCGAAGTGAGTGCACATACCGGGAGGTCGGTCAGATCCCTGTGACTCTCCTTCCCTCCATTTTACCACAGCAGACCAAAGAACTGTTGAGTCCTCAAGTCTAGAGGTGAACATCTTCAGCTTTGTTTTTGTCATGCTTAGACCTTGAACACTGGACGTATTTGCAGCAGTGTCACCATGATTTTCTCTCTCTTTAGTTTTTGAATACTTAAATTTTTCTTTAGGGGAAGAAACTCAAAGGGTAGAAGGTAATTCTAGCTTCTCTACCTCTGCCTTAACCAGCATCAGGGTGAGAAATTAAACAACAACAATAAAAATTTAATCTGGTTCTCTCACATTTAATGAGTTACCACCATGGCCAGACACTGCTTTACTTAGTGGTGAGACTTAACTGACAGACCATTTCTGTTTTCAAGTTGCTTTCAGCTTGGTGTATGGGAGGGGAAAGTTCCTCTTCTAATATCAGAACTCCTTTGGCAACTATGTCTTGTTATAATGGTTATTTATGGGCCCCATGTGCTCAGGGGCCTTTCATGCCTTAGCCAATAGACTCAACCTTACACCTGACTCTAGAAAAATGCCTGTTTGATCATTCTAGTCCTGGCAATACTTCTGAAACTTCGATGCTCCCCTTACTGGTGACTGTAGGTCTGTTCCAGGTAAACTACTAGTTAGCTCATTAGGGTTGGGATGGTGGGGGAAATGCTCTGCTCTGGAGAACCTGAACTTTCTATGGCCGATCTACATGTATCACCTGCTGGATTTGCATGTCCAAAGTACTGTGTGTGTTCACATGAAATCAGAGCACTGTTTTTTCCTACATACCTCAGTGGATTCTGATTCTTGATAATTTTTTAAATAAATGGAATTTTGGAAGTAAGGTCAGCCAATAGAGCAACTCAAACACCTCTATCCAGAGGGTCTCCTCCTACCTTTGAAAGGCAAGTGCAATATGTAGAAAGAAGCATCCCTATTCGCTTAAATATCCTCATGCCCATAGTTTGTAGCTGGTTATAAAGAGTTATAAAGACTTTAGTTTCTCATTTATTTACTAGTACCCTGATTTATAATTCTTGCCAATGCCACATCTGGATACCCTGAGCTGTCTCAGAATTCTTAATGTACCCCCAAACACAGTTAATTTAAATGATATATTTCATAAGCTCATGCCATATAGCTATGTAAGAGAAGAGTATTTCTTGAGACTTCAAAAATGATTGAGGACGCCAATTTTAGAGTGTAGTGACAATAGCTGGTACGTATCTAAATGA
Organism: Lagenorhynchus albirostris; assembly: GCF_949774975.1. Taxonomy (NCBI): domain Eukaryota; kingdom Metazoa; phylum Chordata; class Mammalia; order Artiodactyla; family Delphinidae; genus Lagenorhynchus; species Lagenorhynchus albirostris. Next base: position 39,057,863 of record NC_083107.1, read on the forward strand.
GGCATCCAATGCATAAAGTTATTATAAGGCCAGTTAGCTTAACATAAATACCTTCTGATACTTACGTACAGCCTGGTGACTATTGTTAATAATGCTGTATTGCATATTTGGGAGTTGCTAATTTAAAAGATCTCATCACAAGAAAAAGATGTGTAACTGCGTGTGGTGACAGATGCTAACTAGACTTAGTGTGGTGATCATTTCACAATATATACAAATAGCAAATCATTATGTTGTACACCTGAAACTAATAGAATGTTATATGTCAGTTGTACCTCAATAATAAAAAAAAGGCCGGTTAGCTTTGCACAGAGTAAATCTCTGTAATCCAGTAAATTATAAAATTTCTAGCCTTAGTTTAGCCTTTTATTCCTTTCTGTGATGGAGTTGACTGTGTGTGTGTGTGTGTGTGTGTGTGTGTTTTGGGGAGGTGAGTGGAGAGTAGACATGAAAATGAAAAAAGTTATTAATAGTACAAATCCTCCCCACAGATGGTAATGGTGAGTCGGTAGCATGGTCATTATACACAAGCAAATGAATCTTGGTCTCTTTAATCTTTCATGAAATGAAATTAGTTCTCTTCCTTTAGGTTTTTCCCTGAGCAGAATTTTAGGGAGACTAGGTGATAGTGAAAGTTAGGGGAACATTATATTAATATCTCCTTAGAATATGAAATAAATACAAAAATGATATAATAATCTGCACAAGTACACTTAGGTATGAATCATTAGCTTGTTTCATTCATTCATTCAATGCCTGCTTATTGGGCACTAGATGCTATTGAGGAGGCACCATGACAATTATGGACATAAACATGAATTTGGCAGTCTCTTCTCACATTGTGGCTGATAATGAACCTTATTCTCTGAAACAATGAAACAATTCTTCCAGCACAGAACCTGTCACATAGGCTAGATAAAGTGTTTACTGACAAAAGTCACTGTTTCCCAAAGTGTGCTCTGTGGAACACTAGCCTGGAAGTGCTCTGGGGGAAAAATAATGAAAAAGAGATTCCTGGTCAAAATGTTTGGAAAATAGTAGCTATTATCTTTCTCTCTTGAGGATTCAGAAAGCATAATTATATATTTAAGGCTCTGAGAATTTTGATTAATCCAGCATTTCCAAAGCTCATTTAATTGGGGTACCCTTTTTTAAAGTAAACTTAGTAACCCCCGTGGAACACATGTTAGGGAATACCAGGCTAAATGAAAGTGAAAATCAGTGTTGGAAAGACCTCTAATAGTTTAAACAAGCCATGGAAACCTTCAGTTCCTCCCCTGACTGCATGACTGAGGCCCCATCCCTCAGAGGCCTCATTATTGTGTCTTTTTGACTTAGTTCAGAAGAGAAATTTTGACTAACACTAGTAATATTGGAATATATATGTAAACACACATATATATAAAACACACATGTATATATACATACATACCTATGTATATGCATATATGTGTGTGTGTGTGTGTATATACACACACACACACACACACACACACACACATATAGTTTGTAAAGCAAAACATCACTAGACAAAAACACACCAGTCTTAAAAATTACCACCATTATAGTTCTTACGGAATCACACTTCAAGCGAATTCTAGGTATCTTTCTTTCCCAAGTCACCTTGACGATTTTTATATTATTAACCACACGAGTAGAATTTAATGGGAATAGCTCAAATAAAACTTGCCCTCACACTACCTTTGATTGTCAGTTTCCATTTCCTGAATGGCATTGATGGGGGTTCTACTTGAAATCCTTCCGAAATCTTTGAGGATTCCTTCTACATTTAAGAAATATGAATCAAGTTTAATTGAAAACAATGAGAGAAAATGTGTTTTTATGTTGCTCTGATAAATCTGTGACAAGGCAGTAATTGTAAAACAATACATAGGTGAGAAATAGGAGCTGACAACTCAAAGTAGCAAATGCTGGTTGTATGGAATTACAGTATGGCCCCGGATTATTCAGCCCCTTTTCTATCGCATGCTTCCTTGGGAAAAAGCTTGGAAACCAGGTGCATATTTCTGTATCTGTTATTTTAGTTATACAGGTGGTTTGTTGAACAGGACTTTCATTTTTGGCTCCCAAAGTTGACTTAATTCCCTGAGCAGTGTGACTTGAGTTTCTTTCATGTATAGCCCTGTTTCAGGCTCCATGAAATTATTCCTTTTTTCCCTTCTGGATATTGTTGCCAGTGTCAAATGGGAAATACCTAGAAATTGGAGATTAAAAATGTAAATTTTATAAACAGAAATCAAAGGTCCTAAATCCTTAGCAAAGAAAAGCCAACATAAGTAAGAACATTAAAAACATACATAAATAGTGCTTCCAGGCTGAATATGTTAAATAATTCAACAGTTAAGTCATAAGCGTTCTTAAACTTAAGTATAAAAATGCCCTTGACAATATTTCACAGCCGTGCATTTCTTTAAAATATTTAGCATTCTCATTAAAGAGAATGACTTTAGTTTATATATTAGTTACACTCCTGCTTGTTAATATGAAGGAATTTAGGAGCAAAAAGCATTCTTATGTATATAAGCAAAAGGCAATTTGCATACAAAGTTGGACAACTATTCACTTTTTATTTATTTCTGGATCATCAGCATCTACATATAGCTATACAGCATTTAAACAAATTTGTTTTTTAATGTGCAGTATTAATATTCTCTGCCCCAGAGTGCCGTTTGCTAATGCCATTGTGAAGACAGGTTCCTTCAGAGCTACACGGAAGTCCCTGCTTTAGAAAGACTTAATGAACCTTACATTTTTTGGAATACTGCACAGTGTAATGCCTATTACATATTCATTGCTAGAATGGAAGATTTCCTTTAACTCTGAGCTTCCTGGTCTAGTTCTCTGTAAAACATTGTCAAAAGTCACCAGAGACTTTCGTGGAAAATTGTGACTCTTGATAGCAGGATGTAATGGGGAGGTTTAGAGTAGAGAAGCCAGGAGCCTATTGCCCCACAGGGAGATGTTCTGACAGACAAATGGATGGATAATACAATTTTTGACATAATGGGATGAAAAAGTTTATGCCAGAAAGAACTGAATTAAAGTTATTACTTTAAAAGAAAGTCTGAAGTTGAAATCATCAGAATTTCCAATGTGTGCTTCATTTCACTGCTTATACGCAGAAAAGATTTTAAGACACAGATGCTGTCAACTGATTTATAGAGTTACTAACAAGGCGGCCATAAAATTTTAGTTACCTCTTTGGAAATATCCACAACAATAAACACAATGTTCCTTTTTTTCTCTCTCATATTTTTAATAAGGAAAATCTAACTTTGTTCTTTTATATTCCTACTTTCTCCTTGCAAAATGCAGAGAGAGAATATTCAGGGGTGGGGATTACACTTCCAGGGGATGGAAGAATGGAAGACACCACGACATAGCCGTTCACCTTTGTTGAAAAAATGCTTCGTAACGTAATGAGGGGCTTGGATATCAGCAGTAATGACTGGGCCGCAGGCCTCTGTAGGTGTGGTGAGGACTGATCTGAAAGTGTTAGCAGCCATCTCTCCGTTATATTTACTCTGTGTGACTCTAGTTTGCCAGCACCGAGGACTAACCTCAAGTGCAGCCACCCCTGACATACACTCCACCTCATTCAGTCAGCTCCGGATGATTGGAAAGGTAATGCTACCTTCATTCTCCGAATGTTCTCCATTTTATTTCAGACGCTTAACAAGATCACACAGCCCCATAACTGGCTTCCATTACACCCTGTCTCGTTCACGTTTAAATTAGTCCGTACTATCATTTCAACAAGCACAGTACTTTGTGCCTAGTCCTATCGCTTCTTTTCTTACTTTGTACGGATTTTATTCATTTAGTGTCTGTCCCCTTTCTGGATGGTTCCATGAGGGTCACACTATGCCTTTATGTCTTATCAGTGCCCACCAGCCTGGGTCTAAGGAAACATACACTCTCAGCATTGACAAAGGAGTGCCTCTTTCATTTTGCACCATTTGTCTCATGGTACCCTTGGCCCTGCTGCTATCAGAGTGCCTGGCACATAACAAGAGCTCAATACACACTTGGCAAATGTCAAAATGCCTTCCTAGATGAGTAAAATTTAAAGCTTGTTGTCTGTTGTTGGAGTAGACACCCTAATAAAATTGTTCTCTTGCCCCCAACATTTTGGAAGGTAGACAATCATCACCATATTGCAGCTACCAGAAATAGGTTTCATTTAATCACACAGGAAAAGGGAACACTCAGACTTAGTGAGGGGGTGTATGTCAAACAGTGCAAAGCGTTTGCCACTCCTGGGACTCAGGCAGTAGAACTCTTAATGATCCAAAGCTACTTTCTAAGTAATGCTAAATAATGGCTTAAAACCCATATAATTCATTAATATTAAGTATATAGAATTATGAATATCAAAAGAAAACAGGAAAGGGAAACAAAGGGGAAAAAAGAAAGGATAGAAAATAAAAGGAGACAGAGGAAAGAAACAACTCTGGTGGCTTAAAGGAATTCACTCCCCTCCCCTCCACTGAATTCAGGAACTGGCTTATGTGTATGAAGAGATAATCCAGTGGCATGTGTGTTAGCAAGAAATACTCTGACAGTTCAGTGACTAGAAGGCACTTGTGTAGACTCCCAATTCTTCCCATTAGCAGGGAAGGGGAGACAAATGTAGATCCTGGGAAAGTAGTACTGTTTAAATATGTAAACAAAATGTATGTAACGGGAGATGATAGTGTGATGCCATTGGAGTTTTTTATGTTATTCTATCCAAAATAACCCTAGGTCCAACATGCCCTTCAGAGAAATAAATTCTAGTTTTCAAACTGTAGGATCACTTGTCAACTTTGATTCTTAAGCCTTAACAGCAAAATGGGGTATCAGTTTATATTATGGCAGTGATATTTAAGAAAAAACTATTTTTAATATTTGAATTAGGAATACCTTCTTGGAGATAAGATGATGATGGTGATGGTGATGATTATGATGATAAACATACATTAATTTTTATAGTGTTTTATTAAATGCATTCTCCAATGTTATCCCATTTGATTCCCATAGAGTCCTAGGGCATGTAGGCACTGGAACAATCAGAATATCAAAAAAGGAAACTGAGGTTCACAGAAGCCCAGCAACTTAACTGAGGTCAACTGGTGAGTACACACGCTCAACCACTCAGTCTTAAAACCAAGTGGAAAGAACATTCCTTTCTGTGCTGTCATTTAAATGGATCACAAATCACATCACACAATTGAAACCACTATTGAGTTATTCTATAAAGTATAAAGAGCTACGGGCCTGGCTTATGATATTTTAATTTCATGTGTGTGCCTTAGCACATCACATCCATTAACAATTACTTTGGGGGATTATTTGATGCTTGCTGGGTTGCCTTCCTGGTTTTAAAAGGACACAGCTTGTGTGAATGGAATTCATACCAATATTTGAGATGACTGAAGAACAGACAACCTAATGTGAACTCTTTCTGTGCGGAAGAAAATACCATATTCTCCTAATTATGACAAGTACAAAAGCCACTGTTTTTAGCCAATGCCCCAGAGCCCCACAAAAGAATGGCTGGACGAGCCAGCAGCTACCAAGGAGAGGCAGTGGGCATCTACTGGGGCTCTAGGACAGATTGGCACATTGCTCAGCATTGTACCGGGTAGATTTGGATTTATTTATTGCAAAATGAACCAATAATGACACAGCCCTTACACAAAAGCCCTTGTGCCCAGTATCAACCATTCAGCATCTAACAGTTCAGTGGACAGTCTCTCTGGGATGAATTTCAGCCATGCCAACACCCCAAATGCAGTAAACAAAGCCACAAAATGTGAGAGACACACACAACCAAGTGACTGCAAAGCATCAAATGGAAGTAACGCCGTGAGCAAGAGATTTCCAAGTGTGGCTTAACAATACAATACAGGCTGTCCACAGGGCAGTTGTTACTGCTCACAAACAGTTGACATCTGCCACCCAAACCAAAAATCATTTGGAGACCCAAGAACACAGCAGCCCCAGAATGGTATGCCAAAGAGTCAGGGGAAAACTCTTGGATTGCAAGATAGAAAACAATTAGAAGGCTCATAGTATCTCAGTAATCTCTCTCTCTGTGTCTCTCTGTCCCTTGCTCTCTCTCCCTCACTCAGATAAACACACACCTACTTTTATATTTGTGTGTGTATATATATATACACACACACACACACATATATATGATGTATATGAATATATAATATATACTCAAGTACATATGAATAGAAAAGCATACAGTATAGAAAAACAAGTTGCATCTGTCCAGTGCCAAGCATCTATGTGGTTAATTGCTTTTAGATTTCATGTGCTGTGCTTGGGAAAACCTAAGTCAGTTCTCACTGGATTTTCAGTCATGTACTGCTAATGGGGAACATCATAACCCACAAAAGTCAGACCCACAGTGGCCTCTCAATTTATTTGAAGACTGGGTTCAGTACATGGACATTATGTTGTCAACATGCAGAGAGGTATACCAGTTGGTCCCTTGGCAACTCTTTACCCTGCTGATCCTGAGAAATTTCAATTTTGTCTGAAAGGGGAATTTGGAAAGCCCTGGATGTAGTAATGTATTACCTTGTTTAGATATAGCACTACTTCAGATGACAAGCAACGTCTGCATGTTGGGTTCCAGGGCTCTTTGAATAGAATGAAGTCAGTCGTATGACAGTAGGTTGTTTATGAGAGATACAAACTGAGAAAGCACACAAAGGGAGGCACCAGAGACCCAGCTTCACAGAGAGGAAATGAATCTAAGTGAGATCCTGGAGAACCATATTCGGAGAGTAGCACAAATTTGGCTGTGCCCTTTGGCAAATTCCATGTAGGTGTGTTTCACCCTTCTAACTTTTTGGAAACACAAATCTCCCTCCACTTGGGAACTTCTACAGTCCCAAGTCTTTTTCGTTCTTGGCAAGTTTTCATTATTTAATTTGTCAGTTATTAATTAGTTTCTGGGACCGATGTTAGATGATGTTGGTTGAGATGAGTGCCTAGGATTAAACTGACTTCGTGAGTACCGTATCCCTGAGTGGCCTCAGTGGGGAAACTGAGTCTTCTTCCTCAACCCTTGGAAAAGGGCAGGCTACTCCCTGGGCCATAGGGCACATTTGCTCTCTGGGTTCATCAATCCTGCTCTATAGCAGGGGTGGAGGCAAAAATTGTTCATGAGAAATAGTGACATCCAGATGCCGGCTGGGCTCTGCAGGGCTGTGACTGTGCATAGGCTTCTCTGTCAGAAAATGGGAAGATAGGAACTATGGCTTTCTAAGCTCCTGGCTGTTCTACTGTTCAGACCCCCATATGCTATCTGAGCTGGTTTTATTCACAACATTTCTGACACCAAATATGTGTGGGTTTCCACACCAACAATCAGTTCTCCAATTCTCCTGCATCACCACCTGTCCAACAGTTCAGTTCCATTCAGTTCTGATCCCATCCATGGTTATCACAGACCCACGGGTTCAGGGCTCAGTCCCATAGCATGTCCTCGCTTCTAACCTTCCAATACCAATCCCAAGTCCCAGTACTTCTGACCAACTGGCATTACATTCTGAAGTTCCTGTGAACCTCCCCCTCCCCGCCCCGCCCCTTTATGTTGGATAATTCCCTAGAATGACTCACAGAACTCAGGAAAGTGCTTTACTTGCTCTTACTGCTTTAGTGTAAAGGATACAGGAACAGCCAGTTTGCGGGGAGGTGGTGCCTGGAGCTTCCATTCCCTTTCTGGGTGTGCAACTCTCCAAGCACCTCAGTGTGTTCACCAACGCAGAAGCTCTCTAAATCCTATCGTTTAGGGGTTTTTATGTAGGTTCCCTTACATAGGCATGATTGATTAAATCACTGGCCTTTTGGGATGAACTCAGTCTCTAGCCTCTCTCCCTTCCTCAGAGGTCCTGAGGTGAGGCTGAAGGAATTGACCCCTTTCTGGTGACAGCCCCCATCGGAAGCTATCCCGAGCCATCTCATTAGCATATCAAAGACACTTATCACTTCAGAGATTTCAAGGGTTTTAGGAGTTGTGTGCAAGGAACTGCCTAAGACAAAAACGAAATCTATATTTGTTATTGTACCACACTATCTATCGAAGAAAATTTCCTTCCCGGACGACATTTTTCACCTTCTATTCCATGCCCTGTCTTATTAGAACACCTTTTAATTCAGCTAAACTTCTGGGTCCTCTTTCTGGGAGTCCTGTGTGTCAGCACTGCATGCCTCCTGTCCTCTTTGTCTCTGGGAGGGAGGACAGTGGGGTTCCCTTCTCCATTCCATGACTCACAGCCACCAGTCTTCCCAGTGTCTCTTAGAACTGGCTTTCAAAGGGCTAGTGCATCCCAGCAGGAAATGTGAAAAAGAGCAGTGAATAAAGGGAGTCTCCTCTGTTATCAGAGGCATCACCAGCTCAAACAGTTGGTAAGGGTGTGACACTCAGTTTGGCACTACTGAAAAAGTTTTTCAAAAGCCAAAGCTTCTGCCCTCTAGGGGCCCAGACAACTAGTAACAGAACAGTTAACACCTATAGGGAAAATACACAGGACAGTAATTGTATAAACAACAAATAATTAACTGTACTTACTAAATAGGTAAAAAGAATAGCTTAGTTGACAAAACACAGGCCAGGACACTGGATCAGGGTGTGCTCTGTGACTAAAGGAAATAAATCACTTAGCCCTTCTGTGATGTTGTGAAATGAGGGCAATGATAACCCCATCTCAGAGCTCTAAGATAGGGAGTGAGAGCGCATGAGTGAAGATGGCCATGAACTACTCGATGTTACGAAGGACATTATGGCGCCTTAAGAGTACTGAGCACTCATGGCAGGCACTGTATTGGCTGTGAATATGACAGGTGATTTCGGAGAAGGGCAGACGTGGATACACAGGTTACTATTGTGAAACAGACGGGGGTCAGTCTTGAGTAGGGGATACCCGAAGTCCTCTGTGGTCTCATCACCTGCCTCCATCCTCCTTGACCTCCCTGTCTCACTACTGCACTGAGGCCCCCTCTCCCTGGCAGTCTCTCTCCTCCTGATTTCCATAATATGGCACTGACTTGGTTTTCCTAGCTCTCTCTTTTGAACTTAGTATTATAAGCATTTTTTTTAAATGTTGACACATATTCACTGTGATTATAATATGTAAATGGGTGAATGATATTCCATGATGTGGATGCATCATGATTTACGTAACCATTCCTGTGGGTAGATATTTAGGTTGATTCTGTTTTCTCTCCTTCAGTAGGTGAACAGGTCAGAGAGTATGCACATCTCTTAAAATGTCTTCTGCGATACAGAGGCCTGCACCTGTTTCCCTTATGGCTAGTCACATGTAAGGACTGTTCCAGCACCTCCCTAACTTCTATTTATATCGTTTGTCAATAAGTCTTGCTCCCGCTCTTTTATGTCATCTCTCAAAACGCTGACCTCAGTCTTCTTTCTTTTTTACTATTAGTTTTCCTCTAAATGGACTATAGAGACCTCAAAAGCAGCTCAGCTGAGGGATCTCAAATAGATACCTGTCTCTGAACTGTCATCATTGAGACATCCAAACCACCATCCGTCCATCTCTCCACCATCAGTTATGGGCCCCCACCGCATACTCCATTTATGTGCTTTTACTGGAGATACAAAGATGAAGACATGGCCTCTGTCCTCAGGACATAAATTGATTAGTGGAGATGAGGGAAAAGATAGACAAACACACACCTGATTCAGCACAGTTTATACAGAGTGGATGGGTGTTCCTGGTTGGGGCTCCTAGCTTGATGTGGAAAGTGGGAGGATGTGAAAGACAGTTTCCCAAAGCAGGTGACATCCATGCCGAGTTCTGAAAGATTCATGAGTATTTAACCAGGTTAAGGAGGATAACAAAGAGTGTCTTAGTCAGAGAAATAGCAAGAGAAAAGGAAGGGAAGAGAGAGAGAGAACATGGTGTATCCGGGGAACTGTAAGCAGGTCAGTAAGCCAGTGTGTGTGTGTGTGTGTGTGTGTGTGTGTGTGTGTGTGTGTGTGTGTGTGTGTGTGTGTGTGTGTGTGTGTGTGTGTGTGTGTGTGTGTGTGTGTGTGTGTGTGTGTGTGTGTGTGTGTGTGTGTGTGTGTGTGTGTGTGTGTGTACCCATGCACATGTGTGAAAAGCCAGTGGAACCCCGAAAGGAACGAGCGTGGAATTTCTTGTCCATCACACTAAAATTTAGACTTTCCTCAGAAGGTAGTAGAAGACCATTAAAGGATTTTAGGTGGGAGAGTAGCATGATTAGGTTTGTTTTTGAGGAAAGTGGGGAGAGTGACCTGCGGCCGGGAAGGACAGAGGCAGGCAGAGAAGTTACGTACATGATGGAAGAGGTGATGAGGACTTAGGTGACAGTGAGATGTAGACAAGGGAGGAAATACAAAGCTATTAAGGATGTAGAATTGACAGAAGAATTGATTGACTATTTGGAAAGGAATGAACAGGAGGCATTAATGACTCCCAGGTGGTTGTCTGGGTGGCTAACTTTTCCTACAGCTTCAGTATAGATTGGACCTGCTGAAATCATCCAAGGAAAGTTGGTCAACCGTGAGATGAGAGGAAGGTCAAGGACAAAACCCTGAAGATCACTAGCATTTTCATGCCAGGTGTTCCTCACGAAGGATGCTGAATTTACAAGGGCCCCAAACCAAAAGCTTCCATCTTTAATTCAAGGCTCTCCAACAATACTCTCTAGCATTAAATGGTACTATAGCAGCTGCTGAAATTCTTGACATTTGTATGTGTCAATAATGGTGTAAAGTAGGCTCTATTCGTCTTTTTTTTTTTTGGCTGCGTCGGGTCTTAGTTACAGGGTCTTCCTTGAGGCACGCGACATCTTTCGTTGTGGCGCTCGGGCTTCTCTCTAGTTGTGGCTTTCACGTTTTTTCTCTCTCTAGTTGTGGTGCGTGTGTTCCAGGGTCTGTGGGCTCTGTAGTTTGTGGCACATGGCTCTCTCGTTGAGGTACCCGAGCTCAGTAGTTGTGGTGTGCGGGCTTAGCTGCCTCGTGGCATGTGGGATCTTAGTTCCCCGACCAGGGATCGAACCCGCGTCCCCTGCATTGGAAGGCAGATTCTTTACCACTGGACCGCCAGGGAAGTCCCTCTCTTAGACTTTTATTGATGACAATTAGTGAGGCTAAGTAACTTACTCAAGTTTATGCAGCTGGTAAGAGGAGGAATCAACATCTGGCCCATGTCTTTCTAATGCCCAAGCCAGCTTCCGTCAACCGTGTCACACCTTTGACACCTCAAGGTGGCTGCCCCAGTCCACCATGCTAGCCCCTGTAATGCTGCTCTGCTTCATTTCCATCAGTTCACCTCCAGACTTCCTCTAGGAAGCTGTGTCTCCCCCCTAAAGCATTCTTCCTGACTCATGTTATTCTCCATTTTGTATCTCCCCCATGATTTTTTTTATGTTGTTTATAGTTTGTTCTTTCTGGTTTAGATTTTGGAGCAATTCAGCCAGAACATATTGAATACTAACTGTGCGCCAGATTTGACAATAAGCACTTTCTAGTAGGCCACACTGTGACCTAGATCGTGGCCATGTAGATGTGTGCTGCTCCTCGAGGAAGTGAAAATCCCCATGCATGTGTATTCAACCTCTTTTTAAGGTTCTGTATTGGTAACATACAGCTGATTGTGTATTGGTGCTTGAGAAATGCTCACGATAGGGATGAATAGGTAAATGTAAGTTCAATCAAGTGTTTATTGAGCACTTTCTGTGTGTTTATCACTATCCTAAAGAGCGTAAAGTAACACAGGAATAATCTGTAGCTTTACCTATAACTATACCTGTATTCATCCATTCATTCAGCTATCATTTATTTATTTTTAAAAAATATTTATTTATTTATTGGCTGCATTGGGTCTTTGTTGCTGCGCGTGGACTTTCTCTAGTTGGTGGCGAGCGGGGGCTACTCTTCATTGCTGTGCGCGGGCTTCTCACTGCAGTGGCTTCTCGTGTTGCAGAGCGTGGGCTGTAGGTGTGCGGGCTTCAGTAGCTGTAACACGCGGGCTCAGTACTTGTGCCTCGCAGGCTCTAGAGCCGCAGGCTCCATAGTTGTGACGCACGGGCTTAGTTGCTCCGTGGCATGTGGGATCTTCCTGGACCAGGGCTCGAACCCGTGTCCCCTGCATTGGCAGGCAGATTCTTAACCACTGCGCCACCAGGGAAGTCCTTTTATTTATTTATTTATTTTATTTATTCATTCATTCAGCTATCATTTATTGAGAACATGCTGCATGCCTAACATACCTCCCAAAAGTTCAAATATATTCAAGATGCTTACTCTTTTTGTACACGGGCCTCACACTGCTGTGGCCTCTCCCGTTGCGGAGCACAGGCTCTGGACACGCAGGCTCAGCGCCATGGCTCATGGGGCCCAGCCGCTCCGCGGCATGTGGGATCTTCCCGGACCGGGGCACGAACCTGTGTCCCCTGCATCGGCAGGCGGACTCTCAACCACTGAGCCACCAGGGAAGCCCCAAGATGCTTACTCTTATGTCTAATTTATAGGTGAGGAAGTAGGCTCAGAGAGATTCTGTGACTTGCCCATGGAAGCACAGCTTCTGGTGACAACATTGGGATTGGAACTGTGGTCTATCAGATTCCAAAGTCTGTGCTTAGAGGGAGAGAGAAAGAAAGGAAGGAAAGAGGGAGGAAAAAAGGGAGATGAGAAAAAAGGAATAGACATTTTAAAATAAATAAACATGTAATACAGGTAATCAATTTAGGAGACAGAAATTTGGACTTACATTGGTGTCGAGAAGGGTGTCTGGCAAGCACAGACTAAATGTGGTCACAGAGGCACACATTTTCTTTCATTGTCTAAAGAGAGGGAATGCTCTTCATGAATGTGACTTGTTCTAGAGCATATCGCAGACCTTAAAAAATCTTAGGAAGAGAAATATCCTGGAAGATAAAATCCATGAAACCAATGGGTAGCCAACCTTTCTCAGAGGTGCTACAATTGAGGCTTCATTGATAGGGCACACAGAGCAGAACATCTGGTAATAGTAAATGAGCTGGGAAACCTAACAGTCACTTGGCTCTACTGTACAAATATTTAAAGGTATCAAAGTTAATAACTTATATAATAATACAAAATAAGATAATGTCAGATGTGGGAGCTGATTTACTCCCATGTCCTGCTTTGGGGGCTGCTGAGATCTCTGCTACACTGTTCTATTAACATGGTTGTTCACTTAACAGAACTAAATGTTCTACACTCTCTTTCACTGACATTCAATTTCTCACTGGAACAAGTGGCACCCAATTTCCTCTTGTCTGTGCATATAGCAAAGCCACCTATGAAGCCATGCTTGGCAAATTTTCTCTGTAAAAGGCCAGATAGTAAATATTTTAGGCTTTTGGTAGTCTCTGTTGCAACAATTCAGCGCTGCCGTTTGTAGTGTGAAAGCAGCCACAGGTAAAACATAAAGAATGAGTGTGTGTGTGTTCCATAAAACTTTTCTTATGGGCACTGAAATTTGAATTTAATAATATTTTCATATGTCAAAAAATTGAATTCTTTTGATTTTTGAACCCACTTAAAAATGTAAAAACTCTTCTTAGCTTGTGGCTGCACACAAACGGGGAGTGGGCTGTATTTGGCCTGCAGCCCCTAGTTTGCTGACCCCTGCACGGAAGCACAGAAATCTTAGGGTGCTTAGACTCTTCTATGTACTTAGGTTAGCTTTCCAGAAGGAAGTGGTTAGCTAACTCCATTAGTGCCTCTGAGCTTCAACTATTAATTGACATTATTTCTTAATTCCCAGCTATATTTTAAGGTGTGAACCTAAGGAATTTTAAAGTCGTTATGTGGGTGAGGGACTGTTAAAAATAAATCCTTCAGGTTTAGAAGTGGTAGAGAGGGAATAGAAGGTGTTAGCAAATCCAGGTGTTTTCAGGGAAGCGGTTCAAAAAGCGTCGAGGTGGGCCACAAGTCGCCGCTGAAGGTCATGGGTAGCACTTTGCGTCTTCTCTTTATGTACTTTATGCCTCTCATAAAATAAAGTTAAAGCAGTTTAATTTAACAGTCTAATTAGTAATGGATTATTCATTTTATCTTTTTGACTGTGCAATACAAAGATGAGATCTGGATTTGACTAGGGCCAGGAAAGGATATTTATATAATAGTAGTTTAAATTAGGGCTTTCCGACAGCAGCATCTAGATGGAAAAGGATCTGTTCCTGTTTGATTGCTAAAGAATTGATGGGTGTGGGGGGAGATATAGCTGTATATTTTCTCCAAATAAGAGGTCCCGGAATTGGGGGTGCCCTTTGAGTCTCACTTCAACATCATGCATTTCCTTCCTTATTTTATACGTGGTCAACAGAAAGGATAAAACCACTGTTGTGTTGGCTGTATCCAAGGGTGGAGGGTGCTGAGTTTACTGTCTCCACTAACATTTTATTTGTTCTTCTTTGTAACAGTGTTCCCTGCCGGCTAAGTGTGAGTTCCTTTCCTTCTCTTTCTTTCTTACTCTCTCACATTGGAAATGGGGGTGGGGGAACCTTGCCCAACAGATCTAGAAATCCAGCACCTTGGGATTCATTTTCTTAATTGGTTTTACACCTCTGAGCCACAGCATGAGGGGCTGGGGCAAAGACGAAGCCTGGAGTAAAGGCTTGATCTTGCAACTTGACCAAGAATTGAGAGAGCCGTCACCCCAGGGAATTCAGTGAGCCTGTACAAGTGCCCTCATTTTAGAAGGGGAAGGATGGGCGAGAGGCTACGGGACCATGGTTGATTCATACTTTTCCTGTATAAGCCAGAGAAATGGCTACTTTTAAATTTGACTTTGAGATTTAATCTCTCTAGAATCATTTAATCCTCTTCCCCCACTTCAAGTGATCAGCCCCAAAACAGCAAGGACTATCCCCACAGATGTAATAGTCACTAGAGAACATACAGCTTTTCAAGCTGAAAATAGGATTTTTTTTTTTTTTATGAGCAATCCTATCAAAACACAGAGGAAGTCCCTCAACCCATCAAAAAAAAAAAAAAATCCTCGAAAAGTCCATGTTTCCATTCGTGCTGTAACAAATCTGTCCATTGGGGGGGGTCTCTAATTTATTTAAAAAATAAGATGCCTACAGTTTCCTAAGCTGTATTTTGTAAGGCAGCAGTGACTGACACATATTGTCTAGCATTTTGGTAAAGACAAAAACATGTGTCTCCTTTGGAAAACAAGTTGTTTTCCAATGATGTACATTCATCTTATATTTTGAAAAACAATCCTTTTTATTCTAAAAAGCAGCCCCCTTCATGCACACAGTGCAGGTGGACGTGTGCAGAGCTCAGCCTCCACTGGCGCTCCTTCCATGTTTGGGAGAAGAGGGCTCCAGCCTCCAGGTCAGGGGCGTTCGATTCACATGTTCTGGGAGTGCCCTGAGTTCTGCTTCTGCTCCAACTTTAAGGTGGGCTTCTTCTTCAGCTCCCTGGGGATTGCAACCCCAAGGTCCTGGAGCCAGTGAGCATCTCAGGTTAATTGTAGGAGTTCTCTTTCCCCACCCACAGAGATGAACACAGAGAAACCAATTTGGTAGTTACTCTGCCTCCTGGAGCCCTCCTGAATTACTCCAGGAATAAACTAAGCCAAAGGTGTATTTACGCAAATCTGGGTGGAAAAATCGTTTACATAACTGGGCACTGGCTCCACACAGCTGATTTTCTTCTTGGGGATGCAAAATCTGGGAGGTGAGAGGGCTGGCAGAGAGAAGAAGTGGTCTCGAAGGTGAGGGGAGTGGGTGGGTTACAGTGCAGGGGAAAGCTGTGTTCTTCCAGGTGAAGTTAACTGGACGCTGTAAATGGCAGAAAGGAAGGCTTGAGATGGCTTCACCCACTCTGGCTGATTCATTTAATGAAGTTTGGACAAAGCCTTGGTTGTGGGTTTTTTTGTCATTTATATCCATAGTACCAGGCATCCTCCTGTAAATAAGTCTGGTTTAGAGTAGTCTTCCCTTTGCTGCCAGGCTTATATAGTTCAAAATTGCGAGGCTTAGGTACTCATATCCAGAGGAGGATGTTTTCAGAGGGAGACAAAAGGGAGAGGGAGATTGAGACATTGACGCGGTTGCATCCTTGCATCCCCTTTGGGTTGCTGGGAATGGGCTGTGTTTCAGCCAAAAGAGAAACAAAGGATGGCACAGAGAAAGCAGGTTCGCTGAGAGGCTAACCCTTGCTTCCTGAGTGAAGGTAAAGAAAGAGCACAGAAAGAAGTGTCAGGGACCACTGGCACCTGTTATCGGTCATTAACAAACGACCATGTACTGCTAATCTGTGATTATAAAAAGGCCATCTGCTAATGCTCAAAGGTCATTAAGACGCCAGCCGTGTTTACTCTGTTCTCATTGGCTGGGCCAGTCATTCCTAAGAAAAAAGGAGCTTAAATGGTTGCTGTGGTGGGGCCCGCTCGTGCTGCTCTCGTTCCGGGCCTGTCAGTGTTTCCTTATAAACCCCTGCTCTCGTGATTTAAACAGCCACAAAAAGAACAGGCTGCCTGTGTGTGCATGCATGTGTGCCCACATGTACATGTTCTTTTCCTCTTCACAGAGGGGAAGATTTGAGGTGTGCTATCTTGATTCCATCCATGTTCAAAGATATTCATTGGAAAGGAAAGGTCGTTTCTTCATTTGGGGTCCTTTTTCGCTTAACCTGACTGACGGACCTATCTTGGATAATAGCCTGCCCACAGTCCCTAAAAAATGCTATCCTTGATAAAATTAAATATCTTCCCAAAGAAGAGTCATTATCCCAATTTGACAGAAATTTCTGGCTCTTCCATGCTGTGGAGAGAATTGGGTTGCATGTGGGTTGACCAAAGATGGGATTACAGTGTCAGGAATGTTCCCTGTTGAGGGAACCTACTGAATTAAAGCTTACCTCCCTTTCTGCATGCTTCTCTTGTCTTCCCAAAAGTTATCAGATGGGTTACCCAATTTATTTTGTTTCTCTGACCTTTTCAAAAGGATTTATATAAGTAGTTCTCTCTAAGGAGGAGAGTGGAAATGATTTCTTTTTTCTTCAAGATACCAGTGAATTCACAGGAACTTGTCAGGGTGATAGGAACATGTTGAATGTTTAAAGGTATTGATAATATTAAAGCAGCTAGCTAGAGCTAAGTAATCTCATTTTTATATATGTACACACATGCAAGAGTGATAGATATCTCCTTAGAACTCTAAGGAATTGCTCGTTCGTCCCTTCCTTCTTTCCTCCCTCCCTTCCTTCCTTCCTTTCTTATAAATTTTCTTGTCTCCTCTTCTAGGAATCTCCTGGAAAAGGACAGATTAAAAACAAAGCTCTGTGTGTAAACTAATTGACCAAAGGACTGAAAACCAAGTTATGTAGTTTTAAAATTCCACTTGCTTATTGTGGCTGTGGCGAAGGTGTCTCTGATCAGTGGGTAGCCTTACAGACCACGTGTTCGACTACCTGGCCACAGCAGGTAGGGAAGACAGAGTCCACTTCTAAAAGTAGAACTTTTAGCAATAGTCTGTGTGTGTGTGTGTGTGTGTGTGTGTGTGTGTGCGCGTGCGCATGCGTGCACACGCACACATGCGCATGTCTACGTATTTGGGGGTGAAACACGCAAGGATGGTCAGACTTTCAAGGTTATATCAACAGACCTGTGTGCTTAACTAAGATTTTCAAAACCGCAGGCAGATTTTTTTATCTTCTGAGATTCTTTAGTGATGGAGACCAAGATTGCTGTTTTGATTTTTCCTCCTTCATTTATGATAAAACCACCGTTTCTCATCATATCCTTGCCTTTCATCTCTGCCAATTAACTAAGTAGCCAGAGCCTTGTTTTGAAAAGTTCTGAGTAGTTAGTAAGCTCTTTTTTTTCTGAGCCAAGTCAATGTGTCCTCTGGAGGCCTCTGAATGAGGGGTCTGTCCACTGCCCCACCCCTGTCTGCCTGTTAGTGCAGGCCTGGGCTTAATCTTTCGTATTCAGCGAGTTGGAAGGCGGGGTGGGAGTTATAGCATAGGGGGTGGGGTGGTGACCGCAGGTGGCTGAAGAAAGAGGGTCTTGTTCTCATGATGCTAAATGGTTGGTTAGCACTGCTTTTACTGTGAAATTCAGCTTCTGTCACTTCATGGCTAATTGCTTTATTATTCTCAGATCCAGATTGGACCTGATTTAGTTCTGTCAGGAGCCATGACTCTCCCTGGCATTGGGCCAGGATCCTTTCGATCCTTTGATCTGAGGTTTTATAATCACATTACCGTTCAGACTGAGGCAGGAGGCATGGGGCTTTGCTGCTTCTTTCTACTTACTGGGGCACAGGTTTGCTCAGTAGGCAGATGGAGTGTGACTCTGACCTGGGCAGGGTTTGAGGAATGGAGTCTTCTCTGTAACTCAGTTTCTCCTTGATCTTAGGCTTTATGAGTTTAATTTGCTTTCCTTCCTCCATCCAGCCCAAAATGCACTTGCCCCTTCAGTGGGTTTATTTTCAGCCATCTCAACATTGAACTGTAGGTAAGGTTTTGCTCTCCTTTCTTGCTAATGCTTTTCTGCACCAGCTGGCCGTCCTTAACGTGAAACAAGTCAACAGGTAGTTAAAATGACCTCTCGTAATCGTCAAGAGAGGCTGACTGGCCCCCATCAATTGTTCTGGGATCCAGACGCCAGGGCTGAAAACGTCCAGTGGCCCACAGGCTGAGTTGTTAGCGTGCCTGGTGAGGGCAATGAACAGGAGCAACTGCGGCCTGGGATTGTTAATAGGCGGGGCTGTAAAATGTCGGCCAGGCCGTAGTCGCGGATGCACCACAGAGCTCTTTCAAGCCCTTATTCCAGTGATCCACTTGTAACTATTTTTAACCTTATTAAAAAGGAGCAAAATGCTTCAGCTTCACAAGTGCACGCTAGAGTCTTGCAGTGTATTTCTTTGCTTTATAACTCCACCTTTGATTCAGAAGTCCAGCAGGCACGAGAACTTGGATAAACATGAATCTCCCCCAGGTCTGCTCCAGGGGCCCAGGCGCAGTTAGGGATGTGCTAGAGACGGACCCTGGGTCTCCAGCTGGAGCAGAGGGGGAGGAGAAGCTCCCCTCTTTGGATTTTCAGGCAGCTCAATCTTCAGTTCAATCTTGCAGAGACAGAATTTGTGGCATCTGTGTAATGGAAACACAGACAGAAGTCAGAAGCGTGCACCCAGGCAGGTTATGTCTGATAACGTGAGCCCCATGTGACCAGTTTTCCAGCACAGGGTCAGCAGGCCCGCAGAAGCCAGCTGCGGGACGGAGAGGCAGAAGTGGGGCTGGCATTACGGAGGGATTTTTGTCTCTTTTTTTTCACTTCTCACATGGCAGCTCCTCTTGTATTGGTGGCAGGACCTAAAAATCTCGTTTAGAATTTCTTCTAAGCTTTCTAGCTTGGAAAGTCTTTGCAAACTTTTGGAAGGACTTTTGGGGGCCTGGCATAATCTTGGTCTGAAGTACCTGCACGGGTCTCTTTTTTTGCCATGATTCAAAACAGAAAGAGACTCTTGCCTGCCATGATGATTTAGGTTCAGGTGCCCACTACGTAAAGAAGCCCCAATTGAACTAAGTTTCAGATCATCAACAAGGGGTCCTGAGATGAGCGGACATGGCAGCAGAGGTTTTCGGCTTGAAACCTTAACAGTCATTGCAGAGTGTCTGTTCTGTGTGCTGTGCCAGGATGGAAGGAGCAGTGCACAGGACAAAGAACACAAGACTTCTGTCCTCCGGGAGCTTATCATCTTATTATCGGTGTCACAACCAGTTATGGAGCTGTATAGGACAGTGCACAACTAGGATTAGAGAATTAACACCAGTGGAGGTCAGAGAAGAAAATATTTGTGGTGGCAGGACAGGTCAAGAAAGGCTGATGAGAGCAGGGGCACCTCAATTCTCAGCTACTGTTAAGTGTAGACTGTAAGGGGCATCTGGTATTTTTGACTGTTGATGATTACTTCTCCCCATTCACTTCTGGCAACAACATTCTTTTTACGGTGGGAAAAATACATTCCACATGATTGGAGGGGCTGGGCAAGGACTGGGCACGTGACTGAAGTCTCGCGGGGCTCACCACCATGGCTGTATTGATTGGTTCAAGGATGGACACCTGACTCAATCTGGCCAATCATAATCCTCCTGAGACTTTCTTGACAGAGCTGTAGGGAAGGCTTGCTCTTTTCCTCTGGGCTTGCCAGGCTGGAAATGTGTGAGTGAGGGCCCACTAGCAGCTCTCCTGGCACCGTGTGAAGACAGCCAGTTTAAGCTGAACGGAGATAAGCAGAGGTAAGAAATGGCAAGAGAAACAGACACCCTTTGGTGACGTCATTTGAACTTCCATATCTAGCTGTGTCTGAAGCCAGTTATGTGGGATGGTCATTTCTTTTATCTCTGCTAGCTTGAGTCAGGTTCTATAAGCTATAACTGGAAGAATCTGACTAATACGGGATGGCTGGGGTGTGATGATAGAAACGTTTCAAGGAAGCAGGGTGTTGGTTTCTGTGGTAGTGCTGGTGGCTCATAAACAGTATAACTTCACCCAAAACAAAACAGTAATGACAGAATCTGTCACCCTGGCTAACTCTTTTCTCTTGAAGACCAGCTCGGTGAGAATGTATATAATCGAAGCAAGATGAAAAGTTTATTAGTACTGAGCCCAATGCTTCCATTTTTAGAAATCTATTTGTCAGGTTGAGTCCCTCCTCAGGCCTTCTCCACCTTCCCCAGAACCCTCATTGTCACCATATATTCTACCTAGAACACACTTTGAAACATGATACTTTGACCAGAACATTCAATTCAGTAAATATGATTGGACTCTGTGAGTTAGGCACTGTGCAAGGTCTGGGGGATACATTGACGGATAAGAAAGACATGGTCTCTGCCCTCACGGAACTTATGAACTCAATAAAATAGCATAAACTGGCATTATTTAATGAGAAGAGTTTTCCTGTGGCCTTACATTTATTAACCACTCAGTGTCCAAGATCTCTCTCAAGACTTTGTTTATCCGCTGGGCCTCAGGACACACTTGTCTTAAATATTGGTGATCCCTAACTCCTTCTTAGGGTTTGTCTGCTAGGATAGCCATGCTTGGTGTCATAAGCCATTGGCCTTGATTAATTTAAGTGTTAAACTCCTAAAGGTTGGGCCATTTCTATTGACTTGCTTTGCACAATCCTGACTAAAGTGTTGTTCTCCAATTAAAAGAAAAAATTCTTAAAGAAAGGAAGAAAATAATAATAAATATTCTGTCAGTTCCAGCTGAATTGAATATAATATCCTGTGTTCCCCCTACAACATTCTTCCCACTTTCTGTCTTGGCCTGGAATGTCAAAATTGTACCATTGGGTGTGTGTCCTTTTATGCTTTTAAGTAATGATACATTCATGGTAGCAGAATAGGTTAGCTCAGGGGCCATAAGTAGTGGAGACTTTAGATGCTGTTATGCTTCTCCTCTCATTTGTAAGAGTGGTGGAGTCAGACTATGATCCAAACCCTGACTCTGTCACTTAGTGGCTGTATGTCCTAGGTTTAGTTGCTTAATCACTCTGAACTTCAGATTCCTCAATAAGAATTAAATAATACATGAAAAATGCTTAGCAAAATGCTGGCATGTAAAAAAAAATCTGTAAAGGATGCTAAAATTATGTGACTGTATGATGAAAAACAGAATATTTACCATCTCTAAGTGTCTCCCCAAGATACATATAAGATACAAAGGGAAAAATAGTAATTTTACACTGGAGAAGCCTGACAAATACCACCTTTATCACGTGCTCAAAGTTTTCAACATAATAAATAATGGTGTTTATTATCTAATAATAGTGGGACAAATCTAAACCATGTGCCTCATGATATGATGTACTGAGAAGGGCAAAACAGCATTTGTGATACTCTTGTCTGAGATTAATCTTGAGGAAGCATCAGACAAACCCAAACTGGGGGATATTTTTTTTTAACACCTTTATTAGAGTATAATTGCTTTACAATGGTGTGTCAGTTTCTGCTTTACAACAAAGTGAATCAGTTATACATATGTCCCCATATCTCTTCCCTCTTGCACTGACCTGTATGCTCCAAAAATATCAAGGTATTTCATGATGGTTATGTAAAATGTTAATAGTTGAGGAATCTGGGTGAGGGGTGTCTGAACTCTTTGTGCCAATTTTATAACATTTTGAAGTCTGAAATTATTTCAAAATGAAAAAAAATGCAAGTAGTAGGCATTCAGTAAATCATGTTGTGACCAAGGGAATCTTCCTGAATCTGGGCCAGCCATTTAGTTGAGGTTGGCAGTTTTGAATACCGAGTTTATGAGTTCCTCTGCTGAAAGGTCTGGTAGCTCTGTGAGGATGTCATACATTTGCAAGGATGTTCCTGGGCTGGTCTCTGTATGGTCCTCTCCCTAGGGTATGTCCTTCATCTCCATAGCTCCTTTGAGGAAGAAGTCTGAGATAAGTAGGAAGTTACTCTCCGACAGTTTTTAGAAATGAGGCTTCTCCTTTTAGGTCAGTGAGATTGTCCAGTTGACAGAAATTCACCCAGAGCTCTCTCTGTGGCTCAGCCATTAATTTTGTCCTGGAATCTACCATCATCCTTTCACTTGCTGGACCTTGTCTCTCGATCACTGGGAACAGGAGGAATAATGATGCACTTATAAAAACTAAAAATAGAACTACCATATGATCCAGCAATCTCACTCCCGGGCATATATCTGGAGAAAACCATAATTCAAAAAGATACATGCACCTCAATATTCATTGCAGCACTGTTTAGAATAGCCAAGACATGGAAGCAACCTAAGTGGCCATTGACAGATGAATGGATAAAGAAGATGTGGTACCTATATACAATGGAATATTACTCAGCCATAAAAAAGAATGAAATAATGCCATTTGCAGCAACATGGATGGACCTAGAGATTATCATACTAAGTGGAGTAAGTCAGACGGAGAAAGACAAATATCATATGATATCACTTATGTGTGGAATCTAAAAATATGATATAAATGAACTTATTTACAAAACAGAAACAGACTCACAGACTTAAGAAAACAAACTTACAGTTACCAAAGGGGAAAGGTTGTGGGGAGGGATAAATTGGGAGTTTGAGATTAACATATACACAACTACTGTATATAAAACAGATAATCAACAAAGACCTATTGTATAGCACAGGGAACCTTACTCAGTATTCTGTAATAACCTACATGGGAAAAGAATCTGAAAAGAATAGATATATGTATGTGTATAACTGAATCACTTTGCTCTACACCTGAAACTAACACATTGTAAATCAACTCTACTCCAAAATAAAATTTAAAAAAAATACAGAAAACAATCAAAAAGTGTTGTGTCCAAATCTGACATCCACATTATCAATATAGTATGTGCAGTAGAAGAAACATGAGGATGTAGAGTTTTAGATAGAGACTCGGTTCCAGAAAACCAAACCAGAGAGAATATGATCTATAACATGCATAAGAGGGCTTCCCTGGTGGCGCAGTGGTTGCGAGTCCGCCTGCCGATGCAGGGGACACGGGTTCGTGCCCCGGTCCGGGAAGATCCCACATGCCGCGGAGCGGCTGGGCCCGTGAGCCATGGCCGCTGAGCCTGCGCGTCCGGAGCCTGTGCTCCGCAACGGGAGAGGCCACAGCAGTGAGAGGCCCGCGTACCGCAAAAAACAAAACAAAACATGCATAAGATCTTGGAAAGTAAACATGTGTTCTTCACCACCCTTGTCAGGAAGACTGCCTGCATGTCAAACTGTAAAAGGACCAGTTCTCAGAAAGTAAGAGAAAAAAATGATTTCACAAAGTAAACAAAACAAAGATGAGTCTTGGTATCAAGTAATAAGTCCGACAGTGATGAGGTTCAAGAAGGGTTTGAATTAACTCGCAGGTGACAGATATAAAAGACAAGTAAGTGAAGCTATGAAGAGTAGAGTTGCCAGCAAGGAGGCTGGGCATTTCCTAAGCATCTTTGATGTCCTTGTTAGAATTGCATCCAAAACTCTGCAATTTTCGTGTTCTTAATTTTGCTCATTTACTCCTAGCCCCTTGAGCATGGACTGCTCTGTAAGAGTGAATCAGTGGTGATGTTCTCGCAAGGCATGTTGTGAGGTTAACAAATGCAGTTTGTAAGTGCACTGCAGATATGACGTGCCATAAAAACGCTAATGAACGGTAATGCCTGTCCACTCGCTAGCAGCCGGCGCAACAGGCCGAGGAAAACAGAAAGGAGAGACTGCCTTTTGAACACACAAAGTGCTGTCCTATTCATCTGGCCTCATGCATGCCACCATGGGAGGCTCCTGCTTAGCCCTCATTATTCACCCAAACAACTTCCTTTCCTTCTCTGTCCGGGTCTGCGAGCTGCGTTCTGAGCAAAGAAAGATTCCCTGAAACCTTTTGGCGCCATCAACAACAACAGCAGCAACAAAAGTTTGGCTTGAAAAATATATTCAAGGAATGAAAAAACGCAATGGAAATCTATGATTATGGATGTTTGAGAGGGACAGAGGAAAAAAAAGACCTGGGCTTTGTTTTGCATTTTGGTAAGAAATGATATACAGCTACATAGTAAAAACAGTTTTATTAAAAAGATCCTCTAGCCCTGAATTCCAAATACGAATTGTACCCTCTTATCATCCAGTCACTTTAGAATGAAAGTTAAAAATGCTGATACTGTGGAACTAGCCCTTGGTATTATATCTCATAGCTGATATATTTGTCTAATACTTTGCTTTTTGAAGGCCCATTACTCAGGCCCAGTGCGCAGGGCTGTTCATTTTAATCCTTTCTGGTTAGTGAAAGCAGGAATGCTAGGAAGAGCTTATAGATAAGATTTCATTCCCTGCTTTTGTATGTAGGTAGGTGGTGGGGTATAAACCAGATAGTGAAACAAATGGAGCTCTCATCATCCTGAGAAAAGGGTTTTGACCTCAGACTTGTGGGCTTTTGTTTAGGGGAACCTTACTGAAAAGTAGGGTTCTCTGTTGGTCAGAAGGAATCCTTTCTCTTGCAGAGTGGAAAATTTTAACAGCCCAACAAGGGTTCAGGTAATATATATAAGTGAGAGTTCAGGGACTTTGATCCCTTTAGTTTAGCAATAGAGCAGATGTAGGATTTTATCATGTTTATTCTGTCCTCTTAAAAGGCTCCTCTTTTTCTGTTCAAGCAATATATCGAGGACCAGTCAGAAGGCTTGGGCCTCCTGTGCTGTCCTGTGCTGTGAAACACAGGGCAGTTATGGGGTTTTTACTCAGTGGTTCCTTCTGGGCTCCATGAATAGCTCAAAAGGAGGGTGGCTAAGTGATCTACATTAAGCTGTTTAACAGGGCTAATACTTGTTTCGTTTACACAAAGCCGTCCAGCAATTATACTGATGCTTGACAATGTTATCATCGTTATTTATTTTGCTATAAGCTAGATTTATAGCATTTGTAATACTAAACATAAGAAACATTAATAGCTTTACTAATTATATCGCTACTTTACAGATATAAATAGCGATAAAAATGCCAAGTAAAGTGAACTAGTAAAACATTTTTAAGAGAATTTTAAAATCGGTTGCTGATTGACGATGTCTTTGGTGAGCCTTGGGGTGTGAATGGAGAAGAGAGCCTTCTTTGTAGATTTAAGTCTGGCTTTCCTGCCTGCTCATAATGAACAGAAAGTAATTCTGCCTGAACCTGACCGTAATCAACTGAACCATGTATTTAAGGTGGTGTCAGCAAAATAACTTTTGTTTTGGATCAGAGCAAAGTGAAAATCCAAGTGTGGAGAAGGAGAGAGAGAGGAAGGGGGAGAGAGAAAGAGAGAGATGATCATACATGATGTGCGGGATTAAAGAGAACAGAGTGGCTAACATCGTGCATCTCCCCGTTCTAGTATTGATCTTGCCCTGTGTTCTCCAGAAAACACCATCTTATAAATGAGGGTATTGAGTGAAGAGGAAGAGTTAAATCCACTGCCTTTGCCACAATTGCTAATGGAAATCCATGGGCAGTTTAAGTGCTGGACAAATAAAAAACCAAACTGGGAATGGAGGACATTGTGGATAAGGATGGGTAGGCAGCGTGTTTGGTCTGTGAGCTGAAGGAGTGGGCAACAATCTTCAACGGGTTGCAAATTTTAGAATACCTGAGGTTCTGTCTGTTGACCTACGTAGCAATTCAGCTCCAAGAATGCCTACTCAGCTTAGATCAGGGGCCTCCTGATTTTGTAAATAAAGTTTTTCTGGAACATAGCCACACCATTCATTTAAGTATAGTCTGTGGCTGCTTTTGTGTTACTACATGGAGTTGCGTGGTTGCAACAGAGGCCCACAAAGCTGAAAATATTTATTATCTGACCATTTATTTAAAAAAGAGATTGCTCTAAAGTGTCCATTTTTCTAATTATTTTTCACTGGGATTCAATATATGTGCCTGTTTCAAAATTTTTCACTGCCTACCCCAGGGCTATCTGAACATCAGAAGACTGAGATGGGGGTGGGAGGAGGGTGTGAAAAAGGAGGGCCTTCTGTTTGTGCAAAGCAAGAAGTGTGACCTTTCAAGGAAGGGCCTTAGGTTGCATTAGATAATTCTGATTTTCAATGTCTAATCTTAAAGCTATAACTCAGAGATAAAAGAGTGTGAGTATTTTTATTTGTGGTTTGTGGTGGGTCTTATTACATTTCTGTCTTCTTAGAGCTAGCCAAGAGCTTCATAGTAGAGAATAACTCACCTAAGCCAACTTGAATGAATTCTCCACCACCACCTCCCCGAAGAAAATTCCTAACATGGAAATTCATTCCAGCAGGAGAGGTCTCTATTTTTGAAATGTTTTGACCTGATTTAGAGGCTAGATATAAATAAAAAGGAGGGAGCTGTGTACTCACTAAACTTACAATAAAATTTTTGAGAGCTCACACGTACTGGATGCAATCTGACAGTATTTGCAAAGAGGACATTGTATTTCTGTTGCTTTCATTTTCCTCTTTACAGTTCTTGGGTTTTCCATCACATCTGATCTCATTGTTACCTCTGTAGAATTCTATACTCTGTAAAGTCTAGCTGAAATTTTACCACTTCCATGACTATTTCTCAACCAACTCAGCTGAGGATAGTGGAAAACTCACCGGCTTTGTAATCCTATGGTTACACCTGAGTTCACATCCTGGCTTATCCATGGCTGGGGGGCCATGAACACTTTACTCATCTCCTCTGAGTTTCCAGTTCCTCATTTGTAAACGGATAACAAACTGAAGTCTCAGAGTTCTTATGAAGATTAAATGGGATGATGCATGTAAAGGGCTTGGCGGACCATAGGATTTTAATGAATGCTGTTCAAATAAGTATTACTTTTTTAGGTGTAAGGCTTCGTTTTAAATGACAGCTATTGCCTGCACCAATTAAGTGACACTTTCTGTATACTGTCCTACATTTTTAGTTTATCTTTTCATTTACCTACCTAATTAAATTTAAATTTTGTTTCTCTACCTAATTACATTCTGGGCTTTTAAGAGTATGCATCCTATTTGTGTATTTGTTCAAGTGTATCGCAAATAATAGGTACTTAATAAGTATCTGGATTGATTCTGGGTCTTTGATATGTTGGGTAAATGTAGAGGGAAACCCAAGCAGAGACCATGTGTGTTTTGCAAGATCACTATATTGTCCGAGAGACTGCGCTGGGTGCAGATGAGGGAGTGGAGAGCTAATCTTGCCAAGGTGTGATGAAATAGCCAGGTGTCTACATTTGCAAAGTGGGAGAGATGTATTGAGTAGAGACAGTTTTGAAATGTATGGTCCTACTGACGAGGGCCTGTATCTCTGGTCTTTTCTCTGTCCACAGCCCCATGAAAATACTGCTTTCCCACACAACACTGAGATTAGACTATCAGTGAAGATAGCTTACTTAACAAATTAATTATTCCTTCAGTGGGGAAGATAGCACTAAAATTAATTTTAAAAATCTATCATCTTTAGATTCCCATTCTCATCTGAGAATGTATCAATATTGCAGTAAACATCTTTTGAGATATAGTTTACATATAATAAAATTCACTTTTTTTAGGTATATAATTCAATGATTTTTGACAAACTGATGCAATGTATAACCTTCACTACAATGAAGATAGAGACTATTTCCATACTGTTCCAAATTTTCTCTTTGTAGCCAATTTCTCTCTTCCCATCCTTGTCTCTGGAAGTCTCTGATATTATTATTGACCCTATAATTTTGCCCTTTTGAGAATGAATGACACGGTATGTGTCACTTTGAGTCTGACCCCTTTCACCTGGCAAAATACTTTTGAATTTCCTCTATATTATTTCCTGCAGTAGCAATCATTCACTTTCGTCGTTGGGAATTTCATCATGTGCCTAGTGATTTATTTATCCAGTCACCATTTAATAGACATTTGGGTAGTTTCCAGCTTTTAATAAATATAAATGAAAGTGCGCTAAATATGTGTGCATAGGTTTATGTGTGTTCACATATGAAGACATGGGTGTGGAATTCTCCTGGGTGAGGGATCGCTGGGTCATAATGTAAGTGTATGTTTAATTTCTAAGAAACTATCAGTTATATTCCAGACTGGTCTTACCACTTTGCATTCCTACCAGCAATATATGAAAGTTCCAGTGGCTCCACATCTTTGTTAGCATTTTGAATTGTCAATTTTGTTAAAAAGTTGAGCAGTTATAGCAGGTTGTAGCAGTTATCTCATAGTTTTAATGTGCATTTCCCTAACAGCTAATGACGTTGAGCAACTTTTCATGTGTTTCATTTCTATCCATATATCTTCTTTGAAGTGTCTTTTCAAACGTTTTGCCTTTTTTGTTTTTTTGGAAGGAGAGTGTTGCTTGTACCTGCAATAGTCATTTTTAATTGTACCATATTTTTGTTGGTCAAAACACACCATTTCATAACATGAAACCACAGTGAATCAGTCAACCTCCCATCCCCTTGGAATATTACTTTCAGTATTTCATATATGTAAACTTTATTCAAAGCAAGTTACCTAAATGTCCAGAGTGAGTAAATTACCACTAAGATTTTCTTTTAGCTTCCTGGTGAGATCCCCTACATGACCTAGCCCTTCATCTATTGTCTCAGCTCATCTCCCTCTTCAACTCCATGCTTACACCTTCTCATCCTTGTGCCCTTCTTGCAGATGAGGGCATATGCCAAACATACTCTTGCCTCAGGGCTCACTGACCTAGGGCTCATTTTACCTGGTGAACTCTTTCCCCACAAAGTTGCATGGCTTTTGCAGGGCTCTCTCCTTCACTTCCTTCAGGTCTCTAAACAAATGTCACCTTATTGGCTAGGCCTTCCCTGACCAGCCTAAGTAAAATACATGTACTTCCTCCACATCATCCACCTTGTATTACTTTGTAGCATTTATCACTACCTCATATGCTATATTTAATTCACTTATTTGTTTACTGTCTATCTCCTCCGACTGAAATGTAAGTTCCATGAAAGTAGAAACATGACCTGTTTTGTTTCTCTGCTAGATTCGACAGCCTGGAAAACTACCAAGTATATAGCAGACATTCAATAAATTGTGGGTGGAATGGATAAATCTTAAGGAGAAAGTTGAGAAAAATGGTAATCAGCTTGAGCTTTTAGACAAGCCTGCACATCCTTCCAGATCTGGTCTGCTCCCAGTACTTAAAAGTTTATTAAGCTATTTCACATTTGGCCCAGGTGAGCTCCTAAACGGAGCTTCCTTGGCCTAAACCTGTGTAGTAACATTTCCAAATAGAGGCAACGGTCCTTTTCAAAGCAGCCCCAAGATGGCAGCAAACAGAGGTGGCAGTGGTTGCCTTTGTTTGAGGCTCACTGCCTGATTTCTTTTGCCTCTGGCTGGTTTATTGCTACCAAAAAGTTAAAGCAGGCTCCAAGAATCTGAGGGTTCCCTCTCGGGTACGCTTTGTGAATGGGTTCAGACTCTTCTTTCTGGGACTGCTCCAGGCCTGTATTTTCTTGCCCTTGCTTTCTCCTGTTGCACACACATTTAACTGCTTGCTTTTTCCCTAGGGTTCCTCCGAGTAGACTGGAGAAGCCACGAGGAAGGGTGGTTTTCCATCATGCAGTGGGTGGGCTGTCCTTGAGTTACAGGTCTCCAGCGTTAGGACCTTTAAGAAATGCCTCTTCTTTTGGGGGATTTAGATCACAGTGGAGTCAAGGGTAGCTTCTCCATACTTCTCCGTGCTTCTCGGTGTTCCTGCCCATAGATTGTTTTCCATCCCTGGTTCAAATCTAGAGACCTTCCTGAATGTGGACATGGCAGAACCCACTCTGGATTGGGACTAATTGGGGAGAGTAGAAAAATTCCTGGGAAAAATTATCAGCTATAACCAACCCATCAAATGAACAAAAACATCCACAAAACTGCTTTTGAAATGCAGAATATTTTATAATTACCAAAAAATAGGGAAATAATGGTTTCTAGAAATGTAATGTTTCTCTTTTTTATTTGATATAGATATTCAGATTTTCCAATACATTTTCAGATCAAAAATGATTGGAAGAAAATGACAATCTAACCTCCATTAATAAAACACAAAACAGTATTTGGGCCTTTTTATTGTCAAGGCTTCACAAATAGGAGAGGGTGTTCTGTAGCCTTGCAGATTCTGGTTTCCAGAAATCTTTTAAGCTGAGCATGTTTCAGAACTGATCTTTGCCTCCTCAGTGATCTTAAGCAAAATTATGAAAATCTTCCCAAATCCTGATTTTATAACACAAGAAATACTGACAGTGACGCTTCAGGAGGTTAATGATGGTCTAATTATCTTGCACCAATAAGGAAAAAGAGTCAGCTTTTTGGCAAGATTGTGTCAGAACTAGTCAGATAATATAGATATTTCTACCTCCACACATTTTCTAAAGGGGGATGTTGGCGCTTTAATTAAATGTTATATGAATACATTTCAGATAGATCCGAACACAGGGCAAACTGTGTTTCAGAACTGCTGTTCCTACATTTAACATATATTTGAAATGTAATTTAAGAAAAGATAATGGGAAAGAAAAACTAAAATAACTCGAAACAAGCAGAATATAGTAGCTCATCATTACACTAATATATCAAACAATGTGATCTTAGCTTAATTATCCCCTTTGAGAGTTGAGAAAACTAAGCACAACCTTCAATTTACAGCTGTTTGGTGCCGGGAACCTGAATTATTATTGAAGGAGAAGCGGGGAAAAAGTTTATTTATTGTGACCTCCACTCAGTTTTTATTCATCGTGGAAAATCTGTATATTCACAAATGAGGGCTATTCATCCTTAGACCACAGCATTCTTCAGCTGTCCAGGCCTACATCAACTGCACATCTCCAGCTTTTGTGTTCATCTCGAAGGCTCTTCATCCAGATTGTTCATCATCCTGATGGTCGAGCTTTATCTTGCTTTTGTGCAGCTGCATTCCGCTTATCCAAAGTGCTGAGGGAGACAGGGAGAGGGAGAGAGAAAAGAGCGAGCGAGAGAGCAGGAGAGAGTGAGTAGGAGAGAGTGGGAGAATAGAAAGGAGAAAAAGCAATGGCCAGTGCACATATGAGGATAATTTGTAGTTTCTCAATAATAATATAAAAAAAAGGAGGACAGGCTAATTACTGGCTTAACTAGGGCAGCCTGTGGATCTTCATGTCAAAAGGACTGCCGTAATTATTTGCCATCAAAGCACATTCATATTGTGGCACAAAAGAAGGGCCTTTTGCAAATGGATCTTGCTAATAAACAGGGCTGAGAGGAGCATTATGTGTCTCCCTGGTTGCAGGCACATTAACACAGTGACATGGAGCATAACTCGGGGCCTGAGGAACAAAACACCAGAATGATAATTATCCCCCTCCCCTCCCCAGCCTCCCTTGCCTTTCCCTTTGTGTTGGACAAGGAAACAGAACATGACCTATTGGAGGGCCCAAGGCAGGCTATTAGTGACCCCTGAGCCCTGACAAGGTGCCTCTGTTCTTTTAAAAGCCTGCCTCTTGATGTCAGGAGGGTCACGTGGACTGGCCAGCTCAGCTCAAAATGGTCCAGCACACGCTTCACCCTTAAAGACACCTGGAAGGTCATGACCAATTTACCGCAGAGGAAGACAGCAGAGACAAGGCTCTGTTGAATCATGGTACTGAAGTTTCCCTCTTCTTCTTTGTCCACACTTGCTCGTGTATTTAAGCCCTCAAAACTCAATTCAGGGGGAAAAGTTCACTTTTTCTGTTAGTACACGAAGAGAGTCTTAGTGGGGAGAAAGGCTGGAGGCAAATTCAGCCCCGTGGATTAACCGTTTTCTGGCAGATGTAAACACACTGATTTCCCGCAGGCTGGGGTCACCGGGGGAGCAGGGGCCTGCCTTTTTCGCTTCTCACTAGGCAGGTGGTGAGAGACTCATCAGCAATGGAGAGTCACCTGTGAGCCAGGCTTGCCGGACACCGACAATCACTGGAGCTGCAAATCATCTCTAAAGGCTCCAGGCTTGTTCTCCACGCTTGTTTCACACAGAGCAGTTGATATTAAGAAAAAGGGCCAGGAATCAGCTTGGAAAATGTACCTGAGACCATTAAGATTCCCTTTCCTTCCTCTTCCCTTTCCCTCTTGTGACTTTTCTGTGAGCGAGGGCTCTTCCGAAACAGAGGGGGCATCCCAGAACCCAGCCCACGGGGGAAGGTATTCTATTTTACACACGCTAGAAGCAAACTGGATCCCTGTTAAGTCTTATTTTACCAGCAGAGAAATTAAGGGCAGCAATTTGCATTGCAAAACGATTCTTGCTTCACAAATGTGGGCTTTCCTGAGTACTTAAATATTTAATTATTTGAAAGGTTGCAGGTTGATGAACTTCAAGTTAAAATGGTATGAGCGGGCTTCCCTGGTGGCGCAGTGGTTGAGAGTCCTCCTGCCGGTGCGGGGGACACGGGTTCGTGCCCCGGTCTGGGAGGATCCCACATGCCGCGGAGCGGCTGGGCCCGTGAGCCATGGCCGCTGAGCCTGCGCGTCCGGAGCCTGTGCTCCGCAATGGAAGAGGCCACAACAGTGGGAGGCCCGCGTACCGCAAAAAAAAAAAAAAAAAAAAAAAAAGTTATGAGCCATTTCTGATGGAGGCTCTACTAGGAATGACTTAGAAACAATGAAAGATGTGTATCTGTGGGAAAATAGGATTAAGGGTTTTTGGGATTTCATTTAACTGTTCAAAAGTGTGCCCTCTATCTGAAGCAGATTTTTAGGGAAGTAACACATTCTTATCAATAGATTGTAAATCTCCCAATAACCAATCAATCAATTTCTGTCTCTTCTTGCCTCCCCCCTCTCTCCCTCTCTCTTTTCCTTCTTTCCACCCTTCTGCTTCTTTCCCCCTGCTCCCCTCTCTCTCTTTCTCTCCAGATAATCTTGGCATAAAGGGAATGGGGTAGTGACATACTAATTATAGACCTAAACTTTCCAAACTGTTAAGAGTGGTAAAGCAAAAAAAAAAAAAAAAAATTGAAACCACACTATTCCTTATTTTATTTCTAACCTGGACTCTTTCTCTGGAAACTTAAACTCTTATATCCAACTGCTGACAAGACCTCTTGCATATCTAGTAGACATCTCTTACTCAGCATATCCAGAATGGAACTCTTGATCTCACATTCCCCCCCACAACGCCCCCCAAAATCGCTCTACTCACAGTTTTCCTAATATCAGTAGATGGAAGTACAACCTTCCAAGGCTTAAGTCAGAAACCTGGTAATCATTCTTGTCTCCTTTCTGTCTCTTTCTACATCCAGTCTGTCAGAAAACGCTGTTGGCTCTACGCACAAAATGCGTTAACAACTTGGTCACCTCCACTGATACCTTGGCCTGAGCCACTATCACCTCTTGCCTCTACTATTTCAGTAGACCCTAACAGGTCTCCTGCGCCCTTTCCTACACTCCTAACTTGGCAGCCAGAGTGGTTCTCCTAAACATGTCGAAAGTTTGTGAAAAATGCCCGTAAGGCTCTGACTTTATCTCCTACTTTTCCTTTCCTTGATCATTCTGCTCCAACCCACAGTGCCCTCTGATTTCTCCATGATCACATAGCAAGAGTGTACCCACCTGAGCTCACTCAACTCCCTGACCTCCACGTCAGTTTTCAGAAGTTACTTTCTCAGTGAAGTCTACCCTAAGCACCCTGTTTAAGCCTGCGACTGCCCACTACCCGCCTGGATCCCTCATGCCCCTGACGCATTTTTTTCAATCAAACTTGAACATACCATGTAATTTATGTTTTATTTATTTAGTTATTCTTTTTGCTGTTAATTTTTGTCTCATGAGCTTTAAGAGGGTAGAGACCTGTGGTTTGTTTTGTTTTTTTGCACTGATGTATCCCTGAGTACCTACAATATTGTCTGGAATATTAAATGCTCAATAAATATTTGTGTCATGAATATTGAATAAATGAATTGTAAAGTTTAAGAAAATGGAGACCTAGAGTAATGATGAAAGGAAAACAAACAAAAAAAACACCAGAAATGTTCAGAAGAAAGAGCAGATCTTGCCATGATGAAACAGATCTAGAATGAGAATGCAGGTCACTAAATTACTCCCTAGTTTTTATAGTTTTCAACTCCAGCTCCCTTTCTCCTTCCCA
Source organism: Lagenorhynchus albirostris (assembly GCF_949774975.1). Classification (NCBI taxonomy): domain Eukaryota; kingdom Metazoa; phylum Chordata; class Mammalia; order Artiodactyla; family Delphinidae; genus Lagenorhynchus; species Lagenorhynchus albirostris. The sequence continues at coordinate 39,092,497 of NC_083107.1, forward strand.
GAGGTCGGGAGGTGGGGCTGGACGTTCCAACCCTCTAATCACTGGGTCTCTGTGGACCAGCCCCATCCTGAGGCCATCCAGGCGCCTCACCCTAAGTCACCTCATCAGCATAAACTCAGATATGCTCAAAAGAGCACCTTAGGAGTAACCAGAGACTCCCCTATTGTTCCCGACCCTCCCAAGTCATCCCCAACAAGGGTCCTTCTGCCTTACATCGTCGGAGCCAATAGAACAAGACCGAACTCAGTTCAGAAGCAAAAGAGAGCTTTATTCTTTGATCAGAGAATGAATAGAGAGGTGGGAGCACACTCTCTTCCTCCCAGAAGCCGTAGGCAGGTGGTACTGCTTTACAGGGATCTCGGGAGTGGGGGAGGGGGCATTTCTTCCAGGGCCGGCACAGGTGTGCTCACTATCACAGTGCCGGGTGCAGCAGCTCTGCACACGGCCCACTGCCGCCATCTTGAATTGAGGTATAAAGCACAGCATTTCTGCGCGCAGCCCACGGAGGTGAGGTATCAGCACGGCTGTTTTTGCACCAGGAGCTCTGGTCTCAAGTGCCGGGTACAAGGCCTCTGCATGCAGCCCCCTGTGAGCAAGTGGAACTAGACAGAGCACAAAGGAAAAAAAGGTTAGACCTTACTTTATTATCCAGATTCTATTTTTATTTCCTGGGAATTGTTAATGGGCTTTGCCAGTGACACTATCACTCAGGAAAGGGGTTTAGGAGTTTTGTGCCAGGAATGGGGGGACAGAGACCAAATACATTTCTTATTATACCCCAGTTGCTGTGTAACTGTGGGCTCCGTCAGCAACCTGGAGGACATTAGCAAGTTCGTGAATCAGCTTACACTGCTATTGTGAAGGAGAACCATTTGTTAGCTTAAGTAAAATCTGGATTAATTACAGCTGTCTGTTTGTGAAAATATTGACTAAGGAGGCCTTTAGTATACGTTTAAGAAAGGTGAAAATCTCAGAGACTCGTGAAATTCAAGCTCCTTTTTTGTTCATCAGTAGTAGTTGGGGGAGTAATAAAAACAGATGCTTTGGTTTAACTGAATGATGATATAGGGAAAAATAATTAGGGTTTCAAATGAATGATTTTGCAAAATGTAAATGTTGGTTTGTTTTCTCTGAGTTGTCTCTGAACAAATGGGCTGTGTGGTTGGGTGGACAAGCAAGACTAACAAATGCGACCAAGGGTGACTCTCCTGTGAAGTTGTTCTTTCATTTTTTCCCCCTTTTGTGTGGCTTTGGAAGAAACAGTCCTGGAAAACCTTGTGAGAACAGCTTGAGGGGAGATCTAAAAACCTTTCCTCTCTGTGCGTTAACATATTAGGGAATGGGGATTGATGGCACGTTGTGACACGTGCTTAATGCTGACCCTGACTTTCCTGAAGTTTGACTCTGTGTTTGGTTCCTGTTCATGTTTTCAGCTTCTGAATATGTTACTGTCCAAAATCATTTACTTAGGTTTAAAATCATGTATGTGATGTCAGTTATTTACTTAAGAAACATGCTTTGATTCAAGTGTTTATTGATACTAGCACATGCAGAAGAATCTTTGTTGAAGAAATAGTACTATCATCTTTCTTTGAAGATTTGAATGTAGAACTAATCGGGGCCCCCAGTGTGGGCCTGAGCATCTTGAGCTGGGCTGAACAATCTTCCTAGGCTGTGTTTTCAGGGACCCTCCCACAAACAAAGGGGGACTTCTTTTCCCCTTCTGTAGCTCTCTTATAGCCAAGTGGAATCTGTCACATAATTGTTTCCATAAGGAGAGGCCTCATTTTGTGTCTGAATCCTTTATGCCCTCGTATCCCTGTGCTTGCCTTTCCAGAGAGCAATGTGCAGAAAGTCATTGGCACAGCCCAAAAAACTCCCACAAAAGACAGAAGAAAATAGAGCTCCAATGCGTAGTGTGTGGATCAGAAAAGAGGCAAATAGAATAGTTACATTTAGCTGTATTATATAGATCGGGCTACTTATTAACACCATCAAGCAATATGGATGTATTTATTCTTTAATGAAAGCTGACCACCCACAGAATTTGAGAAAGACTAATATTTAGCTCAATATTTTAGGGTAAAGCTTTTTGTTTTTGTTACAGTAGTGGATAAAATCACTTAGTATTTACTCTTTTCTTAGAGGGTAATATGTATGTTTGTGTCCTCTTTACCCATGTTTAAACCTAAATACACACACACACATCACATATATATACACATACACGCATGTGCATATACAGAAAAAGATATGTATACATATATGTTTATACAGAACAATATATATGTATACATATATGTATGTGATATGTACATATATGCATTCATATGTGTAATTTTATTTTTAAATTTTTAACTTTTTAATCATTTTTTTCAATCGAAGTATAGTTGAGTTACAATGTTGTACCAATCTATATATTTAAAATATAAAATATTACAGAATTCTCAAGACTTCCAACAAGGCCTGCAGAATGCTTATAATATGTATTGTCTTTTATGCCTGTAGAGTGATATAATACATTTTTCCTTAAAACATTAACGTTTCATATGCTAGTAATATATGTTTACTGTGGAACATTTGGGAGGTATAGGAAAGTACAAAGAAAGAAAGAAAAATCACACAAAAATTCCACAATACCACTATGTAAAGAAAACCACTGTTACTCTGTTTTTATTTTTTTCTAAGCAGGCTACTTTTTTTTTTTCCCCAAATGAGTGAAGTTATTTATTTATACTCTCCCCCCAGAAGAGAGAAAGAAACTTTTTCTATAATCAAATGCATTTAAGCAGGCTACTTTTTAATTTTGATTGTCCTCAACCTATTCTCCTCTAAGATGAAGGTGGTATACCTCTGTGTGAAACAAATTGTGGCAAAATTGGTTTATTTATTTTGGTGTTTTAAGACAATGCACATTTTTTGTTGTTCAGCAGGTTTCCTTCTCTGAAGTACATGCCCGTTCTCCACCGTCCATCCACCCACCATCCACCCATCCATCTCTCCCATTGGTACTTACAGAATTCAAGGATTTTCTTCAGTTTTGTTTAAGATTTTGCTCCAATAGGTCTTCTTGTCTAACCAGTCTCTTTCAGTATCCTGGGTCTTCCCAAACTCCATTTTGATAGTGCACTAAAATGCTGCTGATATATGTTTCTCTGGTGTTCATTTTTCCCACTGTCTTCTCTCACCTTCAGTCCTTTAGCAGCTCATCTGAATGGCTTGGATTATGATGTTACTGTTCAACCCTTTTAACCTGTTACTCTGAGTTTTTCCTTTCTGAGTACTGTGTGTAGGCCATCCCTCCCATGCCTTCCTGTTAATTCAACTCTATCAAGATCTTTTCATCTTTATACCCATCCTTAATCTCCCTTTTATAATCACTTTCTCCCATCTGACCTGGGCACAGCAGTCAATCATTTCAACTGTACTCTATCTCACACCTTCAGTTTGTTATCGACTTTGCCCACACCCCCGCCAAGTCCAGATCAACTCAAATACCCTCCTCCCTTTTCTTGCCAGTGCTGAGGGAAATCTCATGATTTCATTGGTTGATAAAAATTTATGATTTCCAACCTCAGATGAACTTTTAAAGTTGCTGAAAATAACTTTTTAATGGCGAGTTAACTTCTTTCCATTCCTTTCTGATATGGTTGCTCCTCTGTGTCTGCAGTACCACACCTGAGGATACAACCGACTCTGGACAGAAAATATTCGGAAACAAATTCCAGAAAGTTCCAGAGATCAAAACCTGAGTCTTCTGCATGCTGGCAACTGTTTACACAGCCCTTACATTGTATTAGGTATTATAAGTAATCAGGAGATGATTTAAAGTCTATGGGAGGATGGGCGTAGATTATGAGTAGATACTCTACCATTTTACGTAAGGGACTCGATCATCCAAGGATTTTGGTGTCCTCAGGGGGTCCTGGAACCAAGCCCTGGAGGATACTGAGGGATGACACTTTTATCACTTCTTTAAACAACCAATTCTGTCCTTAGCCCCCTTTCTGTTAGTGGGCAGCCTGCAAGGTCATGGATGACAGTCTTGGTATGGTGGAAAAATGATGGACTCTGGACTTACTAAGTTAGAATTCTGGCTCCACCATTTACCATCTGTGTGACCTTGGCCAGTTGACTTAGTCCTAAGTTTTCATTTCCTTATTTTGAAAACCTTACTTATTTCATATGATTTGTCAAGAAAATTCAATGACATGCTGTGTTCAAAGAGCTCAGAAAACAGTAGATCCTCAGTTGTAGCTCTTATTGTTTTTATTAGGTAACAGTGCTTCCAAATTTCTTTTCCATTTAGTTTCACGTTTATTTATATCTTTGTCTTTTCTTACTCCTTCCCCACTTGTTTGGAAGAAGATATAGCAACTCCTTTCAAGACTAATTCCTGGAGACTGCAGCCTGCATCATGGACCATTTGTCCAGCTATTCTCGTTCTTTCTTGCATCTTCAATCTGGGTGGCCACACATCTTCCTCATGTGAACATCCAGTCTCTCTCAATTTTTCCTTTTCAAGAATACTTTTTGAAAATAAGTTTATTCGTAGCTCACAAGTGTACTCTTCTCGCTGTCAGTCTCCTGCTCTGTGGAATCTCCTTAACTCTTTACTGAAACTGCTTGCAAAAGTTCCCAGTGTCTCCTGATTGGCAATTTCAGTTGGGGCTGGACCTCAGTTCTTAGCCCAGCTCCAATACTCCATCCTTAGGAAGCACGAGGGGAACATCACCATTACGGTGCTTCCATTAGACTTTATTTCTACTCATACTACAGCATTATCACATTCTATTGTTATGGGGTTCTGTCTGTCTCACTTCATGGATAATGGATGTCTTCAAGAGAGGGACTGGGCTTTATTCCTAAATGCAAACTGAGTGAGAAACACGCACACACACTCCCTTGTTGACTCCAAGGACTGTTGTCTCAGAGAGAAACTTGACTTAAAAAGATTGCCCTTGGGACTTCTGTGGTGGTCCAGTGGTTAGGACTTCAGGCTTCCCATGCAGGGGAGGGTGGGTTCGATCCCATGTGCTGCATGGTGCAGCCAAAAACTAAAACAAAAATTTTTTAAAAAAGATTTGCCCTTATATACACCCTGAGGTTCCTAAATGCTGAGAATGGGCATCCTTTCAAGGTTAGTGGGTGTTACCAAAACATTTCTGACACTGCTATTAGCCAGCCAGTCAGCAAATATTTATTTATTGACAGTGCTAGGGGCTGTCATGAGTAATGGGAATTTGGGTCTGAATAAGACCTAAGATAGACACAGTCTCTACCTTTTGGGGCTGGTTGAAGGTTCAAGGATTTAAATTCTGTATATCTATCCTTCCCCATATGACATACTAAATACTTGAATTTTACAGCTTCACAATTAGAACTCTGTGGAGGAGAGAGTTACACTAGAAATTTCTATAATTTTTCACTTGGGTAGGAAATATATTTCTCTCCAAACTCATCTGAAGCCAGGGATGATTTAGTGAATTCAATTTAAATTTCAATAAGTATTTTTGACTTCCACATAAAAATTACTGCATAATATGGGAATATATATACTTATTATTTAAATCCTGGATGCCTGGAAACTTAGTCAAGCCCCTGCATTAAGGTTTTGTGCAGATGGCACAGGTCTAGAAAGGAGCCATAAGCACTGGGAAAACATATCCAGATTGGCACGTTTTACTTTTTTAAGGTCCTCTGTTTATAACAAATTATGGGAAAAAAAATCTCTACTCTGAAAGGATGAGCTTTAAAAATAATCTTTAAAAATATATATGTATAAACAGAAGTAGTCTATCATTGCTTCAAATCTCAATATGTGATTTTTCCATTCTGAGGTTTTTATTCTGAGATTCCTGTGTATATACATGAATATATATATTTCATAACTTAGTAGCCTGCTAGCTATTGAACAAGAGATACATTTGAAATATCCTTATCAAGATCATTATGTAACTTCTGAAAAACTGAGTACCTTACTTTGAAAATATTTAAGACGATGTAATGCATTGTCAGTACAAGATGATACTGCACAGTTTGTGTTGAAACAGGTGTTGTTGCTGGAGTACAAAACATTAATCATTGCTACTAGGTTTTTTAAAAAAATATAATCAGAAAGGAAATATGATCACTCCCAACCAGAGTGCTGGAAGAACTGAAGCCACCTATTATCTTCCAGTTGATAACTTTGAATGAATGTCAGTATTATCGGGTCTCTGTACACTTTAACAAAGCTGTGACCCTTTTATCATCTTTTCTGTGTTGCCCATACTTTTACTCTCTTTTGTCTTCTTTTTGGTTCCACTTTTTCAACAGCTTGGGAAGAGCAAAGTTTTATGAAACTTTGGCCATTGAGATCTGGGGATGGTGACTTAAGGGGACTGTCTTTTTCCCTTCTGATTTCATAACAGCTTGAACAAAGTCTGATGCCTTGTAGTTGCTCAACAGGTATTTGTTGTAGGACTGAATGGAGGGGCATGATTGCTTTTAAGTCTGTGTAATCCCCGTGGACTGAATTCATGGTGCTTTCCCATTTGAAGGGCACCTTCTCCATTCTCCTGCTTCTATTCTCAAAAGAGGAATGACCATCCCATGATTCCATAGAAACCATCTGAGGCTCTCAGAGGTGACCCTTAGGGAAGTTACGGCTGTGATGAACTTTATTTTCAGTCTTTTTAGACCAATTCCCTATCTATCTAGGCCCTCCTTCTTTCCCTGTGCTTTCTGTTCATATACTTCTTTTACTTCTTAAATCTTAAGAAGATTTTGCAGGAAAGTTTGAACTAAACTAAAGGAGTAGCTATCTAACTCAGGTAATTTCAGGTATTGGTCAGCAGATAGGGGAAGAAGGTGATTGCGGCCAACTGGGATTTCCTGCAACCTCTTGAAATCAGTTGAGTTATGCCACTGCACCTTCTACCAACAGATTAGGCAAGTCCTAAAACTGGGTAGATATTGTTTGATGCTGGACAAGGGAAATTCCACAGGGTCATGGATTGGGATTTTCCTTATTTATTAAAATTTTTTAAAAATGACAATGGCAAAGAATTTTTAAATTACTTGGATAAAAGCTCATTTTCTTTCTGACTCAGAGGCCCTACCTCCACTGCCAAACCCTCACTCAGGCACACACAGGCACATACTTCTTACATACATCTTACAGCAGCATTGTCTTCTGTCTCGCTGTTGAGCCTATCCAGATATTTGGGCAGGGGTCCAGGTTGGGAACGCACCCCTACCCAAGTACCCACAGTTGATTGAGTCAGGATTCTCAGACCAGGGACTGTGTGTCTCTGATAGCAAATGCCAGCCATCAGGTCTATGGTGCACCTAGAAAAAGCTGGGAAATATACTCTTCACGTAACTGTCTTGTAGAAAATAATTTGCCCCAGGCATTTTCATCTTTGAAAGAATGTAGATTTATAGGGTTGATTTCTTAATCAGGGTGAACTTTTGTTAATGTTTCATGGCTAGGATATATATGGTTGTGCCATGGACCCAGTGGTGATATTAGTAATAAAGACAATATTATTAATATCACTACCTCAATATAAAAAGAGTTATAGAGTTAACATTTGTAAGATGAAAAAAAAAGAAAAATCCCAGGTTAATAGTTGCCTTCACTGCCATTAACTCACTCATTGGTAATATTTTATGCACTCATATAGTTTATGTACCAGGACTAGTATTTGGCAAGAGTAATCAAAGACATACAAAAACAACCAGTTGCTTCTTTTTTTTTCTCTTTTTTCCTTTCTTTTTTTTTTTTTTTTTTCTGTTTCTCTTAGCTTTTCATTTCCCCACCTTCTCCTTATGATGTAATTTTATTATTTCTTTGAAACTCTGAATTGCACTCCGGTGGGGTGCTGTGTCCTTTTAGAGCCAAAGTACAGTATTTGAACTTTGCCATCACATAACACTTTCTGAGGCTGCTTGTCTGAAATGACTTAATTTGCACTGCAGGACCAGCACTGAACCTGCAAATACTCCAAAAAGCCACAGTGAGCCAGGGCAGCCGACCTATTACTAATTTTTTATTAAAATCCCTGAGGCACCCAACACAGGGCCCCAAAGCAGCTTTAATAATAGACAACATACAGCACATTTTTCTTGTATTGCCATGTAATCAAATCTGAGGCTGCTGTTCACTTTCTTTGTTTTACCTAGAGGACCAGCTTCCAATTTAGCTGTGGCCTACTCTAAACTGATTTTTCATTGTAATTAATGCCTACTTTGGCCTCAGCCACTTACAAAACTTTCCATTAGAGGTTTGCCGCCATCCGCTGAGTATTTTACTAAGTTACCCTCACAGACCTGCTATAGCTGCAATTTTGTTAGTCTTTCTTTTTATTATTTTTTTGCAAAGAATTTTTAAATTGCTTAGCTAAATAGTTAAAAAAATTTTTTTTTCCTTCTCTCTGTACTGTACCTATTAAAATATTTCGGCAAAGGTCCAATTTGGGGAAAAACACACACAGACACACACAGACACAGACACACACACAGACACACACACACACACACACACACACACACACACAATTCAGCCCCTCTAGTGCCCCCAACAACACCTCAGCCTTTAAAGGGTTTCAGAAAGGCTAGTGGACCTCATTTAGATCCAGGGTCTGCTGTGGCTAATTTTCTGTCTGTGTTTTGTGCCGTCCATCTCCTCTGAAATAGTACCTGAGGTTTAAAGTTCCTCAGCAGAGGATGTTAGGAGACCTCTGCAAACATTCAGGAGGCAACCTTCCCACCACAGTAACCTTAAAAAAGATTATGGCACTGGGCCCGGGGTCAGATTGAATAGATGAAAAAGTATATGCCGTGCCTTTGCTGCTCCCTGAACCTTTCTCTGTTAACTGGGCTGACATTTTCAATGACTTTTCCTAGAGCCTTGTTTAGACTGTCTTCCTAGAAAATTCTGGATCTGTTTACCACTCATCTTCTCTCACCACCACCCTCCCCCCGTTGGCATTACTAAATCACAAAGAACAACTATCAGAAATTAGAGCCCTCTGGCTCTTTGGACAGTCCCCTTTCAACCTGAAGATGTAGTTTTTAAAAGGACCCCGTGAATTAGTGAGGGCAACTTCGTGGGGCAATTCCTTTAAAGGCTTTGGCTAAGAATAGTCTGAAAAGAAATTATGAGATGTTTGTGCAGTTTTAACTTTTACATTTTAAATATTAGTAGTTTACCTTATGGGACTGATAAGGAAAAATCTCCTACTTTCTGGTAATGAGCAGTGGATTTCCTTGTCTTAGCTGATACAGGCTACAAAAAGTCTGCTAGCCACTGGATACAGTAATCCCCTTTCTAATCTTTAGTAGTCATTTCTCCTTGGATAACATTTTGCTCTGTTGTATAATGCTGTCAGCCTTTTAAATAGCATTTACAGACGCTTGTTCACATCTACAATGTGAGTTGAAATTGAAAAGTACACAGAGTCTTAATGAAACCCTCTATCTATGTTGTGGCTAACTGTCAATAACTGTGTAATGTTTTATGAAGGAGAACACATTTGCAGGTTGGGGAAGGTGAGATCCAGATCTGCTTCCCACCCCATTGTTTGTGTATTGAACAAATAAGGCCTGCTGGTCCGCATTATTTGGTGTGGCCTCATCAAATTTAAGGCAAGTCCTCCTCTCTTTCTCCCAGCAGGGACCCTCAGGCGTCAAAGGATAACAGAAGCACCTACATAAGGCACTTGATAGTTCAGTTTTTGTTTTTTAACATAGACACATGGTTCCAGTGGTTATCATTTACATAAGAAGTGAGACTTAAAGAGGCTGATTTGTGCGTGAGGCTTAAGAAATCAGGTAGTGTGCTTATATTCACACCTCATGCATCTTATGTTTGCATTCATACATATAAATCATCTAAACTCATTTAAATATAAAGTGACACTGAAAGCGGAGTGGCTTTGTAATTCGTCAGGTGATACATTTTCCTTCTAAAGTGGATGCATCTTAGGTAGGGTAGAATGTGTTGTCGGTTTTGAACACCAAAAAGCAATCTCAACCAAGATTGAGAACCAAATTTCTAAAAGTTTAGTTAAGAAAAATTCTGTCTCAGTGTTAATTTTACTCCTCTATTTTCCCCACACTCTTCCCCTTGGCATACATAATCAAAATGATCTATCCTGCCTGCTTTCTGGATGTGATAACCCAGGCATACCTTTACTCATTCAGCAGTTTCCCCTCCCACCTGCCATTCGCACCCTGTCACCTCCTCTGCTTGCCCCAAAGACCCCTCCATCCCTTGTATACCAGCTGGCTCCGATTTTAAAGAACTGCGGGCAGCACATATCAGAGACTGCCTAGTGCCAGTTCTGGCAAATAAAGACAGCCCTCCTCCTCTTACCTTTAGAAACATCAGGATGATTTTATTATTCCACCCTACTTTTAAGTTAAAACATGAAGCGTGACTCTCTGGTTTTAGAGTCTCTCAAAAGAACAATTGGTGATTCCTTTTAGTAGGTTTTCCCAAAATGTGTGTGTGTGTGTGTGTGTGTGTGTGTAAGTGTGTAAGATGTAGGTCAGAGAAACATTCTATTTGGGTCATTGACAGATGTTAAGATTTTCTAACAAACAGAACAATTGTGCATCCTACCAGGTGCCCAACCAAAACTTCCTTACGAGCCTTCTAAGTGGAATCAGCTAGACTTAGCACAAATGCATTTTTTTTCCAATGTGAATGGGATATTTTCTTGTCTTTCTGACGCAAGATAAGATGCTAAGCATTAGGCAGGGGTTCCTGGACCACATGATATGACTGCTGGGCTGCTCAGAGCCCTTTAACAATACTAAATACAACTGCAAGGGCTCTTTCACATTAATTGGAATGACTTGGTATCACAAAATATCTGAGCCCAGAGGGACTGCAGAGATAATCTAATGCAACACGCTCACTTTACAGATGGGGAAAATGAGACCCAGAGAAAGTAATAAAATTGCCAAAGTTCCCACAAGTAGTTAGTGACTCGTGGGATATAGATGCTTGTAGAATATTCTCTCCCTCGATCTGCACAAATAATTCTGAGGCTTCCCATCAAAGCCCAAGCCTAAACCAGAGACGGATATATTGAATTTTGGAAAAGCAGTTTAAGGTATCACTTCATCTAAGTGAAAGCCCAGTATGACTTTCCAAACAACTATTCTGCTAAAGCCGCTGTTTGAAATAGACCAGCCATTTAAAAACTGCAGCTCGGTGTGGTGGAGAGCGTACCACTAGGAACCAAGGGTGTCTGTCCAGCTCTGGCTAAAGGATTTGTTGTCTGGACTTTGAAACATTAATGTGCTTTGAAATCATCTAGGAAACTATTTAAAATGCAGATCTCCAGGTCCCTGCTCCTAGGTGGGGACTCTGTAGGTCTGACAGGGTGTCAAGTAGGCTGCATTTTTATTGAACAATAAATGCTTTGCACTGTTCTCTGTTGTCTGAGTAAGACACACAAATTATTGCCTCGTGAAGCTTTGCGTCAAATGTGTGTGTGTGTGCACGTGTGTGCGTGTGAGAGAGAGGAGGCAGAAGAAGTAACTCATGAACACACCATGAACGAATGTTAAATTCAGAGATTGCTAACTGAGATAAAAAGAAGATATAATAAATGCGTACACAGGTGTGTGGGGCTGCACTTGCTAGTATGGAAAGAGATGGCTTTTCAAGGGCTCCAACAGGGAGAAAGAACCTGCCGTTTGGAGAGTCGAGGGAAGCTTCCAAGTAGAGGGAACAGTTGTGCGAAAACCTGAGACAGGGACACGTTTCAGGCGAATGATAGCCAAGAAGAGAGCATGGACGAGGGGAGAGGAGCAGCCATGAGGTCTGAGGGAGGACAGGGCCATGTCCTGGGGTCTGTGGTGTGGAGTGTGAAATCTGAGTGCGGATTCCTTTCTAAATGAATGGGCAGTGATTGAGTGGCTGTTAGGAGGGGAATGATATGATCCAATTTATGCTGTAAAGGGATGCCCTTGAACAAGTGTCCCAGGTGTTGCTGATTCAGGGGCTCCTCAAACACACACTTTGAAATTCTCAACTCACCTGTGATCTTTATCAGTGCTTTACCTTTCTGGGCTTCAGTTTTCTTGTTTATACAATTTAATTTCTGACCATCTCTACATCACAGGATTATAAAAATTAAGTGTTCCCTTGGTGATACTGTGCACAGGTAAATTAGAAAACAATAGGTTATTCATTTTGCTTTACTTTTGTCTCAAGAGCCAAGCTGGGAGACAGTTGACTAGGAGATAATTCAGAATTTGGCCACTGGGTTGAAAAAGTCATATGCTGCAGAACACCCACTTGTAACCAACTTATTTTTCTTCTTTCCAGTATTCATTGTAAGTGGATTTCCCTTTTGTGTATGTGTGTGTTTGAGACAGATGGCAACTTTACAGCATGATGTTAGAAGAAAAAGTGTTTGGAAAGGGAAGAAGGAAGGCAAACAAGAAAAGCAAGCCTTGAATAAGCAATTTTTCTTAAAAGGAATACATTCTGGGACAGTTTATTTTTGTGCTCTGCCTGGAATTTGGGGACAATGTGCTAGAATTCTCTTTCTGCCTTCAGCTGGCAAGCAGCCTAAAAAAGGTGGGGACTTGGAAGAGAGACACAGTGTTTCTATTAAAATAAGACTTTATTGAAAGCAGGACCAGTGGCTAAAGTTAGTCCTTGGCTTTTTAAAGGCACTATGGCTGGGTCTATGTGAACACTGAAGTGGAGAATGGAAACTATTATCCAACTAGGGCACTTGGGCTCAAATATCTAAGTACATATCTTCAAATCATTGCAGGCCAAGTGGTGTGCTGTTCTTGGAAGAAAATATGAGTTATTTGGATTACTTCCTTAATTTCCCACTTTATTTATGGGGTAAATATGGGCTATATTTGAACTGAGGATGAGTTTAATGTATTCTACTCTTCCAGAAATACTTCTCTGTTGTGTTTCTTCCATTCGATTTGGGGTTGTCACTGCTAATGCCGATAGGAAAAGATTTCTGTGGCCTGGGGATCATCCTGGGGTCTGGTCACATCGAGCTCTTTCCCAACATTGCAACCCTCCCCTAGGTGTGTAGGGCTTGCTTCTAAGCCAAGTTTTTGTTCTTACAGTTTCCAAAAGCAAATACTTCTCTGTCACAATCAATAGTTGTTTTTATTTTATTTTTTTTTTTTGTGGTACGTGGGCCTCTCACTGTTGTGGTCTCTCCCGTCGCGGAGCACAGGCTCCGGACACGCAGGCTCAGCGGCCATGGCTCACGGGCCCAGCTGCTCCGCGGCATGTGGGATCTTCCCGGACCGGGGCACGAACCCGTGTCCTCTGCATCGGCAGGCGGACTCTCAACCACTGTGCCACCAGGGAAGCCCAATAGTTGTTATTTTTAAATTTTCTATTTCTGTCAACCTTAAAACTTTAGACTCATGATCAGTTCCTCATTTTCCCTATGCTTCCATTTCTGGCTGCAATTTATTGATTCTTCCTTTAACACCCTTCCCAGATAACCATAGCATTCATGAATATTTATTGGAGCTTAAGATATGTAAGTTGCTGTTTTAAGTTGATGAGGTAATCCCATTAATTCTCATGATAATTTTATTAGGTTGATACAGTTATTTCACCATTTTACAGTTGAGGAAACAGAATTTGAGATGTTCAGGCACTCATTTCAGGTTGCAGAGCTAGTAAATGGTAGAGTATGGGCTTGAACCTACAAATTAGTTACTTTAGTAGACAGATAATGATAGTGTGATTTCTGTGGGCCAGGGATTTGCTAGACACTGGGAATTCAGTAGAGGGTAGCATAAAGGGTAAACTATATGAATTAAAGCATAAAACTTTACTGAGGGGCATTAAGCACTTAAAGATGTAACTTGTCATGGATGGGAAGGTTGATTACTGTAAAGATGTCTATCTTCCCAAGTTATTTTTATTAATTTAGTGCAGTTTCAAGAAGGAGATTATTTAATTAACAACATGATTGTAAAATTCATTTGAAAAAAATTGTCAAAAATGCACAGTTGGGCTTCCCTGGTGGCGCAGTGGTTGAGAGTCCGCCTGCCGATGCAGGGGACGCGGGTTCCTGCCCCAGTCTGGGAGGATCCCACATGCCGCGGAGCGGCTGGGCCCATGAGCCATGGCCGCTGAGCCTGCGCATCCGGAGCCTGTGCTCCGCAACGGGAGAGGCCACAACGGTGAGAGGCCCCAACAGTAAGAGGCCCGTGTACAGCAAAAAAAAAAAAAAAAAAAAAAAAATGCACAGTTATTTTATAAGGAGAGAGTACAGATATAAGAATTCTCTCTTTGACAGTGAAACCTACTACTAAATATAAATAATCAAAATAGTGTAGCTGATAGATACATGGAGTAAAGTAGATAGCCATGAAACAGACTCAGATCCATGAGAATGTAGGATGTGATACATAGAATATCACAAATTTCTAGAGAAGGAAATAGTTGATCAATAAATGGTGTTAGGAAAATCACTTTACAATTTGGAAGTATAAAATTAGAATATTACCTCTTCTCTTATACTAAAATAAATTATTAATAAAGATATTAATTTAAAAATATAAAGTCATTAAAGAATATGTAAGTAGATATTTATATCTTTAATGGAAAAGGATTTTGTATGTATAAAAACAGTCACAGGATTTAAAAATATATACATGTCAAAAACATAAAACAAAATTGGAAGACAAATGACATTGAGGTAAAATTTTTGCAATAATTATGCAAGACAAAAGGCATACCTACTGTATAAAAAGTTACTGCAAATGGATACGAAGAAATCTTAATCTTCTTTTAAAATATACAAGTAAATATAAGTGAGCATATATGTGTGTGTATATATATATATAGAGAATAAGTATATCAAATACATGTAACCTTACAGCCCATTAAAAATATGCAAACAAAAATAACAAAACCCCACATTTTGTATTAAGTCAGCATAATCTTAAGCAAGTTGTTATATTACTCACCATGGTCATGAATGTGGGCAAAAGGGCTTGCTCACTTAGTGATATGGGGATATAAACTGTTACAGTCTTTCCGCACAGCAGATTTTTAACATGAATAAAGAGCTTTGAAATTTTCAAACCTATGACTTGATAGTTGTCTTTTAAGATTTTATTGTAAGGAAATAATAAGAGATATTCAAAAAAACACAGACAGACATATTTGTTGCACCATTTATCAGATAAAGAAGTTTAGAAATGACATAAATGTCTAACATAAGGAAGTAGTTAAATTGTGATATATACAGCACTGTTATGAAATATGTCGCTATTTAAACTCATATTTTGAAAAAATATTTTATGGTATGGGGAAATACTCATAATAATACATAAAATAAGACGCAACTGTATCTATTTCATCCTTTAAAAAAAAATCTCTCTGTTTTTTCACCGAATAGGCATGCTAAAATATTAAAAGCAGGAAAATGAATACTTTTTGTATGTAAAGGTGGCTAAATGGACACTCTACATCATATATGTCTGTAATTTTCAAGTTTTTTAATTTGAAAAATGTTGTTTTAAGCGGAAGAAAGCTGACCCTAACATTAGGTCAGGTCAGTTTCCTAGCCTAAAGGGGAAACTGCTCTTGGACAGTATTTTCCCTGAGCAACCGAGTCTCTCTTAAGATGTGGCAATTCCTGCTTCATCGATAGAACCTTTTTTTTTTTTTTTTAATCGGGGGAAACTTGAGTTCTCAGAATACTTAAAGGAATGTTTGGCTCACATTGTCATTCAAATTGGTTTAATTTCATTGAATTTTGTTTTATCTCTCATAAAACATTTTGAAATGGTCGTATGAAAGACCCTCTATAGCCAAGCTATTGGCTGATCAATTTGATTAGCAGTTAGGAATTATAAATGGAAGATAAAACGAGTCTTTTCTTGTTATACAGCCCTGGTAATAAATGGCAAGTACATATTTTTCTGAGGCTTTTATTCTTAGAAAGAAAGCAAAAGGATATAATAGGTTTTTTAAATACATGGCACATAATTTATTCTGACAAACAGATGTATTTTGTTGTTGCTATTATCATTTGATGAAATACTTTAAAACTAGTCCAAGGTGGTCCATTTTCAAATATAATACATACAGTACATCTAGCAGTTAACAAAATTTGGATGTGTAGCATAGAATGGTCATTATTTTTACTGAAAAAAAATAAAGGCACTAATTACTTACAGACAAGATACTTAGCACAAACAGATAAGCTTCAAAATGAAAAATTCTCGGTTTATGATAATTATGTTCTCTGCTTTGTTTTCAGAGACTGATAATTTGAGGCTTTAAAATCACCAGGAAGCCATTAATTGGAATTCTTCAATAAAAAATAAATTACATAGAAGTTCATGATGAGTTGTAAAAGCGGAGAGACTGTATTATACAGTGAACGACATTGCTTCACTATTTATAGCCTCGTGCAGATATGTCTAACAGAAAACTGTAAAGAATTTGAGATGTGCAGATAGCAATTATTCACAGATCCAAACTATCTGCAGATATTTCAAATAACAGCTTTTAGCAGATCTCTGCACCAATAAAGGCAGGGCTTTAATTTGAGGCAGGGATTTGCTCAACACATTGCTTCTTGTTTTTGACATCGTCCTTGCCTTCCAAAGTCCATCTCAGATCATAGCTTCAGGAGAGACAGATCTTCACATCACGTGCACAGTACAGCCCTGCATTTAAGTGTGATACAGCCCTGTGTACATTTTGGGGATGTGCATTTTGGAGATGGTGCCTGCCACTGGAGGTCTGAGTTGCACTCTCTGTACAGGTTAGCTGAGCAGTCTCAGCTTCAGAATATGATCTTTTTAATCCATCTAAAGAAAACCAAATCACTCTAAATCCTAAACTACCATGCTCAGAGCTAGGGGTGAGGGTTAGGGAGGAGGTGGGGTTGCCAGGAAACCTCTTTGGGATGTTCCGAGAGAAAAACAAAGCCACACTGGGTAAGGGAAGCAAGCAGGTAACAGTGATAACAGGTGCTGTGTGGTGAAGGCCCGTGGGTAGCCCACATGTAGCAGTCTATGATCGGATAGAGAATGTGACTCTGATACTGAAGTCTGGATGCTTTGGGCCTCCCTCTCCTCTGATGTCAGCATGAGGACACTGACATCACTCATGCCAATTGCACTAGGAAAGAGAGGGATTTCTATGATGGTAGCAAACAAAGACCACCCTCTAGTGAAAAGAGAACAGTGGGACCTGGAGGTATAAGAAGGAAGTTGGGGTTCAGTTTCAGTTTTTTGTTAGGATACCTGCCTCAACCATTCAGTCAGTGATTCCGTAGGGTACACCACAGACTTCAGAATTGTGGAGGATTCAGTTAAAAATGACCTTAACATATTAGGAATATGATAGGAGACTGGGGAGAGTAGTCAGATGAACATGTAGGCATCTTGGTTCTGTGGAATGAACACAAATTTTATAATCTGTATTTGTCAGGATAGGCTAGGTTATGCTTCAGTGAAAAACAATCACCAAATCTCAGAGGCTTGATACAACCAAGGTTGACTTCTCCTTCTGCTATATGTTTAGTATAAGTTGCCGGGAGGCTCTGCTCATCGTAGTCACTGAGGGACCAAGGCTGATGGAAACTCCCTCTTGACCACAGACGTGAAAAGGGAAGGTGATGAATTGTGCATTGACCACTCAGAACTAACATGTCTTTGCTGCTCACACTTTATGGGTCAGAGCAAATCACATGGTCAGTCACTCCTAACTTCAGTGTGAGACAGAAATACAATCTTATCATGGATTTGGGAAGAGAACTGGAATATTTGTGAACCATCCTAACCTGTGGCTACCTTAGTTTCCTATGGCTGCTGTAACAGATTACCACAAACGTGGTGACTTAAAACAACACAAGTTTATTCTCTGACGCTTCTGGAGGTCAGAAATCTAAAATCAGTTTCACTTGGCCAAAATCAAGGTGTCGATAGGGCCATGCTCCCTCCGTAGCCTCTAGGGGAGAATCTGTTTCCTTGCTTTTCCACTGTATAAAGCTGCATTTCTTGCATTTCTTGCCTGTGGTTTCTTCCCCCCTTTTCAAAACCAGCAGTAGCCTCTGATTTCAGTCCTCACACTGCTGCCTTCTCTGGAGTTCATTCTCTCTGCCTCCCTCTTGTAAGGACATTTGTGATTACATTTGGGGCCCCCCTAGATAATCCAGAATACTCTCCCAATTTCAAGATCCTTAACTACATCTGAAAGTTCATTTTGTCATATAAGGTAACATTCAGAGGTTCCAAGGATTAGGACCTGGATATCTTTGGGGGATGTTATTCAACTCATCAGAGTGTTGTAAAGTCAGAAGTCCTAGATGTGATCCCCACATCCATCACTTACTGGTTCTATAACCCTAAATAAGTATAATTCTCAGGCTCAGTTTTCTCATTTATAAAAGGAAGGTTAAAAATGCTTCATGGGAGTTGTGAGGATTAAATTACTTCTCTACGCATAAGGGGATTTTTTTTTAATTTTAAGATTTTCTTTCTGTAGTCTAAAAGAATTTGTAAACCTATGTATATACATGTATTCACATTCATCTGGGTCATCTGGATGACTGCTCTTAGATGCAGTATCTGGATTTGTATTTATTTAAAATCATATAAGCACCCGTGATCACCTGTTTCTTAGCTGTTAATATTGTGCTTCTTAGACTTTATTGTGCAACAGGTAAAGCTTCTGTATTGGTAAATAATGTAGATCCCACGGGCTTAAATAAGCCCAATGATCTGCTAGAGGAACTCTGGAGTAGAGCTCAGAAATATGCAGTCTTTTCACCACCAAAGCTGATTTTCATTGGATGCTCTGTAGACCTCCCTTTGAAAAATACCGTGCTGGTAGGCATGTCTGGATGTCCTTGTACCAGAATGAGAGTTCAGCTTCCTCCGTGGCTATGCTCATGTATTCAGCCCACAGCGAGCTCTATTGTATAAAGGAGAGGATTATTGAGGTTAAAAACCTATACAACACAAAGGAAACCAATGTTACCTACTTATGTGAATCAGTGTGGTCCCTCATTCATAATTGCATATGGAAAATCAAGGATCTATAAGATGTATTTTTACAAAATTAAGTGAATAACTACAAAGGAAAAAACAGAACAACTTTTCTCAGAGGGAATATTAATAGTGCAAGGATAGAAGAGAATGTTAAATATACAAATTAATGTGTTTAGACTAATTTAAGAAGGTATTGCATCCATAATATATGAAATCAGGCTGCTATGAAAAATAAGCAGTCAGAGAATAAGAAAGGGTTCTTAGAAATTAAAAGTATAATTTTTGAAGTTACAAAGGAAAGCTAAATAATTGTCTGGGAACACCTGAATTAACGATCTGGATGAGAAATCTGCATATACCTCCTAGGACAAGAAGCAAAAAAATAAAAAAGATAAAGAGATGGAAAACATGAGAGAAAAGTAAGAATAATAGAGAATAAATCCAAGAAGCTCAATACATAATTAATAGTGGGTATAGGTATAGAAGGAGAAACAGGGAAATTTTTTTTTTAATTTCTGAGCTGAAGAAAATCTTTTCATTTTGAAAGCATTTGTTTTCAAAATGAAAATATTTCATTTAGAAAGTACTAAGCAGAATTAATGAGTTAAAACATGGTGAAATATATTTTTTAAATTGCAGGAGTATAGTTGTAAAAATTCTAGAATCTTCTGGGGTGACAGGGAGATGAGAAGAAACCCATAATTAAAGGGCTGAGAAGTAGATTGGCATCAGACTTGTTACTTACCATACTGATAATAGAGGACAATGGAACAATGTCTTCAGGGTTTTAAAGGTATAGAGTCAAACCAACATTCAAGCAGGACAGCAAAATACAGACTCTTCAGATAACTTTCAGACCTACTTTGGAAACCGACTCATCCATACAAACAACAAAGCAAAACAATATAGAGAGGAAAGGACAATGAGGCATAGGAGCAATGATACTTAGAAATCAGCAGTTATTGACACATATACCAACATGTGATAAGATCATAGTATGTTGGTGGTGAAGTAGTGAGTAAGAAGGTGGTGGTTTCTGAACATAAGATGAGGAAAATAAAATCTTGCTAAGAATTTTTTGTCTTGGTGTGTAGAAGGATATTAATTGTAATAAATTCTACATATTGATAGAAAACTTTAAGTTTAAAAATGTGGCTTAAACGTTTGATGGTAACCATTAGGAATAGGGTTTATAACTTTGAAACCATTAGCATAAATAAAAAATTGGAACAGGAAAATGTTATTTTAACAAAAGGCAAAATGGAAAAAAAACAAAGAAAATCAGAATATATGGCTCATTAAAGTATAAATGCAATGAAAGGGCTATATCTCAAAGTATCAGTAACTACATTACATTTGAATGGATTAAATTTACTTTTAAAATATTTGCTTTCTAGTTGTCTGATAATGATAATAATAACCAGCCAGATGTTATTTAAAATAAATATACCAAAACCATATAACACAGAAGGATTGAATATAAAAGGATTGAAAAATAAAACATTTCAATATTAATATGACAAAATTAAACTAAAAATAGATACATTAGATCCAACGAAGAGGACTATCATATTAATTGAAGCTACAATTTGGTGAGGATATCCAATAATCATGAATTTTGTGTATTTGAAAATATGCCTTTGAAATATATATAAAGGAAAACCTTTTGCAAACAAGGAGAAAGTGACAAGAATCTGTAAACAGAGATGAAAAGTTTAACACACCTCTCTAAAAAACAAACCAGTGGGCAAAAGTTAGGTGAAGCTCTAGGTATTTAAATAATATAATGAAAAGACTTGGTTATTTATCTCTGTGTAGATGTATACTTGTTCTCATATTGGGTATAAGTGTACTGGATATAAATGATAACACCCAATAAACAGAAAATAAATGATCTTTTCAGATTCAGTGAAATGTTAAAAAAATTGAATAATGTGTTAGTCTAGAGAAAAATCTCAGTGAATTCTAAATCATAGAAATAACTAGTCCAAATTCTCTGAGTACAAAAAATAAAAATTAACCCAAAGAAGTATAGACAAAAGTTCTCTTCACTTAGAAATTAAAAATTGGAACAAGTAAATGTTCTCATTTACTGTAGGAAAAATTGATGACGTGAGGTGGATTTTGGGAATTGTGAAAGAATGTATGAATAAGAATATTTCTATAAATTTAGATGAAATGGATGGTTTTCTAGAATTGACCCAATAAAATTGACCAAATAAAAATTAGTAAATTTTAAGAGACCTATAATGATAAAAATAACTGAACAATGTGTCAACAATTTGGTTCTACAGAAACATGAAACTCAGAAAGTTTTAGAATGTGTTCTACCAAAAATATAAGAAAAAGATAATTTCCTATGTTTTATAAACTTTTCTAGAGCATTAAAAATCACATGGAAATGTACCCAAGTGATTTTGCCAAGTTTATAATCATGGCACACATGAATAAAACTACAGACCAATATTGCTTCTACTATAGATGTAAGTACCCTAAATAAAATGATAAAGCAAAAACTAAAAATTAAATTCAGTAGTACTTCAAAAGAATTATACATCCTTACCTGCTAGGGTTTATTCTGAGAATGCGAGGATATACGATGTTTGGAAATTATTAATGACATTTACTCTGTTAATAGATTAAAAGGGTAAAATAATATAGTAACCTAAGTAGTCTCTGGGGAGAGGTGGGGAGGATTTGATAAAATCAGTCCCTATTAAATTTGGTAGTATCTATCAAAATATATACGTGTGTACATTCTATCCCAGCAATTACTATTTAAAATTTATATCTTAGGGGAAAAAAATCCTTGCTAATGTGTACAAAGAAACATGGACAAGAATGTGCATTTCAGTACTGCTAGTAAGAACTAAGAAGTAAAACCATTCAAATGACTACCAGTGGGAGATACCAAAAGACATGGAAAGATCACCAAAGCATTTTGTTTTGTTAAAAAAAAAAGCAAATGCAGAACAGTCCATGTAGTATGATTCTTATTTATGTTAAAATAAGACAAAACCCACCTCCTAGAGAAATAGAAATAAAAACAAAAATAAACAAATGGGACCTAAGGAAACTTAAAAGCTTTTGCACAGCAAAGGAAAACATAAACAAGACGGAAAGACAACCCTCAGAATGGGAGAAAATATTTGCAGATGAAGCAAGTGACAAAGGATTAATTGCCAAAATTTACAAGCAGCTCATGCAGCTCAATATCAAAAAAACAAACAACCCAATCCAAAAATGGGCAGAAGACCTAAATAGACATTTCTCCAAAGAAGACATACAGATTGCCAACAAACACATGAAAGGATGCTCAACATCACTAATCATTAGAAAAATGCAAATCAAAACTACAATGAGGTATCACCTCACACCAGTCAGATGGCCATCATCAAAAAATCTACAAACAATAAATGTTGGAGAGGGTGTGGAGAAAAGGGAACCCTCTTGCACTGTTGGTGGAAATGTAAATTGATACAGCCACTATGGAGAACAGTATGGAGGTTCCTTAAAAAACTACAAATAGAACTACCATATGACCCAGCAATCCCACTACTGGGCATATTCCCTGAGAAAACCATAATTCAAAGAGAGTCATGAACCAAAATGTTCATTGCAGCTCTATTTACAGTAGCCAGGACATGGAAGCAACCTAAGTGTCCATCAACAGATGAATGGAAAAAGAAGATGTGGCACATATATACAATGGAATATTACTCAGCCATAAAAAGAAATGAAATTGAGTTATTTGTAGTGAGGTAGATGGACCTAGAGTCTTTCATACATAGTGAAGTAAGTCAGAAAGAGGAAAACAAATTCTGTACGCTAACACATATATATGGAATCTAAAAAAAAAAAAAAAAACGGTTCTGAGGAACCTAGGGCCAGGACAGGAATAAAGACGCAGTTGTAGAGAATGGACTTGAGGACACGGTGGGGCAAGGGTAAGCTGGGATGAAGTGAGAAAGTGGCATGGACATATATACACTACCAAATGTAAAATAGATAGCTAGTGGGAAGCAGCCGCATAGCACAGGGAGATCAGCTCGGTGCTTTGTGACCACCTAGAGGTGAGGGATAGGGAGGGTGGGAGAGAGACGTGAGAGGGAGGAGATATGGGGATATATGTATATGTATAACTGATTCACTTTGTTATACAGCAGAAACTAACACACCATTGTAAAGCAAATATACTCCAATGAAGATTTTTTTGAAAAAAAGACAAAAATTAAGCCTATGTATATAAATAAATAGAGAAAGCCTTAAATAATACATGCCAAAATGATAATCCTGGTTACCTTTGGTAAGGGAAGTGAGATTGGAGTGCGGAAGTAGGGATACTACTCTATATACATAATTTTTGCTTAATAATCGTAACTATAACTCTGTGTGCTCTTTAAAATCACCAAATTACATTCAAATATTAATTGCATAAAATAATTTTAAGAAAACACTAAAGGAAGAGGGGCTTCACTTGTAGAGCCCTTCACTGATCCTGCTGCATCAGGCAGAAATGTATTTCCTCTGTAGAAGAAGGCTGTCCATCATTCAGATCATGTGCAAATCATTCTTTCTGAACATGTAGCTGCCATTACTAGGATTCTGTGTCCAGCAGCATCCTCAGATGTATGCTTGAGTTTGTTTAGTGATTCTTTCTACCAGAAGGAGATGCTCTGTTCAGTTGCTTGATTCTTGTATCAAGTTTATTCTAAAATGATTAAACTAGCCACTGGTTGGTTTAAATAATGAACCCATGCAAACCAAAGCCACAGTCCCTGGAATTCTCAGTATTGGACTTTTTTGTTTGCCACCTTCACATACCTAGGTTTGCAGAACACACCCAGAAGCTTTTTTATAATGTTTTAAATGTAATGCCGATTTCTCCACTACTTAAACGTGACAAGTTCATATCTTTTCATAACCTAATGACAGAGCCAGTGTGATTTTTATGGAGAGAGGGTAACAATGTCAATATAAGATAAAGCTATATTGGCCGTGTCTGTGAACATGTTTTAATGTCAAGACGGACTAGGGCAGAGTTGGGGACAGTGCCACACAATAAAAATATTGGGTCTCTGCAGGCATGGAAACAGCTCATAATTCTTGTTGAATAAAAATCCACAGTAAGTCGTATGAAATCAGTTGATAAGAGGTCCCCAGCAGATGAAAAATTGTCTCCTCCCCGTCCTTAATAAGTGGCTGCAGTCCAGAGCTGAAGGTCGACGAGGCTCATTTTGATAAATGCCTTCTTACTCATTGAAAGGAAATTTGACATAATGAAACATTGTCTTCTATTTCTTCTATCAAGTTTATATTTCTGTGTTGCCATCCAGCAAGGCAGAAGAGGGAGAACTGACAGCTCTGGCCAGGGAATTTCTTCTTGACATCCAAATTGTCTGCACTCTACTCTGTCCATTTTCACAAATTTTACCATCAGGAAACTTTAACAAAATCACACACACACACACGCACGCACACAAAAGCCCATCCAATCATGCGCTATAGGACACCTGCAACACTGGAATAGGGACCTCAAAGCTACCTTCAGGCTTTGAATTCTGTTTCAGATGATATTCTCTGGGAAGCAGGCTTTGAGGTGGAGATTAGCATGAAAGAGGTTGATTGGGGAATGTTCTAGGAACAAGACCTGTGAGGAGTGAGGGGAGCAGGGCTGGTCCAAAGGAGCAACAGGATTACAAAGCAATGACAACAAAGCCCTCATCTAGTGATCCCTTGGAGCACTCGGCGGTTGGGATGGTCCTGCATAGTTGTCTCCAGTTGGTTCAAGGGGAAGATTCTTTAGAGCTCGCACTGGATGTGGTTGTTTCAGGAACAGGACCTAACCTTGATGAGGTGGCTGTCTGCAGCCGAGGACTCTCAGAAGGGATTTCCGGCTGTCACTAACCACATACCCAGCTGCTGGGGAAATGAGCGCTTCATCTTGGAGGGCGGGACCTGGCCACAGCAGAGTCTATTCCCTATCTAGTTAGTTAATGCTTCTGCTAAACTCCTCCTGAGTTCTAACCTGAATGTTTATAGGAATAGCACTGCATTATCAGTTATCTCAGTTAAGTCACTCCACCTCTATGTAAATTTCAAAGATCGAACTCATGACTAGATCACTCTATCTATGAATTTTGTGTACTGAGGATTTTCTTGCTGGAATGTTTCAAGCATCAGGGTTTAAAATAAAAATGCGACAGTTGATGTAGTTTCTCGTGTCTTTGGTGGACAAACCCACTGTGTTCCTTTTACATGCTTTTGTTTAAACCTCTCTTGGGTGACTGGGGTGAAAGGAGGTCACAGGCATCTTTGACAGTCTGAAATTTTCAGGAACTGTTCCAAAATTTAATTAAGTACTGATTGTCTTCTATGCACATGAGAGAGGAGAAAAAAATCTCCAGAAATAACAGAATTAAGCATGCTCTATTTTGTAGCCTTGTAATGACCTCCAGCAAATGCCTGACCTACTTCTGAAGGCCTTGAGTCCACTTGCATGAACACAATGTCTTAAAAAGCTGACTTGGAAATGAAAGTCAAAACCCAGCACCATCCATGGTAATGGAGCAGGGAGGGATGTCCTGTGCTATTGGTAGAAAAGACAACATTTAAAATAGAATGGAAATTGCCTCCAGCCACTTAATTTGGAGGCAGCACAGGAATTGTGCAGCACTTCAGTCTGATGGCACCTTGAATTAAAAGAACTAATCTGCAACGTATTTTCTCAATATACTGATGGTGTTAGGAACGGATATTTCCCCAGCTATATTAATGCCGAGAGGCAGTAACTCCTGCCTGCCCCCAAGAGGTTGACTAGTAAGCAGTGCTCTGTGAAGGCCCCCAAATGCCATGTGTCAGATTCTTCTCTCTCCTCCTGCAACTGAGGCTGTCATTGGTCAGCAGAAACAGTGCTTTTGCTGCTTTACATTAGAAGGCAAAATTCACATCAAGAGGCAAAGAAGGGATTATGTCAGAGAAGTCTTGGACTCAGAGCTGATCCAAGAGTT
Organism: Lagenorhynchus albirostris; assembly: GCF_949774975.1. Classification (NCBI taxonomy): domain Eukaryota; kingdom Metazoa; phylum Chordata; class Mammalia; order Artiodactyla; family Delphinidae; genus Lagenorhynchus; species Lagenorhynchus albirostris. Next base: position 39,118,524 of record NC_083107.1, read on the forward strand.
ATTCCTTTGCACCATGGGAGTGGCCCAAGGAGAATGACTTTTCTACCTTGTCAGTCCTGGGGTAAGTCACTTATACGCACTAGCAACGTTTCCCATACTGTGGCTTATTTAACACTAGTCTTGTGACTGTCTTCAGTGAAAACCTTTCTTTCCATTAAATAAATTTGGGAAATATTATTTCCTACACCCCTTTCCTGCAGATTCACAGTGACTATCAGCATATTAAAAGACCATGTGCTTCTGCCTTAAAAGAAAAAATCTGGTGAATCCAGGTTCTTCCAGTCTTACTTGATTTGCAGCCCTCCTTCCCCTTCCCTCTTTTGGTCACACCTTCATAATTCCCACAAAATGTACTGCAGACCAGTCTGGGAAATGCTGTTTGAGCTGAACTGTCAGGCTGTCAGTCAAGGTCAAAGGCTCTTCAGTGTTCTTCTTACAAGTCTAACCCGTCTGCCTCCTCCAGGAATCCTCCCATCTCCCTGTGAAGGTGCACCTCAGGTTTAGTAACTCCTCATGATTAATAGTCAAACCTCCTCTTGCCTCTCCTCCCCTCCCTTTTCCTGCCTTCTCCCCTTTCCTCCCCTCTGTCTTTTTCCTTTAAGCATACTGGTACTTTCATAGCAGAGGATCACCCCAGCTTGGTTATAAGCTCTCAATATGTTGCAAACACCTTTAGGTCCCCACTCTGCTGTGCTCATAGTAAGCCCTCAATGAATATTGATGGATAATTGAAGAATGCAAAGCAATGGATTAGATGACTCTGAGAGACTCCATCCCTAAGAGCATGTGTGTTTAAGAACACAGTTAATTCAGAGGCAGGGGAATCCTGGGGATGGGCAGCGGCTCTGCAAAAGGTTGTCTCGTCTTCCTGGAGCTCAGTCCGGGAAGTGTGGGATTCAGAGCAGCGTGATTGGGATCCAGAATGACATCATCAGAGCTCAGTAAATATGTGTAGTTGATGATGTATTCCCCTGGAACAAATTACAGTCCATTTGACCACCTTTATTCTTTTAGTCAAAAAGTTACAAGAAAAATCTCATTCCTTTCATCCCAACTCTAGATTTTTATCCCCCAAGGAAGCTATTCAATTCTGAAAGCCCTTGAGAAGCTCCCCGAGGTACACTGTTTCTTCCTTTTACCACATCCCCACTTAGAACGTTTTTTTGTTTTGGTTCCTTGAAAAACGCTATAACAGCCTTTTACTGTAAATAGTGGCTACTACCCTCAAATTTACCTCTCCCAAAAGAAAGGCACAAAAGCAACTCCAGTGTGAAGTATAAGAAGGAGGTGGTGGCTATTACACCACTAGGATTCATATGGCATTATAAATTTCTATAAAAATGGGAATTACAGAGAATCTACTTTGCTTTCAGACAACCTGGTTACCTTATAGAACATTCCACTTCTGTTCACTGCAGAGCATAGGTGGGTAGTATTTTCAGCCATGAATCTACTAGACTTCTCTTTAGATAAATCAATAGAGATGTATGAGTTTTATATATTCTGGGATTATTACATCAACTTTTATGTTGTAAGTATAAATGATATTTCCTATATAATCTACATTTATTTTTTGGAAAAAAATATTTATCGAGCCTGTGAAAGCACCTACATATAGAGACATGAATGCGTAAACCATTCAGATTCGTACAATGTAGTGTAATATTTTTTTCACAAATATGGTTATGAGAAATTTTATTTTGTACTGTTCACTATAGATAGGAAATTTAACAGAGAAAATGCAACATCATGGAATTCAACTCTGGACTCTAAAGCCCCAGTATAGCCATCTAATTTATTTCATTCTTAGCATTTCAAACAACCAAATGACACATACTGCTTGCCATTTAATATAGTCTCTGTGCTCAAGGAGCACTTCCGACCTTCAGGTTTACTCGATGGTGAAGAGTGTGGATGGGTGTCATCAGGGAATGCTTCCTGGCGGAGGCAGCATTCGGGCCTTGAATGGTGGTTAACATTTGACAGGCATTCCCTAACTGGGAACAGTGTGGGGAGTGTTTTTAGGCTTTGGGAACACCATTATGAATGGTGCAGAAATGATGAGAGCACTACCTTTGCCAGGGCAGTGCTCCAACCGTGGACTGAAGTGCAGCCCCTAAGCAAAAAGTAATGGAAAATGATGCTGGGCATGTCCACTTTGGAAATTGCTGGGTGATGGTTTTGCTTTCCTCCTGTGGGCCAGCCACTTTTACTTTAGTATTGCAGCATGCTGACCTGTCATAATCCATTGTGAGGTGTATCAGTAATTTGATTCTAGGAAGACTATCTAGTAGAGATTTTCTTTGACCTACATTTGCTTTATGTAAATTAAAGTTGCTACTTTTATAATCACGTGTGGTAAGAATCTTAGCATACCATGAAGTCTTCTACTGTCCGTTGCTGGAATTTAGGTCTGACTGGGCCAGCTTGGCCAATTAGTGGGACAGAATGAGGAACATGCAGTACCATATCCATTACATCCATTGGGTGGGGTTGAAGGCCATCAATCTAAGGGTGAATAAATCCAGCATACAGCGAGTGAGACTGTGACAAAGGCTTCATCATCACACAGGAGCCTGTGTTCACATGGCGGCTGCTCCTGGAATCTGCTTCTGTTCTAGCCCCATGATGCGTATCTGGGCCCTGATATGACAGAGGCTATAAATACACATCCCGTATTGGGGCTCAAAGAACATTGCCTTTGGGGTCCTCTAATAGAATGCCACGCAGAATGCCACATACCTCCTCACCAGTAAAGGACAGCTGAAAGAGAATTACTGTCCTTAATAGAGTAGCTGGAAAGACTGAAGCACAAAGAACAGCTCAGATGCTGTGAGATACTCTGGAAGTTTCCAGAAGTAGTTGAGGCAGGGGCTTCAGCAGATGGAGAGTATGACTTCCTACCGAAGCAGGTAACTGATTACTTGGGAAAGCAGTGTCACTCACATTCTTTTGCATACCAGTGCAATCACTGAATGGTAAGAAAGAAGGTGGCTTTAGAGCTACAAGGCTTACTGTGTCAGCACAAGAAATCCAGTGCCATACGCATGAACATCACCCATCAGGCGTACAGAGGCGGGGGAAACACCTGAGAATCTCAGCTATAAGTAACTGGCCTTGGAGCCATTGAAATTTCAAATGGGTGATATCTAGAGGAAAGTGATTTTCTATGATGAACCTAGAAGCCAGGTGAAGCAAGGATTAATTAGAGCATATATTACAGGCCAGGAGGCCAACTTAGAAGGGTGGAGGTTTTTTTTTTTTTTTTTTTTTTTTTTTTTTTTGCGGTACGCGGGCCTCTCACTGTTGTGGCCTCTCCCGTTGCGGAGCACAGGCTCCGGACGCGCAGGCTCAGCGGCCATGGCTCACGGGCCCAGCTGCTCCGCGGCATGTGGGATCTTCCCGGACCGGGGCACGACCCCGTGTCCCCTGCATCGGCAGGCGGACTCTCAACCACTGCGCCACCAGGGAAGCCCAGAAGGGTGGAGTTTAATGCAGCCAGTGTTGCAATTGAAATCAGAAAGCATTATGTTCGCCCTCTGGCTCTCCCAGTTAGTTGCTGAGTGCCCACAGGTAAGTTTCTTTGCTTTCTGAGCCCACCCACTCACATACTAAGTGGTCCATGAGATAAGAATCTTGGTTTACCTCTCCTCCTTTTCTGCATGGACATTGCTAATTCTGCTCAGAATGTATTTCTTCCTTGTTCATGGCCTATGGGGTATTCTTACCTGGACGTGCTCTATCTCTAGCTATCCCTTTGAAAGTATGAAAATGTTGAAGAATATTCTAAGAGATTTTCAGCTATTACCACAGGGAGATACACAAGGAAGAAATTAACAAGTATGTGAAAGTTTAGAAAGCAAGAGGGGTAGTGAGTGCTCATGGGTCATTATGGCCCAGGAGGCCCAAGGAGGAAAAGCATGACCTCCACAGGGAGCTCCAGGTTAGGCAGCTGCCGAGTCATATCCTTCTTCGTGCAAGGAGCATGGGGTCCCATGCAGGACCATCATTACAGTGGTTGTATGGTAGTTTGAGAAGCAGAGCTGATCACCTCTCCATCCCATAGCCCTTGGAGTATTCTAAGCTGAAATCTACCTGATGTGTGCTAGGAAAAGGGACAAAGAGATAAAAAAGGAAACTGAATGTGCAATTGTGTCTATGTCTTTATGGGGTGTGATTACATATATATATATATATATATATATATATTTGATGGAAGTATTCAGAAAATGTGTATGGGGAGAGGGGAGAGAAATGGTTCTAAACCCATATTTCCACTCTTAGATAATGTAAGATAATCAGGCCTAGCACACAGTGGGGGGCTAAGGAATGTTGGTTCATTTCCTGGTGAAATTAACTATAAACGTGTGAACAGGTCGTCTATATTGGGATTCCTGTTACATATTGAAGTATATAACACAAATCCTAGGACAAAATATTGAAAAGTTATTTTCAGCTCAGGTTGTCAAGTTCTCTTTGTTTGTTTTTTTCCCCTCCCCCCTTTTTTGGGGACTAGGGCTGATGCTGTCCCCGCACATAGATCATATTCTCTCTTTTCCCTATACTTGATGGATTCCCATTTCTGTAAAGTGTGACCTGCTTCTGTATGTTACTTAAGTTGCTTAGAACTTCATGGCCATGTGGATTTTCAGCAGGAAGTTATTTTTCTCTCCTTGTTTGACATGGAGGCAGTGGGTGCTTGAGGAAGGAATGTGAGAGCTCATTAGAGGTTATTGTATGGTGCAGCAGGGGGAAGTAAAATTATTCAAGCCAGGGGGCGTGGGGGGAGAGGCAATTGCTAGACCAGGGCTGACACCAATAACTTTTTACAGGGTGAGTCAAAGCGTCAGGGAGGCTGGAACCAAGTTTCCGCCCTCTTGAACCTATTACTGTAGATCATGACGCGGAATGGAAGGAAGGCAAGCCTCTCACTCAGGCTGGGTGGAGAGAAAGACTAAAGTTATGGAGACAGATGTCAAGGCATTTGAACTCAACTAGTGGTTAGGGTGGGTGGGGCTATTAGGAGAAACCATTAGTGTAGCAAATACAGTGAGAGTTAATACCCAGTTGCCTAGAATAATGGGGGCAGGAAGCACATCCCTCCTGAATAAAATAGCTACAGTGGGTGATTTCCACAGACACTTGAGATTGTAACGTCTTCCCTCCATTTTCATCTCCTTGTGAGAACAAGGAAGTAGTGTAACGCTCAAGCTGCCAGAGAAATATGGTAAATCTTGGACACATACAGCTTGAAAACTAGCCCCCTTGATGGAGGCATTGTGATATCCCATCTTATCAACTCTTTGACCTTGAGAGTTGACAAGCAGAGTGGCCTGAACTGACCAAGTTGCGACCTACACTGTTGATGAGGCTGGTCCAAACTAACCACTCTGCCAATTCCCATGAGACTCATTTCTTCAGTCCTCGGAAAGGCCACAGTGAGGAAAAGCATGAGTGGGCCAAAACTTGGCTCTTCTCTATGCCGGTGGCACCTAGATCTTTGCATTTACCAGAGATATCATTGTCCTAGAACACTTCTAATCCATCAGATGTCCTCAGCTGTGTTAAGCACAATGGAGAACCATTTTCTTCAATCAAACAGGAATAGAACTAAATTAGTAAAAAACTTCTGATGAATGTCTTTACACTTCTTCCTTTCTGATGTCAGTACTCTACGCGTTTTTCTGTTTATTTATTTACTTCTTTCACTAATAAACATAGCTGCCTCTGGATATTACTAGCAGAAGATTCAAGACACTGTTAAGTGAAATCCCTTAACACATCTGCATTGCCCATTTTATAAAAAATCCCAGTAGCAGCAACAGCCAACTATAGAGAGTGTGTCTGTGCCACAGAAGGTATCAGATTGTTAGTACTTACCTGCCACTGCCAACTCTTCATGGCCTGTGAGAAAACGCTCCAGCTGTGGTCAGCTTCAGGTGGACACTGGCAGGGGGCAGAGTGTGAGAAGAGAAGGGCTCCCTCTGAAATTTCTTACAGCAGCATCCTGCCCTGTATCAAAAGAAAGCTGCATTGTGTGGGCGTACAAAGTGAGGTCACAGACACCCGTTGGGACTGGATGGCGGGCCTCTGCTTCCCACTCGGTCATTGTGCCTGCCCTGTGTGTGGTCACAGTGGCGGTGCTCCATTAGGATTCTTAGAGAGTGAGGACTTCTTGGATGGCATTCAATGGTCTTTTGTGCAGACCTAGAAACCAGCCTTGGTGAGGTTTTAATGCATGTGAAGAAGAGGCTGTGTGTAAAGGAAGCAGTGAAATGGAGCTGATTCCAAGGCCCTGGGGTCTAGACATTTTGCCTTTAGCTTACACTGACTTTGGCATTCGAGAGTCTCATCTGACAAGTCTCCTGGAGACAGAGGTGGATTGGTCCCCTCTGCTGACATCAGGAAATCCATTCACACCCCAGCAGTGTTACCTCCTGGGCTGAAGGCAGTGGGAACAGTGCACATATGCTTGACAGCATCTTCTCACTGAGCACCAGACCCTACTCTTCTCTCTCTGGGCTTGGGACCTTTGGTTTGGGCATACTCCAAGACGAAAGGTTTTCTCTGGTGGTTGTCATGGACAAAACCAGCAATGGGAGAGCACCCCTGAGAAACATTTGTCCTCAGGCTGCCGTCTCTTCTTCCTAGTTATTTTCCTGCAGAACAACACGCTGCAAGAGCTATCCTCCTTTTTCTAGGCTCCCTCTGACCTTTAGTTTAAGTATCTTGTGACATGTGTACATGTGTTTTTATTGCAGACTGCCTCAAATCCATTTGGATATGGATGCTATACAAATTATAAATAAATAAATACATGATAAAGAGAGGATCTCTTCCCTGCCAGCTCGTTGCTTAAAAAGCAGCAAGTTTGCACTTGCGTGACTCTGCTTTTGCTGGGCCCCATGCCGGCAGCCAACAGGAGTGAAAACAAAATCTGTCCCTTTCAGCACCACACATTCCTCTCCTGAGCCTAGGGGAAGAGGTGGCAAGTATCATTTGCCAATCATGAACCAGATAGCCTTTACTGAATCCCACATCTTTAATGAAATTCCACCCAGTTTTGGAGAGTCATGCTGGTAAATAAGATAGCCACGGCTTTTCCTAGCAGGTACAAAACATCTCTATCTCATTCCATCCCCACAATTCTACCCAGCGTCCTGGGTTCCTCTCCTGTTCTGCCCCTCTGCCTATCTCTTAGGAGCCTTGTTTTTCTCATAAGCAAATGCTACACCATCCTTCATTTATTCTACATGTGAATCTCTCAATGCCTGCTTTAATGAAATCTAGGCTTCCCTTGAACTTCCATTACTTCCAAGAGGGCATCTGCTTATTGTTTTAGTAGTTCCTTTATTCCTCTCTTGTTTCCTCCTTATCTTGCTGACTTTCTCTTTCAAATCACTTTTCTGCCTTTGAGCCCCAAAGCCACCTCTCCTCTCTTCAGTTTCATCGGAGAACATTGGGCCTGCTGAATTGAGGCTGTTGAAGTCACTCTGGTGATTCGTCTGTGTCGTCTTTTATTTAGGCTTTCATTTCTCCTGTCTCTGTTTTAGAAGTTGTTTTCCTCTTCCCAGGGCTAGGTTTTCAGCTTTGTCCTGGATTTCAGTCATTCTCTTCTACTCCATTTTCTTGCCCCCTTCAATTTAGCCCTTCTCTTCCCATGAATTGATTTACTTCTCTGTGAGTTTTACCTCCACCTTTATATTTAAAAATATTAATAAAATAGAAACCCTCCTTCTGTCTTGTTACCTCCACAGGCCATTTTCCTCTTGTTGTTTTTCTTTTCATTATTAGCCTTTGGGAAGGAATTGCCTGTATTTTAACACCCCTGCCTACTTCACCACCTTCATTCCATTGCTGTGTGACTCCCAGTTCCATAACCACAAAGAAATAACTTTCTTAAATATTATTCATAACCCCTTATCTCCCAAATCCAAGTCACTCCTCCCACCTTACATTCTATGGAATATTTTTTGCCCCTCACCCTGTGCTTGCTTTCCGTGCTATCCTTTAGGTCCTACTACCTCTAAAATTGGTCCTTTTCCATGTCATTTGCTGCTTCTTTGAGTCCTTTGCTCTGTCTTCTCTCCTGAGATTTTCAGTTTTTGAATCTCAGTGTTCTACTTAAACTCTTCCTATTTAAGGTTCTATCCCATTAGAACCTCAAACTCCCTTTTCCTCCATTCTGTTCTCATCCTGAAAACAACTGGTTTCTTTCACCTTCTCCCAGTCTCTGTGAGCTTTGAGTTTCCTTCTTCCATATTTCGGACTTCTAATCAGTTGATAGATATTATAGTTATCCCTCACCAGTGTCACTTACATTCTTTCTCTTTCTATTCCCGCCATCGACCCCTGTTTCAGATATCTCTGCCTCCCCCGAAAGCTGTCCACTGAATATCATGGCTGTTTGGAGCCTGACCAATGATATGCAGATGATTCTCTTCTCCACTCTCTTACCTCACTATGCATATGTAGACCATGAAAAAACTCAGTTGTGCATTCCTAATGAGGGTTTTGTTGTGTTGAATCATAAAACTTTATTTAGCTTATGTTAGGTTTTACAGAAAAATGATGCTTTTTAAAGTCAGGTTGTTCTGTGCTGACCTATTTACTCAGAAAGCACAAAGTTAATCAGGAGTAGCTTGGGGTAGGCAAAGATTGGAGTTCGAACTCATGGAGAAACCCAGAAGAAAAGGATGCCCTCAGAAGACAATAGAATGCAGGAGACATTTCAGCAGTGGTAGACTTCAAATAAGACAGGGAAGAGAATCTTAATGGAGTTCATTGAAACATTGCTTCTAAGCAACAAAATAGTGTTGATGTCATATTTAACATTTGAACACTATAGAAAAAAATAAACAAGAAGGAAAAAACCATGAAAAGATTAGATACAATATGTGTTGAAAAGCAGGAAAACACATGCAAAATTATAATAACAGAAGCTTTATTGCATCAAAAACATTGTATACCCTTTACCCTATGTGTTTATATGCAGTGTTTATATTTGTACATTAATTTTATTCATTTCTATGTTGCTTTATGGATAAATAATTATATTTCTGAATGCAAAAGAGTAGGCCATTATACACACACACACACACACACACACACACACATTCCACTTCTTCTTCCATAGATTTTCTTGTGCTAGCTTAAGGAGAACTTTGCTAGATTATTGGATATACTAAAGAGGCACCACTAACCCAGTGACTCAAAACAGAAATAAAGGTGAAGCACTAAGGAATATTGAACAGCCTCCTTAAATCTCACCCTATTAAATTTTTTTATTGTGGTAGAATGTATATTCCAAACTTTGCCATTTTAACCATTTTTGAAGTGTACAATATATTGACATTAATTACATTCACAATGTTGTGCAGTCATTTACTACTATTTCCAGTTTTTTTCCTCAATCCAAGCAGAACCTCTGTAACCATTAAGCAACCACTCAGCATTCTTCCCACCACCCAATCCCTGGTAACATCTAATCTATGTTCTATCTCTATGAATTTACCTATTTTAGATATTTAATACAACTGAAATCATACAGTATTTGTCTTTTTGTCTCCAGCTTATTTCACTTAGCATGTTTTCAAGGTTCATACATGTTACAGTATGTATTTGAACTTATTCTTTTTTATGATTAAATGTATTCCATTGTGAGTATACAGTTGTCAGTCCATATCTGTGGGTTCCATGTCCTCAGATTTAACCAACCACGGATCAAAAATACTAAAAAAAACAAATTCCAGAAAGTTCCAAAAAGCAAAAATTAAATTTGTTGCATGCCAGCAACTATTTACGTAACATTCACGTAATTAGGTATTATAAGTAATTATAAGTAATCTAGAGATGATTTAAGGAATACAGGAGGTCGTGCATAGGTTATGTGCAAATAGTACACCATTTTTAATAAGGGACTTGAGCATCAGTGGATTTTGGTATCCATAGAGGGTCCTGGAACCTATCCCCCCAAGGATACCGAGGGATGGCTATATCTTACATTTTATTAATCCATTAACCCATGGATGGATACTTTGGGTTATTATAAATAATGCCTCCATAAATACTGGCACATAAGTATTTGTCTCAGTCCCTGTTTTGAATTCTTTTGGGTATATACTTAGGAGTGGAATTGCCAGGTCATATGGTTATTTCATGTTGAGATTTTTGAGGAACCACCAAATTGTTTTTCACAAGCAGCTGCACCATTTTACGTTTCCATCAGCAATGTATGAAGGTTCCAATTTCTCTACATTTTTGTCAACACTTATGATTTTCTGTTTTTAAATTAGAGCCATTTTAGTAGGTGTGAAGCGGTATCTCACTGTGATTTACATTTGCATTTCCCTAGTGATTAATGATGCTGAGCATCTTTTCACGTGATTGGCCATTTGTATATCATCTTCAGAGAAGTGTCTATTCAAGTTCTTTGCCAATTTTTGAATTGGCTGTTTGTCTTTTTGTTGTTGAATTGTAGTGGGTATTTGTCTGTTTTAGATCTTATACCCTTATCAGATGTAAGATTTACAAATATTTTCTCCCATTCTGTAAGGTGACTTTTTACTTTCTTGATAATGTCCTTTGCTGCACAGTTTTTAATTTTGATGAAATCTGATTTATTTATTTTTCCTTTTGTTTCTCATACTTTTAGTGTGATTGTTAAGAATTCACTGCCAAATCAGAAGTCATGAAGATTTACCCCTATGTTTTCCACTATGACTTTTATGCTTTTAGCTCTAGTATTTAGATTACTGATCCATTTTGAGTTAATTTTTGTATATGATGTGAAATAGGGGCCCAATTTCATTCTTTTGAATGTGGAAATTCAGTTGTACCAACACTATTGTTGAAGACTGTTCTTTTCCCTTTTGAATAGATTTGGCATCCTTGTCAAAAGTTAAAGCAGCCTTAGATGTATGCATTTATTTCTGGACTTTCAGTTCTATTCCATTGGTGTTTATGTCTACCCCTAAGCCACTATCAAACTGCTTTGGTTACTGTAGCTTTATAGTAAGTTTTGAAATAAAAAACCTGAGTCCTCTGACTTTGTTCTTTTCAAGATTATTTTGGCTATTTGGAGCCCTTTGCACTTCCATATGAACTTGAAGGATCAGCTTTTCCATTTCTGCATAAAAGGCTGTTGTAATTTTGAGAGGGATGGCATTGAATCTGTAGTTTGCTTTGAGTAGAATTGCCATCTTAACGGTATTGCCTTTCTAACTCATGAACATAGGATGTCTTTCCTTTTCTTTCAGCAATGTTTAGTAGCTTTCAGTTTACAAGTCTTTCATCTCTTTGGTTAAATGTATTCCTAAATATTTTATTCTTCAGATGTTACTGTAAATGGGATTGCTTCTTACTTTCCTTTTGGAATTATTCATTGCAGGTGTACAGAAGCACAGCTAATTTTTGTGTGTTGATCTTGTACTCTGCAACTTAGCTAAATTCATTTATTAGATCTAGAAACTGTCTTGTATGTTCTTTGGAATTTTCTACATTTAGAATCATGCCATTTGTGAATAGAGGTGTTACTTCTTTCTTTCTAATTTGGATGACTTTTGTTTCTTTTTCTTGTCCAATTGCCCAGTACAGTGTTGAATAGCAATAGCGAAAGTGGGCATCCTTGTCTTCTTCCCGATCTTAGGCAGAAAACCTTCAGTCTTTCACCACTGAGTGTGATGTTAGCTGTGGGTATTCATGAATGCCCTTTATCATGATGAGGAAGTTTCCTTCTATTTCTAGTTTTCTGAGTGATTTATCATGAAAGAGTATTATATTTTGTCATATGCCTTTTTGGGTTGATTGAGATGATCATGTGTTTTTTCCCCCCCATTCGTCAATGTGGTGTATTACATTGATTGATTTTTCTCATGTTTACCACCCTGCATTTCTGAAATAAATCCCACTTGGTCATGATACATAGTTATTTTGATACGCTGTTGGATTTGTTTGATAATATCATTGAGGGTTTTCACATATATATTCATAAACAATATTGATTTGTAGTTTTCTTTGCTTTTGATGTCTTTTATCTGGCTTTAGTATTGAGGTTATGCTGGCCTTATAGAGTGAGTTAGGAAGTGTTCCATCCTTTTCTATTTTTTTCATGAGCTTGAGAAGAATTGTTGTTAATTCTTTAAATGTTTGGTAGAACTCAGCAGTGAAGCCAACTGGTCCTGAACTTTTCTTCATTGGGAGGTTTTTGTTTACTGTCTTGATCTCTTTACTTGTTATAGGTCTGTTGAGATTTTTTATTCCTGAGTTTAAATAATTTGTGTTTCTAGGAATTGGTCCATTTTATCTAAGCTATATAATTTTTTTTTTGCGGTACGCGGGCCTCTCACTGTTGTGGCCTCTCACGCTGCGGAGCACAGGCTCTGGACGTGCAGGCTCAGCGGCCATGGCTCACGGGCCCAGCCGCTCTGCAGCATGTGGGATCTTCCCGGACCGGGGCACGAACTTGTGTCCCCTGCATCGGCAGGCGGACTCTCAATCACTGCGCCACCAGAGAAGCCCCTAAGCTATATAATTTGTTGGAGTAAATTGTTCATAGTATTCTCTTACAATCCTCTATATTTCTGTAAAAATCATTTATAATATCCCCTTTCATTTCTGATTTTAGTTATTTGTGTTCTCTTTCTTTTTTTTATTGTTAGTCCAGCTAAAGATCTGTCAATTTTGTTAACCTTTTCAAAGAACCAACTTACAATTTCATTGATTCTATCTATTATTTTCCTATTCTGTTATTGATACCACTCTGATTTTTATTACTCCCTTACTTCTGCTAGCTTTGGTTTTACTTTGCTCTTATTTTTCTACTTTCTTAAGGTACAGAGTTAGTTTATTGATTTGAGATCTATTTTTTAAATGTAAATGTTTATAGTTATATATTTCTCTTTGAATACTGCCTTCACTGCATCCCATGAGTTTTGTTTGTTTTTGGTTTTGGTTTTTTACCACCAGCATCCCTTTTAACAAAACATGGAAGATTTTATGACAGGGAAAGTGGGAAGAGTAAAATGTGACCTTTTTAAAACCACAAAAAGCCTTCTGTACATGTCTAGCACCTGGCAGAGGGCAGGGCAGGCAGTGCAGTAGCAGGCCGGAGCCAACCTTTTTTATAGATGATATCATAGTGTCCAGGTCAGTAGAGAAGTTAGACCTTGGGTTCTGAGCCCTTGTGGAAGATGTGTGTGTGTCAGTAGTGCCATAATCACTGCAGGACATGTACTCCACCTGGATGAAGATGCTGAGGGCCTGAGTCAGTGTGATGATGTGGATGTGGTCATTCTCCTTGCACATGGCTTCCACTTCCTGATGGCAGAACTCCTTGACAGTTTTCCCACTTTCCATGAAGTGCTTGAAGAACTTGCTCTTAAGCTGCAGGTAGCTGAGGTGAGCAGCCCCAGACAGACCACCAGGTAATCAGAGTTACTCTGGTTTTTGAAGGAGGCCAACAGGTCTGCTACTGAGGTTCACTTCTCTACATGCTCAATCAAGTTCATGGATATGTTGTAGAAAGCCTCAACAGTGGACCTAGCCCTGGGACACCAGGTCCTCTTTGCTCTTAGCAGGCATATCCTTGAACCACTGCAATTCCTTCCTGTCATCCAGCAGTGCCTCCAAGTGGGAGAATCTGAAAGCTCAATAGATGCAGTTCCCATCAGGCCTGATCTTGCCAATATACGACTACTTTTCGTGGAGGTTCTTGATCTCATGCTGCTAGACACTGTCATCCTCAGCATACTCTTTGCACAGAACTGAGAGCTCCAGATGCTCAGAGACCAGAGAGTTCTGCACAGCATTCTCTTGCTGACCCATAATGGCTTCAGCACAGACAAGACAGTTAACACCTTTGGAGCTGCTGCCCAGATGTTTCTTCTTCTGCTCCATAAGTTTTTTTTTTTAATTAATTCATCTCTAATTATTTTCTAATTGCCTTTGTGATTTCTTATTTGACCCAGTGATTACTTAAGAGTGTGCTTTCCATATATTGGCGAATTTTCCAGTTTTCTTACAAAACTGTAACTTCATTGTGATCAGACAATATATTTTCTATGATTTAAATGTTTTAAAATTTATTGAGGATTGTGTTGTGGCCTAGTAATGTGTCTCAGTGTATGTCTCTTTGAGTTTATCCTACGTGGGATTTGTTGAGCTTCATGGCTTTATAGATTCATGTTTTTCATCAAATTTGGGAACTTTTCAGCCAGTATTTCTTCAAATATTTTTTTCTGCCCCTTTCTCTCTCTCATCTCCTGCAATCTGGAAATCAGATTCACCCCCTTTCCCTAGGGTTTGATGATTTTTTTGTTTGCTGAATGCTGTAGTTCATTTGTTTGATGACTTCCCCAAACTGTTTTTGCAAAGGCTTGTTGTGTATTCCTTGTTGTGTGTGGCCACTGTGGTCTTTATACCTTAGCTTATGTTCAGCTAGAAGTTTGACATGGATTTCTTTGAATGCCAGTGCTGAACAAACAACACCTCTCCAAGTATTTTCAGGTTGACTCTATGCCAGGGCACTCCTTCAGCACTCAGGCAGGCTTGCACTGACTGTAGGGATCCGTCTAAGGTAAAAGCATAGTGTATTCTCAAGTCTTCTCTGAGCATTCATCATACTCTGGACAAGCACATGATTTTCTGTATTTCCCTGCATATATGCCTGCTTTTACATGTTCTAATTTACTAAAGAAACTCTCCTCAGCTTTTGTTCTCAGGCCTTAGGTGGTCTTTTGTATGTTTTGACTATAATCCTTTGCCCCAGGCAACTGAGGTTTGTTAGTTTGGCTGGCTGTGTTTTTGAGCAATACCCACTGTTTTTATGGCTTGAGTTTCTAGTTAGATGAAACAGAGGTGAGCACCTTGTACTAGTCCTTCAGGTCACACTTGGTGGATAATTTCTACTCTGCTCCCTGCTGAACCAGGGACCAGGGTCCTATGGTGGGAATCTGAATTGCTGCTGCTTTGATGTCACCACCATTCTGGGGAGGGGATGGCGCGTGAATGAGTAAAAAATGCCATAAAGCTTTCCTACTGTCTCAAAGTTGCCTTTTTTTTTTTATTTGACATCCACTTAGTTGCTGTAAACCTTTGACTGTTTTCCAGAGCTCTGATAAAGTTGATTCTAACAATTTCTTCTTGTTTTTCAACGTTTTTTTTGTGTGTGGGGAAATGAGAGCTCTGCCATTTTGCCAATGTCACTCCCACTCTAAAATTAACCACTTCATTCTTTTGGAAAGGTTTAAGAGACTCCTACAATTTCAACTGGAAGAAGCTTTTGTGATCATGTAGTCTGGTAGTTTGTAACCCTTCTCCCCAGAGCACCAGGGGTTCCATGGCATTCCCTCAGGGACACTCAGAATGTTTGAGGCTCTTTACTGTCACTCTCCTCCATTTTCACCTGTCATTCAGAGTTTGTCACTATTATTATTATTTTTTAACGGTAAGTTTTCATTTGAATCAAGAATTTTTAGCTTAAAAAATTTTAGAAATCATTGATTTATATCAAGTGCTTAGTTCAGAGCTAGGCAAAGAAGGTTCAGGTTCCTTATTCAAAGTCATCAAGTTTCCAGGCTACTCAGCCAGGTAGCTGGACTAAGACATGTAGGCTTGCTTGGCAGGATAATAACTTGGTGGCTTTGTTCCACAGTTAACTAGGGTAAAAGCACTGTGCTATGTAGGGGAAGGCAGGAGAAGGAGATTATTGTGGCATTTCTCAATCCTTTTCTAACATCCTGAACAATCTAGTTTTTGCTCCAAATGTGCATCCTCTGTCAGCACAGGTAGGTCTACAGTTGACCAGATTTGAATCTTCTTGGAGGGTAGCTTGTCAACTATCTATTGTTACTGTAGAATGCCTGCCTCACTTCCTTCACTGTCATCCCAGGAGTTAGCAAAGTATTTTTTCTTCCCACATATATTTCTCTCCCCTAGAGGAGATATAGAAAATAAAATTTTCTCCATCTTGTTACATTTTCTGTTCCACTTATCTACGGCCGCTAGCTCTGAATACGTAAGAATATTACATGGTGGTAGTGAAACTCTTTTCTGTTTTTCACTGTTTTTGAGCAATAGAAGGGAGATTAAGTGATTACTGAACAAGACATTGGTACCCAGGAAGAACATGGGACACCACACATGATATCAAGGTAGACCTAAAGAGAGACTTTCTAAGGTTGGAGAATTTTCTGCTGAGAGAAAACAGCCGTCTTTGTTGGATGAATTTCACCTCAGTTCTTAGAAAGTGAGTTGATCTGCTTTACTTAACCTCTCACAGTCTCTCAGAGCCCTAAGATTCCATCTTTTGTAGTACAGGTAATTCAATAATTTCTGATTCTGCATATGTTCTGAATGATGAATTTTATTTTCTTTGGTACAATTATATATATTTATATATGTAAATATATAATATTTATGCATATATATACACACACATTTTTATTAGTTGATTGTATAAAAGTATGAAAACATGGTACTATCACTCAGAAGTTTGTAGGAGCAGCAGTTTTCAATCCATGTAATATTATATCTAAATAGAAACAATCGCCTTGGAGGTTTTCTTGCTGGCTGGTATATTGACATGATTGTGATACCTCCAGCTGGCTTTTTCACACTGACAATTACACGCATGCCCCATGATACTTGATGCTCACAGAGCATAAAGAGGAAGGAAAACAGTGATCTTAGGTCCATGAGGGAAGGCTATAACCACGGACAAAGTAAGCAAACGGAAACCCAGCTAATTGAAAGGGAGGGTAGTTAAAATTTAGCAGTGTTGAATTGGGAATAGCATCAGTGTCAAAGGGAACTTGAATTTAGCTGGGTGATTGAAAAATCACATGGCAAATTATTTCTTCCTCTGAACTTATGGTACCAAAGTAAGGCAAAGATTTTTCACCCTGTGTCTTAGAAGGGGGTGTTTGGAACAAGTGGATAAAAGCTGTTATTTTCTAACATCAGAAGTAGATTTAATCTTTTTGCATGTTTTAACTGTGACATTATAGGTGTGTAGCTTTATGGTAACATGGACATTGGTGGCTTCTGTTTGAAGGTTCTAAGTATTTGACCTCTTTTCCACCATGTAACTCCCTCCCCCACCCACAGTAATAATACTTCTGATTTTTAAGGTGAGGAATAATGGGCGTTTATTACATTAATAATAAAAAATGAACAGTGACATATTAAGGCAAAAAATACTAAAAATCCTCCTTTGCATGCTTCACAGAGATAACTTGGAGTATAGTGGAAAGACCTTGAACTGGGAATTCAGAAAACTTGGATTCAAGTGTGCACTCTGCCACTTACCATGTGATTTTGTCAGGTTAATTTTCTTCTCTTAGCCTTTTTTCTCCCAACCCTAACACCCCCAATTTGCACTACAGAGACAGGATCTACTCCCTGGTTTATTTTGAAATAATATGTAGGGACCATTTGGAAACAAATGATATGGATGGTGATGGTCTCAACTACAAATTAATGTTTTCAAAAATTATTATTCTGATATAGTATTTTATATTTTTTTGAAGGTGAAACAAGACCAATAACAAACCATGTTTTTACAAAAAAGCAAACATTTAATTACTGTTTTCACCTGAATTGGCAGTGAGGCATATTGGAAAAAGAGCTAAGTAGAAGCCAGAATCAACTAATTGCTGTCAACTAACAGAGCTTGTGTGTGTTGCTTCAGACCCCTGAGTCTTTACTTGTTTATCATTCAAATGCAAATGCTCTATTTCCTAAGTTCCTTTAAAATGTTGGGACTTCGTTTTATCCTCCTTTATTCTATTGCCATTACCCCCAACCCTCCTTCGCACACATACCTCTCTACCACTTCTTTCTCCTGGCTAACTTTAACAAGGTCTTCATAACTCAGCTCAGATGTTATCTCTTTCAAGAATTCTTTAATTTCTCTTGGCAACAAGAGGCTGGCTTAACTAATAAGTCTCCTCAGTGTTATCTTAACACCTACACCTACCTATATCATTGGACTCTACTATTTGGTTATAAGTGTTTATATATCTTTTACCCCAACTACAATCTAAGACTCTTGAAGGTAGGGTCATGTGTTGCTCATTTGGGGACTGGCATTTAGTAGATTTTTAATGAATGTTTCGTTTTTTTTTGAAGATGTTGAGGGTAGGAGTTTATTAATTAATTAATTTATTTTTGCTGTGTTGGGTCTTCGTTTCTGCGAGGGCTTTCTCTAGTTGTGGCAAGCGGGGGCCACTCTTCATCGTGGTGCACGGGCCTCTCTTGTTGCGGAGCACAGGCTCCAGACGCGCAGGATCAGTAGTTGTGGCTCACGGGCCTAGTTGCTCTGCGGCATGTGGGATCCTCCCAGACCAGGGCTCGAACCCCTGTCCCCGGCATTAGCAGGCAGATTCTCAACCACTGCGCCACCAGGGAAGCCCCATGAATGTTTCTTTAATGAGTGAATAAATTAATGAATGTATAATGTATGAGAAGCTCTTTGAAAAGAATAAAAGACAACGTGGAAATGGTATTTTTCAAATATAACTACAGAAGGAAGGAGCATTTGTCTAGTGAAACAGTACTGTATTTGGAAGTCAGTTATTGGGCCATCTCTACTAATTTGGTGAGTAACTCCAGGAAAATCACTTAAGCTCTCAGCATTCAACTTCCCATCCAAAATAGGGCAATCTGCATTTCCCGTTGCCTGACATTAGGAATGTCACAGAGGCCAAAATTAGAGCAATTACGTGATATCTGCTGATTTTTTTTAAAAAGAAAGTATGCTGTGTGTTCTTGGGGGGATACATTAACACCTGTTCATAATCAAATTGCTTTATACTCAAGATATTCCTGAAGTTTTCTCTAAATGATTTAAAATTAAATAACATTTTAAATGGACTGAAGGAGATTTGTATTTAAAGCATCGTTTTGGTCTATACCAGTTTTATAGAGTACAAAATCCTCTTGAAGGGGAACAATTATTTTTAATTTAGATTTGTAATTTGTATTTGTTTTGTAATTTAGAATTTTCTTGTGATACCAACCTCTTAAAGCAGCACCCTCCTATATTTCTCTGACTGTGTCTCATCTTCTGTTTAATGAGCCATAATTGACTGGCAGTGGAGAAGAAATATCCACCACTGAACTGCCTTTATTGTCTTTGGGAAGCTGAACTTATGTTCACGAACACAGCCTCTGTCCTGCAAACAATAATTTTCAGAATTGTGAACAGATATTTGTGTCTTTGAGAAATATGTAAAGAAGCATTAAGGTGATGGTTCCAGTAACTTTGGGAAATCTTAAACTAAGACAAGAGGTACATCGCTCAATAATTCCCCAGAGAATTGGAGACTTTCTTTCTTTCTTTCTTTCTTTTTCTTTTTAACTGACCCCAGATGAGTAATTAATCCAGAGTTAGTTTCTCATGTAATTATGATGTTACTTACCCCTACTTTATCAGGACACTTCTTGTCCTCACCTGGGCAAGAATGTAATTTAGGCCTTGCTTACTCTCCGATTAAGAATACAAACTAAATAGTGTTTAGATTTTCCTTGTTATGAAATTAATGTGGAGCTGGGTTCCTTCTTAGGTGTCCCACTATGCTTCTGTATGAAATTCTGTCTCAGGGGAGTGTGACACCTATGTCTTAATTGCTTCTTTTTTTGTTGAGTCAACTGGATTGAAGTATACTGTATGTACAGTAAACTGTACCCATGTAATATCCTTGTAGTCACCACCATAATCAAGGTGCAGGGCATTTCGACCACCTCCAGAAGATCCCTCCTGCGTCTCTGCAGTCATTTCCCACTCCATTCCAGCCCTAGGCAACCGTGGATCCGCTTTCCATCACCGTAGATTAGTTTGCATGACTTTCTTCTTGAGCCCACCTTTTTGAGGTTGAGTTCTTTCATGAAGAGATAAACTATATGGTTGGGAGGACGGAAAAGGCAGAGCTGAGGCATCTATTCCAGTAAATCACTTCAGATCTGATAAGCACTAAATTTTGTGGAAGCAAGGTTTATCTGAAGTCATAGGCTGGTAGTTACCTTTAGAACATGGTTAGCCAAGAACATCAAAATTGGAATGGAATTTACATTTGGGCCATTTAATGCAGAAGCATCTAGGAGGAAGTTCAACGTTTCCAGCCACTTTGATGAAGTAAGTTTTCCATTCCTCATATGAACTCGGTCCCATGCTTTTAGCCATCACTAAGCTAAATGGGCTATAATATTTATTTTTTACATGTTCACCATTCAGAAATAAGGTGGTGGTTGTCCTTGGACTGTGTAAACTTACAGGATATAAACACTTATTTTTAGGGGTGCAGAACTTTGTTGTATTTAAATTTTGAAGGTGGTCAAGGTACAGGACCAAGATTTCTCATCTCCATTTGACCTTTTCATGATAGCTCTAACCACTGGACATTTAACTTTTTATGGCCGAGAGTCAAGTGCTGTTGGTGAAATGTTTGCAAAAGGGTTGGCATGAAACTGCCTCACTGGTATTTTATGCTTGTGCTACAGTCCAGAAATAAACATTACATTTCTTTCTCTAAATATATTTGTGTCCTGGATAGCCTACTGACAACTATTGTCTTTATTTTTTTTCCCCCAGTTAAATAGCAATTGTTCTGGATGAAGGAATGGCACTGTTTAAAACACTTTCACGCTAAGAGTCTCCTGGTAGGAAGGAAAATAGATTTCCAGTCTTAAGAATCAAATGGCCCTATTCAATGTCAGTCTTATGACTCTCCTCCCCCCATATTAAAATTTCGTTAAATTGGGCTCTAATCTGTTTCAAAGCAAAGTTGAGAAGCTCCTATGTCAGGACTGTCCTAGATACAGGTATCTTTCCAGCTTATAGAAGTACCTTTTTCTTGCTAATATTTAGTGGAAGAAGTGATATTTAACCTTTGGATGCCAGGGTTTCCTTTATTCTTTTCAAGGAGGTTTAATTAACCCATCTCTTTTTCATTTACCCTATTGTTTGGAAATTTCTGGGAACATAATTTACTTAAAGCAGTAAGTCATATTTTTGTCCTCTCTCCTCTTTTTTGTTCTTCCATAGGCGAGAACTGTAGTATATGCAGATTACTGAGAGAGGAAGAATAATATCTGAAAAGGTGGCTTTCTTAAAAGACACCAGTAGCATTAGTGTCACGTCTGAAGCACCCATTTGTGTCAACTGTAGAGACCTTTCAATGGAAAATTGTGCAGTGCTACCTTTTAAAGTATGAAATGCTAATTTGGGATTTACAGTTTTTGAACTGGAGGGCTGCATTTTGCATGGGATTTTGTTTAATTTCCCAGTGAAAAAAGGCATTTGAAACACAACTGCCTACAGCCAACTGTCAACAAAAATCAACTGTAATAGCACAGAGCCTGTCACTGATGTATGTGGTGATGTGGTAATCTTCTCAATTTAGCTGGATATTTCTCCTTCGTACAAAATAGCTGAAAGTCTTGCTAGGCATTTATGAATATCGGGAGGTATTATTAGGTTGATAATGGGGCCAGATTAAGGAAGTGTACACTGGTTCAAAGTGTCCGTTAAAGAGACACAAAATGGGGTGGTGCTTGGCCCTCAGTGTAAGGGAATCTTCGCATTTCAGGTTTGCTTAAGATTTGGGCGATAGCAAGCTGAGTTCCATCTGCTGTGAAAGTGGCTTTCTGGGGAAAAAAATAAAGTTGTTATGCTATTTTTCCCCCAGAAATCTGTTATTGTTTATCAAGAGGGTGAAATTAAAAATCTCTAAAAATGGAAGTGAGGAGGGCAAACTAGGGAAATCTCCTGGGGTGAGACTGGTCAGTGTTCTTCTCCCTTAGACATTGAGAGCCAGTGGTTGAGGGCTGGCATCTTTTCCCTCTCAATCATGACTCTCTTAGAGCTGGGAGAAGAGAATTCTTTTGGAGTGTCTGTATTTTAGTAGTGGGACCCCCTTGGGTTCTAAATAACTGGCAAATGCAAGGCAAAAAATAAAGCTGCGTATAACCTATTCTTTTTTTTTTTTTTTTTTTTTTGCGGTATGCGGGCCTCTCACTGTTGTGGCCTCTCCCGTTGCGGAGCACTGGCTCTGGACGCGCAGGCTCAGCGGCCATGGCTCACGGGCCCAGCCACTCCGTGGCACGTGGGATCTTCCCGGACCGGGGCACAAACCCGCGTCCCCCGCATCGGCAGGAGGACTCTCAACCACTGCGCCACCAGGGAAGCCCTAACCTATTCTTTGGCAAGGCACAAAGTTGGCACTTATTAATAGCTGTCATCAACACATGGCATTAAGTGAAGCTTCTTATATCAAAGGGGAATTTAGAATCAAATAGCACTTTATGTTATCAGTTACTATTTTTTTAATTTAGTATTTAAAATGAGCCATATTCAGGTCTGGCCACACCATTTACTAGCTCCATGGTAGCCCATCTCTCTGTGATTAAGTTTCTTCATCTCAAAATTGGATTAATAATCATGCCTACCTTATGGGGATTTTGTGAGAGTTAAGTTACCTTGTAGATATAAGGAGCTTATAAAACTGTTTGACATATAATAAGCATCATATGATTAGTTATTACCATCATCATCAAGACAAGCAACATATTCACTATTATCAAGGACTCATGCTAGAAGGGTGAAAAGTAGAATCTACTAGCCCATATACTACATAACCTATTGTGAAACGTATATTCATTTTTCTTAATCATTGTGTTTTTATATATTGGTGGAAG
Organism: Lagenorhynchus albirostris; assembly: GCF_949774975.1. NCBI lineage: Eukaryota > Metazoa > Chordata > Mammalia > Artiodactyla > Delphinidae > Lagenorhynchus > Lagenorhynchus albirostris. The sequence continues at coordinate 39,141,219 of NC_083107.1, forward strand.
ACAGGAGTGAACCACATTATCTGAGCTACGTGTAATATGTTCTAAGATACTTGTAAATAGCACCATGGCTAATAGGAGCTTGACAGTGCCATGACCTGTTTTGTGCACTGCCTTCCCATGCCCCTTTCTCTGAAGCTCTGCCCTTCTGCAGCTCCTGCTTCCCATATGATCCTGATCTATTCTCTTCCCTGCTTGTCTTGGCCTCTGATGGAGGGTGTGGCTCCAGAGAGGCATGGCAGTAACATGGTACACCTCCAAAACCAGCGAGATTGAGCCAATCCAGTTCCTTCCTCTGCAGTTCTGTGACTGTGCACCGAGGTACCATTGCTGATTATCAGCAGGTGCCGAAATTCAAAAACTATGAGATGGAAGGGAGAGTAGGGTGAGATGTGGCCTTGGCCGTTATGTACAGATTAAAGCTATGATAAGACAGTGGAGCAAAGAGAAAAGCAACCACACCGTGAGAGACACACCATGAGAGAGAATCTCTGAGGCTGCATGTTTTTCTCTGTTTCCTGAGCTCTCACAACTGGCTCTGCAGTTTTTCCAGATCCCATGAGACCTCTTTATTTCCCTACAACAAAATTCCCTTCCTCTCAACTTCCCACTAGTGTGAGAGTATTTCTGTTCATTGCAGCCAATTAGGGCACAGAGGGTCTAAGGTTTCTTGTGTGAGTAGGAAGTAAAGTGTTCTGCTAACAAGTAAAAAAACACTGCATGTAGTAGAATTAAAATAAAACTGAAAGTGGTCAGTGAGGGAAATTTTTATTTTCCATATTCGAAGTCTTAGGGATGAAGGGGTGCTAGAAATAAGGGGATGGACAATTATCTCTAGGTTCTAATGGACTGACAAGATCTCTGCACACACGGTGATGATTACTTTTTAACGGAGTAGACATAATCAACAAGAAAATATAAATTAAGGTGGTAACATGGTAATCATAGACTGAGAGGAGTTTTATGAAGGAAATAAAGAGTAAAATTAGGAGATCCATTGGAGGCTTAGTGAAGTGTATTCCTTAGCATTAAATTATTTTGTTGGGTAACTGCCAGTGATCTCTGAGTAAAAAATTCCCATATGACCTTGATTCATTCTCTTCCTCTGCTTTGGCCAGTGATGAAGGACCAGGGATGGGTCTCTGATGGAAAAGTGTGGCCCAAGACAGGCATAGGTATAGATACAGATATATACTGGATCAACATATACTCCACTCCTAACAAGACATAAAGCTTTTCTTTTATATCAAAGATGATACCAAAACCCATCAATGTACTACTGAGTTTTTCTTCTCTATTTGGAACGGATTTGGATGGTGGATAATGGAACAACCATTTAATGAGCCTACCTTCTACTAGGCAATATCTTTTTCACAACTTTCTGGTTTAACGGACAAAGCCAGCTGCTCTCACCTTGGAATCATTGACATTCACGTGCAGTGACTACCTGGGATTCAGGCTTCTGTCTGGATCTGTTCTGGACCAAAGGTGCTTTAATATGCTGCTTGTTTCTTCTAGCCTCAAGTTCTGGCCTGAATACAGAATTTAATGAGCAACTCATATATAAATAGTATAAAAGAAGAATTAACTATCATTACTCAGTTGCTTTTTTTCTCTTTAGAAATGAGTTGCTTTTCAGTTTTAAGTTTTCCAACTATTTGTTACTATTTTATTTATTTATTTTTGGCTGCGTTGGGTCTTTGTTGCCGAGCATGGGCTTTCTCTAGTTGCAGTGAGTGGGGGCTACTCTTCGTTGTGGTGCACGGGCTTCTCATTGCGGTGGCTTCTCTTGTTGTGGAGCACGGGCTCTAGGCGTGTGGGCTCAGTAGTTTTGGCTCGCTGGCTCTAGAGCACAGGCTCAGTAGTTGGCGGCGCATGGACTTAGCTGCTCTGCAGCATGTGGGATCTTCCTGGACCAGGGCTTGAACCCGTGTCCTCTGCATTGGCAGGCAGATTCTTAGCCACTGTGCCACCAAGGAAGCCCTCCAAGTATTTGGATGGAGATTCAGGTTGGAGAGAAGAAGTGTTTCTTTGTTTTCATTATCACTTCCTGCTAAAAGTTATGTAGTTAATTTCCAGAGTTAGACATCCCCTTGAGTACTCATGATATGAAGTAGAGAGATTGCTGCTCTGTGGCTTTAAGATCATTGAATACCCAGAATAAACCACCTACAGGGTACCAGACCCATAGTTGTAAAAGCAAAGAGGGATCTAGAGCATTGGAAAGGGAATACACCAAGCACAAGGTTGCAGTTACAAAGCAACAGAATTTACTGAGCATGGAAAATTCTCTCACTAAATAGATGAACAGTCCTCTGAGTTCTTCCCAGGATGCCAGACAAGTGGTCTCAGCAAGAACTTTCTCTTCTTCAGGATTTTTATTTTTAAAAAAGGACGGTTAGACAGATACAAGCACACTGACAAGTAAGCCTTTGGATGGAGAAGTGAGGCCAGGAGCACCGTGCGCTGCTTCTCCAGAGGATGAGTATTGACTGCTTACAGTGTTTCTCCAGGGTGCTGACCTTGACATCCAGATGGGTCTTTTGGTTATGATATTCTTAGTGCTTCTTTACTGTGCACTTTTTATTCAAAGGTACTTAGGTATGATGATAAGAAAATGCAATCACCACCTCCCCCGTTGTCCATCAGAAATGACATGTCGTGAATAATTATTTCAGGCAAAGTGGTGATACTTCTTCCTTGCAGTCTCATTTTATCCCCGTGAGAAGACTTGTGTCTACTTCTCTCCGTAGACTTAGACTTGGGCAAAGTATGATACCAGTACACATTTCTCTTCTCATGAGGTCAGTATTCTCTGATGTTTGTCATACATTTATTCAACAAACACTGATCCAGAGCCTACTTTGTGCCAGAAACCACTGGAGATGCAGCAGTAAACAAGACAGGAAAGGTCTTTGCTCACATGAGATTCTAGTGAGGAAGACAGATCATCAAGTAACTATAAACAAACAATGTAATTATAGATTGTGACGATTTCCAGGAAAGAAAGAAAGAATAGAACTAGGGTTTCTTAAAAGTTTATCCAGTTGGTGCTAAGGCCCATCCTCTCCTCATACCAAACCTCTAACATGCTTTCTTAATCTTTGAAGTACGCACAACTAACATTTATTTTTCAGTTTTACACACACAGCTTGAAGTAATTGAAAATTCAAGCTCTTCTGTCCTTTCCAAACAAATTTTAATCCCTAAGTCTCTCACATATAGACATTTTAGGACTGCCAATAAGCCCAGTATTAAGCAATTTCCTTGGGGGAAAAGACACAAGACACAAATTCTACATTATCCAAGTTTGGAACCCAGAGGGATGAGTAACTGAGTGGCAGTTATTTGCATACATATCTGTCTTCCCTATTATACCTCCTTGGAGGTAGACACTAATCTGTTTTTTTTTTGTCACCTGTGATACTTAGCATCATGATATGCACATAGTAGGAACTCAGTATATTGTTCATTGAATTCAACTGAATTAGCAAAAACACAGGCACTTGCCAAAGGTATTAGTGAATACATGTTTGAAGAAAATTAACTAACAAGTTAAAAAATCAGTATTCACATGGATTTTGGCTAAGCAGATACATTTCCTTACTGGTGAACATAAGGATTTTCAGACCAATGAATCTGGTATCCTAAAGTCCCTTACCAACAAGGCATGGCAGGGATGGAGGAAAAGGAATGTGGGCTGAATGCAGACTTTGGCAAATGGTTGGCACTTGAACCTCTCCTGCCATAGTCATAAGCTCTTGGTCTGCCTGGCAGGAGCTATGAGAGATAAACTGAGAGGTCCTAGGATGAGAGCGCCCTATGAAGGTGCTGAGGCTAGTTTCATCTTGGCCTGAAGTTTGTGAGAAGGCCCTGCCCCTACCAAGTGATTTCAGGGTGCTTCTCCTCTGAGCCCTCCCTTCAGGGACCTGGTTCAGATGATCCCTTTGTTGAGACCTCAGATGTGCAAGTCCTCTTCATAGAGCTGGGGATACAAAGATGGAAAATCAAGATCCTTGCTCTTAGGTAACCACTATTCCAAATAATTGGAGAGGAAGGACTTAACATTTAACCAGTAAAGGAGCACCAGCAGTGATATTCTTCCTGCCTTGAGAGTTCACCTTTGTACACACACACGCGTGCGCGCGCGCACACACACACACACACACACACGTTAGTATTTTCCCACATGGAATATATCAGTGCAATTGCTTCAGACCACACCTTTCGGTAGTGGAACTTGGGGATGATTCCAGGCTATGGCAGGGAGCAGGTTACAGGGCTAGGACCAGAAGAGACAACTGATATGGAAGAGGGATGTGGCTTTACTAGCTGGCCTGAGTTTTACGGAACTAAATCCTTCTATGATACAAATTCCTATGAAATGAACAGTGGGAATACACAATTCATTCAATCATTCATTTGTTATTCATTCAAGAAATGATTGTTGAGTATCTACTATGTGCTAGGGAATAGGGATGCCACAGATGGAGAAAAAAGAAAGATGTAATCTACAGGGGAAATAGACGTTAATCAAATAGTTTGACAAATGTAAAATTGCAACTGTGACAAGGGCTAAGCTACTTAGTGCTGTGAGAGATTATAATAGGGGCATTTAATCTGTCAGGGAAGGCTGTCTTTAATTTACCTGATTTTGCTCATATGCTTTTTGGAGTGGGGGAGTGGGCTTGCCTTCCCCTTTGTGTTTCCCAAGGTCAGTCTTCGCATCAGTCTGTGAATGCACGCACATGATTTAAATAAACTGGGTCTACCTTTTCATCTCTTTACTTTCATTTTGTTTATTTATTTATTCATACATAGGTACATACACACACCCTTAGAACTATTTTTAATGTAACCATGTTTACTCATTATCTTTGGGAGACTGTGGGAATTGTGTTGAAAATGCAGTTTCTTCAATCACTCACCAGACATGGGAGGATGTTTCCAATGAACTGGAAAACAGAGCTGAGTGATGTATCACAAAACTTAGCTTTTATGTTGAATGGTCCTCTTCTGAATTGGGGTATATTAAAATGGAATGCACTGGAGGCAGCATGGTATGTGGAAAGAGTAAGAATTTGGAGTCAAGAGGCTCCACCACTCGTCCATAGGGAGCCCTGGGTAATTTATGCATCTTCCCTGAGTCTCAGTGACTCCATCTGCAAGATGGGCATTATAATAACCACCTCAGTTTTTTGGTGAGAATTAAGACAGAATATCTGAAGGCTCTAGGATAGTACCTTGCACTGATATGGGCTCAAAAAATAGTTTCCTTCCCTACATTCATATTCTTGGGCCCCATTATCATAGGTCTACTTGGAGACAGCCTGCTGATTTCAAGGAGGGTTTCCTCTACCATGGAAAGGGGGATAGAGGAGAAAATTCAAGAGCGATTCCCATCTTGACCTAGGGAAGATGAGACGCCCATACTCCAGTTTATAACAAGATTCCATAGAAGAGGGGATAGAAGATGAATGTACATTAAAGTGATTTAAAACATGAGCACACTCTGTGTTACACACAGATGAGTTAATTGTTTTGCCTTAAATATATTTCCTGAAGAACAGAAGCCTGATCACAGCACACATCGTTATGTATTTCAGACAAACAGCACTTTGAATCAAATTATAGTACGTACATAAAATATTAAAACAAGACATTTATAACAAATGTTTCTAACTTAGTGCTCAGCTCTAAAATAGATTTATATATGGATAAGCAATAGGTGCGATAAATGTGGTACAGATACCACAATTTAAATTGCAAATCAATGGGGCATCATGGGAAAAAGGAATGCAGACTTTAAGTACTAAGGGAAAAGATCCAGCTATGCAAGAGTTTTAGGCCTTCTGCCTGATTTCCTTTTGCAATGTCTGTATCTGGACTCCACATCCCAATATCTGCTCCCTAATACAGTTTTTTTTACACTCCCAGGTTAAATGATCTAATTAAAGCTTTCATTTATTGTTCTTTTTGTTGATTGTTGAACTGTTGCCAATATACAGTTCCCCAGAGTCTTCAGGTTATTTTAGTTAGTTGGGAGATTTTGGAAGACTGTTATTGTTTCTCAGTTAACAAAATAGGCAAATGAGATGGGGAACAATATCCTTGCACGTGCTGGAGTGCTGCCTACTTCTCCAGATCACCTTGCACTCTTTTCCTCCCCTATGGTTTGTTGGACAGTGTGTGGTGAATGTGTCGACAACTCGTCTACAAGAATGATCCCTGCCCGAGAATATTAAACTTGTTTCATTTATTTTAAAGAACTTTGGGGCTATCAAGTTGGCTGACTACAGAGCTGAATGTTTGTAGGCTAGCCGGCCTGCTAGAATTCGAAAGATTCCCCCATATCAGAGGCCTTTGGAAGAGCCCTAAGGGTTGAAGCTGTACTTTGAGACTGTCATGGTATCCAATTCATTTTGGGGAAGTAGACCTTTGCTCCCAGTGTCATGTCACTAGATATAGATGAACAGCCATGACTTATCCAACAACTAACTATTTTCAAGGCTGGAGGCCTGTGAATGGAGGAGAGGAGGGCCAATCACAAAGGGTTAGTGACAGATTTCTGAGTACTGATAATTAAAGAGATCTCTCTTAGTCAAAATTGTACATGCAGCTACAGAATTGAAATATCTCTCCTCCACAAGGGGTAAAGTTGTTTTACTTGGAAACCATTCTTCTTTGCCTGATCTATATGCTGAAAACTTCTCTTCCCATTGAATATCTGCAATATTAGTTTTCCTTTACAGAGAAAGTTTGGCCATATTTCATTTTCTTGTAATGTATTGTATTCAGTTTTTAATGCTTGGGTTCTTGGTGTAGTTAACTCACCTACCTCCTTCCCACTCTGCTTACCATGATTGTTTCCAATACTTTTTTGGAAGTTGTTACATTAAAAATAATAAAGGATATGGTATTTGTTTTTCTCTTTCTGACTTACTTCACTCCGTATACTACCAAATGTAAAATAGATAGCTAGTGGGAAGCAGCCGCATAGCACAGGGAGATCAGCTCGGTGCTTTGTGACCACCTAGAGGGGTGGGATAGGGAGGGTGGGAGGGAGACGCAAGAGGGAGAAGATATGGGGACATATACATATCCATATATGTATAGCTGATTCACTTTGTTATACAGCAGAAACTAACACACCATTGTAAAGCAATCATACTCCAATAAGGATGTTAAAAAATATAACAAAGGAGGAAATAAATGCCTTCATATTCAAGATTTCAGGTGGTAAGATTCAACTGTACTTTATGTCAGCCAACCATGCCAGAAGAGAAAGGTATGGCTATATTCCTGCCAGAAAGTTGTATCCGTAAGAATATATCTGTCAGTGCTTACCTCCATGTAGGTCAGTATAATTAGGATAGCTCTTAGAGAGGAAGATATTAAATATAGGTAGACAACAGATTGTTTCTGGAATTAAGGTGCTAGTATGGGTTCTCAATAGTCTGTTCCAGTAAAAGCCAAGTGTAACCTTAAAATAGAGATATAAAGAGTTAGATCTGTGCCATCCATTACAATAGCCACTGGCTGAATGGGGCTATTGAGCAACTGAAATGTAGCTAATCTTAGCTGAGAAGAACTGTAAGTTTAAAATATATACCAGATGTTGAAGGTAATACAAAAAAGTAAAAGTAAAAAAAAATCTCAATAATTTTATATTGATTATCAAAATAATATTTTGGACATATTGTATTAAATATAATATTAAAATCAATTTCACATATTTCATTTTCTTTCAAATGTGGCTATTATAAAATTTTAAATTATATATGTGGCTAATATTTTATTTCTATTGGACAGTGCTGAGCAAGGTTGATGTAAGGTAATATTGTAACTGATTGGCTTAAAAGACTTTGGTATTAGGCAACTCACTTTGTTCTTTATAGCATGCCTGAAATTCATTGTAAATGGGGGCCTATTTTAAGTGTGCCTAGAGATCTTGCTGGTTAAAGTAACCCCATGGTGAGAACTGCCTTCCTGTGAGTAATTACTCCTTAATATACCTGATTAATAGGTTTAGATTTGTTTGTTTGTTTGTTTTGTTTTTGCGGTACGCAGGCCTCTCACTGTTGTGGCCTCTCCCGTTGCGGAGCACAGGCTCCGGACGTGCAGGCTCAGCGGCCATGGTTCACGGGCCCAGCCGCTCCGCGGCATGTGGGATCTTCCCGGACCGGGGCACGAACCCGTGTCCCCTGCATCGGCAGGTGGACTCTCAACCACTGCGTCACCAGGGAAGCCCAGGTTTAGATTTTAATAGGGTTTTCCTAAAGCAAAGTCCACCAATTTTATCATATGCTTTCCAATATAACCATTATTTATCTTTGTGTGAAGAGTCTCTAGCCTTTTATAATATACCTCTTCTTGTTTATTCATCTTTCACAGTCACCAATTCTTGGAAGGGAAGTGCTATTTAGCTGAACATGCTTGGACTCTGAAGGTAGACTGCCTGGGCTCAGCACCAACACTCACTAGTGACCCTTGGCACATTCACCTCTCTTAGCTGAACTTTCCTCATCTGTGAAATGGAACAGTAACTCACAGGGGAGTAATGAGCACACTGTGAGATGGTTGCTGTACTGGGCATATGGACTTAATGAAGTGAGTCCCCATTCACTTCCTCTTGTTTTATGAGTGCCTGGGGGCCTAAGTTTCTAGGACTCTGAGTCTGTATTGCTTATCACTGATTTTTTTTTTCCCAAGAGAAGGCCATTATTATGAGCACTGTGTACCTGTATGAAGCACAGATATGCTCATGGCAGTTAAAAAGGGAATCACAAGTTCTTGGCCTCTGTGTCTTTGTGTTCGTGATTCTCCCTGTCCAAACGACCCTCCTTTCCCCATCATTTCCTTTTCTCCTTGTCTTGTCCATCTTTCAGTGTCCAGATGAAGTGCCACCTCTTTCATCAAGCCTTTGACTACTCTGGACAGCACTAATTATCAACTTTATACATCTTATTGCCAGTACAGCCCAGTTTAAATCAAGTACCAAATATGTATCTGGTGTTTCAAATTCCAGTGCTTACTGTCAAGGGATTTCAAGCCTATTCATTTGATTTCATCTGCTGAACTGTAGGTGTTTTGGAGTCAGTGGCCATGCTTCATATCCCTTTCACAACTTCTATATCTTGTTCAAAAAATACTTGCTGATTGATCAATTGATTGATTGAGTAGGGCTTGACTAATAGAAAATACATTAATGTGAGAGTCATTATTCATGATAGGAAGTGACCCAGCAAGGAAAAAACCCGTATGCCATCTTTATAGATATCTATGTTAAATAATTTGTACACGTCAAAATTTAAGATTATCATGTAAAGCATCTTATTTAACTGCTGAGTTCTAGGAGATACCTGAGTTAGAAAAAGATGACTTAAATAAGTTTCTGATTCTAAATTCTTTAAATAAGTGTCTAATTCTAGAATCTTTTTATTACAATTGCCCTGGGCGTATATTTTACACTCCTCCAAGCCTCAGAGTACCGTGAAACATCATTTACAATCGCAGACAGGGTATACGGATCAACTTTCTTTATAGCCAGAGGATTCTATATGTAGAATACATATCTCTATGTATTCTAGACCTTTTGAGATACACACACACACACACAAATGTATGTAAATGTATATGTGTAAGTAGAGGTGTTAAGATCTCTAAGGTGCCCAGTTTCTATTTGTGGTCTTTCTCAATAAGGCAGTGAAACACTGGTGCTTTCAAGTGAACTTAGAGTTGTTGAATATGACATTCATGTCATTAAAAATAGTTAGCTGTTCTTGGCTACATTCACAAAGAAGTCCCTTAATGCTTCTTTTAATTGGCAGGATCCACACTTGGTGTCTCTTTTGCAAATGTACCCTGCACTGAGCAGTTAGAGCTGTGTATGTGTCCGTGTATGTTCTCTGTAGGTGACACTACACCCTAATCAGACAACTGGGTCATTGTACTAGGACATACTGTATGCAGACAATGCCTTGCCTACCACTCCCCCGCCTTTTCTTAAACCCTGAAATATGGTTGATATGGTCCATTGCAAAATGAACCTATATTGGAAATGGCAAAATTGTAATGTACAATATACCGGGGTCAGTGGGGTGTGCTGTTTTTTGCATATATTTTTTCTCCCCTGACCCATGCCATTCCCCTGCATACGGGGAAAAAAGCTTCATCTCGCACAGAAATGTGATGTCCTTTACTGCCAGAGGATGTTGCTGTTTTAAATGAGGAAAAAGCACAATGCATGAAGAAGGAAAATTAAAGCATATTCATTTTGGAAATTAGATATGGTGTCAGGAGACTCGCAGAAAATAGCCCCGTTTGAATGGAACCTCACACTACAAGACAGTTCACTGAACTTTTGACCACTGTTTATACTATGGAAGCTTTCGAAATAGGGAAGAGAGCAAAACATTTTATAGCTGCTTAATAGCTGAGTTCATATTTCTTTCTTTCTTTTTTTTCCCACCAGGCATTTGTCTCTCCCTTCATTGTGTATAAGATATGCAAGCATATCTCATATGTTATATGTTAGCTTATCGGCAGGCCTTTGTGTTAATGTCTCCAGGTTGGTTCCAGAGCACACAGCTACTGGATGAGAGTAGCTCCTGGCCAACCCGGCAACCTTCCTTACGCTCCGCGAAGCAGTCTGCTGTCTGCCTGCGGCTGGTCTGGAGTGGCCAGTCCTGCCAGGGCACACAGGCCTTGGGAGTGACAGTGACCTCTTTAGAGGTCATTCTGAAAATGCAGAGAGAATATACCTTTCACAAGTCCCAGGGATTCCTTATGCAAAATTGGACAGGAATGGGGGAGATGATGGAAAAGGCACTTTGTCTAATTTCCCCCTTCCCATTATTTGGAAGAACAGTTCTCAATTTGTGATCATCCCTGTTCTGCTTCATTGCTTCCCTCCTGCAGAGCACATCACACCAGCCAGGTTAAGTGGGATTCAAGGGCCCTCCAGGAAGGACAGCCTAGATTTTTGACTCAACACTGAATAAGGAAGTATCTGCAAAAATGAGGGAGAGGAAGAGTTAATCAGGAGTGGAGGGCAGGATCAATTAGAGGCAGAAAAACAAATCCAATTTGTATTGGTATTAATGAAAAACATGCTTTAACGTTTATACAGATATGAAGCGTGGAGCTAAATATTACAAATTACAGGTTATGAGTCTATGTCAGCTTTATTATTGTTATTACTATTAACGCGATGATATCAAACCTAAGGGGTCACTGTGTTTGTTTAATTTATTTTCTGGGAAAGCGTAGCATTTCATTTCCAAGTGAGGACCTTTTGTTTGGCCTCTTGGTGACTTGACCACACTGGCAAAAATTGGACCCCGCCTCTCTCAGGATCTGTGAGCTCCTTAGCGTTCTCTCCTTTTCATCATTACCAGGTGTATTCTCATATCTTTACCCTCACTCCACTCCCCAGTCAACTGTGGGTCTCACTTCCATTAGGAGGTGATACAATGCTGAGGTTTTAATGGTGGCTTGAGGGGGTATGAGGACAGGGGATGCTGAAAAAAGGCTTAATCATAATGGAATCACCCTGTGCCGCAAAATCCTGTAATGTGTCTCAATACTGACCTTCTGTGTGTGTCCTTGGTTTGGGAAATAGGGACGATCTGTCCCCATACATGACTGTGAGCTCTTTACAGATTCGCATTAGGACAAACTTCAACATGGGAACACATTGCTATTTTCTTCTGCCTTTTGCTCTGTGATTTTAACTTGAGAGAGCAAAAGAGTGAGCGAGCGAGCGAGAGACAGAGACAGAGAGACAGAGAGAGAGAGAGAGAGAGAGAGCGCATCACTCCCTCTTCCTCAATCCCAGCATTATTCATTAGGAGAGGATTGTTTTTCTCCTTTGGATGGGAAACGTCTCTCCTCTCACTAGCCAGTAACAACCCTTCTGTTCATCCTTATGCGAAACCTTCACAACTGCACTAATATGATCTCTGACAATTGGAAAGGAGCTAGGAAAATAAGGACCACTGTGAAGTCAGGAGTTAGCCCAGGGTCTTCTCAGGGCAAGAACTCTTCCTGACCACCTGCTTTTTGCCAGGACTAAGAGACTAAGATCTGTTTGCTGACCTCAGGCCACAGGCTGAGAGAAACCTGAGAAGTGCTTTAATCAAAATCTTCTTGGCCTCAAAAACGACCCTCTTTGTTTCCTGTTCTGCCTGAGGCTTCTTGGCACTGCCCGTAGCCATGTTGCTTTTGCTCTGGTTTTGTGAGAGGAAAGTCCCAGGGAGCCCTGGGGGACTGCTCTGTGCTCCTGCCCAAGCTACCCACCCACTTCCAGTCTATAGCCCAATGAAGGGAGCTGAGATAGGATGCAGGGGATGCAACAAGGGTGAGGTCATGCAGGCCACCACTTTAGCCGCTGGCAAAAACCAGGCCTCAGAAACAGTGACATCAGGGAAGTACTTCACAGTTTAGAGCTGGAGGTGGGGGAAATAAGGGATCAGGTTTGGAAAACTCTCAAGCCCTCTCAGTCTGCTTCACCCTCCTCTCCCTACCTCTGAGGACTTTGCTGACGTGGACCCGTGGACGCAAATGCCCTGCATTTTTCTGTCACCACTGCCTTGGCATTTGTGGTGGCCTGTAGTTCCCCTGCCACTGTGGTGTCTGACAGGGACTGGGCATTCACGTGGTGATCAGATCCAGCAATATTAGTCATAATGATTTTTTCCTCTCTCTTTTTAAGCCTGTGGAAGAGAATGAGGAGACAGGCCTGGGCAGGATTTCTGCTTTGTTTAATTACAAATGGACATATTATAGCAAATATTAATGATTTCATTAGTTTAGGAATTTCAAGTCTGACTCAAGTCTGAATATCATGTTATGATGACCAAGCTTTGAATAAAAATCCACCTCAAAAGAAAAAATTCCATCAGGTGCCATGTTGGTAAGATTACCTCATTGCATATTGGGCATGTGATGGTGAGGTGTTTTCTGGGTCACAAGGGGTTTTGCTGGTAGTTCCAGAGTGTTTCTTTCATACTTATGGTAGTCTATGAAATACGAAAAATTTTTAAATAGTTTAGCCATTCCTTTCTTTATAAAATTGGGTTTCAGATAAAGGTTTCATGACACAGTAGACTAGTGAGGCAACTTGATGGAATCAAGAGAGGGCAAACTTGGGTTCAAATTCCACCTCTGCCACTTAGCTGACTTCAAGGCCTTGGGCAGGTCACTCTTTCCTGACTCTCCTGGTCTCAGTGATCTCATAAATAAAATGGGATAATCTCAGTGATAATGATTATTATCATTACAGTAAGAGATCTTAGAGCTGGAAGATGTCTTTAATATCTGTACGTTCGTTCATCCCTCCCCATGTCACAGAAAAAGAAACTAAGTTTTTGAGACTCTAAGAACTTATTAGACAACATGCAAAATGGTCTCAGAGCTTGGTGTGGTCCGCATTCTCTTGATGCCCAGACAAGTGGACTGTTTGTGTCCATTCGGGCTGCTATACAAAAATTAAACAGCAAACATTTATTTCTCACAGTTCTGGAGACTAGAAGTTCAAGATTAAGTTGCTGGCAGATTTGGTGTCTTTGATAGCCCTCTCCTGGTTCATAAACAGCTGACTTCTTGTTGTGTTCTCACATAGCAGAAGAAGTGAGGGAGCTCTCTGGGGTCTCTTTTATAAGGGCACTAATCCCACCCTGAGGGTTTCTCCCCCATGACCTCATCATCTCCCAAAGTTCCCACTTACAAATACCATCACGTTGGGGATTAGGTTTCAACATAGGAATTTTGGGGATACATAACATCTAGTCCATAGCGAGGACTTATTTATTCCTTATCATCTCTCAGGTCAAGCCTTTCATGTTGTTGATGATGAGTGCTATATAAGAGTTTTTCTGAAGTGTTTTAATTTTTTTCCCCCATTGGGTTTTTATAATATATTCTTTCAGGTCTAGAACCTTGCATATCACTTGTTTCTCTGATGTCACAGTCTTTATTGGTCTACCCCTGTGATTCCCTTCAGCTGGAATACTTTATTACTTTCTTTGTCCAATGATTCTTTGATTGTTTTCTGTCTTGGCCTTATTTTCCCCAAAGAAAATAGAATACCTAAGCAAAAGGACCATATAACACATTTTACCTAACCTTGTGGTTCCCAGATTTTTGCTTTCACTGATTAGTAAAAACATTTCTCTCTTCCTTTCTCCCTTTCCTCCCTCCCTCCCTCGCTTCCTTCCTTCCATTTTCTTCTTTTTAATAAGGGATACAAGTTTGTCAACATTTTCATTTTCCAAGAGCTTTAAAAAGGTTCCTTTTATCTATTGACATCACTTCATGACTATAAAAGACTTTCAAAGATGATTAAGACATAGAAATAACGTAATATTAGACTTAAGGAGAGTTTTTCTCAAGAAAAAAATATCAGCAGAAAAGCACGGGCCTTGTCTTTGGATCACTTAAAATTTTGTCACAGACCAACAGAGGCCCATAAATGAGTAAATGGGAGCTGTTAGTCTAAGGGGCAGGAGTTGGGTTGCGATGCAAACTGAACAACCTTAACCCATCAGAAGCCTGGAATGGGGACAATTTGAACTCACTTCACAGGGCTGCCATGAGGATCAAAAAAAGCGGCATGGAAAATGCTGTATGTATGTTTTACATATATGAATTTATTTTCTTCCCCTCTCTCCCTCTCCCTCTCCCTCCCCCTCCCTCCCACCCTCCCTCCCTGCCTCCCTCCCTCCCTGCCTGCCTCCCTCCCTCCCTCTCTCTCTCTCTCTCTCTCTCTCTCTCTCTCTCTCTCTCTCTCTCTCTCTCTCTCTCATCTAATTATATATACCAGTATATGAGAGCTCTGAAGGACAGTCATACATCAGCACTGGGATAGACAACAGAAGTGACAATAATCCTGGCTTCCAGTCATAGTGTAGTGAACACAAAAGACTTTGGGAGTACAGACGAAGAAATTATTGTGGCCCCTTCCTGATAGAATTTACATGAATACTGCCACCATCCCACCATCTGCACTGACTCCACACTGGAGGAACTTAGTCCAAATACTAGACATAGCCTCACAAAGAACTTTTGACTGACTGTCTAAAATATGTAGGCTAGCTTCCTGGAGTGGGGTCTTGCCGGCAAGGCAGTAATGCTAGAAACTAAGTAATATGGAGCTGTGCAGAACCTTTAAAAAGAAAAAAAAAAAAGACTACCTTTCTCTCATTGTTACCATATACCTGATTCCTAAACAAACTTTGAGCCATGTTCTTCCCAAGCTCATAGATGACTGAGTGTACGATGATCTTGGGAGCACTACATATTTCAGGCCACTGCAGCTGGGCAAACGTCATGATGAGCCATTACTGCAGATGAGAAAACTAAGGTTCACAGAAACTTGCCAGTACCACATGACAAATAACTGGTAGGGCCGCAGTTTAGAACAAATCTGTCTGACCCAACCAAACTCATGGTCTTTCCAACAAACATACAATCATATATGTATGACAGTTATATATCTTAATGAGTACAATGAGTGAAGTTAATATAGAAGTAATGGACTTCTGTTTCTCCTCTCTTCCCCCAAATGACTTGCCTTTCACCTTTCCCGTGACTAGTTCTCTAACTGTAGTCACAGTTGAATTGCTTTTTCCAAGGTCCAGAGACAGATACTAATTTGGGGGGCAATGAGTTCAGGTGTTATGCGGGGCCCAGCTAACCTATGCTTTCTCAGATATCAAACAAGTCAGGTTACCCAATTATTTCTGAGAGTAATTACTGTGTTTTCACTTTAGCCCATTTCTACTCTTTGGCCCATTGTTTACCTCAGAGAGGAGCAAAGAATGAATTCAAATTAAGTCTGAAATTACAATGAGATTGCCAATAGAAATCAATGACTTGTCCCATGACAAGCTAGGGTTTATGAGGCAGCCTAACAGTGGCCTTATATCTTTGCCTACCTCATTGTACTGCCATTCAAGCGGATTATACAATTTTCCTGTTATTAAGGGGGTGTAGTCAGGGCAAAAGAAAGTCTAATTGAGTTTAATAAGGCTGGAAGTGGTGGTACAGAAGGCTTATAGAGAAAAGAATATTACAAATAGGATATTCCAATAAGAGTAGTCCGGGCTGTCTGTTAAGGTTGATATTTATGTCCACATTTATTGACCTTAGAAAGGAAATATAGACAAAGCAGATAGAGGTTAAAGAACTCACCTTTTCAGCAGCAGGAGCCTAGATCTCAGTGGAATTGAAAAGAGTTATACTCAGTGTGGTGAAATACCATTCCATCCATTTTGTACTTACGGGAACTTCTGCTTATTTGGGTAAAGTGGCTGAAAAATACACCCTTCTCCAAACAAAGCAGAAAAGCCATAATGGAGACCGTGGAGTCACAGAAGATATACACGGTTCTAATGCTGTGCTATCTGATATGGTAGCCACAAGCCACATGTGCCTACTGATCTCTCGAAATGCGGAGTTTGAAATGAGATGTGCTTTAGTTGTAAAATACATAGCGACTTTCAAGGACGTAGCATAAAGAAAATCATGCAGAATAGCCCACTGATAGTTTGTATTTTGCTTACGTTAAAATGATAGTATTTTGTATGTATCTGGTTAAATAAAATATTAAATTAATTTCACCTGTTTATACTTTAAAAGTGTAGTTACTGTGTACAATTACATAGGTGGCTTGCATTATATTTTTAGTGGATAGCAGCGGTCTAATGCAATGCCTAAATGATATCATCTGAGCATCAAATTTCTATAATTTGTCTCTGTTTAAGTTAGAGTGTCAGTATTCACTCTGCTCGTGTGGGATAGGGATTTGCACCCACGAGGATGATGTGCATCTACACACACACCCATATTCACGCAAGTGTGAAGAATCCCGTCACCTTTGGAATGAGAGAAATCATCCCAATAAATCCCAAGTTGTTGTTTGCGCACATAGAAATGATGTTTTTTCTCCTGCATCTCTTTGTTTTAATAAAACCCACAGCCCCAAAGAGCACCATTTGGAATAAGCTACTGGAACAATTTATTATTTCCTCTCCATGGATTGGAGAGGTGGTACTTGGAGCAGCTTGTTAAAGAGGAGAGCTTGGCCCTTGCCCTTGCTCTGTGTTTAATGATCCTCTCTTCACGTGCCACCTCTCTAATGTGCAGAGAGATAGGTACAAATTGTATCTATAATGTTATATTACTTAACAGTATAATGTATGATAAATCATAGAATTGCATCCCTACCTTGTAATTGGTGAGATGTGTTGCATGAGAGATCCCCTAATTCAATAGAGAGTGGTTGCTCTTATATATAACTGCCTCTCTGAATCAAACCAGTTCAGCCCACAAGTGATGAGGGGAGAGTTTAAGCCTTTTTAATTAAAAAAAAAAAAGCAAAAATATGACTTAAAATGACTTTATAGGCCCCTGGATTCAAACAACTGCTAACCAATCCTCTATTTGAATGGGCCACTTCTTTCTTCATTCTGTAGGCAGCAGGGATGGAACCATCTGTAGGAAATGGGTACCTGAGAGGACAGACATTTGATGACTACATGTTATCATATATGGTAATCATCACTTTTAATTTGTTCCCCTTAGCCAGGTGTTACTATTTTTGAAAATTACTGTCTTCCAACTGTTAGCCACACACATATGTTTCATTAGCAACACTTTTTGTTTTAAATCCATTCCTTTTATCTATATAGACTACTCCCTAGTTCTTCAGAGTTCTTGTGTCATATTTTGTTTTCTCCTCTTATTTCCTTAAGCTTCTGGGCTTATTTTATTTTTTAGCACTGCCTGTTTTTGTGGCCTCTTTCCCTAACTGCTAACCTTCTTAACTTCCCAAGTGTTAATGGCAAAGCAACCAGCATCAGGGTTATTGCTGCAGAAAGATGGAGTACAGGTGATTGTACCTCCACTCCTAAGAATGCACAGAGGTTCTGATAGCAATATACATCTATACAGAAATAAGGGACAATGACATCTAGATCAAGATTGTCAGTAGTCACAGCTGTGTTCTCGGCCACTGAAAATCTCTGACCAACACTGAATATAATTTGATCACTGACTGTTCAGAAATTAGTTATGAAGACAACTGAAATAAAATTTGACAGGCAAGTTTAATTAAGTCTGTTACAATTGCTATGACTTGTACAAATTAAACTGTTCCAGCTGGATGAGGCCATAGACATGGCTAATCTTTCAGTAAGAACTGAGGAAACTTGGCTGCGATAAGTAGTACCAGGCTTACTAGTGCCTTGAAGGAGATCTGGTTCTAGAATGAGTTTTCCTGCCCTCAGTCATCCTTCTTTCCATTCCTTCAGAGTCTATCTCAGAAAGCTTCTCTTTAGGAGCTGAATTCTAGGACTCATTGTTTGGGGCTGAAAAATATCCAATAAAAGTTGTCACATACTTGCTGCTTATATTTCCTATTTATCATTAAGCAAATGAGTGAGATTCTGTGACCTGATTTTGCACTTAAATTTTTTTCATATGTATTTTCTTAAGAAATATAAAATAGATTGTGTGGTCTTATCTTAATTTGATCACTTTCCAAGTCTGACTTTCTGAAAAGAGTAGAAAGGCAGCTTTTTGACATGAGTCATTGATTCTGTCCAAACAGACATAGGAAAATTGCAGCTTAGCACAGCCTACTTGAAAAAGTGGTGGGATGGAGGTGGGGTTGCCTTATGGTTTTCGGTTACATCTGCATTGCTTTTCCTGAGGTCTACAGTTTTACATCTTAGTAAAGAGAAACAATTCATTTGGTGAATAATCTATAATACAATTTCCAGAAGTCACCCTGCCATTTCTCAACTGCCAGATATGTTTTATTTTTACTCTGCATGTTACCAAGGAAAACAAGGTTGCAAAATGA
The DNA here is from genome assembly GCF_949774975.1 of Lagenorhynchus albirostris. Taxonomy (NCBI): domain Eukaryota; kingdom Metazoa; phylum Chordata; class Mammalia; order Artiodactyla; family Delphinidae; genus Lagenorhynchus; species Lagenorhynchus albirostris. The sequence goes on from NC_083107.1 coordinate 39,160,084, forward strand.
TGCCAGCTTATGCTTTTCAGCTATGAGATGTCAATAGCCCTTGATTTTGTTGTTGTTGTCACTAATTTCTGCAAGTTCACAAAAAAGTGTCATAAAAACAAATTGCTTTTAAACGTCCTATCGTTATTCATCCAGTATTCTTATGAGAGATAAGAATATATTTGCCATAGTTTTTGAAATCACTTTTAATCACCAATATTCATGCCTGTAGAAAAGGCTACTTAGACTCTATTTTTTATTTTCCTCTCAGTTTTTTTTCCTTCCTTGTGTTTTCACGCTGACATTTTTACCATAGAGTCGCATTTTCATCTAGGACAATGGCATCTTGTTTTTAAAGCAAACAAACACGAGACTATTTGTTTTGAAAATATGTGGGTTGATGACAAAGTCGTAAGAATTTCAGAGAAATGTCAGCGCGCGTGTCAGGAGAGCCAGTTCTCATGTGTTTCTTATATGAAAATGGAATTTGGTGCCTTATGTACTGACAGCCTCCACACGGCGCGGAAGTTTCTTTGTTTTTGCTGGGCATTGCTTTCCTCTTTCGCTGTAAGCCCACTGGATGATTTTGAAAGATCAATCCCACTTTGCACTGAATGTACCTCTTAACCTTTTTCCTAGAAACTGAAACAGCGTATAAGGGAGTCCCACAAAAGGGGGAACTCTAAGATGAAGGGCAAGGAAGCAAAGGGTTATATTTACAATTCACCTAAGAAAGAGCATTTTCACTAATCAGTACCCATATCATACATTTGTAAAAATGACTGCCTGACAGGTGAAAAATCTATTTTTTTTTGACAGCGTGCATTTAATCTTAATCCAACACAACAGTTCCTTTTTTTGCTTTACACAAACTCTCGTTCACCTTTTGATAAACTTTACCCCTGTGAACCAGAGAATGTATCAGACTCCTACTCTTTTCTGTGTTGCAGCAGTATTGTGAGGGCAATGTGAAGCAGATTCATCTGGCAGAATGTTTTTATATGCATATCAATGCAAAGGTAGGCTGTAATGATTTTGAGGATTAAAGGCTCTGTCCGCAACTTTGTGATATGCTGTGAAATACTTGCAGTGCGAATTAGACTCCTGACCTGCTGAGGCCTCTCTGAGGTGTTCTATTTTAACCTGATGCATGGAGCACAATAGCGATAAATCTTGAAGCAGATTAAGTAATTTCCCCATAGTGGTGTGTCTGTTGGAGTTTCAAATAACCCAGCATGGGGATTCAATTCTTGATACATTTGGATATTCCAGACTGTATCCCCTCTGTGTAAAAAAAGTTTCTGGCAGGGCAGCATCCTGCACTTTGACCCCCTTGTAAGAGTATAAATTGATGCCCTACTGAGTTCAGTGAATGCTAATTATTTTGCCGCTCCTGAATCCTTAAAAATAAAATAAAAGGAAGACCAAGAAGAAAAGATGGCCCGTTTGCATGCTTAAAATATGCCGAAGATTGTATGAAGCACGGAAGCTTGGGACATTATGACACTCTCAGGTCTCAGGATGCCACTGGGGATTTGATTTACTTTTCTGTTTTGCTTGGAGATATTCTGGTTTGGCCTAGGCGGTTTTGGCTAGAAAAATCTCTGAGGCTCACCAGAGAAGGCGTTCATGAGCATCAGTACCCCAGGGCAGCCAGAAAAGTATGTGCAAGGCTCAGAGGAGCCTTGCGATAGCAGTGGCTCTCCATGGGAGCCATCTTGAATTCAGCAGTTCAGTAGGGGAGTAAGTTCTCATTGTGTCTTCTCAGTGCCAGCACCTCTGTGAGGTAAAGGTCAGATCTACATAATGAAACAAAAGCAGAGCCTGGTTGGGGAGAAGGGGACTTGTTTAATCCAGGAGACCAACAAACTTTGGAGATTTGATTGAAAACCCAAATGCTTCCCTGGGAATAAGCATCTAATTAGTATGGAAAATCTAAATGTGCCCTTGACTTTTTTGTTCCTTTCTACAAATGACAAGTCCTCTCATTAAACACATTTTAAAAAGCAGAAACTATGGGCTTGAGCAGAACGCTGTATGGCCCACGCATTTCTCTACTCCTTTGAAGAAGAGAACTGTGGGCAATATTGTCATTAGAGGGAAAGAGCACTTGGCAATATCATGCTGATAGCGCATTAAGAAAAATCAACAAGAGAAGTATAGCTTGGGAGACCACACCTCTAGAAGCTCCAACTGCTGTTTCCCAGATCAAACCACAGTGTCTTTCTAGTGACCAGTCCATTGAAAGGAAGCATGAGTGGCAGGGTGGCTGTGCAGCCCAAGCAAAGAAGAAATGTGCTGCCAGTATGTGTATGGCCACTTGTATGCACATGTGTCATTGTGGGCATGTGCATGTGTGTGAGGGGTGTATGCACACGCATTTGCACGGGGAGCATGTGCACATATAGATACATATGTATGTGTGACGGGTGTGCAGGTTGTGTGTGGGTATGTCTGTTTAAAAAAATTATATACATGACCCATGATTTGATAAAATAACGAACACCTTTTCCTCCCTCTGCCTCTCCTACAGTCTTTGACTCCTTGCTCTTAGTTACTGCAGTTTGTCACCAAGAAAAAGAAGAGCTTACCGCTTCTTAATGGTGATAAGATGAAAATACAATTATTCCCTTTGTGATTTTTGATTCGGTCTAGGAATCTACTCCTGCACATTAAGCTGGGGAAACAGGAGTGTTTGTTGCATGGATCTGAGTCAACACGATGCTTAAATAACGTGCCCAACTCCCCTTATTTCCCATGACTTTCTTACTCTTTTGCCAGCTAAGAGGTCTCACCATCTCAGTGATTCTCCACTGAAGCTCTTTCCTCCTGCTAATAACACTTCCCTCTTGGAGTTTTCTAACATGGTCTGCATTTCTTTTTCTTCCTTATGTGTGTCTCTAATTTACAAATAATGTAGTAAAAATTCAATATCCTAGAACCCTAGACCTCAGGCTTGGAATCATAGAAACTTAAAGCTGAAAGGGACCTTGAGGATATTCTAATTCAGTTCCCTTATTAACAGATGAGCGTGTGTAGAGCAGATTCCAGAGGGCAGCTGGCTCTGGATCTGAGTATTCAAGCAATGTAATAGGGTTGACATGGACATTTCACTAGAAGTTGTGACAATCTGTGTCATGGCAATGACTGGAAACAATGCAAAGGACATTTCCTTTGGGAGATGAAATGTGGTAACTCACATTTGTGAAAGTTCTTTGTGAGCTATAATGTGGTAAATGCATGAAATGTAGGATGATTATCTCTGTGTTTTCTTTTATAACTAATAATGTACTAGGTGAAAATTATACCATAACTTTTGAGACTATAAAACCTAGTGAGAACTGAAAAGTCTAAGTGCATATTCCAAGGAAGCTCTCTACTGTGTCTCAAAATTGTTTAATATTTACTTTGTAGAAAGTTGCTGTGACCACTCAGCTTTTTAGACAAGAAGGAATCATTCGTACGGTTACAGAGAAGCAGCACTGGATGGGGGATCTGCAGGCCCACATTCCATTCTTGCTTTAGATTTTTGCCATATTTATTCGTATTTAACCTAAGTAGAACTCATCATTTTCTTTTATGGAAAAGTGATCTCCACCTGTTGCTATGACAGCAAATGAAACTATCAAGTGTTCATTTGCCCCAGCCAGAAATGTGGAAAGCATGCTTCCCTCCTCTTTCTTCCTTACCTCCTCCCACTGCGTCACCAGGGTCTGTCAGATTTACTGCTGTATATCTCTTCAATATCCCCACTGCTATTGTCCACATCTTCATCTCTCATCTCGTTTTAGTTTTAAGTGGTCTCCCTTTCTCCAGCCTTGTACTTTTCTCCTTCAAGTGCTAGCCAGATTGATCTTATAAATTTTAAATTTGATTTGCTCACTCCCCTGTTTAATACTGTAAATGACTTCAGAATGCCCTAAGGAAGAAGTTCAGAGTTGTTACCTCCATCCACAGGCCTTTCATGACATGGCCTCCTCCAGCTCTCCAGTCTCCTCTCACTTCATAGCCCACCCTCCAGTCTGCATGATCCTGTTTTGTTTCTTTGGTGCACCATCTTACCTCTCACCTGCGAGTTCTCACACATGTCACGTCCTTGGCCTTATACCTAAGAGTAAGCTCTTCTTTCCATCTCTGTTATCTTCTTATGCTTAAATCCATTTTATCTTTCAAGCCTCAGCTTAAATATTCCTTTGTCTGGCAGCCTCCTGTGATTGTTCCCCTCTCAGGTTGCTAATATCTCTCTACTTCTATTAGAGCACTTATCACAAATCATTAAACAGTCTGTGGTTCCCCACAATTCCATAAGCTCCCTGAGATTAGGGACCAAGTATGTATAATTTTTATGTCTCCAGGTTTTACTCCAGTGCCTCATATGTAGGATGTGCTCAAATAAATGTATGTTGAATAAATGAATGCATAAATGTCAGTGACTTATTATGTGACCGTGAACAAGTCACTTATTTGGGACACTATTTTCTTCATGAGTAGCGTGAGAACACTGAATTAAAATGACATGAAGGTGGCTCCCGGTTTTAAAGTTATAAGAGTTTATTTTTATATGTGTGTTAACATGCAAGAAATGTAATAGAAATTTGAAAGTAGCTATGAGTGAGTGATACGTTTCTATTTTTGATTTGAGCTTATACCTTTAAAAGGTTTGTAATCTTTGTTTACATCTGGATCAGTACTCTCTACCTCATGATAAATATCTTTCTAATGCAGTCAATGAATGGTCACCATTAATGCCCGAGATCAAGAGTAGTTTGCACCCTGACAATGTGGGGATTTGTTGGCTCTGTGGACATATGAAAGAAACTGCAAGAAATATGTTTTTCTTGAATAATTTGGGTCTAATCTAAAAGAGAACAAATGGCTCAGAAGGAAATGCATTTTCATTCTTTATCCAGGTTAATGAAATAGTTGCTTGAATGTAATGGACTAAAGATGGGAGCCAGTCAATATTTCTCAACTACTTTGAACCTTTGGAAGTTGAACCATCAATATTTATATGGTGGCTAAGTCTTAAATTTTGCTTCTAACTGAGAAAATGTAGTGTATTTCGGTGAGTCTATGGATTATCCATGTGAGGAAGCAGTCGAGCTGAGGTAGTGCTGATGGCAAAGAGAAGCAGCAAGGTATTTGAGTGTAAAGTAGGCAGAGAAGAAATTTTTGAGCTTCTTGTTCTTAGTTTTTGGATGATCCCAAAGGTAAGAAATGCACATAATCTACCGTCAGAGAGAGCCAGTTTGGGGGAACCATAATGCTATAGACATAGACACCACATTTCCTCCCCAGAGAAGCTGAGAAAAGGTCAAAGCACTATACTGGGAGAATGATCCAATTACATACCAATATGAAGCCAGCATGCTATGTGCCCAAAAAACAAAGCTAGCTATGCATTCTTATCAGTGTCTCTCTGAAGACACCTTCAAGCTTGACCCTGTAGTCATTGTCTTTGCTCCTCCTGATTCAGAAATATAACCAACTTTCCAAGTTTTTTGTCCTTGACTTTTTATTTTATTTTTTACCATTTTCTGTCTTACTGTGCTTATGTTTTAACATATCTCCTCTGTGGTATTGTGGTACTGGAATTAAACACTCTACATCTAGGATTATTTTTCCAATTTACTGCCTTCTGGGACAAGAATTTATTCCTTAGACTTCCTGCCAGTCTGCAGTTGCTAGTAAATGATATACTGGTTTAAAGATTTGGATACTTTAGATGGGGAAAGAAAATCACAAAAGAAAAATGATTTTGATCTGAGACTGAAATTCAGACAAAAGACTGATGGTGGTGTTTGAGTAGACAGTGGATCAGCATGTCTCTATGTGCGGTAGAAGTACCAGCTTACAGCAAGCAGGAGAGAACTCAAGAACAAAATAAACTAGGCCTACCTCTGCTTATTCAAATACCACCCACAACTTTCTGGGAGAAGAACATATGCAGAGCATATTTGAAAACATTATAAGGTGTGCATAAAGTACAATATTAGTCAGTTTTATATGCTCAGTCGCATGAAATCTGTGTGTTTAAAAAATATAATAATTTGCATTTCATGGCTTTTGATAACCTCAGGAGTGCACTTGAAATTCAGCACATGCCCACAGCACCTCCCAGCTCACCCCATTTTTAACTGAAGACCAATGGTTTCTATTAAGGGATCAGGCAGGGCCTCTGACAAGCCAGTCAATAACTATGTGAGGTTACTTCATTAATGCTATAATGGTTGATAGAGTGAGAGGCAAAAAACAGGTTCCTGACAGCAGCAAATGAAAATGATAGAGATTCCTGAAGCAATGCGCCTTTCCTTTGTCATTGTCTTTTGCTTCGCTTATTCAAAATGTGGCATTTATGTATTCAGTCTTGATGAATGTTGCAGGCTTTAAGTACTTTTTCCATCTCTAATGCAGTGCCGATTGCACATTGTTCTCTCTCTCTCTCTCTCTCTCTCTCTCTCTCTCTCTCTCTCCCCCCTCCCTCCCTCCCTCCCTCCCTCTCTCCCTCTCCCTCTCCCTCTCTCTTCATCTCCCTCTCTCTCTCTTTTTTTTTTTTTTCCTATAACCTCTGCTGTCAAGGCACTGCAGGCTGAAGGGTTGCAGGCACTGGCTAAATAGCTTTTGTGCTATAAATGGTGAAGGTGATGGGACAATGCATCATAAGCGCTGGCTGGGTCATAGAGCAGAGAGGGTGGTGGGAGCCAGTGCAGCTAAAATGGTGCAAGTCCCCCTGGCCCTGCCATTCTCTTTCCTTTATTTGGAAATCAAGTGGAAATCCCCAAGGAAAGTAAAGACATCACTGTGGAGTTCAGACAGGGATGCAACTAGGAGAAGAAAGCTCCCTGCAGGTGAATCAAGAAGACAAGTCACGTGACCATGTTCAGGACCGTGCATAGATCTGGGGAGAGTATACTGACATGAATGTCTAGCTTCTCAAGGCTGGGGTTTTTTTTCCAGTTTCTAAGTGCCCTGATGGGCTGCATTCTGATCCTTGAGGGGACCATGTACTCTGTTTGGATGAGAAGAAATACAAGGCGACAGGTCTCTGGCATCAAGGAGACGGAGCTTTAGTGAGCCAGAATGGGAGGTTCAGGCATTTCCCTGATGCTGCTGGGTGCCTCCTTTGAGGAGGGTCATAGTCAGGCTAAGAATAGACACACAGGGAAGCCAGAGTTGAGAGCTTCTTGGTGCCCATTCTGATGTGGTTTCTTAACACAAACAGGCGAGATTTACAATAGCCCGTTGCACCTTTGGGGGCTTGGGAACTGTGAGCCATTTTGGAGGGAGAAGTGTAAAAATCAACTGATAAATACGTATATTTGAATTTCAGCAGCCTTCACCAGGGAATTAATCTGCTTTGTGGGGTGCTTGGCTGTAGCTGGCAGAACATCAGAACAACATCAACCTGGTCAGGGACAAGGAAGGCAGGAATGAAAAGTGTGATGGCCTCATACAACTTGGGGGGCAGGACATAGCTTCAAATTGCCACCATGTGTTTTCAGAACTGACTCAAATTCATTGTGAGGGAGACTGTACCCAAATATAAACCAACCAACCAACCCACAATTAGATGCATAATTGTAATCTGGATGTACAGGTGACTACTTGGCCAGAAGCACCTCAGCAGAAAGGACTGACCATTAGTTTTCTGTGGTTGCATCACGGCATGTGGTGGTACTCTTCTATCTTTGTTTCCTACAGAGGGTCAGAGCAGTAGTTCCTGCCTAATGGAATGTTGAGCTGTCCTGAACTACATAGTATTTTGTTCTGAGTAGCCTCTGTTACTTTGGTAATTACAAAATTCTGTATTCATTGTACCTTTTTCCCCCATTGGTCTTTACCAACTACTTACATGGCACATTTTATTCTCTCCTTTTGGTAAATGCTATGGGCTGAGTTGTGCTGTCACGCATATTCATATATTGAAGTTCTAACCCCTAGTACCTCAGAATATGACTGTATTTAAAGACAGGGTCTTTAAAGAGGTAATTAAGATAAATTAAAGTAATACAGGAAGAGAAAATTAAGACATAGACAGGTATAGACTGAAGACCATGGGGAGACATAGGGAGAAGATGGCCATCTACAAGTCAAGGAGAAAGGCCTCAGAAGAAACAAACCCTGCTAACAACTTGACCTCAGACTCCTAGCCTCCAGAATTGTGAGAAAATAAATTTCTGTTGTTTAAGCCACCAATCCCCTATCATCTGTCCCCAGTGATCAGCATTTTAGTGAAATAAGTGCATTCTCTCAACCTGTGTTTTTGATTTTTACTTATAAGTTAGGGATCTATAAATAATATGTACAATTAAATTGTGTAGTTTGAAAAGTTCACATACATAAAACACTTCATATTGTTGTGATGTTCCATAACCTGCTTTATTTCACTCTGCATTATAGTGTTAACATGTTTTGATAAATATAGAAGTAATCTGTTCATTTTATCTGCTGCATAGTACTCCATTGTATAATTATGCCACCATTCATTTATCCTTTCCCCTACTGAAAGAATTTGGATTATTTCTACTTTTTTTTAGAGTAATGAACAGTACTGCCATGAATATTCTTACAGGTGTTTTCTGGAGCACAGTATGAGAAATCTCTAAGCCATATTCTCAGAATAGGAATTAACTGGGTCATAGCATATTTTCAACCTAACTATGTATTTTCAAATTGCTCGTCCAAATAATTATAACAGCTTCTCCTCCCAGCAACAGAGTATGAACATTCCCATTTTCCCATAACCTTACCAACACTTAGTATTCCCCGGATTTGTAATTTTCTTCTAGTCTGACAGGAGTGAATGGTGTCTTATGGTTGTTTGGAGTGCCTTCCTAACAGGCTGTTATTTATAGAGCCCTTATCAAATACCAGGTTCTGTACTATTTGTTTTAGATCTTATTTAATCTTTATAACCCTTGTATGAAGTTGGCGTGGTTACTATCACCTGTATTTTTTGCAGAGAAGGAAGCTGAAGCTTAGCATGATTAAGTAACTTGCTTAAGGCCAGACGACTACCGAGTGATTAAATAAGGATTAGAATTTATCTGATTCCAAAGCCCGTTGCATTAGTTTGGATTTCCTCAAAAGCAAGCCCTGAGACAAAGGACTTGCGTGCAGGTAGTTTATTTGGGAGCTGATTCCAGGAAGCACACATGAGATTTTAGGGCGAGTCAGAAGAGGTTAGGGGAGTCAGTACAGGGTATAGTAATAAGCAGATTGCCACTGTGGGGAATTGGGGCTCCATCTTTCTGGGCCTTTGAGGGTTGGTGCGCCTTAGAATTATCTCATCTAGTTATGAAGAACCTAAGGGTATTCCTTCTCTAATTCCCATTTCTCATTGATTGGGTTTGGTGCTGCTCTGCCTAAGGTCTGACCAAGTTCCCCCAGACCAGAGAGAGCCCTCAATCAGAGAAGCAGTGACATGTAGGTCCTTGAGAATATCCACCACGGCTGCAGGGGAACACAGTGGTGGGCCACATGTATGGGGAGTGGCATCAGTGCCCACCCTGTCTCCAGCTACACTGCCACCTGCTAAAGCAGGAGAAATCTCCACACCAGCTTCTCCCTCTCATGACCTAAGGAGAAGCAACCACATTTTAATCTCTGCAATGTGGGGTTGATTCATAATTGATGAGACTTTTCCTACAGAAGTGGATGTACAGTTTTACACTTCACCAAAATCATCTAACTTGCTGTGTGATGGATTTTTGGGGGGTCACATTTATTCTTTCTTGGTTTTAATTACTTTGTATGTGATAACAAAGCTCATCACGTACTTTTGATAAAGTGGGCGAAATGTCAATTTCCTCACTTATTTCTTGTGAAATATATAAAATAAAACTCATCTCTAACTCTGGAGTGGTTCCTATAATTATCAGGATGCATTTTTCACTCTACAAAAGCTTCAGTAAGGTCATGGATATAAAACTGGCCCATAAATACAAATTTCACCAGAAATCAGACTGGAAACAATGAAAACAAGGCAATGTGTTTAAAAGAAATAATAATAGTCGCTTAGATTTGTATAGTTCTTTGGGGTTTCAAAGCATTTTCATGTTATTTCACCAGAACTGCCTAACAAGAAAGTAATGTGTGCTGAGATCTCATTATTCCTTCTTACAGATATAAAAACAAATGCTCAGAATGGTAAGAAAGGCTTTGCCAGGGTGACTTAGTGAATTGGTGACCGTGGTTGAACTTGAGCTCTGGACTGCTAAAACCCAATCCTTTGCTGTTCACCCACATCAGTTTTTCAATATGCAGTTTATAGACAACCTGCACCAAAATTGCCAGGTTTATTTTTTAAATGGCCAAGTCCTAAGCCTTACCTCAGAGGACAGGTGTCTGTTCCAATTGCCTGGATACCCATTTGCAAAGGTGAAAGACATTTTGCTGAACACGTGTGTTGACCCTTGGATGTCATGATGATCATGATATCCTCACCACCCCTAGAGATGGTCTGGGGAGCATACAAGCCACCCACGATCTACTCCTCAGGCTCAGGCAGTGTCTTCACACAACCAGACAACCCTGATTTTCACAGCAAAATGTTTTTATGCCCACCCATAGTGGTGGTCATCGTGTCGATGTGAAGAAGCCAGAATTGCCCCAGGAGAAAGAATATATTTGTGGTCATCCTTTCCTTGCCAATAATATTTTTAAACAAAACAGATTTACCCCCAGACATACAGACAGGCTGATTCATGCAATCTGGATAACCTTTTTTCTTCTCTCTCTCTCTTAAAAAATTAACAAATGAGCCCCAAAAGCATGTCAAAGAATGACTTGTTGTGGCATTGACGAAGTGTCACTTAAGCGAGTTTTAAATACTTCCTGTAAATCTTCTAGTGTTTTAAGAGGCCAAACTGTTCAGTTTTATTTTCTCTGCCTATCAGAACTCCACTGCGGTCAACATGTTCTTTAAAACCTTTGAGGGTAGCCTGAACTGAGTTCTGCACCATCAAAATGAACCAGAGATGAGATACTCATTATACTCCCTTGATTTCCAGGATTATTGCCAGAGGCTGTGGCAGCTGTCCAGTTGAGAGGTGATTGGGGTTTAGACACTGAGGAGGCAGTGGGGGTGGCCAGAAGGAATTTGATCCATATACATTTTGGAAGTAGAGCCAACAGGATTTCCTGATGGATTGAGTGTGAGGCAGAAGAGAAAAGGAAGGTCAAGGATGACTCCCAAGTTTTCTCCCTGAGCCACTGAAATGATGAAACTGCAGTGAACTGAGATGGAAGAGGCCATGGGTGATGCAAGTTTTGTGAGTAAGATCAGTTTGAGACGTTTTAGGTTTGAGACAGCTCTTTGACATCCACATGGAGATGTCAGTCAACTCTTGGATATATGTATCTGGACTTTGGGAGACAAGTCAGGACTGAAGATATAAATTGGGGAATCATCAACATAGAATTCAAATTGAAAGCCGTAGGACTAGAACTCACTGAGAGGGTGAGTTATAGAATGAGAAGAGGAACCAGGACTAAGCCCTGGGGTACTTAGCAGAGGTCAGGAAGACCAGCCAGCCACATTGACTTGGAAGAAACAAACAGCGAGATGTGTGGTATTTTGAATGTCAAGGAATAATGAATATTGAGGCAGAACAAATGACTTCCTGTCAAATTCTGCCGATAATTGGCCACTGGATTTAGTAACACGGAAGTCATAGGTGACCTTTCAAGAGTAGTCTCTATGGATGAGAGAGGGAAAAGCCAGCTTGGAATGTGCTGAAGAGATGAGAGAGGAGAGGAACTGGTGCCTGCATTAACTTGCCTTCTATTTAACATCTCACTCGCACCATTAACTCCAGAGGGTTGCCCCTCTGTCATGCTAGTCCAGCATCTTGGGCACATGGTCCTAAGACCACGAATTTAACCAGTTGGATAGAATGCCAACAACCTGCAAAGGACTCAGAATGACCAGTTTTTACCAGCCTGACAACTTGTAGCCAGCATCTAGAAGTGCTTCCCTCTGTTGTGGGGAAGATGATTATAATTGGTCCCAAAATAGCCTATTCGGCACCCAGCACAGTGCCTCATACATAGTAAGTATTTAATAGCTTTTTTGTGGTCTGAATGGATTTGTAAGAGAATGAATGTGCTTGGGTATATTTGGAGCAAATTATCTATGTTTGGTCAATTTTCTTTTTCAAATAAAAGATCTACAAATGATTGCTAGCAAAAATAAATAAATAAAGCCAGGGTGGGGAAAAAAAAAAAAAACCTGTTAGAGACAAACACATTGTGTCCTGAAAGATCTATTCTGTCCTGCCAGCAGTCTCATTGGCTGTGATTTGTATATTAAGAAGATTTTAATTGCTCAGGTAAGTGCCTGCACCTGCTAAGACATTGTGTATTAGAGCACTTTATTCTAATCTTTTACAATACAGGGCACACTTCACCCATAAAATTATTCTCTGCACAATTATCACTCCGTTTTGCTGAGGTAGAAAGTGCAACTTAACACTTTGGGTTTCACGCATTATTATTAAAATCATGGAAATTAGGATCATTGGGTAAAGCTTGTGCAGTTAACTGCTGAATTGCCCCCGTCCTTTCTGCTCCTCCTTTGCTTGCACCAATGAGCAGGATTTGAGTGAGTTTGTAGTTATCTGCAAGCACTGGGGGCTGGATTGTTTTCAACCCAAAAGGTGTTATAAACTCCCGGCAGAGCTTTTCTGCTGGGGCTCAGGGAACATGTGAGCTAGCTGGTTTTCTCCTTTATTTTTTTTTTTAATATATATATATATTTCTGATTAGAAAAGAAAAATTAAAAATACCTACATGTAGAAAGTATTGGAAAGTTTAGAAAATACAGGGAAAAACACACAAAAATTCATAATCAGTCATTGACGTGATTTTGATATGCTTTCTTCCCGTTTATATATAAATATAGAGAATACCTAAAGCACAAACACACACTCTCACACATCCACAGAAGCGCACAATTTCAGGTTGGAATAGAAGCAAAAGAGTGGTTACATTTTTCTTTTCCTAAGATAAACTACAGCAGAGGTTGGCAAACTACAGCCTGCAGGCCATCCTGCCTGTTATCATAAATAAAGTTTTATTGAACACAGGCATGCCCCTTTGTTTATGTACCATCTATGGCTGCTTTCATGCTACAACAGTAGGTGGAGGTGAGCAGTTGCAAAAGAGACTGTGTGGCCCACAAAGCCTAAAATGTGTACTATTGGCCCTTAATGGAAAAAGGTCTGTTGACCCTGAATTACTACGGCAATATTTTGCCACATACCTTGCCCTGACAACCAGGTGCCTTGTTGCTGATGTTGCTACAATGTCACTTCAATGATTGCATTATCAGTTTCTTTGGTGGCAGCACTTAGATACTGTGTCTTAGTTGTGGTGTGGTTTGACCCAGCTCATCTATATTACATACCCACCTTAGGGTGATGTCTCATTTCTTCACCCGTTTTTTTACCCCAGTTTCCTGGGGTTTGTTAGTGCCCTGACTGCTGTGCTCCCAATAGTGTTCATCTGGGGATGATGCCAGACCCTGCCTTCTCCTTTCCCTAGAACTTCAATTATCAAACTTCAGTGTACCTTAATATGCACCCCTAAAGATCCTGAGTCAGTGGGTCCAGGATGGAGTGTGGGAATCTGTATTTCACACAAACATCCCTTGGCAATTCTGATGTAGGTGGTTTATGCAACCTCATCTGGAAAATATTGCCTGAGGCTATTTCTCTTCTCTCCACCTGCCCTACCAAAGTTATCTGCACTCCCTTCCAACCATGTAGGGTTTTGATCTTGGTTAGGAATTGAAAAATCCATTAGGAGTTAGAAGGTTAACATGTAGCAGTTTCCAGGCAGTATGCTCTCATTGCATTATGACTTCCGGGAGGCAAAGCCTTAACTGAGAGAAGTAGTTTTTCTGAAAATTTCAAATCAGTGGTATGTCAACATAGGAGAAGTCTAGACAAGTGGGTCTTTAGATGTCCCTAAAGCATGATCATGAAATTTGTACTTGGGCCAACCCCGTTGAACACTGACTGTTTAATAAGCGCTATATAAATTTGTGAGCTGTTCTAGATACTAAGCAAACAAAACAAAGCAGCGAGTTGACACATAAGGCAAATCTTCATTGGTCAGAAGTAGTTAATGTTCCTCTTACTTTCTGTGGTTCATATTTTCTTTCATTTCATCCATTAGCTTCTATTTTTCAACAATGACACCCTCAAAACCTCTTTGGACACAATACAGACTCTGTGTGAACACTGATTTGTAGTTATAACAGTGTTATTTGGATTACTAAGGGAATAACTTTTTCTTTATCAAAAGCCTAAATAAGTTTCCTGTTTGAAAGTTTCATTTCTGTGCATTGACCACAAGTATTAAATGAAATAGTTTCTTTTCTTCTCTAACTCATGAGCATGTCTTTAATATCTATTATAGATTTGTAAGGACTATAAGTCCTCAGGTTAATATGTCATTTTCACCATTCCCCTTTCCTTAGGCAGCATAGCCCTGTAAAGCAGTCATTTGAACAATTACTATTTTTTGAGAACCTGATTATACCCAGTACTGGTTTAGGCATAATGGGGGAATACAGATGTGCCACAAAGCATAGTTTCAGTTCTAGAATTGCTTATAATATGATTAGTAAGAAAGATAATTAGGTAACTTACAATTGGGGCACAATTCAGGGCATAGAATTAGACCCTTGGTGTTCAATGTTTTAACATTAATCATTCAAACAATAAATATTTATTGAACACTTACTATGCGTAGGTACTATACTAGTAGTGAACAAGAGAGGCAAAATATAAGTTCCCTTGCTCTTAGGGAGCTTATATTCTAGTGGAGATGACAGAAAATAAACCATAGTATGGGAGTCATAAATGCTCAGGAGCACAAGAATAAAGCAGAAAAGGGGGTCAGAGAATGTGTCTTCAGGGGTTAGAGGAAGGGATGGCGGTCAATCTATTTGTAAGCTACTCTAAAGGCTCAAAAATTGAATCTCATGAACTTTGAGATCAATGCTTAGATCCTAGCCTTTAATGCTCCTAACTCAGCATCTCAAGGCTGCTGTGTTCTGGAATCCTCTTCAAGCAGGCAGAAATTCTAATCAAGATAAAAATCCTTATTTCTTTACAAAACATAGTCTTAAAAGAGAAGGTATAATTCAATGACATAAAGACATATGGGAATTTATGAATATAAGTACATATCTCAGTTCTGGGAGAAAGGTCTGGCGGCTTTTCTGGCCAGATTTTTGCATGTTTTGCTCCTTATCGTCTGATCTCAGCTCCTGGGGGAGGTCTCTCCTGACCACCCACCTAAATCATTCCCATCACCACATACCTGATGCCACTTAGTTTTTTTTCACAGCACTTATAACTAATTGAGATATATATATATATATATATATATATATATATATATATGTACGCACACCTGATAATTGATATCTTTCTTACTAGGAAGTCCCCAAGAAACTAAGGAATTTCTTTGTTTTGGCCCTGGCATAAAGTAAGTTCTCAAAACACATTTGTTGAATGAAAGAAGACTGCCAAGAGTTAGCTATATCCAACCACAGGCAAGAGAGAGAAATATCTTCCCAACCATTTTACCCTTAAAAAATTATCTCAACCTAATTTAAGATTCTAGTTCACTTTTTAAAAAAAAATAAGTAACTTACTTTAGTTGCAGTAATTCACTAATTTGGAATAATCCCAAATAAGACACTTCTTATTAGTGACATTTTAAAATTATCTAGTTTCCAGACAGATAAATATACTTTCATTTTATGAGCCCATTGTAGAAAAAGCTGTACTTAGGCGAAATTCCCCATTTTCCTAAAAACTAAGTTGCTTGCATCTTTTTTCCACTTAAATGTACCTTGCAAATGATTGTTTCCCTTTAAGTAGCCCAATTTTATGTATATCATTTGAAACAATTGTTTTTCTATACTATGAAACAATTGAAGCAAATGGAGAAGTATACAGAATAATATAATATGCATCTGTGTGCTCACCAACCAGCTTTGTCAACTCTTAACATTTTTCCATATTTGTTTCATATCTATATTTTAGATAAATAAGCATTTCAAATACAGTTGAAACCCCTTGAGTAATTCTTTTTTCTCATTCCATTCTCCCCTTTCCAGAGGTCATAATGATCTCGATTTGGTATTTAATCTCTCCATGCTTGTTTTTTTTTGTTGTTCTGTTTTGTTTTTATAAGTTTATACATATATGTGATTTCATAAGCATGATATAGTTGTATATATTACTATATAAATATTATACTACCTGTATTACTCGGCAACTTGTGATTTTTACTCAGCGTGGTAATTTGATATTTTTCCATTTTGATGCATTCTGATAAGCTAGAGCTTATAAGCTACTCTGTGCAGTGCCCCATTTACCGTACGATGCCATACTGGGTACGCGTGCCAGTTTATACTCCCACTGTAGTAAATACTCGAAAGCTGTCAGTTCACATTCTCACCAATACTTAGTATTACTGGATTTTCTTTTCATCTTTGCCCTTCTCATGGGTAAAAATTGTTCCATTGTTGTTTTGCCATGCATGTTTCTAATCGATAGTACAGTAGAACATCATTTTTTAGTTTTACTGGACTTTTAGATTTGCCTTCTGTCATTGCCTGTTCATATCCTTTGCCCATTTTTCTTTAGGTGATTTATCTTTGTTTTTTAAAAAGTTGATTCATAAAGGTTCTTTGCATTCTATCTACCAAAACTTTTTGGTTACTTGATACAGGTGCCACTATCCAGTCTGTGGTTTATCTTTTTACTTTTTTTTTCTGGCTGCGCCGTGTAGCATGCAGGATCTTAGTTCCCAAAACCTGTGTCCCTTGCAATGGAAGCTTGGAGTCTTAACCACTGGACTGCCAGGGAAGTCCCTCTTTTTTACTTGTTTATGTCATATTGTGCTATACAGAGATATTTAATTTTAATTAAGTATTCAAATGTATCAGTTATTTTATAATTTATGTTTATTATGTCTTGTTTACGAAATTCTTCCTTACCCTGAGGCCATAAAATTTTATCTTACATGCTCTTCTGAAAGGTTTAATATTTTATTTTATACATTAAAACTTTTCATATACATGGCTATATATTCATGTATGATATTAAGCTGGGATCCAACTTTGTTTCCATACAGATACATAGTTTTTCCCTACCATCTACTGAATAACACATTCTCTCCCCACTGACTGTAATGACACCTCTGTTATATACTGATTTTTCATAATAGTTTTGTTCCATTTCTGATGTCTCTATTTGGTTCTCCTTGTGTTTTTGTTTATCTGTGCTCCAAAACATGCTGTCAGTTATCATACTGAGGATAGCATGGTATGTTCAAAGGTTAACTACCTGTGTTTGAATCTCATCTCTACCATATCCTAGTGTATGACCTTGTGCACACTATTTAGTCTCTCTGTGCTTCGGTTTCCTATCTGTAAAATGAAATTAATAATGGTAATTAACAAATGGTTGTTCTGGCAATTAAGTTATCAAATTATTATAAAACCCTCGGGACATTATATGACACAGAAAAGCAGTTAAAACTGTGCAGTCGTGTTACTACTACTACTATACATGAAAATAAGTCTTGATATTTTGATACTTGATCTTTTTTCTCAAAAGTTGTCAAAGTTACTGTCTTTTGCTCTTGCATATAAATTTTAGGATCGACTTGCCATGTTTCAAAAAATAACCTAGTAGGATTGGAATTGGAATTGTTTTACTTTTTGGATTAACTTGTGAAGAATTGGCATTTTATGTTACTGAGTCTACCCATCCCTGAACATAGTATATATTTTCATTTAATTAAGTCCTTTATGATTTTCAGTACATTTAGGTAATTAATATTCTTTATGAGAGTCTTACATAACTTTTGTTAGGTTTAGTAGCATCTTTGAAATTTGTATTTCCCAGTTATTTCAGGTATATCAGAACTGTATTTCTGGTATATAGATTTTCTGATGTTAACCATCCTTGCTTATCCAAAGTTTACAGTGATGTATTTTTTTTAATTTTTACTTTCATGCCTTCAGTTTGCTAGTATTTTATTTATAGTGTTCACATCAATTTATAGATTTTTATTTTCATATTTGACATTGTCCTCTGTTTTCTTTACTCATATCGCCTTAGGGTTTTTTTTTTTTAAGGTTACCAAGTGAGTTGCAGAGCAGGGGGTCTTTATCTGTTTTCTGGAAGAACATGTGTACATTTGGCAGTATCTATTTTCGAAGAATAGACATAGTAGATCTATAAGATATCTAGGTCTAGTGTTTTTGGTGTTTTTTTTTTTTGTAGATAGACGTTTTGTATTACTTATTCAATTTAAAAAAAATTATGAGTCTATTAAGGTTTTAATCTCCTGAGCCAGTTTATTATACTTAAAAATATTCATTTTGTCTAATTTTTCAAATATATTGACAGTCTCAATGTTTATATTTTCTATGATTATGATTAAGAACATAATCTATAATGTGAACATAATCTGACTATGCTCACCTTTTAATTTCTGTTTAATTTTGTTGATCTCTATAGTTTCTTTGTCTTTTGTTACTCTGTTTTCATTATTATTTTATTCCTTCTTTCTTTGGTATTGTTCTGTTCTTTCTCTTTCTTAAGTCGAAATCTTGGTTTCTTCTTTCCTATTATAGACACGTAATGCTATAAATTTTCATTTAGTCCAGTTTTTGCTGTATCCCACCACTTTTATTATGCAAAATTTCAGTTTTCATTATTTCAAGTATTTTTTAACTTCAAGCATGATTTCCTCCTTGAACCATGAATTAGCTCCATATGTTTATGTTATTTAAAATATTTTAAAGTACTTTGATATTGATATCTTGCTTAATTAAATATAGCTTTAAATATGGCTATACACCATTCTTTTGTAGTGATTAGATTCTTTAGTATTTATTGAGTTTTGCTTTGTGCTTTTATACATGGTAAATTTTGGCAAATTTATAGCTGTTGGACACAGCGTTCTATTAATGTTCATCAATTCAAATTTACTGTTTGCTCAAATCTTATGTCAGTTATGTATATCAAATCTTATGTATAATTAATTCATGTGGCAAGTAGAATCTTAGGATGGCCCAAAGACTCCAAGCCTCTATTTTATACAACTTCCTTTTGAGTGTGAGTAGAACTTGTGATAAGATTTCACTCTCTTGATTAGGTTACTAACGAGTTGATTCATTAATCAAAAGGGAAGTGGCTAGTACTTGAACTTGATCTCTAGGAGCTGAGAGCAATCCCTTCCTAATAAACTACAAGAAAACAGGGACCTCAGTCCTCTAGCCATAAGGGACTAGATTCTGCCAACTAACTGAGTGAGCTTGGAATAGGTCCCTAGGCTCCAGATGAGAATGCAGCCCAGCTGACACCTTGATTTCAGTCTTGTGAGACCCTGAGCAGAGAATACAGAATTCTCACCTACAGAAATGGTGAGATAATAAATGGCTGTTATTTTAAGTGCCAAAATTTATGACAGTCTATTACAAAGCAAGAAAACAATGATGCTATATTTTTATATTTGATTTAGCAATTATTAAGGAAGATGTATCAAGACATTATATTATGATTATGCTTGTTAATTTATAGTAATTCTGCCCATTTTCACTTTTTCTAATTTAAGTCCATAATACTTGGTCTATATAAGTTCAAAATGCCTGCTTTTGGAAATTAATATGTAATGAGTCTCCTTTATTACTAATTATGTTTCTTACAAAACTTATTTTGTCTGATATTAAAATACTTATACCATATAACATTTGCATAATATTTTCCTGGTATCGTTTTTAATCCCCTTATTTTCAATCTTTCATTTATGTTTTTAGAAATGTCTTTAGTGAACAGCATATAGCTGGAGTTTAAATTTTTAGTTTAAGACTTTATATTTAAATAGTGAGTTTTATCTGTACATTTACTGTGGTGACTAATTTATTTTGATTTCTTTCTGTCATCTTATTTATCATGTCTTTTTATTTTTTAAAAAGCTGTTCTGTCTTATATTACTTGATCAAGTTGCCGCCTCTCCCCCATTATATTAGTTTAAGAGTTATGCATTATATTTTCATTCTTCTGGTGGTTACTTTTTAAATTTAACAGGCATCTTTTACTTAGCAAACTTTAAAATGAATCAGTGTTTTTACACTTCAAAAAAGTATCTTAGCCTTCTAAAGATCTTTCTGTTTCCATTTATCTTGTATATTATGTCATATTTTAGTTCTGCCTTATTTTTATAGCATTCCAATTAATCATTTTTATAAATATTGACCAATGCAGCCAATGCTTATTTATTACTCATATTTTCTTTCTCTTAATTGTTTTTCATCTTAAACCTTAATTCTGTGTTCAATTCCTTCTTCCTGATGAATATTCTTTAGTAGTTCTATCAGTATGCTCTTAGTATTTGCCTGAAATATGATAGTTTAATTGGGTATAGAATTATAATTTGACAACTTTTTCCTCTCAGCACTTAGTAACCGCTATTCTATTATTTCCAGTTTGTTTGATCTGGAGAAACCTTTGACACTCTACCTAATGATAGGTAGGGTCTATGACTCTTCGCCTTGAATCTTAATGGTCACTGTGACTGTTTGATTAATGGAATATGGTGAAAGTGACACCTTGCCAATATGTGGGCCTAGGCCTTGAAAGGTTGGCAGTTTCCATTTCTTTCCTCAGAGAATTCTCACTCTTGGGGAAGCAAACTTCCATCTAAGAAATTTGATACTGTATGCTGTGAGGAAGCCCATGTGAGTCACATGAAAAATTGCATAGACCCAGTCATCTCAGGCCAGGTGACAACCAGGGGTAAAAAAGCCATCTTGAACATTTAATCCCCTGCTGATGTGATGTAGAGAAGATCTAAGGCCACAAGCATAAGGCCCCAATCTCATTGGCCCAATCTTTTCCAGCTGTTCAAGATACCCTAGCTGAGGCCTGAACCATTGTGGGGCAGGGAATAGCTGTCCATAATGTGCTCTGCTCAAATCCTGATCCATAAAACCATGAGCATAACAGAGTGGTGGTTGTTTTACATGATTTGAGGTGATTTGTTACAAATTAATAGGTATCTGGAATATCTGAAATTAGCATTTTCTCTTTACAATATTTAGATCATATTGGGAAATTATACATTAATTAGTATGAAGTATTGTTTAATGTTTATCTTCCCCCAAAGAGTAGATTCTATGAAAGTAAAAAATACTTTGTTTTATACTTTATTCTCAGGGTATAGCCTATATAGGTGCTCAATAAATATTTGGTGAATGAATAAATATTTTGAAAATTTTATAATTCTTAATTTTTGTACTAATTATTCTTTATTATGAAGTCTTTTCAAAAATTATTTTTACAGTGTTATCTGGGCTTCTATAATCCACTAAGAAAAATCAATTAAAATAATAGATGGAAAAAGCTCCAAAAATTCAATTTAATATGCAGGTGCAAAATCAATTTCTTCTTATGTTTATAAGGCTTAGTTGCACCTTCCATACTGATGATTTTACTGGCCATAGAGGCCGGAAATAGTCAATGAACAAAATAAGCTAGATTGAGCAGATGAGTACACATTGAAAAGTTTAGACTTTAAATTTAAAGATTACTTAATCACTTTTATTTTAAAATCTGGGAAACATCAGAATGCTTCCCTGAAATGGGCCCTGGCTCCTCTATGTAGGATGTGACAATGTGGCTACTTCACGGTTTCCTGACATCTGTTGCTTCATGGACAGCTGTTGGAAGTATGATCTGTATAGTCTCCTTGTCACTTGGTTATTTCTGCTTTCACCCTCCAAAGATAAATAATTCCTTTGTAATGAGAGCCTCTTGAAATAGAGTTTGGGGAAAGAACTGTTTGATTATTTTTTCAGACCCCACTATGTCCTAGAAATTAAAGTCAGCTTATATAGACACATAAAATAAAATAACAAGATACATTTAAAAGATAGAGAAAGGAGAAAAGGAAGAAAGTAGAAGAGGAAAATAAAGGGCAATAAAATGGTCCTGATGTAAGATTCAGAAAACTCAAACCATAATGACTTTTCTTCTGGTGTTTGGCGGGCCAACATTTGTCCCTAAGCATCACAAGAAAGGGGAAGCTGGTCAGTTATGTGGTTCAAAGTGTCCACAATATGAATGTAAACCAATTTTTCAGAAGTACAGTTTCCAATAGTTTTTCTTGGTTCCCATACCATACAGTAATTTTCCTCAGGTTTTTCATAAAGAGGACCCAAAAGGAGGAACAGAATAGTTTCCACTGAACTGTACTTTAGACAGCATGTAGGAGAGGCTATAAGCAATTGAAGAATTCAGAAGAGAATAGATTGCTTTCATATTTGTATTCCTACTAACAGTGGCAGGCAAATAGTAGAAGCTTATAAATATTCCTTACTTGTATGCAAAAAAGAAGAGAAAGAATTTGTGATATATTGATCATCTTTAACAGAAAGTTCTCTGAAAGAGAAACTTTCTTCCAAGGACCTGATGTGACATCTGGCACCACTTCCATCACCATTCATACCAGGGTTGCTATGGAAAGAGCATCCTGTCTTGAGGACAGTGATGGGCACCACTGAGAGTTAAGTAAATATTAATTGCGTAGAATTGAGAATGCTATTGTGGGTTTAGATGTCTTGGAGGAAATGTCTGTGTAGCTTCTGTAATGGTCATTGAGGTCCTGAGAACTTGGGAGGCAAACAGTAATAGCTGGTACTGTGAACTTATATCACCTCCCTACTACACAGGGCAACTGGCCATTCTTCTTACTTTATGCCTTTG
The DNA here is from genome assembly GCF_949774975.1 of Lagenorhynchus albirostris. NCBI lineage: Eukaryota > Metazoa > Chordata > Mammalia > Artiodactyla > Delphinidae > Lagenorhynchus > Lagenorhynchus albirostris. Next base: position 39,182,865 of record NC_083107.1, read on the forward strand.
GTCTTCTAATTCCCTCACTTTGAGCTCTGTTTAATAGTATAAAATTTCAGGACTGACCTTTTTTTCCTACTTCTTCATTTTCTGGATTAAATCATAAAATATATATCTATATTCAGTCAATATTAAAGCTTACTTTTGCCGTAGTTTTCTTCTCTTTACCAACCTTTATGTACACCAAACAATAATTATACTGTGGCCTGAAAGACCACAGTATCACTGTATGGGTTAAAGTCAGAGTAGAAAAAGGGGGGTGCATAACAATGAGGCTATAGTATTCTTTCCTGTGTTGCAACTGTCCACCTAGGTTATGTGAGAAGGCCCAAAGGTGAAGCCAAGTCACAAAAATAGGTTGCTTTATTACACACTGCTCCACCCTCGGAAGCATATTGCTTCAATTAGAACAATGCTACACAATTTGTGTTGGTAAAGAATGATACAGTCTATCCCTCTATTTTCTTTGGTTAGCATTTTCTTTACTTGGAAAAGTAGTCCCTATGTGAAAAAGCAGGAAACAAAGCACCCTCATTTGGACTTTACTTTTAACCCTGCCAGTGAAACACCAAAATATTGCAGTGGGCAAGTCTCCCATGATGGCCTTTCCACCTCCACTACTCCAGCCATTTGGCCATTGAAGTGGAGACTCCTGTTGATTTTCTTCCTGCTTTTTATTAAACCTCAGAATATGCTTTTTAAAGAGCTGGTTAACATTTCTGTGCCAAAACAGAACACCTGTACAGTAAAAGAGAGAGAAAGAGAAGTAGGGAATGCAGACCTTTGCTGCTGCTCCACCGACTGTGTAGCAGATATTGAGAAAGTCCAACAAGCTCACTTTGGGTTGTCAGAAGGGAAACCATGCATGGTAATCCTCCAGTGAGCAGAGTGTTAAGGAGGTCACCAGACCAACCCATGTTTGAGAAAACTCACAATCTCCCAGGCATCATGATGACAGACCCACAACACATGTGCAGCCCTTGCCCAGTGGAAATCTGTTGCCATTGAAACACTTATATTTGGCAAGCCCTGAAAGTGGAGTTTTATGTCCTTTCACATATATGTAGCTACCAAACTATAGGGGAGGAAATAGCTTGGAGGAGGCCAGAAGTGATCTTCATTCTATTTTGCTTTTTTGAGCAGTTGCCTCCACCTTGGCTGTCCTTGTGCACACAGAGGGAGGTCAAGGAGCTAGGGCAGCTGGCGTTTCTGTAGACCAACAGCACAGCTCTGGCCAGATGACTCAGCAAACCTTTCTGCAGTGAATTGATGATCAATAAGTTATACTTGCTTGTGAAACTACAGAATCTGAAGAGAATGAGAAAATTGAGAGAAAGACGTAGCAGCTGAGCTCATATTCTTGCTTGGCCTACAGTTAATGGGAAAAAGTACCTACAGGAGGAATGGCTAAGAAAAGGTGGGCTTCAGGTAATCAGGGCTGTTTGGGTGTTCCACAAGCCATATATAAAAGTATAAAAGAAATGGAGGGCTTCCCTGGTGGCGCAGTGGTTAAGAGTCTGCCTGCCGATGCAGGGAACACGGGTTTGTGCCCCAGTCCGGGAAGATCCCACATGCCGTGGAGCGGCTGGGCCCGTGAGCCATGGCCACTGAGCCTGCGCGTCCGGAGCCTGTGCTCCGCAACCGGAGAGGCCACAACAGTGAGAGGCCCGCGTACCGCAGGAAAAAAAAAAAAAAAAGAAATAGACCTACATACATATGGACACCTAGTTTTTGACAAAGGTACACAGGGAATTCGGTAGAAAAGGATAGTCAAATGGTGATGTAATATTCATATGCAGAAAAAAAGAACTTTGATCCATACCCTACAACATATGCAAATATTAACTCCAAATAGATGATGTAAAACATAAAGCTATAAAAGTTCTAGAAGAAAATCTTTGTGATCTTGGTTTAGAACAGAATTTCTTAGAATACCAAAAGCATGATTCAGAAAAGGACAAATTGATAAATTGGACTCTATCAAAACAACAAGAACAAGGAAAAAGAATCCTGCTCTTTGGAGGACACTATTATTAACATTGAATATCCATCAGTAGGTGAGTGGATAAACAATTGTGGTATATCCATACAGTGGATCAGTAAAAAGGAATGAACTATTGATGCATGGTGCAACATAGATGAATCTCAAAATAATTATGCTAAGTTTAAAAAGCCAGACAAAAAGAGTATATACTAAATGATTCTTAAAAATGCAAACTAATCTCTAGTGACAGAAATCAGATGAATGGTTTCTGGAGATTGGGGTGGGTATGGATGAGGTAGAAGGGAAGGATTATAAAAGGGCCTGAGGAAACTTGGGAGTGATGGATACATTCATTAACTTGGTCATAGCAATGGTTTTTCAGGAGTATATAGATGTCAAAGCTTATCAAATAGTACATTTTAAAGATATGTACTTTTTATATGTCAACTATATCTTAATAAAAAGATTGTAAATATAGATGCATACCTAGAGGTAGTCTAATTGTAATTACTGTAATTAGACAAAGACATTTTTAAAATCTATGATTAATATATTCAAGAAAATAGATGACATAATGGAGATTTTCACTGAAATGGAATATAAAAGAAAGTACCAAGTAGAAATCTAAAAACTGATAAATGTATTTTCTAAAATTAAAAACTCAAGAGTTAGGTTTAACAGATGACTAGACAAATCAGAGGAGAGGATTAATCAATGGGAACATAAGTTATGCATTGGTTATTTATTTCATAATAAACAACCAAAAAGCATATTAAACATTTCGTTTTGTTCATTGGTCTGAAGCTCATATAAGGCAACTCTGTTTTAAATTACAGTTTCTGGGGTGCTCTGCTTCAGGCTGCAGGTTTGTGATTGGCTAGATTCCCTGAACTCCATGTGCCCATGTGGAGGGGAAAGCAGCTTTAGGCAAAGGAATTTTAAAATTTAGATAAAATGGACAGTTTCCTAGAACAACACAGTTATCAAGTTACCAAAACTGACAAAAGAAGAAATTTTAAAGTCTGAATAATACTAGATCTATTATAGAACTTGAATATATAGTTGAAAACAGTCTCAGACAAAGATCTAGGTTCAAATGGCTTTTGGGTGAAGTCTATCAATTGTTTAAAGAAGAAATAAAATCAATCTTACATCAATTCTTTAGAACAATAGGAAAAAATGGGATATTTCCCAACCCATTGTGAGCTCAACATAAACTTGGTAAGAACATTATAGACCAGTTTATCTCTTGGACAATGATGCAGAACTTCTAAAAAGTGTTAGCAAGTTGAATAATATATAAAAAGGAAAATGCATCACAGCTAACTTGGGTTTATCTTAAGAAAATAATGTTGGTTTATCAATTGAAAAATCAATGTTAAGTCACTGCATTAAGAGAACAAATGAGAAAAATCATATGCTCACTTTAATAGATGCAGACATAGCATTAGAAAAAAATCTAGTTAACCATTCATGATAATAAAAGAACTTTTCCTTAATCTAGTAAAGAGTATCTACAAAACATCTACACTCTTCATACTTAATGGTGAAATATTACAAGATTTCCCCTGAGATTGGGAATGAGACAAGGAGGTCTGTTCTGACCAATTTGATTCAACGTTGTACTGGAAAACCTAGCCAGCACAACAGGGCAAGAAATAAAAGGCATAATAGTTTGGAAATAAAAAATAAAACTGTCATTATTCACAGGTTACATGATCTTGCATGTAGAAAATCTAAAAGAACGGAAGATAACTTACTAATTCTAATAAGTGAACATAGCAGAAATCAATTGAGTTTTACATGCAATGTAATAAACCTTCACAGTTCATAAAGTTTAGAATGATAAATGTATGTATGGTTACTGTACAAAAATGTTGGAATCAGATGCCAGTGATCTCTGAGGTTAAGGTTTTCTCGCATGGATTTTTGAAAGACTCTTAATTGTCAAATCCCAAGCAAATGGTAACAAACTATTAGAAAGTAAAATTTAAAGAATGATGCCACTTAAGATAGCATCAAAAGATCAATTGTTTAGCAATAAGTCTGCCAAGAATTTGCAATGCTCCTATGAAGAACACTCTAAAATATTACTGAGAAATTAAATAAAACCTATCATATTCTTGGATTAGCAGACTCAACATTATAAAGATGTCAGTTCTTCCCATGGATTAACCTATGGATTCAGTGCCATGCCAATAAAAATCCCAACAGATTTGTTAATGGAAATTGATAAGCTGATTGTAAAATTTCTATGGTAATGCACGTGGAAAGAATAGCCAAGAAAATAATGAAGAAGTTGGAGGATTTATACTATCAGATATTAAAAGTTATTATTCTTACTATAAAACGCAGGTGCTACTGCAATGCAATGGGGAAAATAATTGTCATTTCAATAATTGGTAGTGGGTCATTTGGATATCCATAAGGGAAAAAAAATGAATCTTGACTCCTACATCACACTATACACACAAATCAATTCCAGGTGCGTTGCAGATTTAAATGTGAAATGTAAAATTTTTCAAAGATAACATAGGAGAATTTCTTCATGAACTTGTAGTGGATAGGCAAAAATTAATTGAGAATTTTGTACTCAGCTCCACTGAGCAAGAAACAAGCTCAAAAGGGTGAAACAAGCTATAAACTAGGCTATTCAACTGACCATCTCACTTCAAGCCCTGCATCTTGATTTTCAATGGAGTCCACTTTTACAGACGTCTTTCTATAACAGTATCTAAGATGTTTCGGGGACTTTATAAAGACAATAAAAGGAAAAATTGGGAATGCATGTGGAAACCCTGAACTTTATTTTGTTTACTATGTAGTAAATGTAAGAATGAATCCATACATCAAACTACAAACAATATTCAGGGCTATGAAATTTATTTCCAAATCTATCTCCAAGGGTTTAATGAAAACTCTGGCCAGCTGAAGCTAAAGGCTTTTCTGTCTTTTCCACTGTGATTTAGATTTCTCCTCTTTTATCACTCAGGTCCTGCTAATGTTTTGTATTCCATGCCACGCTGGAGGGATTGGTTATGGTGATAGCTGCCAATACAACCACTCTGCCAAAGCAATAGAAAGTATGATAGGAGCATGGGCTTTGGAGTCAGACTAATTTCTCTGGAATCCCACCATAGATGCTTGCTGTCTAAACTTGGGCAATCTAGTACATCTCTCTGAGGCTGTTTCTCCAGCTGAGGAATCAGATGAGATATTCATAAGGCTATTGTGAGGAATAAATGAAGATGGAATGTCCAGTTCATAATAGTTGCTCAAAAATGGAAGCTGATTTTCCACTTCTTCTTGGTAAGAGTCATTGCTAACTGCAAGGAATACTTCATCTCTGAAACAGTAGTGGCTCAAATTTAGATTTCAAATAGAAGTTTGTATCCACAGATTTCTAAAGAAGCCTTTGCTTTTATTAAACTTGTTCCACAAATTGTGTATGGTCAGTTACTTTGGAGGTACTTTCTTTACATTTCCCCTTGTATCTACAGCTTGTGTTTTCTCTCACCCCTTCTCCTGTGCCCAGCCCCCATGGTACAAAGTAGAGGGTTTATCTGATCCAAGGTTTCTGTTGTTGTTGTTTGTTTTGTTTTTTTTTACTGAGAAGGACAAGTCCTAGGTTGGATCAGAAGTGAAAATGGGTTTTCCATTGTGCAGAAGTGATGAGTCCCATGGTATTTTCACACAACTCCCTCGCTGCAGCAGGAGTCAGAGTTCTACTGTTTGGAAACATATGGCACAAATTATGCCATAGGCCAATTATATGCAGAATTGTGCCTTTCCTTATAGGTCTTCGTCACAGGTCCTTCTTGTTTTACTTGCAGACACTGGCATGTATTACAGGGGTTGAAATCCTTCCTTCTTAGCTATTCCGTGGATACCAACTCATGCCTCTCCCTTGGATGTCCTACTATTGAGGAATAGGGGATTTTAAAAAAATTTACAAATGTGAAAACCTGCAGCCCGGCATATGTCTTTTACAATGCAGTGAACCTTCCAAACCCTTCTCTTAGTCTCTTGGAACCAAACAAATTACATGCCACAGTGCGCTGCATATCACAGCTAGAAAGTTTGTAACGTCTGGCTGAGTGGACTTTGGGAATGGGCTTCTCTGGTGAGCTGGAGCAGATTGTGTCTTTGACTGACAAGCTGCCATTTTCTTGAGATTTGATGATTTGGGCTCCTTCACCTATCCATGCAAAAATCTTAACCTCAGAGGTCTTTGGCATTTGACCCCAATATTTTTATACAGTCACCATACATACATTCATCACTTGGAGCTTTATGAACAGTGAAGGTTTATTACACTGTACTCAAACTTCATTTAACCTTTTCTCTTGAAGCAATACTTTAAAACACAGTTGAGAGAGTTTGTACAACTAAGGCTTGTTGGTTGACCCTTTTTTGTGCTTCCACTCCTGAGAAGTCTTTGGCATGGATGTTTGTGGTCAGTAGATGTTTTCTGTAACCTTGGAGAAATGTACCCTCCTGTTTGAATGTGTTCTCTTGGGACCTCTAAGTCCCTGGAAGCTTTTGGGTTGGCAGAAATTTTGTAATAGGCAGACCTCAGAATTGCTTGTTCTTTGGTAGAAGTGATCAGATCTGTCCCTCCGGAATACCATTAGCACTTCCATCTTTGAGCATTTCCCTTTTTCTTTTCCCCTTTTCCAATCCACACAGCAGCCATTACATAAGGGCCACATTATGCCTGACGATTATTATTTCTTTGCTTACTATTCTGGCCCATGTGAAGCTCCATTCTTTAAAAGTTTCTTCCTGCCTGAACCTACAGAATACAGCACTTTATTTCCATACCAATACTTATTGCCACACCATATTTTTAAAAGCTTTTTTAAAAATATATTTTATTTTTTGCTGCGTTGGGTCTTCATTGCTGCGCGCGGGCTTTCTCTGGTTGCAGTTGAGTGGGGGCCACTCTTCGTTGAAGTGCGTGGGCTTCCCATCGCGGTGGCTTCTCTTGTTGCAGAGCGCAGGCTCTAGGCACGCAGGCTTCAGTAGTTGCGGCACGCGGCCTTCATAGTTGCGGCACACAGGCCCTAGAGCATGCAGGATTCAGTAGCTGTGGTGTGTGGGCTCAGTAGTTGTGGCGTAGGGGCTTAGTTGCTCCATGGCATGTGGGATCTTCCTGGACCAGGGATCAAACCCTTGTGCCCTGCATTGGCAGGAAGATTCTTAATCACTGCGCCACCAGGGAAGTCCCTACCATACCATTTTATTACCATATTATTTTGGATTATTTTCTGATTTTTATTTGTATAAATAATGCTTTCCCAACTTGCTTGTAAGTTTCCTGAGGACTAGAATTGTATGCTGTACTTCTGAACTCCATACAAACCTAACACATAGTAGGAATACAACACAGGTTGAGTGAACACATTTTGACATCGTATCTTTAAGAATATAAGTATTTGCGTTTGAAGAGAAATATCCCTTAATAAGCAAGCAATACTTCAGAGTGGGGAAGAATTTCCTGCCTTGGATAGTTAGAAGGTACATGTGGTTATTATTCCTTGGAAATGGATCTGTTTGTATTTGGTGTCTGCGAAGGGCTAACATGTTGCTTCTCGGATCTAGAAGCAAAGCTTTAAACCCTTTGTTTCATTCCCTCACTGATCCAACTCCAGTCGATATGTAGGGGATGCATGTATCATTGAATTGCACAAGGAGAAGTTTTAAGGTCCGTGAGAAGGAGGACCCTGTCCTCACAGGAAGAGTGAATGGAACTGCGTGTGCCGTTAATTTGTCATTGCTGCAGTATGTATCTCAACCAGGGCTGAGAGCTAATGCTCCGGTTGCTATTAATGTTACTTTTGGATCTGCTTCTTAGGTGTCCCTCTAAAACCAGAGCTAATCAACAGCAATAGCATTTTCCTCTCACTGGGGAAATGAAAGATGCTGACTCTGATTTCAAATAGGTCTGTAGACATTCAGTAATGGCAAAGTCGACCATTTTGGTTCATCTTTTCAATTTTGCTCAACCAAGCCATTGTTCCCCTTTCTGTCCTTGTTTCTAGTAGGAGCTTTCAAGGCACTTCCACTGTTTATTACCCTCCGTGGGGCTTACGTTCACCATGTGCATTGTCTTTCTGGTGGTTTGGGGAAGGAACAGACAGGTGACATCAGGCAGAGCTGCCAGACACTTTAACCGGCTGGTAGGTCTGTGCTACCTACAGTACCAGGAAGTGAATTCCCGAGCCCCAGCATCTTTTTATTTATGTGGTCCATTTGGTGCTTGATACCTATCAGATACTGTTCTAAGTGCTTTATAGATATTACCATAGTTAATCCTCATAACAACTTGATGAGGTAGGTACTATAATAATCCCCATTTAATAAATGAGGCCCAAAGAGACTACAAATATTTTGCCTAAAGTCACACATTCAGTAAATGGCAGAGCTGGGATTTCAATCAAGGCACTCCTGTTCCAGAGCACATGTCTTTAAGCCCTATGCCCCATTTCTTGTGTTCTGTGTTTTTAATTGATTTTTGTTAAGCAGATACTTATGGAATACCTATGCTCAAAGCATTATGTAAAACAATTTTGGGAATCTGGAGAAGAGGGGACCCAGTTCATGACTACAAAGGACATCATTCACGAGAGTGAAGGACATGTCCAACTCTGCACAGCACGTGTAGGTGTTCTCTATGCCCTTGAGGACACCTGATTCTTCATTGGTGAGAGGAGAACAGCTCAGATGTTGGGAGGATTGATAACTCATTTTATAAGGAGAGCAAAGTTGTTGGAAGTGCTTTTTGTCCATTAGGAGACCTTTCATATGGGTTGTGTGGGAGTGAAAAAAAATAGAACCGCTAGTCATTCAACAAACATGTATTAAGCATTGGTAAGTACAAGGTGTGATATTAGGAAATACTAGAACCTTATAGGTTCTTACTTTTAAATATTATTATAAAACTTCACCAATTCGGACTATATAGGAAAAGACAGTGGAAAAAGTAATACACATTTGCAAATTCCACGTTCAATTAATGCAGTGCTATCCTTGCACATCTATTTTTACAAGGAAGGGCAGTGAGAGAAACAGAGAAGGGGGAAGAAAACAAAGGATTGGACATATGCCAGTAATTCCGGCACATTTCAGTTACTAGGGCCTGTGGTTCCTCACTCTTTCTCCAGATTCTCAATGTGGGTACCCCTGCTTGGCATTTTTAAAATCCATAGGCAGCATGAACTCGGCCAGTGTACCAGCCCCTTAAGAATACTAAATGTACCCCATTTCATTTATAGGAAAGAAGCAAATTAAGACAGAACACTTTTGTGTAAAACATAAACTGCATTTAACAAGGCAGGAGGCTTGGGAATCCATGGTCAGGCTGCTTGTTTTTCCTGGCACCTTGCTGAACATGGTTGGAAGTTTGTATGCTGGGGAGAAGCCCACTTTCTCTTTGTTCCTGGGAATGGCTCTAACCAACCTGGTAGACCTGGGTGGTTGGAGTACAATCTTAGATACTGGGGCTGGAAGAGGACCGGGGAGCTCAGTGGACCTAAATTCACTACCTTCAAGCAGTGCCCACCTCTGTTGGGCCCCAGGGCCTCTGCATGAGTCCTTCTGTTTGCTAAGCCCTCAAAAGAACAGGGCTGCCTCAGACACTGATTCCAACATCTAATAACACTTATTATCAAGCCACTCTTTCTATGTCTAAATTAAATCCTTCATCCTGCAGTTCAGTGCATCTCCTTTTGTTCTGCCCTGAATAAAGATGGAGAACAGCTGGTCAGCATTCCCTGTAGAATAACTCTTCAGACAGACACTTGAAAGCTATTATTAAGTTCCCTCTGAGTCTCCTCTTCTCCAGACAAATGCTGAAGCTTTCTCCCACTTCTTTTCCACTCACCTTTCTCTTTCTGGCTGTAGGTCCTTCTCCAGCCACTTGCTTCTCGAAGCCACCTGGAATTCTAACTCCATTTGCTCCTAATGGTATTGTTACTGGGAAATGATGGTCGGCGATTTTGCTTCCCTTTTGGTCATCATTTGCTGGTGAACTTAGTCTTTAACTGTCTTAGAATTTCATTCATTGGTTTGAATTAATGGAATAATTTCCCCCCAATTTTTAAGTATTCTGTGTCTATAGAGCCTTTGCTAGGAAAATTGTGTGTGTGTGTGTATCTGCATATGCAAATATGTATGGTTTTCTCTGTTTTTCATTCATCTCTTCCTAAATATTATAACATGATAAAATGTGTACTTCCATTTTAAATGTGGTTTTAAGCCACATTTCTTTCTGAATTAAGCATGGGATATTGGAGTATGTGTGTGAGTGTGTGTCTATGCGTGTGTGTGTGTGTGTGTATTTACTAATTCTGATTAATTTGTAATACCTGCCCAGAATTCAATGGTGAGGAGGATTCCGAGGCTCTGTGTAGTTAATCAGGAAAGAGTAATGATGAATGTTTTGTAGCATTCGCTATGGGTGAGAACAGGTGTGGCAGCATTGTTGCCAGGTTGTATGGTACCTAAATAAGTGGTTGAAAAATTAAAATAATAAATAATTGTGTTTTCCATTCCCTCTCTTGATATTTCCTTTAGGAAATACAGCCCTTTTTTTGATCTACCTGTGGGGAGCATCATTAATTAACTTCTCATTTACTCTGATTCAGTATATCCCAGTGCATTTTGGTACGTCCCTCACCTTCCTCCCCTATATTCTAATGGCTCACTGGCAGTCTTGGGAAGCATCTTCATCGCATCCTAGCAAGTGATTAACCCATTCCTGGATTACTCACAGCCTGATAACAGCCTGCTGGCCTTTTTTCCCACCACTTGACCACCCTGCCAACACCCTGGTGGATACTTCATTCTTGGCAGCCCCTTGTCAAGAAGAGCTAGTGGATCAATAGGGCTTAATGCAACCCATCTAAATGTTTCTTTTTTTTAACTGACTTTTGGTGTTCTCCAAAGTAGATATCATCCAGTATATTTATTTTAGTTTCTTACCACTTTCCAGAAACCCTTTTGTTTCAGAATTTTTAAAGTACATTTTGCACATTCAAAGAGCTGTTACCATCCCACCTCGAATCTCCTCCCCTCTTTCCAGGCATCTAAATCTTACCCATTGTATGCGACCCATCATCCATGAAGCTTTTCAAAATGTAGATTTTCAGTCTTTATTGATGTCTCCTTTCTCTAACCTCCTACTACAATTATATTCTGTCACTTAGCCCAATTATGTACAGTTTGTGTGCCTCGCTAATTGTTCCACGTGAACCAACTGGTCTACTCTCTTCAGTTACATTCTAATTTTCTTCAGAGAAGAAACCATACCTTCCCTTTTGTCTGTTTGTTTTACCCTCCTTCCTGTTGTTTTCATCTGCCCCACAGCAGTGCTGTGCTCAGAAATAGTACTCCAAAAGTACCTATTACATGACCCTCCAAATAAGCAGTCTGCTTTTCACAAAAGATTAGATTAAAAAACATAACCTGACCACTCTTTATGGCTTTGGATAGATTAATATTTCAGAAGGTAGAGTTACTAGTGGCATTAGTAAAGTAAAACGTATTTGGGGGTCACGCAGAGTTAATTGATGATTCTCTTTTGCAGAAGAATAAAAGTGATTTCATTTTGATGGAGCTTAAAGTATTATTAATTACATAGATGCTAAAGTGATATTGAGGAATAGCATAGAAAGGTACTGGAATGCAATTTCTCATCTGGCTTGCATAAAGGGTGATGCGATGTCTAACATAAGATTTCTCTACTTTGGTACAGTGAACATATTAAAAATTGCAGGCAAAATCCAAAAGCAGAAACAAAATTCTTAATCTGTCATTAGTAAATAATATTCACTAGTGTGGTCAAGAAAAATCAGAAAGGAACCTGTTGACTGTGACTCACTGGCACAGTGATGTTTTGGTGGTGTGTGCTTCAGGCAAGGGAGGCTTTAGAAACCCAGGAAAGACACTGGAGGACCCCAGCATGGCTGTCATTCTATTCCCCACGTAATAGTGGAGCTCCCTGAAAGTCACCTGAGAGGCAAAGCAAAACTGTGCCATAAAATGGCATTTCTGAACCACAGCACAGTGGCTTAATTGATTCATACTTTAGTCTTTTCAAAAGACAGCTGAATGTCAAAGGTCTTTCTTCTGTGTAATACTGGAAAACTGGTTGTCAAACAACCTCCACTCATTTAATAATTTATCCCATTTTGTAAAAGAAAGGCAGCTGACATGCAGTAAATCTACTCCATATTTAAATTACTACATTGAACAATAATAAGGAGAATGAAAAACCTAGTCCATTATTTAAAATTAAACATATATGAAACTGTTTTTTTCCAAATGATCACCAAAGGCTATAGTTTAAAGGCAGCACCGAAGCCCTGAGTGAAATAAAAATGCCTAACAGTACTTTGCAAATGGCAGCAGAATTATTTATTCTATTTTTTCTATACATAAGGAACTGAGCTAAATGAACAATGTTTAAGCATGTCAGAATTTCATCAATTTTGCATGAGCATTCTCAAATATCCTGGTGGGGGTAATTGCTTGCAAATACATTTAAACTAATGATATGGTATATCCTTACTTGATATAACACTATTAAAAGATACGTTATTGCATTTGACAATGCCATGCAGCTGGGTCAGATCTTAATGACAGATTTCTGCATTTGTGAATTAAGGTACACTCTGCTGGAAGCAAATATTTTGTAAAAATAAAAGCTATATACTATGTAAGTTTGATCATTTATCTTAAATTTCCATTTCTGTTTGTTGGAAGCTATAAGACTTAGGAGAAAGGAAGGATTTGTCCCTTTCCTAAAATTGGGAAATGAATCCAGAACTATAATTGAATCCTACTCATACCCCATTCCCCTCAGCAGGAGCGAACAGAACTTGTAAAATCCACCATGTGGTTTTAAAGGTCCACTTAAAGTGTGGTTTTGCATCCCTTGCAGGCTGAAGTGACTGACGTGCCTCAAACCAATTAGAGAAAGTGGCCCTTTCCTCCCATGAAAAAGGGATGTTTATTTTTAAGGGGAATTAAACTAGGCTGAAAGGAAACATCAGATGGGAAAAATAATTCAAGGGAAAAAAATGAAACAAAAATCCACTTGCAGAAAGAGTTTTATTAAAAGGAAAGTGTAACAATTTTCTGCAAGGATTCTTTGGTCCTTCACTTTCAGAGGATAGTGGCTTTTTTATTTTTTAGTCTCTTTTTGGTTTTGCCTGAGGTCAGTATACACAGGGTCCAGTTTGTATCATCTTGGGCTTTACTTGCATGGATCTCACCCTCTGCTCTGTGATCAAAACCCCTGTGTGATTTCCTTTCTTGACAGTGGGCTAAAATGCATATTAATTTGTCTCCAGTGCCAGGATGTGAGACTCCAAGATAGACTGTGAAGCAGGCATTAATGCTCATACGTGATTATGGAACTTGGGGAGCTAGCTGGGCATCCCACTGGAAATCAGATGATGTTATGATTACAAGGGAAGTATTGATATACTTCCCTAATTGTTTCTTAGGACTTTGGGTTCTATTTATGATGTCATTACAAAGGCATGCATTATCTGCATAATCATCAAGTAAAAGACTCTCATGAAGGAAAACACGTCCCACTGAGATAATGCCGCAAGCTACTGCTATACATCCAATGGCATATGTACGGTGTTGAAATAATAAGACAGCGCGGAATAGTGATGAATTCTTGTTCCCATCATTACAGAAAGCTTTCCTGAAATTATCATTATTACTGGCTTAATTGATCCATGCTCAGTGAAAGGATTTCAGCAAACGGATGGCTTGGGACTCAATCCCCACTCTGCAGTACAATTTCTGACGGTATCAGCCTAAGAAAGGCCAGTTATTCTTTGCAGGAGCTGTGATTGCCCTGCATAGAATGTACAGGGCATCTGCAGAAGAGAGAGAGAAAGAAAGGGGGGCGGAAATGTGTGTGTGTGTGTGTGTGTGTGTGTGTGTGTATCTTTACACAAACATGCACACACACAATTTGGCTGATAGCTTAGGGTTGAAAAATAAAGGCAAGATAAACTTGCCTCTGGAATAAGAGGAAGATAATTTTTCTCAGTGAACAGACTATTCACAGAGTGAAAAAATTACACATCATTGTCGCTTGGTGTTATATATATGACGCTCTCGCCTTGACTCGCCAGCCTAGCAGGACTGGATCTTTTATGTGGCAAAGAACAGTACAATGTACCCTTACTGCAAGGTTTTCAGTTACACGATAATTCTGATACATATTCTCTCCCTCTCCTTAAAAGGCACGTATGCTCTGATTTTCAACTTCACTGAAGATTATTACAACTTCACTTCATAACATACTGTAAGTTTTATTATAAAGCACCAATTCCTTAGCTCCTAAGAACAATCTTAGGGAAGGAGTGCACTGTACTTCCTCCTCTTTCAGTAATGTGAGAGGAGACCTAATGAAGCTTTTTATGCAAATTTTCCAGTTATCAGGTAAAATCTTCACATCGAAATCTGTCACATGTTGTAAAATTTTTTTATGTTATCAAATGCTAATGACGACTCAGAACACAGCCCACAGAGCGTCTTTGAAATCCTTCATAAAAACAGTATTCCACCCCAATATCAGAGGCCTTGGAAATTCCACCACTCTGAAGACGCAGGTTTGTAATTAGCATGGTGCAGGCTTCTCTGCCCTCTGAAACCATAATGTTAATTACAAAAATTACACTGTGTTTAAAAGTGCAATTAAGAGACTCCACCGCACAAAGGGAATCTTGGAACCTCTTTTCACACTTTGAAGCCGGGTCATAATGTAGCCCATAAAAAGGAGGCCAAGGCTCATTCCCTTTTAAAGGCTTCAGAAGATCAGAGAGGCGATCTCAGCAAGAATGAGCTCTACTGAGCTCTGTAGAGCTCTTAATGAACAATGTACTACCTGGAGCCAGGGAGGAGGAAAAGGAGAAAAGCAGCTGAAAAATGATGGCTGTTCTACACCCAGCTTGGCTATTGCCAACATCAACGCCCAGCTTGGGTCTACTTTGGGCCAATTCTGGAGTCATTTGCTTGGTCCTGGTGTCTTTGTGGCTCCCAAAGTGGGACCCATATATCTGTAAGTAAAACTATAAGACAGAGTTTTGTGGATTCAGGCCTGTTTTTATTTTAATTTTTTGTACTTCATTCAAGATGGAACACTGTCAGATTAATTTGAACAAAAATTATACCAGGAAATAAGTCTCCCCTCCCCCAACTTTTTTTTTTCTTTTTTTTTTTTTTTTTTGCGATACACGGGCCTCTCACTGTTGTGGCCTCTCCCGTTGCGGAGCACGGGCTCCGGACGCGCAGGCTCAGCGGCCATGGCTCACGGGCCCAGCCGCTCCGCGGCATGTGGGATCCTCCCGGACCGGGGCAAGAACCCGCGTCCCCTGCATCGGCAGGCGGACTCTCAACCACTGCGCCACCAGGGAAGCCCCCCTCCCCCAACTTTTTGGAGGAACTAGGAAGAGAAATTGTAGAATTAAGCTGGGCACTTCTTTGGTGACTTAATGGTGGGACTCAAGCTACATTGTTGGTGGTGAAATGTGTTAATGGTTAGTACAGTGCAAGCAGTGTAGACTAGTGGGCAGAACATGAGATAAGAAACAGAAGCCTGGAATTAAGAGTCTCAGGTCTATAGCTGTGTGACATTTAGTGACAGTTTTATTTCTCAAAACCTCAGTTTTCCCATCAGGAGAGTAGGAAAAATGCAGATCTTGAGGAAGATCAAGATAGAATTATCTGGAATAAATAATTGGAAGCAAAAATATTCGGCAGTCTATAGAGAGTCAAGCATGTACAAATCAGCGTTACTTTAGATATGCCTTGGTTAGACATTATGAGAATTTTGGTTTACTCTTGAGGAAGTTCTTTATCTCATCCTGTGTTAAATTGGTCCCCCTCCACCCCCGCAACGTATATGTTGAAGTCCTAACCCCCAGGACCTCAGAATGTGACCTTACTTGGAAATAGGCTAATTGCAGATTTAATTAGTTAAGATGAAGTTTTTGGGGGTGGGGGTGGTCTCTTATCCTGTATGACTAGTAACCCTTATAAAAGGGGAAATTGGGGCACAGAGACATAGACACACACAGGGAAAACCAGGTGAAGAGACGGGGGAAAGACTGCCACCTATAAGCCAAGGAGAGAGGCCTGGGACAGATCCTTCCCTCTCAGCCCTCAGGAGAACCAACCCTGCCGACACGTTGACCCCGGACCTCTAGCCTTCAGTACTGTGTGAGATGGTAAATCTCCGTTATTCATGCCACCCAGTTTGTGGTACTTTGGTATGGCAATCCTAGGAAACTAAGACACCTTGGGATTGAATACGTCCTCCTTGAGGTTATTTTTTTTTGAAAACTTTGAAATATTTTAACTGTCTTTCAGACAAGTATACGTGAGATCACACAGCCCTTTATGTCATTTGTCCTTCACTCACAGCTAGTCTTTAAGTCACTATTCTCCACTACTGGTCCTTTGTGTACACTTTTGGATTCCAGAAGCCTACCCTAGTTTCTTTCCCTCCCTTTTCCTTTTCTTAGGGAACACCCTGCTACAGAATTGTTGCTATCTGAGGAGTTCTACTGGGATAAGAATCAAGAAGTAGCCTTCAGCCCTATGTCTGTGAGGCAGCAAAAAGCTTCCCCAAATTTATTTACACCCCCGAGGTTTTTATTTTTGCACAAAGAGCAATGAAAGATAGAGAATGAATAAATTGACATTAGCTAGAGATTTTTTTTAAGAGTTGTGGAATGGGGCCAGAATGTTAGAAAGAAGTTGGAGAGAAGGTTCTTCTCTAACCAGAAGTTAGAGAAAAGGTCCTAGGAAGAGCACAGACTGGGAGATAGGCAGTTCAGCTTTGGTATTCTGGAGAGGATAAGGCAGAAAGGTATTTTCATGTTCTATTAGGCCGGTCGTGTGGTTTCAGGTCAGGAACTGTTCTGGCATCTCAGATGACAGTGATAATTGCTCTAGAAAGAGATGTATATATGGCTGATAAAACGATTTTTAAAACTCAGGAAGGCATTTTTTAATCACCTTTTTTTTAATGCTTGTCCCCATTCTTTCTCTCTCTGACACACACAAACACACACACACACACACACACACACACACACACACACACAGGCATGCATGCTAAATCCCACATGGAGGATTTTGCTTTTTCTTTGGTAGACTTGCAAAATCTACAAAAATGCACTTCTCAGGTGTCTAGAACATCAAGATGAGTGCTGCCTAAGTAATTTCCATCAGGGGAATTTTTGATTCTCTGTGCCCTGAAGACCTGGGACTTGCTAAACACACCGGTTCGTACTCATGAGCCCCTTTGTGGTCTCTGAGCTAGTGCACTTTGCTTAATCCTTTCTTCCATTTACAAATAAGTTTCTTGTGAAGTCTAATGTGAAAACTCCCAACACTGCTCAATAAACCACCACCCTTACCTTTTGTAGAAACACTGAAGGTTGGTGGTGTAACCGATTTAAAGATTGGAGGGAAATTCCTTGTCCCCCTAGGCCCCTACGGCCCCCAAAGTCCTGCATAGTATGCTGCCCATTGGCCTAAGCTGTTTGGCCTGTGTGTCTGGAAAAATTCACTTCCTCCTCCTTCATCTTCTACCTGCCCGACTCGTTACAGAACCAGACAGTTTACATATGTGATCCTTCCTATTTAGAAAATTAATGGTGTTTTCTGGCTCCAAATCACAGCTTGTGGTGCTCTGCAGGCGATGAAAAACTTGGCCAGCTTTAGCAGCAAGGCAGCCATTAGAAAATTAACCCTTGGTGACCAGGGAGCAAAGGTAGGTGAGTGGGGTCCTGGCGACGTTGCAGGCTGTAGCTTTCAGGTGTCGGTACATATGTTAGCCATGTAGGAACAGCACACATGGGGCCCCGTGAGAGCTTCTAGCTAGCATGTTTGTGGCTGGCCACTGTGGAGAGGGCACGGACATAGCACTTGGCAGCCAGTGCAACCAATATGCCACGCTTTTCATTAGAGCTCAGGAGAAAGCACAAAGCCCAGTTTTGGAATCCCAGCCATCACTGTCTTGGCTGTACCCGATTAAAAGATGAGCCATCCATCGCCTTCCCTGCGTGCCTTCATTTCACACCCCTGTGCTATACTCTGCCTGCCTGCCTCAGGAAATGGCTGACCTCAGAAAGACAGAATCATAAAAGCCAGGGTGGGAAAAAACTTTAAAGTGGCTAATTCCACTTTCATACATTAACGTATTCAGTAATTTAATACATTAACTTAAGTCTCCCGTGTTTGCTTTCTTTTAGGGTTTTTTTTTTTTTTGGTTTGCTTATTTGTTTTGTTTTGTTGTTGTACATGGCAGCCAAAAGGGGCTATTTCCTTGGCAGTTTTGAAACTTACGTGTGTGTGTGTGTGTGTGTGTGTGTGTGTGTGTGTGTGTGTGTGTGTGTGTGTGTAGAGGGGCGAGGATCAGAGTATATGGCTTGGAAGCATCAAATCTAACTTCGGGAATTTGGTTTCTTGAGCGCAGTTTTCTTGGACCATTGTTACAGTTTTCGCTCTTCACAGTAACGACTGAACCAGTGTGTTTTCAAGGTTCAGCTCTGGTCCTGGATTTATCCCTGATGAATATAAAATCATTCTTTACCCTGTCCCAAAGGAACTGGCATCAGTGGCCCCCAGGATCAAGTGCATTGAGACATGCTTTTCTATATTTCTTAAACTGATGTGATACAAGGACTCTAGGTTCTGAGCAGTAATGAATCCCCGAGCCTACCACTGAGGTGAGAAAAAGGGCAGCGTAGAGTGTAGCAGCACGGGGGAATCATGGACTGGAGACTTCCCATCTCCATCCCCTGCACACCTATCCTGCAATTCTGAAGTTGGTTTTATTTTTAGGTTCCTAGTACAGGAGAACACAGCTGCTTATTTTACTGCTTCTTAATGCTGTGCTCTGTGGCATTCAGTGAAATCAGGCTATATTCATCTCTAACATTGTGTAACACCAGCTTTAATACAAACGGGTAAATAACGCTGGCACGTTAATTACTCCTTTCTGGTTTACTCTGACAAAAAAGTACTAAAATGAAGACTAATATAATTATAGATGATGCATTTTCAATTAGCCTTTGTTAATACTATTAATAAGATTAATAATACATACTAAAAATGTCAATATGCTTATCTAAATAAATTTTTTAAATCATCCTTTCAAGTCCCAGCATCAAACATGAAGGCACAGCGTCTTAATTACATGTGCTCATCAACAAAGTTAAATGGATAACATCCCTCAAGTGTGGCAGAGACAGACAGAGGCGAGCTCCAAAGCTGCCTACGTGTTCACCTTTCTCAGCCCCATTTGACTTTCCGGTGAACCATCAGCATTTGCGGAGAGAGCGTATCCAAATCAGCACATGGCTTTGCCAAGCTCTTATACAGTGAGAGCTGCACAAGGCGCGGCTTTCTCTCTAACACACACACACACCCCTGACCCCTTTCTGAACTGAATGATAAAATGGGGGGGGTTGCCTTTATAATTTTAATAATATACAGCATAACTGTGACTGGTGTTAATGTATAGAATTAATTGCCCCGGTGAGACAGTTCTTCCAAAAAAGCAATAATAGCTGGATTCTCCTTGAGAATGTGAAAACCCTGTGGTATACTAATAAAATGAAAAAGGTTCACAAAATAATATCCTAAATAATTGGGTTCCCTGTACCAAAGGACCCTATGTAGTTTCTCTTAAGTGAGCTAAAAAAATTGTGATTATTCCTTTGGACTTAATAAAACATAATTGAAAAAATATCAGTGAGGATAACGTAGAGCAATCACATCCACGTCCCCTTAATATTTTTAAAGGTGAAATTCTTAACACCTTCTCATTATTAAGGAGAAAAGATGTTTTGCAAGAAAATAATGATGTTTACTCGGCTGATAACATATTGGTAACATGCCCAGTTCCCCCACCCACCCCACTCAGTGTGTGCGTGTGTGTGTGTGCGCGTGTGTGACTCTGTGTGTGTGTGTGATGTATACTTGTTCATTAAAACTTTTCAACAGCTCCAGTTTGTAAACGCACTAGCCCTTTCATCCCCAGAAACTGGGAAACTGCATACTCCTACTGTGTTGTATTCATAAACAAATTAGTGTCCTTTGAATAGATTTTCTGTGTGTGTGTGTGTGTGTGTGTGTGTGTGTGTGTGTGTGTGTGTGTGTGTGTGTGTGTGTGTGTGTGTGTGTGTGTGTGTGTGTGTGTAGGGAGGTTGGGAGCACAAAACTGTTCTCCTGCCTGGATGGGTGTTTTCATCCTAGTAGCTTTTCTTTTTTTCCCTTCAGACATAAAGGCTTACTCAGACTGAAAATCCCACCCTTCATTCTTTTTTCCTCCTCTTCTTAACCTGTTTATTCACTTGTTCTTATGCTAGAACAACCAGAAAAAATAAAATAAAAACAGTGGCTGGAAATGAACATAATTTCCATGAAGAAAGAGGAGCTGTGGAGAATGTTGGGGGCCTGGAGGGAAATGCAAAGAGGACTTGGGACAGAGCTGGGGATGCTAGAGTGACAGAATGCTGAAGATAGTTGTCCCAGCTACGAGATAAAAGCTACATTACATGAAATTAATGGAGGCTGTCTGCGACATACATGAATCACTGTTTCAACACTAAGAAACCAGCACAAAAGAATAAAGAAATCTGAGTACTAACTACATCTTCAAAGGTCTCCTATTTACCCAGCTATACTGGGTACTGACACAAGTGGGGGGAAATATAAGAAAAAAGCACTGCTGTGATCGAATGAATGCGACCATATGAGCTATATTGGAGCCGTATGCATCCTATTTAGCTGATATCAAACACAGTTTAATGAAAGTTAAATAGTTTCTGAGGAGTGCATGAGCTGGAACAGATTAGATTCCACCGAGGGGTCTCTCAGCATATTGTTGCTCACATGTATTCCCTGCTCAGGGCTGCTACAATTCCAGCACTCCATTAGCAATACACAAAAGACTTATGCAGATAGCGGGCATAAGCTCCTACCGCCATGTTGGGAAATAAAAACACACACACAGACACACGCACACACGGATGAAGGTTTTGTTCAATGTGTTCATCTCAAAATAGATCTCTGTAATTCAAAACTGATAAGAGCATTTGTAAGAAGAAGGAAGTAGCTGCCTATATTTTAAAATAGAGAAATATGTAAACTGCCTCAAACAGAAGGTATTGCATCAGGCATAGAATGAGAGTTTGTTCTTTCAGAGGACAGCGACGTGGGTGAATGTCATGCCCTCTTGATCGATA
This sequence comes from Lagenorhynchus albirostris, assembly GCF_949774975.1. Taxonomy (NCBI): domain Eukaryota; kingdom Metazoa; phylum Chordata; class Mammalia; order Artiodactyla; family Delphinidae; genus Lagenorhynchus; species Lagenorhynchus albirostris. The sequence goes on from NC_083107.1 coordinate 39,204,132, forward strand.
AGCTCCATCTGGTCTAAAGGTACAGCAGCTTCCCTGTTATCACCCCATGAAGTTATAGGGGTATACGCTTCTGCAAATCCTCACACACACAGTATCCCTCCAGCAATCCCTCATTTTTAAAATGTACAGTTCCTTCCAGAAATACTGCTGAACAGCCTGTCCATCTATTCACGTGGCTGTCGCAAAAACTGACATGAATTGCAATTAATAATTTCATTACTTGGCCAAGATTTTTTTAAACTTCTCTACAATTAAATTGTCTATGTGCTTTTTTCCCTTCCTTCTGTCCAAGCACCTCCTGCTCTGTCTTTATCAAGCTGACTTTTCATGGACAGTGACAGTGGTGTTTTAATCTAAATAAACAGGAGAGCTCTTTCATATTGGTCTTTTTATAAAAGTGGCCAGAACAGTTGGATAAAATTGCCTCATTTTCTCCTTTTAGATGAAGAATAAAGGTCACTTCCAACCTTAGCTGTGTTCCCTTTTTCACTCTTACATAATTGCAGTCAAACTTCATTGGACATTTACTCTTAGGTCCAGCATTTTCTCTGTGCTGGGCTGCATTATAAAGATGGATCAGATATGCTCCCTATACTTAAAAGAGTTTACAGTTTAGATTTTGTCAGCTGGGGGGTGTTATTTTTGACCCCCCCCTACCCCTAGAGGATATCTAGCGATGTCTGCAAACATTTATCTTTGGTTGTCCTAACTGGGGGAACGCTACTGGCAGCTGGTGGGTAGAGGCTGGGGTACCGTTAACCATCCTACAGCACAGAACAGCCCCCACAAGAAAGACTTCTCCAGTCCGAAATGTCAGTAGTGCCAGGATCTAGAGAGGTGATTGTTTCCTAGGAAGGAGCAAGGTGAAACTCCCAGTAAACGCTGAACTTGCTGGTGTATCTACACTTCCTTCCTATTCACAGTAGAGTCTGAACACTTCGGTGTATTGTCACCTGGTGGCACTCAGGCTGAATGATTCTCCCACGGCATTTTGCTTACATTTGGGAGTAAATTTCTAAAAGCTTTTTGCAGCCAGGGACAATCCTCCAAGTTTTTGGAAGCCCTTTTCAATTTCTTAAATAACTGCCTGGGATTAGGGATAGGACTCAGCCAAGGAAGTGGAGAACAGCGAACACCATGCATCTGTTCTATATATTCTTCCTCAGCTGTGGGGAGACTTTCCTATTCACATTATTCAAGCCCTTCTAGAAGGGGTGGAATTTTCTCAGTCAGCTCTTCTCTGCCCTCTTAATATTATTCCTCCAGATAAGAATGGCCTCACGTTAAGGATCTGAGTGCCTGTTTAGGGAGGCCTGTCAGTTGCTCTGTGGTAATCGTCTCTATTTCTTCATCTCTGTGCTCAGGTATAATAATTTCATTAAGAAGCAGAGTAGGTATTAAAGTTGTCACCAGCTGCCTGTTCTGGTCAAGAAGGATTTTCTCACGTTATTCCTGCTGTCCCTGCCCTCACATTACATCGTCACATTCCATGGGACATCATGTCAGAAGTTTGTATGCACATTGAAAGTTGCCTCCATCTGGTGGTGGCAAAATGGGGGGGGGGGGCTATGTCCATTTGGCAGCATCAACTAACCTAGAATGTCTGTGAAAATATTGATGGTTACGTCCTTCACTTCCTCGTAGATTTGTGCTCTTCAGATAATTGGGAATACAACATCACTGTGGCTAGAAGCTGAAGCATAATTTATAATGAACTGATAGCAGAGTTTATCTACTATGACTAATAATCATAATGTAGTAATGGTAATGTCAGTCATAATAAGAAGGAACTAATTAGAGTGGAAAACAATATCTCTCCTTAAGAAACCTTACCTAGCTGAGAAAATAAGACATGTGGATGGCACAACGTGTGCTAATTCATTTAGCACAGTGAACCCAAGTAACAGCACTTGCATGGAATGATTGATTGACCTAGGAAATAATTCATGTGGGAACGAATTGATTGAGGATAACTCTCATACCACCTTTACCTGTGACACGCGACACTTTACAATGGCACTGGGATGCTATTGCATGAAGTAGCCCAAAGCAATTATTTCCTAGGAAATGACTCCTTACATATTCTTAGATGTAAGTGTCAGCTGGACTGAGTGTCGAGTAAAGAGGGGAGGCTGGCTACAGTGGTGACTGCAAAGGCACATTTTTGATAAAGAACACTGTCAGTGTAATGAGACTACATTCCTGCTGACTGGCAAAGATTTGGGGAATATTTTGGAGGGTCTTATTATAGTGTGCTATAAGGATTTCAAGAATCTTGCAACAGTTTCTCTTTAACCTGCAGGTGGCATTAGTAGTAAAAATGTATTTCCTATCTTTCTTGAAAAAATATTCAGCAGTGAAGTGAGGGAAACAGTAAAGTGCTTCACAGCATGAGTCAATTAGAGGAGCAGGCCCGATTCATCGCAGATGGCTTTTTGCTATGTTTAATAATCCAGGGAACTCAATGATCCAAATCCAGAAATAGTAAACTACAATCCTTACAGGAATTGAAAAATCAGGGGGAGTTTTTTCTTTCTCTTGAGTTTGGAATACAAGCCTACGTCTATATGCGCGCGCACGCGCACACACACACACACACACACACACACACACACACACACACACACGTCTTTGTGATTCTGTTTCCATGTGGGAGGCCAAGAATCTGAGCACTGGGAGCAAACTTGGTTCTTTACTTACAGAGCGAGGATGGAAACTCAACGAAGTGTGATCGAAACTCTGTTTCTGAAACCAGTCCTCTAAGGTTCTCTTTCATTGATGCTGGCCCTATGTCTAGTCCCAGAGAAACCATGCATTGCTAGCATAGCAGTTCTTATGACCGCGGTACGTATTTTTCACTTCTTCATGGCACAACAGCAATTCACTAACTTCACTGGCCAAGCAAATCCTCGGACATGATGAAATACCTGGGATAGAGCCAATGTAGTGAAGTCTTGCCTCCCAGCCTCTCCAGATAGCTGCCAATCCAAGTATTTATACCAGTAATGGGAATGGGAAACTAGGTATTGCTTTAGAAACTCCCAAGCATCAAAGAGATTACAAACTCAAGAAAATGAAGAGCAGTTGTAAAACCTGTTGGGATTGTGGGTCTGTAATCTTATTCTGAATTAGATAGAGCAGGGTAACTGTTGGGGAGAAGGTGTTAAATAGGGTGGCCCAGCATATGGAAGGCAAGCAGTCCCTAAGCATCCTTCAATGAAAACATGGCCTTCTAGCAGGAAGAGGAAATGATAAGCACTGATTGGAGTTCGTGTAAACACAAAACTCGGATTGATGGATAAAGGTTCTCCAAGAACAGGCTGCTAACCACGAACTAGTAAAGTTATAGGTTGTTCAGAAGTGAACATTTTCTTCACTGATGTTTTTCACATTTAAATGCTTCACTGTTCATGTCTCTGCTTCCCTTCCAATAGACATTTGAGTATTTTGTTGTTTTCTCACCGTCCTGATCAAAATGCCGGCAGTAGATCTCTAGTCATGGAATCTGTTTCTCAAAGTTCTTTTTAGATGAACTAATCTGAAGGCCAATATCTTATCCAATATTTAGCACTGATATGTGAAGCAGTCTATCAATGAATCAGTTAAATCACTAACTTTTATTGAACCTGCAAGTTATCATCTGAATTTCCATTTTCTCATTAGCCTCTGTCTGGCATTGCTATTTCTCTGGCTCCATTACACAGGCTCTGCCTCCCAGGAAGCACGGGTCTTCCTACCACCAGTATTGGTGGGAGTTTCCATGAAGAAGTCCATTTCTACTGAGGTTACCACTGACTACGTCTCTCACTGCAACCTGGGCTTTGACCTGATACTGCTGTGCCTTTGAGCCCTGCTGTTCCCTGCAGTCAGTGAGATCCTGGAGCCCAGAGAGCCCCCTAGGCTACACAGCTGATCCGTGGGGAAGTGGCAAAGATGGCCTTCCTCTCCTTCGGTGTTGTCTGCTATTAGAGGGGCTTCAAGCTGTGTTATCTGTGCCCAGAGACTTAAAGAGTATTTAGGAAAAGAGCTTCTCCAATAATAACTTTCAACTTCTAACCTTTCCACGGAACTCAGAAACAGGTTTCCTGGAGGCTGGGCTGGGACACAGAGCCACCATACATACCCAACACACAAACAACCCAGTCCCTGTCTGGGACTTCCTACCTTAGACATGCTGTGTGTCAGAACCTGTGCTCCCCAATCAATGTAGCACACTATACTCAGACTTCATACACTCGAAGTAGTCTTATTCCAGTACCTCATTTTCCTTTCCTCCTACTGAATCTGGCTGGGGACATGAATGCCCTGATTTCTTCTGTCTGGTCTCCTTAACTCTAGATCTTGGACATTTAAAAAAGAGATCCACTAGTCTCCTTATTTAGATTAAAATATTATCTGAGCTTAAATTTAGGACATGTGGTCTGATAAAGGATTTTTCTTTCTAATTTGGAAAGTTATTATTTACATTGTTCTATAGATTGAATATTTGTATTCCTTCCAAATTCATATGTGGAAATTCTCATCCACAAAGTAACGATATTTGGAGATGGAGGATTTTGGGAGACAATGAGGTCATGAGGGTGTAGCCCTCATGATGGGATTAGTGCCCTTATGAGAGGAGACCTGAGAGCTTCTTTTATCTCTCTCTTTCTGCCATGTGAGGACAAAACAAGAAGATGGCCATCTGCAAAACAGGAAGAAGGTTCTCACCAGAACCCAATCCTGCTGGCACCCTGATCTTGGACTTCTCAGCCTCCAGAACTTGGGGGAAATAAACTTCTATTTTTTTAAGCCATCTAGTCTACAGTATTTTGGTACAGCAGACTAAGATACATGGTTTTAAAATCTTTCACAATTGGTTTTATATTTAACAAATAACTTTTCAAAAATCACATGAAACCAAGACAGTCTTAGAAAATCTGGACATGAGATTGTATCAGCTTCAGTGTAAGCAATAGTAGTGAACCTCAGCAGCTGAGAAAACATTGTGCTCAGTCACCTCTACTTGGAGTTCTCTTATTAATCAGTTCATTCTGTCAGGGTTTTAGCTCCTATATGTTATAGACTATATGGTATCTATGTGGCAATTTATGAGACCCCCTGCAACTTAATTATGTTACATAATTATAATCTCTCTCTTGATTCTGTTTTCTATTCCTGGCCTGCTCCTTGAGTGGGCAATGGGCCCTCAGTTTTCACTGATACCACTGTTGTAGCGTTTCAACTCATTTGTATTTCAGCAACCTTGGTGAAACATTAGTTCACTTTCATCAAAGTCCCTTCAAAGATCCTTTATAGATAAGATGGGCCTTGGCTTTATGATGACTCCAATATATGCCTCCCACCTCTGACCAGGTGGAAGATGAAAATTACCAGTCCTTGTAAATCTACTAATATGTGTTCGACTTTTGCTTCCCTTGCACTTGTTTTCATTTCTATTCTACAGATATACACTGGACTAGCTCCAAGTTGCCCCCAACCCTTTGCTCCATAATTCCTCCAAGACACACGTGCACACACATGAAAACACACAGACACTCCTTCAAGTATATGCAATTGAAAGGGTACAACTTCCAGCTATAAGATGAATAAGTCTTGAAGAACATGGTGATTATAGTTAATAATATTGTATTTATATACATGAAATTCGCTAACAGAGTAAAACTTAAATGTTCTCATTACAGAAAAGAAATTGTAATTATGTGATATGATGGAGGTGTTAGCTAATGTGATGGTGGTGATCATTTTGCAATATATAAGTGTATCAAATCAACACATTGAACACCTTAAACTTATGCAATGTTGTATTGCAATTATAATCCAGTAAAGCGGGAAAAATATATGCAATTGAATCCAATTATTCATTTGTACATCCTACTCTATGCACAATTCTGAAGAGATTTCATGATTACAAAACAATGGGCACTTCAGATTTTTAGAGCCGAGGGGTTAAACTATTGGTGAAGGCAGGATATAGAAAGTATGAAGGTAGGATATGGGAGATAGGAAATCTAGGGCTTGAGTACTGCCTTTATGAGTTAACCACTCTCTGTCTCAACTTACTCATCTTGGAAACAGGAATATCTTGCTCTGTGTGTTTTGTACTGATATCAAAGCAAATAGAATGAAAGAAATACTTTGAAGAACATAAAATGGTTGCAAACATAAGGATGGCTGCTGTTAGATTTATTACTGCTAAAAACATCTAGATTACCTGTAGGATACTCAGCAGTGCCCAGGAGTCTCACCCAACATGGAGCCGTACTTGCTAAGGCAAACTCGTATCCCTATAAGGCCCGTAACCATGGATTTGGGCCTTATGGGCAGTGGTATATTAGGTGTTATCTCACCCTTTATGAAAATTCTCCTTCATCCATTCATTTGACAGAGAAAATCAAAACGTGAGAAGGAATGGTTATCTCGAAAGTTTGGGTGTGTAGAATTGGTAAAGCATAGGGAGATGCCTCTGTCAGGAGTGAGTGCAGAGGGAAATATGGAAAGTGCTTTGGACTTTGCAGCTGGAAGATGCAGTGAAAGGAGCTAAGGAAGAAGGTGTGTTTTTTTTTTTTTTAAGGAGTGCTAGCCCTTTAAAGAAGGGAACGCTGACCCAGTAAATCTCAGGCATTTTTATAAAGGACTTTAAGACCCATTTGTTTTGACTTAGGTATGCATATTTCTAAATTTCTGCCCCTTTACAAACACACTTGTTCTCACCATATTGCAACAGATCTGCATTTCCTAGCCAATTCCCTTGAATTCTTAATTCTTGTTAACAACTCTGGCAATTAACCAATTACTCCTTCCACTGAAGGGCTTGGGGAGGAAGGGACTGATGATTTATAGCAGCACAGCATCCCTGCTTGTTGAATTGAACTCAATTGCTGAAGTACTTCATTTAGAGAATAGATAGGCAGATGAATAGCCAACAGGCTGAAGCCTATCAAAAGACTAAAACTGCCAACAGGTGACAGGTTGGAAGTGCGGCTTCCTCTGTTTTGTGCTCTTTGTTTCTCACCTCCTCTCTCTGTTCCCAGAACTCTGTCGAAAACCTGATGCCGTCCCTGTGGGTCAGCCAGCTAATCCAGTGCTGACAGTTTTACAGAATGGTGGAATCACAGTATTTAAGGAGTCTTAGAAGTTGTCTAGCCTGTGAGTATAGGAAGCTGTTCTAAAATGTCCTACTGAATGGCCATTTAGACCCTTTACAAATAGTATCAGTAATGATTTTGGAAGGCAGTTCATTCCATTGCTGGACAACCCTGTTGTTTGGAAAGTCTCTCTTAAGATGAGAAAAAAAAATCTTCCTCTTTGTAGTTTATACTCACCACTGATCCTACCCTCATCCTGTGAAGCAATCCAGAATAACTCTGCTCTCCCTCCTAGATAATGTGCCTCCAAAGCTAGAGCACAGGTTTCATGTTTCCATCTTCTTCCTTCACGGCAGTTCTTCTAATACTCATGGAAAGTGGTTTTCTTATCTTTCCAGCATCATCTAAAGACACCCTTTCCTTTTTCAAGGCTCTTCTTAAATTGCAGTACCAAAATTTTAATGTAATTGCCAATATCGCACTTTTTCTCATCCCTGTTCCTGGTATTTAACATTCCCATATTATCTTTGGTTCCAGTAAAGCATAGATTCTGAGGGAACTATTCAATTAAAGCCAATAAAGTGACCAGGAACATTCTGATGACATTTACTAGTTCTTACCTGAAATAACTTTTGGAATCATCATTTCTGTTTCAAGAACTGTTTCTAGGGCTGTGTGGCATGGCTTGAACTTTTGATGTGCTCTTTAAGAGAATCTAAATTTACTGAGTTAATAAAAGTATAGACACTGTTAAAGGCAATAATAGAACAAGGGGAGGTGAGCAGTGGTATCAGCCAGAGGGAGAAAAGGGAAGGTCAGTCTCGGGAGAGTCACGCAAACGGTTCTTGCAAAACAGAGAGCTCTTTGGTGGTAGATATGGAATCAGCCCAAAGGGCAGGACTGACCAGGTGCGCAGACATGCCATTGTGTGCGTGATGTGGATCCAGGGGTGCTAAAGCACTACCAGTTCCCACATACTCGTTTCATTCCTCCTGCCACCAGAAATCCCCATGTGGTTAACACCTTTTGCTTAAGGCCACCATAAAAATGTAAATGTTCTCTGGGAGATTAAAATATTAATCCATTATCAGCCAGTAACATCTTAGCTATACATGACCAAATTAGTACTAACTGGTCACTGAGTGGATCCCTAAGGGAATAGGCTACATAACTGATAGGTTTTAATTGGAGGAAAATGAAGAAGGATATAAAAAGATAAAGTTTCAAGACTTTGTGGTGCAAGGGGGTGAATAGGAGGAATAGAGATAAAGATTTCGTGGGTAGTAAGCTGCCTGAAACAAGTGGGGGACCTCTGTGGAGGCCTGTGGCACCCCCAGCAGTTGTGTGGATACTGGGAACTGGATGAAGAGAGGGAGGATGCTAAAAAGCAGCTCTAAAGGAATATTAATAAATCTCTTAGGTTGAAATGCTGTGGAGGGAGGCACTGAGGAAATATCTATAGAGCTTGAGCTCAGGAACTCTGAATCAGCTGGGTAGGCATGATGCCCTGGTTCTTTGATTTTTAATTATCATTTCCCACTTCTGTATGGACTTAAATGACTTCAGAACTGTAAACTATAAGAGGAAATATCACTTGGTTCCCTGCTTTTTTTTCCTTTTTATTTTATTCTCTTTGATTTTCCCCATTTTATTCCTGCTATTTTCCTGGCCAAGCCCCAAAGAGTGGTGAATTAGCAAATGGTTGGGAGGAGGGGTCAGAAAGCAGATCATAAATGGGAAAAAAAGATAAAGAAGAATAACTTTCATACTCTTTATAATAATGAACTAGAAGGACTCTTTGACTTCCAGTGGCAGAGAAACAACTCGAAGTAGTTTAGGCAAAAGAAGAGTCTATTTCTTACCATAAACAAGAGTGGAAAAGGGAAGGTGATCTCAGGTCTGCCTTGATTCTGGCAATTCAGTGCCAGCATCTCTCTCGCCTCCTGTCCTCCTAGTTTTCTGTGTGCTGCTTTTTTCTGCCTACCATGGAGGGGTATATTTCTCCATATTGAAGGCTTATATCTTCACAACCTCATGACCGTATGAGATATAGTCCTTTTTCTTTAAGTTTAGTGTAAGGAAAAATATAAAACAGAGAAGGCTCCGATTTGTTCAGTGTGGGTCGTGTGCTTGTTCCCAGGATGGTCACCAGCCAAAGTGCAGGGTGCTGTGATTGACTTATTCTGGATCCCATGTTGCTGCCATGGCCAGGAGGCTGGTATCTGTTACCAGACGAGAAAGAAGGGGTGTTGAACAAACAAGTTTAGAATCGTAATAGAGAGGAATATTGGGGGAGGCATTTGATAGCAGTGTCCCTACATTCCAAGTGAGAATGAAGATCTTGGTGGGGTTTTTTACAACCTGCAATCTACTTAACAAAATTTTGAAATGGACCGTACTACTCTGCTGAGGCTGCCGTAACAAAACATCACAGACTAGGTGGCTGAATAGCGGAAATTTACCCTCACGGTTCTAGAAGCTAGAAGTCCAAGGTCAAGGTGAGGCAGTGTTGTTTTCTCCTGAGGCCTCTCTTCGTGGCTTACAAATAGCCTCCTTCTCACGGTGTGTTCAGTCTATTTCCATTGCGCACACACCCCTAGTGTATCTCTCTTCTCATAAGGACACCGGTCATTTGGGATTTGGGTTTCACTTTTATGACCTCATTTAACCTTAATTACCTCCTTAAATTCCCTGTCTCCAAATACAGTCACATTGTGGGTTACAGCTTCAACATAAGGATTTTGAGAGGATACAGTTCAGTCCATAACATGGACTAATCTAGGTTTCACTAAGGAAATGGGCCCAGCTGAAGGATGCTGTTTGAGTTTAATTTTTTCCCCTAAATCTTAAGAGGTAGGTATAGATTAGGGAGGATGAACCTGCTTAAAAAAATACATAGAATATCTGCAGCATAATATTTGATGAGATTAAGATCATGTGGTATAACTAATAAGGCCACTGAAGACCAGTTCTAGCAAACAGGTAAAAAATTATTAGACTAGTGTGAACTGGGAATTCTGCCTAACAGAAAGACTTATGTTAAGTTCTTGGTAGGGTCGCCCCAAAGAGGAGAGCCCTAGTTTTGAGAGAGGTGAGTACTTCTGTGCCAAGTTAAGGAATAATCTATCTCTGATTTTGTCTGATGTAGAAGTTGGCCATATTTTTTGGCAGTGCCATCATCTGAGAGCTAACTTTTTCAAAATGTCTAGGAAAATGTAATACTTATCTGCAAATGTGAATGCTGATGGAACCCTATTGCTGGCTAATTCCCATCGGAGGAAATAGCTACATATTTTAAAGATCTACGATTAGACCTTTAAAATTATCATTTCTATTAAAAGGCAGTTTATACCAGAGCTCTTGTTTGAACTAAAGGGAAAATCCAGTCTCTATACTGAGGGACTAATAATCTGGTAGACCTCCTTATTTAATGGGAAGAATGAGGTTTGGGAAAACAGAAATAAAAGCACTTTTGGAAATCAGTTAGGTCTTGGAAATAATTTCCATTGTGATCCATTGAATGGAAGTTGTGTGTTTGTTCACTTGGTGGGTAGTTCATTTATAATCCTCCTACCTATGTACACAGACTACATTTGGAGTGTGTGTATGTAAATTTATATCTGTGTATGTGTGAAAGAGAGAGAGAAAGAGAGAGGAGAAGGGAGAGAGAGAGATAGGGGCAAAAGAGAGAGAAGAAGTGAAAGAGAAGGAAATCAACGTATGAGTAGCATAATTTAGAAATTATCCTTTTTTAATAATATAGTTTGAAAAATAAGATAAACCTTGGCAATGAGTTTTCTTTCTTATAGCCAGGTTTGTGTAAAAAAAAAAGGAAAAACTCGGGGCTTCCCTGGTGGTGCAGTGGTTGAGAGTCTGCCTGCCGATGCAGGGGACATGGGTCCGTGTCCCGGTCCAGGAAGATCCCACATGCCGCGGAGCGGCTGGGCCCGTGAGCCATGGCCGCTGAGCCTGTGCGTCTGGAGCCTGTGCTCCGCAATGGGAAAAAAAAAAGGAACAACTTTCTCATATACAAATGGAAATTCATGTATCATGCCCTCTGCAAATATAAGCAAGGTTGTGCACATATGTCCCAAATTAATTCTGAAACAATTTCAGACCCAGATTTGTTTTAATGTATTTAGCAAATAATTAGTTGTCCATTCATTCATTAACAGCATATTTTAAAACTTCTTGCAAAACCCCACCTCCCCCCTTAACAAAGTGGCACTTCTAAGAAGCAGAAGGGATATAAAATGTGTCGGGTAAGATGGGAAAACAAATCAAAAGAAGAAAATTACATGTTAGTTGTAGAAGAACATTAGTCATAGAAATGGGATTTACAAAGAAACACTTTTCTTCCCTTTACCTTTTCACACAAAAAGGGTGAAGTTGTGAATTGGAGCTGCATCAGTGGGTACTTTAGCATTTTATGATTCCAGTTTAGTATAATGCTTTTCTCTCTTGGACATTATAATTTTTCTTCCATTTGTAAAGTGCTTTATAGTTTTCTAAGCAGTTTCACATAGCATAGTTCATTTGTGGAACTAATAGCATTTACGTGGGATAACAGTATTCTAATAGAATTGTGCAATTCGCATAATGAGTTTAACTTGTTATTAAAATGAATGTCACTCGGATAAGATTGAAGGAGGAATCAGACTGGTCAAGTCTTGAGGTAAGTGCCAACTATTCCTGATTTGTAAGAGGCAGGGGTCCATGTGTCCTTCTTCAGGCTGCTTGATTCTTTTCCTTTATTTGTACACCACCTTTCCTTTGTCTCCATTTTCAGTTAGCACAGAGGATATCTTTGGGGCAGGGAAAGTGGGAATCAAAGGGCTTAATATCCTGCTCTGTACCTACTAAGGGTACGAGAAATATATATGTTTATTTTTTATTCATTTTCATACATTTCATCAAAAATATTAAAATTGGGATCCAAATGAGTATAGCTGGCCACTTTTTAGTAGCTGGCATAAAGATTTGAAAATAGTCTATGCAGAGGTTAACAGAAACCCAAAGCAGTGTTTAGAATGAGCTAATAGCATTTTACCCAATTAAAATGCACCTCTAGTCTTGGCATAGAGAGACTAGACAATACCTAATGCAGAATCACCCTGTCTATTCTTTCTTCATCTCTTCTCTGCTCAAACATTGATGGAGGCCTGGTTTTCCACCTTCAGAGCTTCATACCTCCTTAAAATCTTATTTTTGGTAAAAATGCAAAATCATCTAGCATGGGATAATTGGATAGCTATCAATTTAAAGGTATTCTTGGAAAAAGGAATTGGAGGGTCTGGGGCAATAAAGAGGAAATGGGGGAGTGGAAGGTGAGAAATAAAATTACTTTGGATGAATATGACCATGGGTAAAACATTTTAACTTTAAAACAGGAAGGCTAAAGGCACAGATAGCTGTCCCCACTTCATATTTTCCTTAAGAGTTGTGACGGAGATTCCTGGGTTCCATTCTCATTTTTCCCTCTTACAAACATGTCACCCACATTATTTCATGTGGGAATGTGCCCAGCTGAAAATCTGCATGGCCCAGCCACCCTTTCTCCTTGTTTATATCAGCCTACAGTTTTTGCAGTATAGTTAGACTTTCTGACCACAAGGACTTGTAGAGAATGGAAGCTATGCTAAGGATAGAGGGAAAAAACATGAAAGGAATCTGAGATACTTATGCTGTGTTGAACACCTCTTGTGTTTGCCTTTTATTCCAGCCTCTGCTAGGTGACCAGCTTAGAATCTCTAATCACTGCCTTCACATGGGACGCTAGTAGGAACGTCTTTGACATATGATTAAATACTAATCTAGAAATGTGAGTGGTAGTGTATACGGAGAGTTAACACATCTTGGAACTACCAAGTACCCTTACCAAAGGGAGGTGGGGGACAGGGAATCCATTGTCCTCTTTCCGTCAGAAGATCCTGAAACGTATTTCATAAAGCTTCTCCAACAGCCCATGGAACAGTGAAATAAGTCATCCATAGTGGTGATGGCTCGGTAAAACAACCCTGTATTGGCATTCTTTTCTCCTGCAGTATACACTCCCTCTATACTCCACTCCTGCCCATAAATAAATGACTTTTGCCTCAGACTGGCAAAAGTCTGAGGCAAAAGTCATTTTGCCTGGAACCTCTTTCCAGAGATTCCAGGTAGCTACAGATAAAATCATTTAGTAATAAAACAGTCCTGAACTGCCTAACTCTGAACTTTTTTCTTCTCTGACAAGAGAGTTTTCAGCTCAAGAATTTCTATTTGTTCTTCTTTTGTAAAATACTTTATTTTAGAGTAGTTTTAGGTTCACAGTAAAATTGAGAAGGTACAGAGATTTTTCATATATGCCCTGCCCTCCTCAACGTATACAGCCTCCCCCATTAAACATCCTCTACCAGAATGGTACATTTGTTACCACTGATGAACCTATCCTGGCACATCTAATCACCCATGGTTCATAGTTTACCTTAGAGTTCACTCCTGGTGTTGTGCATTCTCTGGGTCTGGACAAATGTATGATGACATGTATTCATCATTACAGTATCATGAAGAGTATTTTCACTGTCTTACAAATTCCCCACTCTCTACCTTCTCATTCCCTCCCAAACCCTGGTAACCACTGATGGTTTTAGTGTCTCTCTTGTTTTGCCTTTTCTAGAGTGTCATATAGTTCGGATCATAGAGTGTGTAGCCTTCTTAATTGGCCTCTTTCACTTGGTAATATGCATTTAAGGTTGCTCCGTGTCTTTTCATAGCTTGATAGCTCATTTCTTTTTAGTGTTGAATAATATTCCGTGGTCTGAATGTACTAGTTTATTTATCCATTCACCTGCTGAAGGACGTCTTGATTGCTTCCAGGGTTTGGAAATTATGAATAAATCTGCTATAGACATCTGTGTTCTTGTGGAGACATTAGTTCTTTTTTATGATTTCTGTTTCTAATTTATATTCTCTATTTAATGAGACATTATTCTTGTACTTTCCTTTAGTTCTTTAGTCATGTTTTTTTTTAGTTCTTTGGACGTATCTTATATAAAGTTTTTCTACTAAGTACAATTTCTAGTTTTCATGACGACAGTTTCTGTTGACTGATTTTTTTTTTTACTGTGCATGGACCATACGTTCTTTTTTTAATTTTATTGGAGTATAGTTGATTTACAATGTTGTGTTAGTTTATGCTGTATAGCAAAGTGAATCAGCTATATGTTCACTCTTTTTTAGATTCTTTTCCCATATAGGTCATTACAGGGTATTGAGTAGAGTTCCCTGTGCTATACAATAGGTCCTTATTAGTTATCTGTTTTATATATAGTAGTATGTATATGTCAATCCCAATCTCCCAATTTATCCCCGCCCCCTTTCCCCAGGCCATATGTTCATGTTTCTCTGTATCTCTTGCAGTTTTGTTTGTTGAAAATTAAGAAGAAAAAATCTTTTTCAAATTTAAGTAATAGCCACTTGGCAAATCAGATTTCCCCCTACCATCTTCAGAGTTTGTTGTTACTGCTGTTGGTTATTTTTATAGCTGTTTGTTTAATTACTTTCCTTGACTAATTCTTTAGTATTCATATTATTTTTCATGTGTGGCCACTGAAACACCTGCGTGGCTAGCTGATTGGCTGGCCTATTAGACAAATTACACTGAAATATCCTTAAGTATCTTGAACCAGTAATTTTCTGGGGAGAAGCTGTTTTTAGAAGATGAACTTGAGAATAGTGAAATAAAGATAAGCCATGCAAGTTGGGGTTTCCAGGGAACTTTCAGACAAGTAACATATGACAATTATGTGGGTATGGAACTTTTAAGGAGGTCCAACCATTTTGTATCCATGTCAGTGGCCCCTAGACTGTTAGGTTTTATAACTACTCTGATTGTGAGGACTTTTGCTTTCAAGGATTCTGTAGATCTGAAGAGAGAGTTATGGGGAAATGACAAGTTAAAATGCCATAAAGTTTCCTGTTCTTACCATGGTCCAGCTATTTTTCCTAAATAGACACTTCTTAGATTGTTGCAAGGCTTTGGTTAAGTTCCAAAATTCTGAAAATATTTATTTTACTATTTCCCCAGTATTCTCATTGCTTTCATAGAAGAATGGAATTTTGCAGGTCCTTACTCTGCCATTCAGGACAGTGTTGCCCCCAGAATACTGTCTTAATTCAAGAATGAAGGGAAACCTAAAATATTCTCAGATGAAGGAAAACTAACATAATTTGTCACCAAATGGGCATTAGACATTTTTTCTCCTCTTGAGTTTTCTAAATTATTTTTTTAAATATGGTCCTCAGTGTATGTAGAGGAAACATTAAAGACAGTTATACAGTGAATGTGGGAAGGTAAAGAGATGTAAAGGAGGTCACATTTCTACACTTCACCCTAACTGGTAAAATGATGACACAAGTAGACTCTGATAAGGTGTCTATATTTTGTAATACCTAGGACCATCACTAAAAAGTACAAAGAGATAATAAGCTCAAAGCTACTGTATATAAATCAAAATAGAGTTATAAAAATGTGTAATTATTCCATAAATAGATAAGAAAAAGAAATTAAACAAAAACAGAGGTAACAAATGGGGGAAATAACGCATACTTAAGCCCTAACATATCAATAATTACATTAAATATAAAAGGTTTAAATACACCAATTAAAAGACAATGAGGGCAGGGTTGACTAAAAAATAACCTAGCTGTTGTTTATAAGAAATTTACTTCAGGGACTTCCCTGGTAGTGCAGTGGTTAAGAATCCACCTGCCCATGCAGGGAACACAGGTTCCATCCCTGGTCCAGGAAGATCCCACATGCTGCAGAGCAGCTAAGCCCATGTGCCACAACTACTGAGCCTGTGCTCTAGAGCCAGTACACCGCACCAAGAGAAGCCACTGCAGTGAGAAGCCCACACACCGCAATGAAAGAGTAGCCCCACACTTGCCACAACTAGAGAGAAAGACCATGCAGAGCAACAAAGACCCAGCACAGCCATAAAAAAAAAAAAAAAAAAGAAATTTACTTCAAATACAGTGATATAGGTATATTGAAAATAAAAGGGTATAAAAAGATACATCATCCAAATATTAATAAAAAGAAAGCAGGGGTAGCTATATTAACATTATATAAAGTAGACTTCAGAACAAAGAAAATTGCCAGGGACATTACATACTAATTAATTGATTAGTGTATCAAGAAGATATATCAATTCTAAGTGTGTATGCCCCAGACAAAAGAACTGAAAATATGTGAAGCAAAAACTGATAGAGCTGAAAGGAAAAGTAGACAAACCCACAGTTATAGTTGAAAATTTCAATATCCCTCTTTCAACCATTGATAATATGACTAGACAGAAAATCAGTAAGATTATAGATGATCTCAGTAAGATATATCAATTCTAAGTGTATATGTCCCAGACAAAAGAACTGAAAATATGTGAAGTAAAAACTGATAGAGCTGAAAGGAAAAGTAGACAAGCCCACAATTATAGTTGAAAATTTCAATATCTCTCTTTCAACCATTGATAATATGACTAGACAGAAAATCAGTAAGATTATAGATGATCTCACGGGATCTATTTGACATTTATAGAACATTTCAATCAAAACAACAGAATACACTTTCTTTTCAAATGCTAATGGAACATCTGCTAAGGTAGATCATATCCTGGGCCATAAAACAATCTTAACACATTTAAAAGAATTGAAATCATACCAGTTGTGTTCTCTGACCATAGTACAATCAAATGAATAATCAATAGCAGAATTATAATATGCAAGTCACCAAACTACTTGGAAGCTAAACAACACACTTCTAAATTACTCAGGAGCCAAAGAGGAAGTCCTAAGGAGTATTAAAGAATTACATTGAACTAAATGAAAATGAAAACACAGCATATCAAATTTTATGATATGTTGATGAAGTAGTGCTGAAAGGCAAATTTGTAGCAGTAAATTATTACATTAGAAAAAAGGAAAACTTTCAAATCAATAATCTAAGCTTCTGGCTCAAGAAAGTAGAAAAAAGAGCAAAATAAATGGAAGCAAAAAGAAGGAAGGAAATAATAAAGAGCAGAGATCAGATAAATTTAAAATACTAAAACATTGGACAAAGCCCATAAAACAAATAGCTGGGTTATTGGGGAAAAATTGATAAAATTGACAGTCCTTTAGCAATACTGACAAAAAAAGAATAACACAATTTACCAGTATCAAGAATGAAACAGGATGCATTATAACAGACACTTCCGACTTTACAATGATAATAAGGAAAAAATACGCACAATTTTACACATATAAATTTGAAAACTTTGGTGAATGTAGATGATCGATTTCTCAAAAGTACAAACTATTACAACTCATTCAACATGTGACAGATAATTTGAATAGTCCTACAACTATTGAGAAAATTAAATTTGTAAGTTAAAGTCGTCTGAAAAAGGATTCTTGAGGCGTCAATGGTTTCATTGAAGAGGTCTAAGCTTTACAGAAGAATTAGCACAAGTTCTACACAATATCTTCCAGGAGATAGAAGAGGAGAAAACATTTCTCAACTTGTTTTGTGAAGCCACTCTTAGCTTGATAACAAAACCAGAGAGGGAGAGTACAAAAAATTTAACAATTTATCAATGATATTAATACTGTTTTTTAAAAATACATGTGTATCTATTATAATTTGGCAAGTCTGATTAAGAAAAGAGTGACACTACATAAACATTTGATTTATGAAATGGGTTGTAATTACAGATGTGAATGATATTTAAATAATAGCAAGAGCATACCATGAGCATATTTAAAGCATATTTAAGGCAACAATTATTCTTTTCATATGGATATTGTACACACACATATAACTGATGCAAGAAAAAGTGGAAACTTTGACTAAATTAATAACGAAGAAGGACACTGAAGGTCAGTCAGCTCTGGATTTCCAATTCTGGTAATGATGAATAGGTAGTGTAATCAACTATCCTGTTGAAAAAAAACCTGAAAAATGTAGACGAAATGTGTGTGTGTGTGTGTGTGTGTGTGTGTGTGTGTGTATGCCTGAAGGCACTGGAGAACTAGTAAGCCACTGACAACTTAACAGACCAAAACAAGAGAAGTCAGAAATATAGAGGTGAGCCCAGCACCTAGGGTCCCTTTTAGTCCAGTGTATTTGCTGATACCTTATTCAGTGATCTGGAATGAGAACAAAGAATGGCAAATAACTAGAAGCTAAAAATAATTATTTAAAACTTTTATTCAAGTGCCAGAATTAAACAATATAATCACCACAACTGAGAACTAATGCACAGATTTAATAGCATATTAGGTAGAGTTTAAAAGAGAAATAGGAAGCTAGTACATAGTTAGATGAAAACTAGTACATTGTTAGATGGAAAAAGTCATAAATGCAGCAAAGAGAAACAAACTGAAGGAAAATACAAAAGAGAGAAAAGAGATACAAAAAGGGAGGTTTTAACATACATGCTAAGACATGTCCAGAAGAAAAGTAGAGAAACTTTAGAGAGAGTAATATTTGAAGAGGCAATACCTGAAATATAAATACAAATTATACATAGAGCTCTGTAAGTCTCAAGTAAAAGAAATTAAGAGAAAATTAGACCTATCATGTTAAAACTAGTGAAAACTAAGGACAAAGAATAAGATCTTAAAAGCAGCTGAGCAAAAGGACAGTTATTCTCAAAGGACCCACAACTTGACTAACAGAAGACCTCACTACAGAAACGATGGAAGCCAGAAAGCATTGAAATGATATCTTCGACATGCTGAAAGACAAAAATGGTTAACCTAGAATTTTATAACTAGTGAAATTATCCTTCTGAAATAAAGATATTTTAAGAAAAATAGTAAAAAATATCATCTATAACAATAACACATTAAAAGAAATTTCAAAGGGTTAGGGTAAGGGCTACAAAGAAATTAAATGATTTACTGTATGAAGAAAAGAGAGAAAAGTACCAAAAAAGTAAACATATGGGTACATCTAAATGATATTGACTGAAAAATAAAATGAATTACATGTTTTTAGGGTTTAACACACACATGGAGAATCAAAATAGACAACAGTAGCAGCTTAGTAAATATAAAAATGGGAAATGGAGTTAAGGTGTTCTGAGGTCCTTGAAATGCCTGGGAAAAGATGGAAGTCTCATCTTGTATCAGTGTTTTATATGTCAAGAATTTATACTCTAATCTCTAGTGTTATTATTAAAAATAAATATTAAAAGTAAACAATGTTAAGGTAATAGAGGAAAGAAATAAAATAGTTTCTAAAAAAACTGTAAACCAAAATCAGGCAAAAAGGACAAAAATTCAAATTAAGTGGGATGTACTTACAGCAAATAGTAAATTTGACTTTATATTTGGAAACAACTTACATTAACTATTCCTTTAAATATAAATAGAGTAAATTCTCAAAGACAAAATTGTCAGCCTAAGTAAAACACAAAAACCACTTAAATGCAAATTAAAAGAGACCTTAAGGACACAGAAAAGTGAAAATTAAAAGCTTAGAAAGTACACACCAAGCAAACATTAACCAAAAGGCAGGTTGTGTAACTATATTATTATCAGACAAAGACTTCAAGGAAAAAATCATTAGTAGATATAAATAAGGACACTTTACAATGACAAAAGTTTTAATTCAATCAGGAAAGAATAGTAATCCTAAATTTGTATATTCACCCTAAAAATAAATTCAAATGTATAAAACAAAAGTAACTGAAAGACTACTACCAAAAGTCCTAATAAATCTACGACCATAATGATACATTTTAACACATTTCTCTAAGATAACTGATAAAACTATTCAGAGAATAAAGCAGTAAGAAAAGAGAATATAGAATATTTGAATAACACAATTAACAAACATCATATGACTGATATAGAATACTGCAGATCCAACATCTGCAGAATATAAATTCATATGAGTTACACATGGAGCATTAACCAAAATAGATTATCTGTTGATTCATATAGAAAGTCTAAACAAATTTCAAAGGATTGTAGTCATGTTCTGTATATTCTTTGATCACAGAGTAAGTTAAGCAGGGAAGAAAAACCAAAAAGATAACTCATAAATTTCTATATGTTTGGAAATTAAGACATATACTTACAAATATATTTTGAATCAAAAAAGAAATTAGAGAAAATTATAAATTTATGAGTGATAATGAAAATACAACTTGCAGATCACAGCTAAGGAAATTTAGAGAGACAGGTATAGATTTAGATGTATATACAAGAAGATAATAAAGATTAAAAAATAATGTGAACATCCATCTAAAGAAATTAGGCAAGAAAGAACAGTGTGAAATCCAAAGAAAGTAGAAGGAATTAAATTATAAATATAGCAGAAATTAATGAAATAGAAGACAAACATGCAATAAAGCCAAATGTTAACTCTTTGAAATGTTTTGAAATGTTTCTAAAATTTATAGATTTCAGTTTTTAAATAAAACTGATAAAAGAGAGAGAGGGAGAGAATCAAAATCAGGAATGAGAAAAGGACATTGCTACAAATCTTACAAATACTGTCATGCTTATATTATGAACAACTTTATAAAAATACAATATTAAATGCACAAATTCTTAAGGAAAATTGTTCTTACAAAACTGAGAATAAGTAGAAATAGAAGATTTAAATGTAAATAACTGTTAGACTACAAAAAATAAAATACACTCCATGGCCAGATGGTTTCATGAGTGAATTCTACCAGTTATTTAGGGAGAAAAATCATGGCAGTCTTATACATCTTCTTCCAGAGAATAGAAAACAAAAACAAAATTAGGGAATACTTCCAACTCAGTTTATGTGGTGAGCATAACCTCAATACCGAAAATGACAAAGAATTACAAAAGGGACTCTAATAGGTCAATTTCTCTTATAAACATAGATGAAAAATTTTAAACAAAAAGCTAACTGAATGCAGCAATAAATAAAAATGGTCATATTTCATGATCAAGTTGGTTTTATTCCAAAAATGCAAAGTTTAACATTAGAAAATTAATTACTGTAGCTCACCACATCAACACAGTAGAGGAAAATAAAAACATTTTCAACAAATACAGAAAAGGCAATTTTAGAAACATTTGCTATTTATGATTAAAACAAACATATAAGCAAAACATCTTAGCAAAATAAGAATAGAAAGGAACTTCTTTCTTCTGATAAAATATAACTATAAATAAACTTGTAGCAAATATCCTACTTAATGGTGAAATATTGAAAGGTTTCAAGATTGGGAATGATTCAAAGATGGCTCTATGAGTACTAGTCAGAATTTTACTGGAAGTCCTTTTCAGGAAAGTAAGATTTAAGAAGATACTAAAGAAATAAGAATTAAGTGAAAGAATTACAATTTTCATTGTTAAAGATATTATAATCATAAAAATCTGAATCAGATGAATTATTAGAATTAGTAAATGGGCATAGCAAAAGTAAAAAATCAATTATATTCCTGTGTACTAGTCTAAAAAAGTTAGAAGAAAATGAAATACATCAGAAGAAACTATTTCAATGTATAAAAATGTTTATTTAGAGCAAATGTAATGAAAGATGTATATACTTGCACACAGAAAACTATAAAACAGTTTTGAGAGAAAATGAAGAAGTTCTAAACAAATGAAAGAATGTTCATTGATTGGAAGACTCATTGTGAAAATATCATGTCTCCCAAAATTGATATTTAGATAGAATACAATCCCAAACAAATTCTCCAATAGATAGTATTATGAAAATTAACAGGCTAATTTTTAAATTTGTGTGGAAAAGGGCCAAGAATATTTTCTAGGACTTGTTCTATTAGATATCAAACTTACAATGAAGGTACAGTAATTCAAACAGTATGGTATTGAAAAGTATACTTATGGAATAGAACAGATTTAGAAATAGACACACACATATATGGAGATGCAATTAATGATGGTAATCTTTATAGAAAAGTAGGAATGAACAGTTTTTTCACTAAATTTTGGAGGTCAACTGGCTATTACTATAGGAAAAATAATACTATGAGGATTTGACCCTTATCACACACCAATAGCAAAATTAACTTCAGGTGGATTGTAGATTATAAAAATTCTAAAAAACATACAACCTCCTAACTCCAAGTGGGATGGAGGCTTGTATGGGCACTTCAAAAAGAGAATATATAAATTACCAATAAACATATGCTCAAAAAATGAAGATGCAAATGGAAATAACTATGAGATATGTATTCGTATGTATTCTCTAGACTAATAAAAATTTAAAACACACAGTGGAGATCTGTAGCAAAAATAGAGAATGTGGAGCAATGCTGCTGATCACTGTTGCTGGGAGTGTCAATATCACTGCTTGGCATTATCTACTAAAGCATTTCTACTCCTTGAGATACCCTATAGAGATACATGCACATACATACCAAGAAATATCAAAGGATGCCAATAGAAGCATGGTTTATAATAACCAAAACGTGAAACAGCATATTAGATACATAAAGAGTAATATATCTGTATAATGACGTATTATAAAGAAATGAAATTGTTAGAGTATTGCTACATGTTAAAACATGAATACTCACAAGCATATAACGTTGAGAAAAGGAAGCACTACATGAAATGGGATACATACTATATGATTCCACTTATATTCAGTTCAAAATCAAGGAAAACCAGATTATAATGTTCAAAATTAAGATACTGATTGCACTGGTCACTCCCATCAGGAAACTTGCAAAAGCTTCTTAGAGGTCCTCATCCACCAGAGGGCAGACAGCAGAACCAAGAAGAACTACAGTCCTGCAGCCTGTGGCACAAAAACCACATTCACAGAAAGATAGACAAAATGAAAAGGTAGAGGGCTATGTACCAGATGAAGGAACATGATAAAATCCTAGAAAAACAACTAAATGAAGTAGAGATAGGAAACCTTCAAGAAAAAACATTCAGAACAATGATAGTGAAGATGATCCAGGACCTCAGGAAAAAAATGGAGGCAAAGATCGAGAAGATGCAAGAAATGTTTAACAGAGACCTGGAAGAATTAAAGAACAAACAGAGATGAACAACACAATAACTGAAATGAAAAATACACAAGAAGGAGTCAATGGCAGAGTAACTGAGGCAGAAGGATGGACAAGTGACCTGGAAGACAGAATGGTGGAATTCACTGCTGCGGAACAGAATAAAGAAAAAAGAATGAAAAGAAATGAAGACAGCCTAAGAGACCTCTGGGACAACATTAAATGCGGAAACATCCGTATTATAGGGGTCCCAGAAGGAGGAGAGAGAGAGAAAGACCCAAGAAAATATTTGAAGAGATTATAGTCAAAAACTTCCCTAACATGGGAAAGGAAATAGCCACCCAAGTCCAGGAGGTGCAGACAGTCCCATACAGGATAAACCCAAGGAGAAACACGCCGAGACACATAGTAATCAAACTGGCAAAATTAAAGAAAAAGAAAAATTATTGAAAGCAGCAAGGGAAAAATGACAAATAACATACAAGGGACTCCCATAAGGTTAGCAGCTGCTTTCTCAGCAGAAACTCTATAAGCCAGAAGGGAGTGGCATGATATACTTAAAGTGATGAAAGGGAAGAAACTACAACCAAGATTACTCTACCCAGCAAGGATCTCATTTAGATTCAATGGAGAAATCAAAAGCTTTAAAGACAAGCAAAAGCTAAGAGAATCCAGCACCACCAAACCAGCTCTACAACAAATGCTAAAGGAACTTCTCTAAGTGGGAAGCATAAGAGAAGAAAAGAACCTACAAAAACAAACCCATAACAATTAAGAAAATGGTCATAGGAACATACATATCAATAATTACCTTAAATGTGAATGGATTAGATGCTCCAACCAAAAGGTACAGGCTTGCTGAATGGATACAAAAACAAGACCTATATATATGCTGTCTACAAGGGATGCACTTCATACCTAGGGACACATACAGACTGAAAGTAAGGGGATGGAAAGAGATATTCCATGCAAATGGAAATCACAAGAAAGCTGTAGTAGCAATACTTATATCAGCTAAAATCGACTTTAAAATAAAGAATGTTGCAAGATACAAGAAGGACACTACATAATGATCAAGGCATCAATCCAAGAAGACGATATAACAATTATAAGTATATATGCACCCAACATAGGAGCACCTCAGTACATAAGGCAACTGCTATCAGCTCTAAAAGAGGAAATCGACAGTAACACAATAATAGTGGGGGACTTTAACACCTCACTTACACCAATGGACAGATCATCCAAACAGAAAATTAATAAGGAAACTCAAGCTTTAAATGACACAGTAGACCAGATTGATTTAATTGATATTTATAGGCCATTCCATCCAAAGATAGCAGATTACATTTTCTTCTCAAGTGCGCATGGAACATTCTCCAGGATAGATCACATCTTGGGTCACAAGTCAAGCCTCAGTAAATTTAAGAAAATTGAAATCATATCAAGCATCTTTTCAGACCACAACACTATGCGATTAGAAGTCAATTACATGGAAAAAATGTAAAAAACACAAACACATGGAAGCTAAACAATACATTACTAAACATTACTAAATAACCAAGAGATCACTGAAGAAATCAGAGGAAATAAAAAAAATACCTAGAGACAAATGATAATGAAAACATGATGATCCAGAATCTATGGGATGCAGCAAAGCAGTTCTAAGAGGGAAGTTTATAGCTATACAAGCCTACCTCAAAAAACAAGAAAAATTTGAAATAAACAATGTAACCTTACATGTAAAGGAACTAGAGAAAGAAGAACAAACAAAACCCAAAGTTAGCAGAAGGAAAGAAATCATAAAGATCAGAGCAGAAATAAATGAAATGGAAACAAAGAAAACAGTGGCAAAGATCAATAATACTAAAAAGCTGGTTCTTTGAGAAGATAAACAAATTGATAAGCCATTAGCCAGACTAATCAAGAAAAAGAGAGAGAGGACTCAAATCAATAAAATTAGAAATGAAAAAGGAGAAATTACAATAGACACCGCAGAAATACAAAGCATCCTAAGAGACTACTACAAGCAACTCTATGCCAGTAAAATGGACAACCTGGAGAAAACGGACAAATTCTTAAGAAGGTATACCTTCCAAGCCTGAACCAGGAAGAAATAGAAAATATGAACAGACCAATCACAAGTAATGAAATTGAAGCTGTGATTAAAAATCTTCCGACAAACAAAAGTCCAGGACCAGATGGCTTCACAGGTGAATTCTATCAAACATTTAGAGAAGAGCTAACACCCATCCTTCTCAAACTCTTCCAAAAAATTTCAGAGGAAGGAACACTCCCAAACTCATTCTATGAGGCCACCATCACCCTGATACCAAAACCAGACAAAGATACCACAAAAAAAGAAAATTAGAGCCCAATATCACTGGTGAATATAGATGCAAAAATCCTCAACAAAATACTAGGAAACAGAATCCAACAACACATTAAAAGGGTCACACACCATGATCAAGTCGGATTTATCACAAGGATGCAAGGATTCTTCAGTATATGCAAATCAACCAATGTGATACACCATATTAACAAACTGAAGAAGAAAAACCATATGATCATCTCAATAGATGCAGAAAAAGCTATTGACAAAATTCAACACCCATTTATGATAAAAACTCTTCTGAAAATGGGCATACAGGGAACCTACCTCAACATAATAAAGGCCTATATGACAGACACACAGCAAACATCATTCTCAATGGTGATAAACTGAAAGCATTTCCTCTAAGATCAGGAGCAAGACAAGGTTGTCCACTCTCACCACTGTTATTCAACATAGTTTTGGAAGTCCTAGCCATGGCAATCAGAGAAGAAAAAGAAGAGGATGGCAATCAGAGAAGAAAAAGAAAAGGAATAAAAAGTGGAAAAGAAGAAGTAAAGTTTTCACTGTTTGCAGATGACATGATACTATACATAGAGAATCCTAAATATGCCATCAGAAAACTACTAGAGCTAATCAATGAATTTGGTAAAGTTGCAGGATACAAAATTAATGCACAGAAATCTCTTGCATTCCTATACACTAAAGATGAAATATCTGAAAGAGAAGTTAAGGAAAACTCCCATTTACCATTGCAACAAAAAGAATAAAATGCCTAGGAATAAACCTCCCTAGGGAGAAAAAAAAAACATATGCAGGAAACTGTAAGACACTTATGAAAGAAATTAAAGATGATACAAACAGATGGGGAGATATACCATGTTCTTGGATTGGAAGAATCCATATTGTGAAAATGACTATACTCCCCAAAGCAATCTACAGATTCAATGCAATCCCTATCGAATTACCAATGGCATTTTTTACAGAACTAGAAGAAAAATCTTAAAGTTTGTATGGAGACACAAAAGACCCTGAATAGCCAAAGCAGTCTTGAGGGGAAAAAAATGGAGCTGGAGGAATCAGACTCCCTGACTTCAGACTATACTACAAAGCTACAGTAATTAAGACAATATGGTACTGGCACAAAAACAGAAATGTAGATCAATGGAACAGGAGAGAAAGCCCAGAGATAAACCCACACACCCATGGTCAACTAATCTATGATAAAGGATGCAAGGATACACAATGGAGAAAAGACAGTGTCTTCAATAAGTGGTGCTGGGAAAACTGGACAGCTACATGTAAAAGAATGAAATTAGAACACTCCCTAACACCATACACAAAAATAAGCTCAAAGTGGATTAGAGACCTAAATGTAAAGCCAGACACTATAAAACTCTTAGAGTAAAACATAGGAAGAACATTCTGTGACATAAATCACAGCAAGATCTTTTTTGATCCACCTCCTTGAGTAATGGAAATAAAAACAAAAATAAACAAATGGGACCTAATGAAACTTAAAAGGTTTTGCAAAGCAAAGGAAACTACAAACAAGACGAGAAGACAACCCTCAGTTTGGGAGAAAATATTTGCAAACGATTCAATCGACCAAGGATTGATCTCCAAACTATATAAACAGCTCATGCAGCTCGACATTAAAAAAACAAGCAACCCAATGCAAAATTGGGCCGAAGACCTAAACAGACATTTCTCCAAAGAAGACATACAGATGGCCAAGAAGCACATGAAAAGCTGCTCAACATCACTAATTATTAGAGAAATTCAAATCAAAACTACAATGAGGTATCACCTCACACCAGTTAGAATGGGCATCATCAGAAAATCTACAAACAACAAATGCTGGAGAGAGTGTGGGGAAAAGGGAACCCTGTTGCACTGTTGGTGGGAATGTACATTGATACAGCCACTATGGAGAACAGTATGGCGGTTCCTTAAAAAACTAAAAATAGAATTACCATATGACCCAGCAATCCCACTACTGGGCATATACCCAGAGAAAACCATAATTCAGAGAGACACATGCACCCCAATGTTCATTGCTGTACTATTTACAATAGCCAGGTCATGGAAGCAACCTAAATGCCCATCGACAGATGAATGGATAAAGAATATGTGGTATATATATACAATGGAATATTAGTCAGCCATAAAAAGGAATGAAATTGAATCATTTGTAGAGACGTGGATGAATTTTGAGACTGTTATACAGAGTGAAGTAAGTCAGAAAGAGAAAAACAAATATCGCATATTAACGCATATGTGTGGAACCTAGAAAAATGGTACAGATGAACCGTTTTGCAGGGCAGAAATTGAGACAGAGTTATAGAGAACAAACCTATGGACATCAAGGGGGGAAAGCTGCGTCAAGTGGGGGTGGTGATGTGATGAATTGGGAGTTTGGGTTTGACATGTATACACTGATGTGTATAAAATGGATGACTAATGAGAACCTGCTGTATTAAAAAATAAATAAAATTCAAAGAGTAAATAAATAAAATTAAAAAGAGTGGAAGAAAAGGAAAAAGACATTGATTGCAGTTGAAGAGTAAGAATAGTACAGTGATTGGAAAAAGGCATGGAAGGAGGTCATCTGGGGTCCTGGTAATAGTCTACCTCACTATCTAGATGGACATTACATGGAAGTTCACTTTGTGATAGTCATTGAGCTATAAACTATATTTTTGTACACTTCTCTATATTTTCTAAAATCTGAAGTATTTTAAAAGTGTTTAAATAGTTAATTATATTCCCCAAAGTCTCAAGGAAATCATACATTATAAAAGTATTCCAGAACCTAGAAAAAAATAAATAAATGGAACCTTCTCAATCTGTTCTATAATATTAGTACATTTAATTCCCAAACAAGATAAAAACAATATAAAAAGCATACAAGGAACAAAACTAAAAAACAATCTTATTATTAAGCATAGATGCAAATGTAAGTGAATATATCCAAGATAACAAATGTATTCAATACAAGTACATTTTATCTAGTAATGGGTAATACTAAATCCTGAACAAGTAAGATATATCTCAGAAATTCAAGCATAATTTGATGTGAGAAAATCTATTCATATAATTAGCAATTAATTAAAAGAGAAACAATATATGATCATCTCAATAGAGAATAAAAATATCTTTCATAAAAATCAATACCCATTCTCAATAAATATTTGAAATAATAAAAGCACAAATTTTTTTAAAGTAAATAAAAAGAAAGGCAATAAAGTTTTTGTAGAAGAAAATTTAGTACATTTTTTTAAAGTTTTGGAGTTGAGAAGGTTTTTCTGAGCCATAGAAAGGGAAAAAACTCAGAATCTATAAAGGAAAGATTGATAGATTTTATAACATAAAAATTGAATCTTCTGTATAACAAAGATTCCAAAGGCTAAGTGAAAAAGACAAATCACAGGCTGAGAAAAAAATAACTGAAGCATATTAAAAAGAGCAAGCAGGCTTCCCTGGTGGCACAGTGATTAAGAATCTGCCTGCCAATGCAAGGGACATGGGTTCGAGCCCTGGTCTGGGAAGATCCCACATGCTGCGGAGCAACTAGGCCCGTGTGCCACAACGGCTGAGCCTGCGCTCTAGAGCCTGCAAGCCACAACTACTGAGCCCACGTGCCACAACTACTGAAGCCCATGCGCCTAGAGCCAGTGCTCCACAAGAGAAGCCACCACAATGAGAAGCCTGCGCACCGCAAAGAAGAGTAGCCCCGTTTTCCGCACCTAGAGAAAGCTGGCGTGCAGCAATGAAGACCCAACACAGCCAAAAAAATAAAGTAAATGGGGGGAAGAAAAAGCGCAAGCATTTTCTTTCTCCCTTCCTCCCTTCCTTCCTGTTGTGTGTAGGCGGCGGCGGCGCGGGGGTGGGGGTGCGGGTAGACAAAAGAATGACTCAACAGAGAAAGCAGGTATCTCAATAGATTGTCCAAAAAATGAATAGTCAGTCCAACATAAGAACAATATGTTCAGATAAACAAAATGACACATAAATTGAAATAGACTCTACACCTTAAAAAAAATCAGGAACATTCAAATGAAAAAAAAAAGACACTTTAAAGGATTAAAAACACATTCAGTATTTGAGCTTATATAGAGAAATACAAACCATCATACACTGTTGGTAGTAATGTAAATTTATATAGTCTTTCTAGGGGGTCAATTTGTCAGTTTCCATCAAAATTCCCATAGACTTTTCAGTATTTACTCTGAATGAGCAATGTTTGCAAAGAACACAAAGAAGCAGGTAAAAGGATGTTCATTGTGGCAAATTTTTTTGGTAATAGAAAAACTGGGAGTAAAAGACCCTAATAAGTTTCAATAATCAAATATTCATGAGTTAATTTATGTCATGGAAAACTATTCAGAAATCTAAAAGGATACAGTAGATTTACAAATACTGAAATAGAAAGATCTTTATAAGAATTAAGTCGAAAACAAATTATATAACAGTATTGAGTTCTATCCTATTTATGTAAAAGTAAACCATTAATTTGTATATTAAACACACATATGTGAATACATATTTTTTGTAAATGAATAGTAAAATGTCAGCAAGATACACTTCACTGATAACAGTTATAGCAACTGGTTCTATGGAGAGGAGTAATGTTGGGGTTATGTGAAGTGAGATTTTTACTCTTATTCTATCTAGCTACATATTGTTTCAATTTATAAAACAAATTTGTGTTTGTGCATTGTTTGTTTGATTAAAATATACTGTAACACTCACTTGTGTCAAGGTATATGGGTCTGTGGTTTTATCAGCCCCTCTGTGAGATTTATTTTTCAGGAATGCAAATGCATGCTTTTATGTTTCCCGACAAACCCTCTCCGGCATCAAATGATGAAATTCCAATCTGAAATATCAATTATAAGAAAAGGGTCTAATAGAAAACAGTAGTACTAAAAAGTAGTAAAGAGTTGTAGTAACATAGGAAAAATGATTCACAATAGGTTATACCTTTCAGCTGAATTTAGTATTTGAGAACACTTAGAATATTGAGATTTTTTAATAGATTACTCTCTGAAAGATCTCTACCTAATATTTTGATGCAAAAACGACTCTATATTCTATGTGATATTTGCTGCAGAACTGGGGACTTGCACAGGGACATTCCATCCTCCACCTCTTCATTCTCCACTTCCCTTATTATTATGGTTAGATGGAGAGAGTATTGACTTCTGTTCCAAGCATATGTCTTTCTTAGTGGGACTCCCCTTCTGGGCCCTGGGGACCTTGAACAGCTAGTTTGTGTGCCAGCAGTTCTGTATTTTTGGAGGTTGAAAATGGATTTTCCTGCTTTTAGCAGGTGCAGTCTCCAAGTGAGCCTCTCCCCTCATGACCTGTGCAGATTATGCCATCAATAGAGGGAGAGGGGACCAAGAGGAACATTTGGAGCACTCAGCACACACCACCAAAGGGCCCCAGGAAGGCTTGCAGCAATGAGGGTGCACTAGGAAAACGATAATAATAAACTTAGTTTAGAACTGTTTCCTTCTTGATACTTCCTGGACAAGTTCAGTGTCTATACGCACTTTCTGGGATTATCTAAATGGATAGACTTTCATGCAGGGCTTATTATGGTCTGTACAGTTCTAAATGGATCATTCTTGTTAAACTTGAACAATGAGGAGACTCCTTTAAAGGAAAAGAATAAAGATTATAAAGGATCACAGTGTGACTTAAATTATGTCTATTATAATGTACCTATATTTTTTCAAACATAAATTTTTTGTGCTTACAGATGTTTTACAACTATGATGGTCTAGCACAAAGATGAGACTTTATTTGGTACACATTGGAAAAACTCAGAGATTTTGAGTTGGAAAATAAATATAAAAGTTCGTTTTGTGCTTGCATATAGGATAGATTTGGGGCTTTGAGTCTAGATACAGGATGACCAGTTAGAAAGTTATCGCAGGTTCCTAGGTCTAAGTTGTTAAGTGTCTGAACGAGTATATGATGGCTGTAAGAGCAGGGGTTGTGGGTAAATGCAGGTAGGAAAACAAGAGTCTTTCTACAAAGGATGTGAAAATGCAAGAGCAAAGCCTCCCAATGTTCTTGGTATTTTTAGGTATTTAAAGGTAAGACTGGCATCTAGCATTATAAGTTAGTGTCAATGTATAGCTGATTCACTTTGTTATAAAGCAGAAACTAACACACCATTGTAAAGCAATTATACTCCAATAAAGATGTTAATGGTAAAATTCAAAAAAAAGATGTTAAAAAAAAAAAACAACAAGTTAGTGTCGACTCTTAAGACCTTTGGAGATTGAGAAAGAAAAGGTGTGGTTGGATGGTAGGATTGCCAGCTGGTTTATATGAAAATCAAGTCATTCTGGAGTGAATACACAAGACCAGCAGACAATCTGCTGTGACAATTTATGAGACAGTTTCTAGGAAAAGCCACACAAAACTGTAGTTGATCTGGACATCCAGTAAGTTTGGACACTACAGGAATCATCCTAATGCTCTGTGGTACTCTAGGTTAATTTTCCTCCTTCAAGTATTCAGTTATTGCATGTACTATAAATAGTAGTTTGTCTCCTTGCCAGAGGAGAAGGTACATGAGGAACAGGTAAAGGAGGAATACTTTTCAATGCTTCAGATAATTATATGATGTGGAGGAATTCTAGAGAGGATGAAAGAAAATCTGCAGAATTAAAGCCCAAGAAAAATACTTGGAATAGTCACAAGAAAGCAAAATCGGGATCATATAACAGGAGACAATATGAAGAGGATGCAAAAAGCAATTCAAAGATGTCCAATTTTAATTCATATGGGACAGATGTAACCATGAGTAGATATCAGGATTAATTTCAAATGACTGAATTTGAAAGGATAAGTGAGGCTCCAAACCAAAGAGCAGGACTTATTTTGCTGGAAAAGTGTTTATGCCATTAAAACTAAGCAAAAGGTGATATCTTAGTGAATTGACCAAGAGCTCTGAAGATAACTTTGAAAGAGAGAAAAAATCACCAAGCAAAACCCTAAGGAAAAAGAAATAAGGGTAAGTACAGCAAATGATGTGCCCACAAGAATAGTGTATAGGGTCCCCAGTATTTTTCTCTAAGAATATTATAGGTTTTCATATGTTAATATAATGGGTGGCCAAGTGTGGGTAGCAAACAAATTAAAAATTTGATATAATGGCTTAAAACATATACCTGGCATGTGACTTGTGATTGGAATACAGAAACACAAGAGCAAATCTTTTTTTTTAACATCTTTATTGGAGTATAATTGCTTTACAATGGTGTGTTAGTTAGTGCTTTACAACAAATTGAATCAGTTATATATATACACATATGTTCCCATATCTCTTCCCTCTTGCGTCTCCCTCCCTCCCACCCTCCCTATCCAACAAAGCACCGAGCTGATCTCCCTGTGCTATGCGGCTGCTTCCCACTAGCTATCTACCTTACGTTTGGTAGTGTATATATGTCCATGCCTCTCTCTCACTTTGTCACACCTTCCCCTTGCCCCTCCCCATATCCTCAAGTCCATTCTCTAGTAGGTCTGTGTCTTTATTCCTGTCTTACCCCTAGGTTCTTCATGACTTTTTTTCCTTAAATTCCATATATATGTGTTAGCATACGATATTTGTCTCTCTTTCTGACTTACTTCATTCTGTATGACAGACTCTAGGTCTATCCACCTCATTACAAATAGCTCAATTTCGTTTCTTTTTATGGCTGAGTAATATTCCATTGTATATATGTGCCACATCTTCTTTATCCATTCATCCGATGATGGACACTTAGGTTGTTTCCATCTCCGGGCTATTGTAAATAGAGCTGTAATGAACATTTGGTACATGACTCTTTTTGAATTATAGTTTTCTCAGGGTATATGCCCAGTAGTGGGATTGCTGGGTCATATGGTAGTTCTATTTGTAGTTCTTTAAGGAACCTCCATACTGTTCTCCACAGTGGCTGTTTCAATTTACATTCCCAGAAACAGTTCAAGAGGGTTCCCTTTTCTCCACACCCTCTCCAGCATTTATTGTTTCTAGATTTTTTGATGATGGCCATTCTGACTGGTGTGAGATGATATCACACTGTAGTTTTGATTTGCATTTCTGTAATGATTAGAGATGTTGAGCATTCTTTCATGTGTTTGTTGGCAGTCTGTATATCTTCTTTGGAGAAATGTCTATTTAGGTCTTCTGCCCATTTTTGGATTGGGTTGTTTGTTTTTCTGTTATTAAGCTGCATGAGCTGCTTATAAATTTTCGAGATTAATCCTTTGTGAGTTGCTTCATTTGCAAATATTTTCTCCCATTCTGAGGGTTGTCTTTTGGTCTTGTTTATGGTTTCCTTTGCTGTGCAAAAGCTTTGAAGTTTCATTAGGTCCCATTTGTTTATTTTTGTTTTTATTTCCATTTCTCTATGAGGTGGGTCAAAAGGGATCTTGCTGTGATTTATGTCATAGTGTGTCCTGCCTATGTTTTGCTCTAAGAGTTTGACAGTTTCTGGCCTTACATTTAGGTCTTTAATCCATTTTGAGCTTATTTTTGTGTATGGTGTTAGGGAGTGATCTAATCTCATACTTCTACATGTACCTGTCCAGTTTTCCCAGCACCACTGATTGAAGAGGCTGTCCTTTCTCCACTGTACATTCCTGCTTCCTTTATCAAAGATAAGGTGACCATATGTGCGTGGGTTTATCTCTGGGCTTTCTATCCTGTTCCATTGATCTATCTTTCTGTTTTTCTGCCAGTACCATACTGTCTTGATTACTGTAGCTTTGTAGTATAGTCTGAAGTCAGGGAGCCTGATTCCTCCAGCTCCATTTTTCGTTCTCAAGATTGCTCTGGCTATTCGGGGTCTTTTGTGTTTCCATACAAATTGTGAAATTTCTTGTTCTAGTTCTGTGAAAAATGCCAGTGGTGGTTTGATAGGGATTGCATTGAATCTGTAGATTGCCTTGGGTAGTAGAGTCATTTTCACAATGTTGATTCTTCCAATCCAAGAACATGGTATATCTCTCCATCTATTTGTATCATCTTTAATTTCTTTCATCAGTGTCTTATAATTTTCTGCCTACAGGTCTTTTGTCTCCTTAGGTAGGTTTATTCTTAGATATTTTATTCTTTTTGTTGCAGTGGTAAATGGGAGTGTTTTCTTGATTTCACTTTCAGATTTTTCATCATTAGTGTATAGGAATGCAAGAGATTTCTGTGCATTAATTTTGTATCCTGCTACTTTAGCAAATTCATTGATTAGCTCTAGTAGTTTTCTGGTAGCATCTTTAGGATTCTCTATGTATAGTATCATGTCATCTGCAAGCAGTGACAGCTTTACTTCTTCTTTTCTGATTTGGATTCCTTTTATTTCCTTTTCTTTGATTGCTGTTGCTAAAACTTCGAAAACTATGTTGAATAAGACTGGTGAAAGTGGGCAACCTTGTCTTGTTCCTGATCTTAGTGGAAAAGCTTTCAGTTTTTCACCATTGAGGACAGTGTTGGCTGTGGATTTGTCATATATGGCCTTTATTATGTTGAGGAAAGTTCCCTCTATGCCTACTTTCTGCAGGGTTTTTATCATAAATGGGTGTTGAATTTTGTTGAAAGCTTTTTCTGCATCTACTGAGATGATCATATGGTTTTTCTCCTTCAGTTTGTTAACATGGTGTATCACGTTGATTGATTTGCATATATTGAAGAATCCTTGCATTCCTGGAATAAACCCCCCCTTGATTATGATGTATGATGTGTTTAATGATTCTGTTTGCTAGTATTTTGTTGAGTATTTTTGCATCTATGTTCATCAGTGATATTGGCCTGTAGTTTTCTTTATTTGTGACATCCTTGTCTGGTTTTGGTATCAGGGTGATGGTGGCCTCGTAGAATGCGTTTGGGAGTGTTGCTCCCTCTGCTGTATTTTGGAACAGTTTGAGAAGGATAGGTGTTAGCTCTTCTCTAAATGTTTGATAGAATTCGCCTGTGAAGCCATCTGGTCCTGGGCTTTTCTTTGTTGGAAGATTTTAATCACAGTTTCAATTTCAGGGCTTGTGATTGGTCTGTTCATATTTTCTATTTCTTCCTGATTCAGTCTCGGCAGGTTGTGCATTTCTAAGAATTTGTCCATTTTTTCCAGGTTGTCCATTTTATTGGCATAGAGTTGCTTATAGTAATCTCTCATGATCTTTTGTATTTCTGCAGTGTCAGTTGTTACTTCTCCTTTTTCATTTCTAATTCTATTGATTTGAGTCTTCTCCCTTTTTTTCTTGATGAGTCTGGCTCATGGTTTATCAATTTGGTTTATCTTCTCAAAGAACCAGCTTTTAGTTTTATTGATATTTGCTACCATTTCCTTCATTTATTTTTCATTTATTTCTGATCTGATTTTTATGATTTCTTTCCCTCTGCTAACTTCGGGGGTTTTTTGTTCTTCTTTCTCTAATTGCTTTAGGTGTAAGGTTATGTTGTTTATTCGAGATGTTTCCTGTTTCTTAAGGTAGGATTGTATTGCTATAAACTTCCCTCTTAGAACTGCTTTTGCTGCATCCCATAAATTTTGGGTCATGGTGTCTCCACTGTCATTTGTTTCTAGGTATTTTTTGATTTCCTCTTTGATTTCTTCAGTGATCACTTCGTTATTAAGTAGTGTATTGTTTAGCCTCCATGTGTTTGTATTTTTTACAGATCTTTTCCTGTAATTGATATCTAGTCTCATAGCATTGTGGTCGGAAAAGATACATGATACAATTTCAATTTTCTTAAATTTACCAAGGCTTGATTTGTGACCCAAGATATGATGTATCCTGGAGAATGTTCCATGAGCACTTGAGAGGAAAGTGTATTCTGTTGTTTTTGTATGGAATGTCCTATAAATATCATATAAGTCCATCTAGTTTAATGTATCACTTAAAGCTTGTGTTTCCTTATTTATTTTCATTTTGGATGATCTGTCCATTGGTGAAAGTGTGGTGTTAAAGTCCCCTACTATGAACGTGTTACCGTCGATTTCCCCTTTTATGGCTGTTAGTATTTGCCTTATGTATTGAGGTGCTCCTATGTTGGGTGCATAAATATTTACAATTGTTATATCTTCTTCTTGGATCGATCCCTTGATCATTATGTAGTGTCCTTCTTTGTCTCTTCTAATAGTCTTTATTTTAAAGTCTATTTTGTCTGATACGAGAATTGCTACTCCAGCTTTCTTTTGGTTTCCATTTTCAAGAAATATCTTTTTCCATCCCCTTACTTTCAGTCTGTATGTGTCCCTAGGTCTGAAGTGGGTCTCTTGTAGACAGCAAATATATGGGTCTTGTTTTTGTATCCATTCAGCCAGTCTGTGTCTTTTGGTGGGAGCATTTAGTCCATTTACATTTAAGGTAATTATCGATATGTATGTTCCTATTCCCATTTTCTTAATTGCTTTGGGTTCGTTATTGTAGGTCTTTTCCTTCTCTTGTGTTTCTTGCCTAGAGAAGTTCCTTTAGCAGTTGTTGTAGAGCTGGTTTGGTGGTGCTGAACTCTCTCAGCTTTTGCCTGTCTGTAAAGGTTTTAATTTCTCCATCAAATCTGAATGAGATCCTTGCTGGGTAGAGTAATCTTGGTTGCAGGTTTTTCTCCTTCATCATTTTAAGTATGTCCTGCCAGTCCCTTCTGGCTTGCAGAGTTTCTGCTGAAAGATCAGCTGTTAACCTTAAGGGGAATCCCTTGTGTGTTCTTTGTTGTTTTCCCCTTGCTGCTTTTAATATGTTTTCTTTGTATTTAATTTTTGACAGTTTGATTAATATGTGTCTTGGTGTATTTCTCCTTGGATTTATCCTGTATGGGACTCTTTATGCTTCCTGGACTTGATGAACTATTTCCTTTCCCATATTAGGGAAGTTTTCAACTATAATCTCTTCAAATGTTTTCTCAGTCCCTTTCTTTTTCTCTTCTTCTTCTGGAACCCCTATAATTCGAATGTTGGTGCGTTTAATGTTGTCCCAGAGGTCTCTGAGACTGTCCTCAGTTCTTTTCATTCTTTTTTCTTTATTCTGCTCTGCGGTAGTTATTTCCACTATTTTATCTTCCAGGTCACTTATCCGTTCTTCTGCCTCAGTTATTCTGCTATTGATCCCATCTAGAGTATTTTTCATTTCGTTTATTGTGTTGTTCATCGTTGTTTGTTTCATCTTTAGTTCTTCTAGGTCCTTGTTAAATGTTTCTTACATTTTGTCTATTCTATTTCCAAGGTTTTGGATCATCTTTACTTTCAGTATTCTGAATTCTTTTTCAGGTAGACTGCCTATTTCCTCTTCATTTGTTAGGTCTGGTGTGTTTTTATCTTGCTCCTTCATCTGCTGTGTGTTTTTCTGTCTTCTCATTTTGCTTATCTTACTGTGTTTGGGGTCTCCTTTTTGCAGGCTGCAGGTTCGTAGTTCCCGTTGTTTTTGGTGTCTGTCCCCAGCGGCTACGGTTGGTTCAGTGGGTTGTGTAGGCTTCTGGTGGAGGGGACTAGTGCCTGTGTTCTGATGGATGAGGCTGGATCTTGTCTTTCTGGTGGGCAGGTCCACGTCTGGTGGTGTGTTTTGGGGTGTCTGTGGACTTATTATGATTTTAGGCAGCCTCTCTGCTAATGGGTGGGGTTGTGTTCCTGTCTTGCTAGTTGTTTGGCATAGGATGTCCAGCACTGTAGCTTGCTGGTCGTTGAGTGAAGCTGGGTGCTGGTGTTGAGATGGAGATCTCTGGGAGATTTTCGCCGCTTGATATTATGTGGAGCTGGGAGGTCTCTTGTGGACCAGTGTCCTAAAGTTGGCTCTCCCACCTCAGAGGCACAGCACTGACTCCTGGCTGCAGCACCAAGAGCCTTTCATCCACATGGCTCAGAATAAAAGTGAGAAAAAGTAGAAAGAAAGAATTAGTAGAAGTAGAAAGAAAGAAAGGAAGAAAGGAGGGAGGGAGGGAGGAAGGAAGGAAGGAAGGAGGGAAGGAAGGAAAAGAGAAAGAATATAAAGGAAAATAAAATAAAGTAAGATAAAATATAATAAAGTTATTAAAATAAAAAAATAAGAGTAAAAAAAAGTAAACAAAAAAAACACGGATGGGTAGAACCCTAGGACAAAGGTGGAAGCAAAGCTATACAGACAAAATCTCACACAGAAGCATACACATACACACTCACAAAACAAGGAAAAGGGGAAAAAATCATAAATCTTGCTTTCAAAGTCCACCTCCTTAATTTGGGATGATTCGTTGTCTATTCATGTATTCCACAGATGCGGGGTACATCAAGTTGATTGTGGAGCTTTAATCCGCTGCTTCTGAGGCTGCTGGGAGAGATTTCCCTTTCTCTTCTTTGTTCTCACAGCTCCCAGGGGTTCAGCTTTGGATTTGGCCCCGCCTCTGCATGTAGGTCACTGGATGGCGTTTGTTCTTCGCTCAGACAGGACGGGGTTAAAGGAGCCGCTGATTCGGGGGCTCTGGCTCACTCAGGCCGGGGGAGGGAGGGGCACGGAGTGCGGGGCGAGCCTGCGGTGGCAGAGGCCGGCGTGACGTTGCACCAGCCTGAGGTGCGCCGTGCGTTCTCCCGGGGGAGTTGTCCCTGGATCCCGGGACCCTGGCAGTGGCGGGCTGCACAGTCTCCCCGGAAGTGGGGTGTGGACAGTGACCTGTGCTCGCACACAGGCTTCTTGGTGGCGGCAGCAGCAGCCTTAGTGTCTCATGCCTGTCTGTGGGGTCCGCGCTTTTAGCCACGGCTCGTGCCCGTCTCTGGAGCTCCTTTAAGCAGCGCCCCTAATCCCCTCTCCTCGCGCACCAGGAAACAAAGAGGGAAGAAAAAGTCTCTTGCCTCTTCGGCAGGTTCAGACTTTTCCCCGGACTCCCTTCCGGCTAGCCGTGGCGCACTAACCCCCTGCAGGCTGTGTTCACGCCGCCAACCCCAGTCCTCTCCCTGCGCTCCGACCGAAGCCCGAGCCTCAGCTCCCAGCCCCGCCCGCCCCGGCAGCTGAGCAGACAAGCCTCTCAGGCTGGTGAGTGCCGGTCGGCCCTGACCCTCTGTGCGGGAATCTCTCCGCTTTGCCCTCCACACCCCTGTGGCTGCGCTCTCCTCCGCGGCTCCGAAGCTTCCCCCCTCCGCCACCCGCAGTCTCCATCCGCGAAGGTGCTTCCTAGTGTGTGGACACCTTTCCTCCTTCACAGCTCCCTCCCACTGGTGCAGGTCCCGTCCCTATCCTTTTGTCTCTGTTTATTCTTTTTTCTTTTTCCCTACCCAGGTACATGGGGGGTTTCTTGCCTTTTGGGAGGTCTGAGGTCTTCTGCCAGCGTTCAGTAGGTGTTCTGTAGGAGTTGTTCCACGTGTAGATGTAGTTCTGGTGTATCTGTGGGGAGGAAGGTGATCTCCGTGTCTTACTTTTCCACCATCTTCCCGGAATCCTGATTGTTTCTTATATAAAAAGTCTTTTTGGTATTAATTGATTCCTCAGTGAATCAACATAGGAATTGATGCATTGGAAGAATTTTAAATGTGTATTATATAACATATAAAAATACGTTATATATTATACGTAAATATATATATGAAGTTTACAGTCCAACATCTGAAATATGGTGCACATTTCTGGATTCCACACTGTAAGGACACATTGCAAAAACTAATGATCATTCAGAGGATCCCAAATGGAAAAATGCCTTGTCTGATTGTCATTTCATGGAAGAAGTGGGACAGAAAGCCAAGAAAAGAAAATACCTTCATGTTGCATGGTTACTTTTCAAATATTCCAAATACCCTTCCAAGTATTTGGAGACCTGTTGCGTTGAGGAAGGACTGGCCCTCTCTATCATACTAGAGGGCAAAACTTGGACCAACAGGTTAAAATTCCAAGATGTGTTTCAGTAAGTATAAGGCAAAGGTTTCTTTGTAACACTAAAAACTTCCCCACCTCAGAACAGCTTTCCTGTGAGGCAGGGATGTTTTGTCACTAGGAGTGACCAACCTGAGTTTGGGTGACAAGTGCCAAAATTGCTGCGGAAGATTTATTTGTTGGATGGAAGGTTGGACTAGGTTAAAGCTTCCTTCCAACTTCAACATTTTATTATTCTATGAAAATAAATTAAGATCTGGCTTTTCAGACTGTGGCAGCTCTGCATATGTGGTTTTCACCTTGTCTCTAAAAATGAACTGAGGAGAGGGATTCCACAAAAAAAAAAAAAAAATCAACCAGAGCAATGCTAGGATAATGGGAAATACTTCCAAATCGGACACTTTGAAAATTAAAACACTTGTTTAAACAAACAAGATCATGGACAGGTGAACATGGATAGTATAGCTGTAGATATAGATATTCATTACTTTATAAACATATCTCATATGCTCGAAGATATCCAGATATTATAAGGGATCTTCCAGTGAACACTTCTTGAAGTGGCAAGGGAAGAGTTAACCTTTTGTCCTCAAAGCCCACAGGAATGTTTATCAACTCTGCAGCAGGCCTCCTTTCTTCCTCTTGGTGAGTTAAGTCTGTCTCTGCTTTGTTTGACGCTGCCCATTTGAGGAAAGCTTATCCCTGACCTTCTGCCAGAGAGACTGATGACAAGGATAGTTTGCACTAACCTTGACATTCACCAGGGTAAATGGCTTTTTCCACAAGTAGTTGGCAAACAAGGAGAGCCAGTCAAGAGCTAATGAATCTGCACCTGATAGAAACTGAACACCAATTGT
The DNA here is from genome assembly GCF_949774975.1 of Lagenorhynchus albirostris. NCBI lineage: Eukaryota > Metazoa > Chordata > Mammalia > Artiodactyla > Delphinidae > Lagenorhynchus > Lagenorhynchus albirostris. The sequence goes on from NC_083107.1 coordinate 39,245,230, forward strand.
GCTTTTAAAGAAGAAAAGAGTCCTTGGAAGGTGCGGGCCCATCTGGTGCTTAGGGGAAATTAACTCTTTTAGCCAATGCAGTTTGAAAATAAATAAATAAAAACAACCCCTGGTCTTAAAATCTACCAAGAGAGGTCCTTTTTAAGTTTGATCTTCTGGTCTTTCCTGCCTTGAATGAACTTGCAGTGCCATTCGGTGGAACCCGGGGAAGATAGACTAATGTTACAGTGACCAGGATGGCAAGGCACATTTTTTTTCAGCTGCCACTTACGCCACTCAGCCCAAATCCTTCTCCACCGAGTTCAACGGAAATAAATTGTGAATCTTATTTTTTTAAAAGAGTGGCTTAATTTATCTACCGTATATGTTATTAAAAAGACCACAGAAACAATGCAAATCAGACTTCCCTATCACAGACAATCAGACAAACTAATACTCTGTAAGGGATCCTTGAAGCCAGGTATAAATCTCAATGGTCTTTTTTGTTTGTTTGTTTTGTTTTCTTTGTTTGTTTTTAATTTTCTAATTGAATTTTATTTTTTTATACAGCAGGTTCTTATTAGTTATCAATTTTACACACATCAGTGTATACATGTCAATCCCAATCGCCCAATTCAGCACACCATCATCCCCACCCCACCGTGGTTTTCCCCCCTTGCTGTCCATACGTTTGTTCTCTACATCTGTGTCTCAACTTCTGCCCTACAAACTGGTTCATCTGTACCATTTTTCTAGGTTCCACATACATGCATTAAAAAAAACAAAAATCAAAAACCAAAAAGCTAATACTAAACTTTCTTTGGGTTATTTGTATGGAAGTATGTTAATATATAATTTTCAGACATTACATGAAATTCCTAAAAATCTTATATGTTCTGGTATAATGTTATGTCATAATTCTAGTTATTACTTTAAAATGTATATCTCAGAAATAACTAAATTTCCATGTCAGTTGCATCATCATGGACTTTCATCAAATCTTTAACCGTGGTCATTTTTAAGTCTTCTGTCATTATAGACAGTTCTGGGTGTACTCTGATGCTTTTGCAAAAATGTTTGTATAAAAGGGTTTCATCTTCAAGGAATTCATGGAAAAGACTCTGACAAGTACAGGTTTCTGGTAACTGACTATACTGCTGAACTGAATGAATAAGCATTTTCAGAACTCTAATGGAAAACTGATGAATTCATAAAAATGCTAACAAAAGATCAAGATGAAAAAAAAATTAATTACATGGAACTGAGTGAACTGATGGGGATGATTATAATTTGGGACTTTCTGTTTGAATAAAAAAAACGTTAAAAAAAAAACCTCAATGGTCCAACTAAAGATTGTAGCCCTATGATATTTTGCATCCAGAGCCCCACTCAATGGCCTATGAATTCTATCTACCCTTATTCCTTCAGCATTGATTACTCTATTTTCATCGTATCTATATATTACAATCTCTTCTATATAATTTTGTGCTGACGCAAACTTACTAAGACTATTCTTTATTTTGGGTGTGTATACCTTGGCTCTTCACTAGATTTGTCAAAAAATTATTTAGGTTATAAGACATTTTTTATCCACCACAATGTGTTAGTCAATTCTGGGATACTTAAGAGTTTATCTTGGAAATGTATGCTGGTGCCTTACAAAAGTTGACCAGCTGTATTTTCCCAAGCTTCCATTATTTTTTTTGCTCATCATCATGTAATGTCAGTGCTGGTGTTCTCACCCAGATGACTTAATGCACCACAGCAAAAGTGTTTCTACATTTCCGTTACTCTCTGTTCTTCTTTATTTTTAACGGTTACATTTTAACATGCATAGGTAAAGTGCGTAAATTTTAAGTGTACAATGCAAGACATTTTACAGAGGGACACATCCATGCAGCTGCCACCCAAATGAAAAGCAGCGTATTATCATTGCCCCAGAAGTTTCCCTAATGCCTTGTCGCGGTCACCTCGTTTCTAAGTGTCCTGTGGCTAAATGTTTTCCTCTAGTGTTATATTTGTGGTTGAGTGTAGCTGTAGATTCTTCATATTCAATGCTATGTAAAATTTCATTGTATGAATATACTATTTATTCAATCTCCTGTTGACAAACCTTTGGGTTGCTTCCATTTTTTAATTAGAGTTGTTATTAGGAGTAATGCTGCTGTTTATATTTTTATACATATACCATTTTGTTGGGAATGGAATTGCTGAGTCATAAGCAATGTATATGTCAGCTTTCATAGATATTATCAAATATATTATCAAATAATATTCTTTTTTTTTTTGCGGTACGCGGGCGTCTCACTGTTGTGGCCTCTCCCTTTGCGGAGCACAGGCTCCGGACGCGCAGGTTCAGCGGCATGGCTCCCTGGCCTAGCCGCTCTGCGGCATGTGGGATCTTCCCGGACCGGGGCACGAACCCGTGTCCCCTGCATCGGCAGGAGGACTCTCAACCACTGCGCCACCAGGGAAGCCCAAATAATATTCTTAATGTATTAGAATTTATCTTGCTCCAAATCGTCTCAGTACTTGATATTACAATATTTTCTTTCTTCCTTTCCCTTCCTGCCTTTACTTATTTATTTATTTTTTCTATTTTAGCTTCTCAGGGGGAAGGGAAGCATGGTTAATTTCCATTTCCTTTTTCAAAAAAAAAATCTTTTTATTTATTTATTTGGCTGTGCTGGGTCTTAGTGGTGGCACGTGGGATATTCATTGCCGTGTGTGGGACCTTTAGTTGTGGCATGCGGGATCTTTATTTGTGGCATGTGCTATCTTTTAGTTGCAGCATGCAGGATATTTTAGTTGTGGCATGCAGGGTCTTTTTTTAGTTGTGGCATGCAGGATCTTTAGTTACGGCATTTGAACTCTTAGTTGTGGCATGTGGGATCTCATTCCCTGACCAGGGATCAAACCCGGGCCCCCTGCACTGGGAGCACAGAGTCTTAGCCACTGAACCACCAGGGAAGTCCCTCCATTTCTTTAATACTAATGGTATCAAACATCTTTTCAGATTTTTTTTTTTTTGATTTTTGGACATCCTCTTTTGAATATGACTTTTAAAGTCTTTTGCTCATTTTCTTACTGAGTTTTTTGTCTTTTCATTATATGTTCTGGATACAAATCCTTTTTCAGATTAATATATTGTGAATATATTCCCCCACTACATGGCTTGCCTTTTCATTAAACTTGTAATAGTGTCTTTTGATAATATAAAGTTCTTAATTTTAATAATATTCAATTTACTGATATTTCTCTTTATGTTTTACTTAAAAAAATTTGCCTCCACCAAGGTCATGAAGAAATTGTCCTTTGTGGTCTTCTATAAGCTTTATTGTTCTACCTTTACGATAAAGCTAGAATCCAGCTGTAATTGATTTTTCTATATATGTGAGGGAATCAAGATTTATTTTTATATGATTATTCAGTTGGCCCAGAAATTAACCTTTACATTAAAGCAATCATACATGCCTGAGTTTCTTTGTGGAATCTCCATTCTGTCCCATTCAAAGTCTGCATATGCTTTGGCAATATTTTTTTTTTTTTTTTTTTTTTTTTTTTTTTTTGCTGTACGCGGGCCTCTCACTGCTGTGGCCTCTCCCTTTGCGGAGCACAGGCTCTGGACGTGCAGGCTCAGCGGCCATGGCTCACGGGCCCAGCCGCTCCGCGGCATGTGGGATCTTCCCGGACCGGGGCACGAACCCGTGTCCCCTGCATCAGCAGGAGGACTCTCAACCACTGCGCCACCAGGGAAGCCCTGCTTTGGCAATATTACACAGTATTCTTTACTGTAATAGATGAAAGATGATGGTACAAACTTCCTTTTCCTTCAAAATTGTCATAATATTCTTGGTCTTTGAATTTCTGTATGAATTTTAGAATCAGCTTGTCACTTTCTATAGATACATACATATATGCACAATCTGCTAGTATTTTAACTGGGATTATACTGATTATATAAATTAATATATAAAGAATGACTGACTATATATTAGTGAAGTGAATTGCTTGGCTTATAAACATTTGGGCATTTTCCAGTTATTGCTTTAGATTGTTATCATAATTTTACGATTTTCAGTGAACAAAATATAATTTCAGTATTTAAAATCTGTGAGACTTGGTTTTGCTCTATATTTTAAATATTGCATTTATTTTTAAAGAGAATTTTTATTCTGTAGTTTTGCAGTTTCACATTTTATATAAGTCAGTTAGGTTAAGTTGGTCATTTATGTTGTTTAAATCTATATCTTTGCTGATTTTTTTGTCATCTTATACAATCAGTTGCTGAAACTGTTTCTAAAAGTCCAGTATGATTGTGTATTATATGCTTCTACTTTTACTTTTGCCAGGTTTTGTCTTATATATTTTAAGACTATGTTATTAGTTACATACACATTTAGAATTCTTATATCCTAGTCAATTGACCTTTTTGTCATTATGAAGCATTTCTTGTTATCTTCAATAATGTTTCTTAACTCAAAGCCTATTTAATCTGATATTAGAATAGCTAAATAGGCTTTCTTTTGGTTATTGTTTATAGTCTAGTCTTTTTCTCTCAATCTTTTCATATCTTAATATTTAAAGCCAAGTAATGTTGGATATTGTTATTTTATCCAGCAAGATAATTTTTATTTCTTATTTGGAGTAATGAATCCATTTACATTTAATGCAACTACCTTGGGGGCTTAAATATACCATTTTGCCATGAATTATCTATTTGCATCATCTGTTCTATTTTTCCTCAATATTTGCCTTCTTTTTGGTTAATCTGGTATTTTAATATTTCATTCTTTTATGTTTCAGTTATATATTCCTTTGTTATTCTTTTAGTTGACCCTACATATTACAATATGCATCTTTGACTTATTGTAGTTTATTATAAGTTAGTATTTTTCCTACTTTTCTGACAATGCAAGGGATAATTTAACCCATTTACTCCCCTTCCCAAATTTCTGCTACTATTGAGTTTAATTCTCTGCACATGCCAAACTACATACAACTAATTTTAATGTTTTGTTCATTCAATATTCATGTAGGTTTTCCCACACATATACCATTGTGCATTTCTTCATTCTTGGACCTCCAGCTTTCTCTCTGGGATTATTTTCCTTCCATTTGTAGAACATCGTTTGATAGTTCTTTTGCTGCAGGTGTAATGATGATTATTTCTTGCAATTTTTGTTTGTCTGAAAATGTCCTTTATCACTGATATTTTGGAATAAATATTTACCAATTTAGAATTACAGTTTGAGTTATTTTCTCTCAGCACTTTCAGATTGCATTCTATTGTCTCCAGGCTTCATTGTTTCTCTTGAGAAGTCAGTGGTACATTTTGATATCTCTCCTTGGAAGATAATTATCTGTAAACCATAATGTCTATTTCTGTCTTTTTAATATTTTACCTTTGTCTTTGGTTATAAGCAGTTTTTCCATGTTTTCACTAGGTATATTTTTCTTTGAATTTATCCTGCATGTGATTCACAGTGTTATTTATTTCTGTGCCTTGATAACTTTTCTTAATTTTGGACAATTTTTTTTTTCTTTTTTGCTATTTTTCCTTAACATTTTGCTCATGTCCCCTCTGTGACTTTACATGATGTTCTTTATGCCTTTTTCTAACTTGCCTCCATCTGGATATTTTCCTTTCTGATGCTGTGTCTAATGTGTGATAAATCAATTTACTGAGTTCTTCATTTAGTTATTGTATTTTTAAATGTATAATTTCCATTTTATTTTCTAATAGATTGATCTCATTATCTATTTTCATAAATACATTAGGTCTGATTGCCTTTGTAGCACTAACATCCAAATTTCAACACCTAAACTAATGTTACTACTGAAAGCTTTAAGCTACCATTTTCTTCTTGGGTTTCCTTGACCTTGGGCTGCTTATTTGTGGTAAGATGCCTCAAGAAGAAAGTAGAAGATGATGCCAGATCACCTGAACGTCTTTTCTTTCTCCAAAAATTATGGTCCCTCAAGTCCTAGATGCCTTTGTTGCTCTCTGCTGCCTTCAGATAACTATATTTTATAACTTGTCTGGTTTTTGTAGTTCTCTGCAAAAGGCTTGGTCTGATACAATGTACTCCTCATAGCCAGATGATTACAAGAATTAGCACATTCAAATGCTATTCCAGGAGAGGGTAGTAATGGAAACTCGGCATACTTCTTACATTGAAAGGACCAAGAAAAGGAGTGAATAACAATTTGCAAAGTTTGCCTAACACAGACAGTAATGGATAAATTGGACAGGTAGAATTTCTCTGACCTAAAATTTTTGTATGTATTAAAATAATTTTAAAAATTTGGTCTAGAAATTATTAAGCTCATTCATTAGTAAATGGAGGAAACTGCATCCCAGAGAATCTTGGCATCCGACTCTAGGACCAGCTTATAAGAATCAGAGTTGAAAGTACCTCCCAGGTTTACAAACTTCCCATAAGGTATTCCCACAAAGATCATACGTTGAAGCCCTCACTAAATGAAATGACTTCACTTGGAGAAAGGGCCTTTAAATAGGTTTTTAAGCTTAAATGAGGTCACAAGTATAGGACCCCAATCTGATAGGACTCATGGCATTATAAGAAGAGGAAGAGAGACCAGAGCTCTCTCTCCCTATAGGCACACATAGAGAAAAAGCCATGTGAGGACACAGTGAGAAGGCTCATCTGCAGGCCAGGAAGTGAGGCCTTACCAAATGCCAACCCTTGTGGCACACTGATCTTAGGCTTCCAGCCTCAGAACCATGAGAAAATAAATTTGTTTTTAAGCCACCTGGCCTGAGGAATTTTGTTATGGAAGCCTGAGCAGAATAACAGAGTGGCCTTTCCACTAAACCAGCTTCACCTTGTTCTTCAGAGCTCTGTTGAACCATAAGGATGTCTAAAGGGAGTCACTTTATGTCCACTCACACTTCAGTCAAAGGAAGGTCGGGATTCTTTATAAGACTTTGTTTGAAGAAAGGCTCTGCTAAAAATAATTCGGAAGTCAGTGATCCCATAATGTATCAAGATTAGGAGCATTTCATCAAATGTGGATATGTAAAAAAGAGAGCAATATTTTCTTCCAGTTATTGTATTAGAAAGAGAGCTGAGATTGCTCTGTTGGACAGTGTGACATGAGGCAATTGATTTTAATTTCCCCAAGTTTCATTTTACCCACCTGTGTACCAGATAGTAATTCCAGTCCTTGCACAAAGTTGCCTGTGCAGGAAATACAAGTTTTGTCTTCTATAATTCAACTTAATTTTTATTTTGTCAAGATGGTAGAAATGTAGTGTCATTCATTTTGAGATGCCTCTCTTTTCCATGGCTGTTTCTAAGTTCTGGGAAGCTTAGTGTTATGGCCTCATTGTGAGGAGGAGAGGATTAGAGGGTATCTAACTGTTGATGATATGTATTCATGATGGCAAACACTCAGACATCCTTTTTCCCGTGTATTCGACTGTGGACACTCTACACAGGTTGCTGTTTGCTTCTTTCTGCAAGTCTCTTCAGCTTCAGTGGCTTTCTCTGCTGCTTTCATGTTGTAATGCTCACTGGATGTGTTGAACTCTTGAAGGGGTGACCTCGGCTTTGCCGTTTTATGTACAGCATGCACACATTTCCTTCTGGTGATTTTGTATTCGTTTAGCCCATTCTGCAAAATGGGAAACAAATCACCAATGATTTCAGCTGCTGAGAATCTAGGGGTTTTACTGATTCTCTGGGGCTTAACCCAGGGAGCTGCACATGGGACTCTACTTTCTTTGGGAGTTACCAATTTCTGTGCATACATTGTTTCTTGAACCCAATTTAAGAGAAGTGGATTGCCTTAGGGTATGAGAAGTTTTGTTCTTTTATCATTACCTGTATTTCCAAATTGATAGTCTTTACTGAGTCATTTCTGTTGCTTCGAGGGTCTTGGCTTTTGAAACACAAAGCCATAAATACACCTTCTGTCTTTCTTTTCTACTGTCATATTTCTTCCCCGAGGCAGAAGCACAGAATGGTCTAGCTGCCACTTGAATAATGGAGAAAGTAGGGAAAATTATAGGGAGGGAGGGAGGGAGGGAGGGAGGGATGGATGGATGGATGGATAGAGAGATTGGTAGGTAGATAGATAGATTTCTTTTAAAATGTATTGCTTCAACTAGATATCTAGATTTACTTCTAGTTTTACAATTCTGGATTATAATAAAAATAATTATTTCATAGTTCCTTTTGCTGAGTGCTCACTCTACCAGGTTACCATGATGAGCACTTTACATACAATAATCATTTTTAACCTTCCCAGCAATCCTATAAGACAGTCTTATCTTTAATTCACAAATAAGAAAACTGAGACTTGGAAATGGTAAACTAAGATCATGGAGTTCATAAGTGGCAGAGCCGGTACTCTAGTCCAGGTCTATCTTACCTTAACACTTGTTCTCTTAAACACTTTGAACTACTTCTCTTTAGGTGACTGAAGTCTTGCCATTCTATAACCTGTGTCAGAATATATTTAATTGTGTTTAGCAGATGGAAAGCTATGAAAGCATTAAGGCATTGACATTAGGTGTGAACCAAGCCATAACTTAGACTGTGATAAGTAACCTGTTTATGCACATGTCTATTTAATCTTCACAGGAAAATTAAAAGATTGTCCTGTTATTATATTCATTTTATAGATAAGAAACTGGTGCACAGAAAGGATTTGAACCCATGTAGTTGGGCTCTAGAGGCTATGTTCTTAACCACCCTGTTTGGCTGCCTCGTCCATAAAAGAGATAGGAGAGTGATGTGTACCCTTAGGAAGAGCCAGCCAAGTGATAGACAAATTTATAGCTTCTGCAACTCTTCATGAGATCCTCATATCTATGACTTCAACCTGCATGAAGGCTTACTAAGCAAAATTATATACAGTGGGGAAGGTAATATTTCATCTCCCTTCAGGTCAGTTGGTTCTTAGCAGCATGCTTTGTGGCTTGAGATTTGAGGATCTCCAGACAGACAAACTCCACAATCCCTCAAAGGTCAGTCTAAATATCAGTCATATAAACAGAACCTTAATCATAAGCACATGGCTGATTTATAGTTCTCAATTGATTCTTGCTTTTTCATGATAGGGCATAACATGGATAACAGAGAAGGCAAAGAGTCAAGGAGCTTCCTGACTCCCTTTGAACTTATCCCAAATTTATTTCCCTGGCTATTTGCACTTGTAACCCTGTACAACCTGAACATTTCTTTCTAACTTTGCCACCTGTTGAGTCTTGTGTCTTCCTTTACTTTTACCCATTTCCTTTGTAATAATAGTACTAGTAGTAGTAGTTGTTGTTTTGTGTGTGTGTGTGAGAGAGAGAGAGAGAGAGAGAAAGGGAATATGTATTTATAAAAATATGATACCTTTGTTGCAATTTGTAAAATTAAGACATAATGAATGGAAACATATTTTGATTCTCAATGCATTGATTTCAGCTTAATAAATGTATGTTGTTCGTGATAAGTAGGTCATTACTCGGAACTCCATCCCGGCAAACTTCTCCTTTTCTTCCCCACAGGCAGCACCTGCATGTTGAAGTCCTCCTCAGAAGCCCACAGGAGATGAGCAGACATCACTGAGCCCTTTCTCAGGTGAGCATCTGTGATTGGACTCAATCATAAACTGTCTTCACTGTCTTTTTGACTGTTTACTCCCTCTGACAATAGCAGTGAGGAAATAATCTTCTAGTTTTGCTAGTAGATATCAACTGGGATAGCCTATTGCATTTAATGGATTTCAACAGACCTTTGACAAACTTTGTAATTAAATTGACTTACTTGCTCCCAGCTTTCTTTTGTTACTAAATGAACACTAATGCTACTGAGTTGCCATGGGTGTACCAGCATAGAAAATGACCCTGGATGCTTAGCTATGGTAATTTTACACTTTAGTCAGTCAGTGGGCATTACTTTAGGGAATCTAATTCTTTCTGCCATCAGCTTTTAGGTGGAGTCCAGTTCATCATGGGCCCGTGGTGATTACAAATCCAAACAACTCTTAGTTATCTGAGTAGGGTTTACTCATGTGGTTTTGTCCCTGAGGCTAATATCTTTTCTCAGATTGGCATCATCTGTTCTTGGTCCCTGGTATAGAGGGACTGCTAGAGAATTCAGATGTTATCCTAAAGTAATCTGACCTTGTCCCCAGATCACTATCCCCATAATATTCACTGTTTCAAAGAAATAATAGAAGGCTTGTTTGTTTGCTGATACGCTTGTCAATGTACCTCTGCTGTGCATCACCTGTATTAGTTATGTGAGGAGAGTATTTCCCCAAAAGCCGAGACCACTTTCCACCCTGGGTTCTGACACTCACTGATGATGGTTTTGAGCAAGACATCTGATCTTTCTGGATCTCAATTTCTTCATCCGTACAGTGACAGAGTTGTTGTACTTCTAAGGACCTTTCCATCTCTGAAACTTCCCTTATTACACTCTGGAAACCTCATAAACCTTCCTTTCCACATTTTCTATAATATGCCTTTAAAACTTTGCCTGATTAGCATATCATGTAATAGCTCATGAGAGGGGTTGAGGAAGCAGTTGTATGGTTTAGATGCCTAGCATGCGCTAAGAGCACTGTGGGGTGTTCTGTACTCTCCTGCCAAATTGATACTGCGCTGAATCAGGGAAATTGCCCAGTAAGCCTCCGTCTTTCTTCTCTCCATATAGTCAGCCTTGAATGTTGATTACATTCAGATCACAGTAAAAATTTTCATCCATTTAAAGAAATATATGTTTTCCATTCTAGAACTTGATTTTTTTTCCCACTTGAACTCATTTGCCTTTTCCCAACAGACACTATATTTAGTCAGATTGTGGAAACTAATTTTTGGTGTCACTGCACATTTGCTCAAGGTATTTATTTATTTTTAAAGTATAATAAGCTAATATTTGCCAGCAAAGGATCCTGTTTGAGGTTCACTGATGCAACTGGAGATGCTGGCAAGGGAATTCTAGTTCTGTTACCCAGCTTCCTGACGATGGCTCAGTATTCTAAATTGCACAGATTATCTCTCTGCTCTGAAATCTTAATACAAATAACTTTTCAATAATTAGTAAGGTTTTGTCACATGCATAAAGATATTGTAAAGTTATGAAAAACACTAATGTTGTTTTAATTGTCTTTAAGTTCCCTATGGGAGTTATATTTTCATACGGATACCCCTAATAATACAGTTGGGAGGACACATCTGAGTACAGAGAGGAGTACCTTTTAATTTGCTTAACTCTTTCAAGCCCTTCCTTTATTTTGTATCCCAAATACTGTTTGACTTTTATGTATAAAAATTCTTATTTGAGGACTGCATTCAATTTTTAAAAGATGGTAAATGGGAGATTCAAGTGCATACATAGGGGAGTAGCTAGGAATAGCTAGGCAAGAGAAAGGGAAAGGCCAGCAGTGAGATATTACCTTTGATCAACAAACCTAGGTATTAGGCATGTGGCATGCATGCTTCAAGAATGCAAGTGCGATTTATACTTTAATAAGAAACATGTAATTAAAATTTAATTCTCAAGATCATTTTCTTTAAAAGCAACAGAGATTTCTTAGAGTTATTGGCTCCCTGCCTGGCCACTTTGGATACAATGCATTGGGAATGCATAGTTGAATTATCAAGCAAGCCTTGGGCATCTCTTTAGGTCTGATATGGAAGGACTCAACAACTTCCAGTTGGACCTTACATACAAAACCCCTACCACCAACCAGGGAAGACCAATCAAGAATCATTGCTGCAGAAGTTTGTCATGCTCCTGCCATGCTGGAGTCCCCGTCATCTTTCCCTTTTCCAGAGAATCTGCACTGTCCACTCCTAAAATTCATCCCCAAGTCCCCACTTCTCACTTCACCTCACTGTTGGTAAGTCAGCAAGAGTAAGAAATGAACAAAGGAAAGCTCTCCTCATCCTTGGCTCTACTTTTCTGAATTCCAAATGGTATTCTTCAGTGCAGTATTCTTGCTTTTAGAATATAAAACCATATAGCCGTTGTTAAATGGTTATAAGAGACTGACCTTGACTAAGAAACATTCCCTTTGGTCTATATCAAAGTCTAGTGCAAAGCTCCTCATTCACTCAGATCCAACTTGTTATAGATACTATGACCAATGGCTTAGAGCTTCCACTGCCCAACAGGTGGGATGGTGGGTGGAGGGGAATATTAAGTCATTCTGATGAATATTTTGCCAGAGAAGGAGGAGGCATGTGTGCTAATATAATTTCTAACTCTTAACATGTTTCATTGTCATTTGTTTCTAGGTATTTTTTGATTTCCTCTTTGATTTCTTCAGTGTTCACTTCGTTATTAAGTAGTGTATTGTTTAGCCTCCATGTGTTTGTATTTTTTACAGATCTTTTCCTGTAATTGATATCTAGTCTCATAGCATTGTGGTCGGAAAAGATACTTGATACAATTTCAATTTTATTAAATTTACCAAGGCTTGATTTGTGACCCAAGATATGATCTATCCTGGAGAATGTTTCTTGAGCACTTGAGAAAAATGTGTATTCTGTTGTTTTTGTATGGAATGTCCTATAAATATTAGTCCATCTTATTTAATGTATCATTTAAAGCTTGTGTTTCCTTATTTATTTTCATTTTGGATGATCTGTCCGTTGGTGAAAGTGGGGCATTAAATTCCCTGACTATGATTGTGTTACTGTCAATTTCCCCTCTTATGGCTGTTAGTATTTGCCTTATGTATCGAGGTGCTCCTATGTTGGGTGCATAAATATTTAAAATTGTTATATCTTCTTCTTGGATCGATCCCTTGATCATTATGTAGTGTCCTTCTTTGTCTCTTCTAATAGTCTTTATTTTAAAGTCTATTTTGTCTGATATGAGAATTGCTACTCCAGCTTTCTTTTGGTTTCCATTTGCATGGAATATCTTTTTCCATCCCCTTACTTTCAGTCTGTATGAGTCTCTAGGTCTGAAGTGGGTCTCTTGTAGACAGCATATATATGGGTCTTGTTTTTGTATCCATTCAGCCAATCTGTGTCTTTTGGTGGGAGCATTTAGTCCATTTACATTTAAGGTAATTATCAATATGTATGTTCCTATTCCCATTTTCTTAATTGCTTTGGGTTCGTTATTGTAGGTCTTTTCCTTCTCTTGTGTTTCTTGCCTAGAGAAGTTCCTTTAGCAGTTGTTGTAGAGCTGGTTTGGTGGTGCTGAACTCTCTCAGCTTTTGCCTGTCTGTAAAGGTTTTAATTTCTCCATCAAACCTGAATGAGATCCTTGCTGGGTAGAGTAATCTTGGTTGCAGGTTTTTCTCCTTCATCACTTTAAATATGTCCTGCCAGTCTCTTCTGGTTTGCAGAGTTTCTGCTGAAAGATCAGCTGTTAACCTTATGGGGATTCCCTTGTGTGTTATGTGTTGTTTTTCCCTTGCTGCTTTTAATATGTTTTCTTTGTATTTAATTTTTGACAGTTTGATTAATATGTGTCTTGGTGTGTTTCTCCTTGGATTTATCCTGTATGGGACTCTCTGTGCTTCCTGGACTTGATTAACTATTTCCTTTCCCACATTGCAGGTTCTTATTAGTTATCCATTCTATGCATATTAGTGTATATATTTCAGTCCCAATCTCTCAATTTATCACACCCTGCCCCCCACCACCACTATCCCCCCTTGGTGTCCATATGTTTGTTCTCTACATCTGTGTCTCTCTTTCTGCTCTGCAAACTGGTTCATCTGTACCATTTTTCTAGGTTCCACATACATGCGTTAATATACAATATTTGTTTTTCTCTTTCTGATGAACTTCAGTTTATATGACAGTCTCTAAATCCATCCACGTCTCTATAAGTGACCCAGTTTTGTTCCTTTTTATGGATGAGTGATATTCCATTGTATATATGTACCACATCTTATTTATCCATTTGTATGTCGATGGGCATTTAGGTTGCTTCCATGACCTGGCTATTGTAAATAGTGCTGCAATGAACATTGGGGAGCATGTTTCTTTTCGAATTATGCTTTTCTCTGGGTATATCCCCAAGAGTGGGATTGCTGGGTCATATGGTAATTCTATTTTTAGTTTTTAAAGGAACCTCCATACTGTTCTCCATAGTGGTAAAAGCTGGTTCTTTGAGAAGATAAACAAAATTGATAAACCATGAGCCAGACTCATCAAGAAAAAAAAGGAGGTGACTCAAATCAACAGAATTAGAATTGAAAAAGGAGAAGTAACAAGTGACATGGCAGAAATACAAAGGATCATGAGAGATTACTACAAGCAACTCTATGCCAATAAAATGGACAACCTGGAAGAAATGGACAAATTCTTAGAAAAGCACAATCTTCCGAGACGGAACCAGGAAGAAATAGAAAATATGAACAGACCAATCACAAGCACTGAAATTGAAACTGTGATTAAAAATCTTCCAACAAACAAAAGTCCAGGACCAGATTGCTTCACAGGCGAATTCTATCAAACATTTAGAGAAGAGCTAACACCTATCTTTCTCAAACTCTTCCAGAATATAGCAGAGAGAGGAACACTCCCAAATTCATTCTACCAGGTCACCAACACCCTGATACCAAAACCAGACAAATATGTCACAAAGTAAGAAAACTACAGGCCAATATCACTGATGAACATAGATGCAAAAATCCTCAGCACAATACTAGCAGACAGACTCCAACAGCATATTAAAAGGATCATACACCATGATCAAGTGGGGTTTATCCCAGGAATGCAAGGATTCTTCAATATACGCAAATCAATCAATCTGATACACCATATTAACAAATTGAAAGAGAAAAATCATATGATAATGTCAATAGGTGCAGAAAAAGCTTTTGAAAAAAATCAACACCCATTTATGATAAACACCCTCCAGAAAGTGGGCATAGAGGGAACTTTCCTCAACATAATAAAGGCCATATATGACAAACCCACAGCCAATATTGTTCTCAGTGGTGAAAAACTGAAACCATTTCCGCTAAGATCAGGAAGAAGACAAGGTTGTACACTCTCACCACTCTTATTCAACATAGTTTTGGAAGTTTTAGCCACAGCAATCAGAGAAGAAAAAGAAATAAAAGGAATCCAAATTAGAAAAGAAGAAGTAAAGCTGTCATTGTTTGCAGATGACATGACACTATGCATAGAGAATCCTAAAGATGCTACCAGAAAACTACTAGAACTAATCAATGAATTTGGTAAAGTAGCAGGATACAAAATCAATGCACAGAAATCTCTTGCATTTCTTTACACTAATGATGAAGAATCTGAAAGAGAACTTAAGGAAACAGTCCCATTTACCATTTCAACAAAAAGAATAAAATATCTAGGAATAAACCTCCCTAAGGAGACAAAATCCCTCTATGCAGAAAACTATAAGACACTGATGAAAGTAATTAAATATGATACAAACAGATGGAGAGATATACCATACTTAGAGTAGAAGAATCAATATTGTATAAATGACTCCACTACCCACAGCAATCTACAGATTTCAGTGCAATCCCTATCAAACTACCACTGGCATTTTTCACAGAACTAGAACAAAAAATTTCACAATTTGTATGGAAACACAGAAGACCCCAAATAGCCAAAGCAATCATAAGAAAGAAAAATGGAGCTGGAGGAATCAGGCTCCCTGATTTCAGACTGTACTACAAAGCTACAGTAATCAAGACAATATGGTATTGGTGCAAAAACAGAAATATAGATCAATGGAACAGGATAGAAAGCCCAGAGATAAGTCCACGCTCATATGGTCACCTTATTTTTGACAAAGGAGGCAAGAATATACAATGGAGAAAAGACATCCTCTTCAATAAGTGGTGCTGCGAAAACTGGACAGCTACATGTAAAAGAATGAAATTAGAACACTCCCTAACATACACAAGGATAAACTCAAAATGAGTTAAAGACCTATATGTAAGGCTAGACACTATAAAACTCTTAGAGCAAAACATAGGCAGAACACTCGATGACATAAATCACACCAAGGTCCTTTTTGACCCACCTCCTAGAGAAATAGAAATAAAAACAAAAATAAACAAATGGGACATAATGAAACTTAAAAGCTCTTGCACAGCAAAGGAAACCATAAACAAGACAACCATCCGAATGGGGGAAAATATTTGCAAACAGAGCAACTGACAAAGGATTAATCTCTAAAATTTACAAGCAGCTCATGCAGCTCAATATAAAAATACACAAACAACCCAATCCAAAAATGGGCAGAAGACCTAAATAGACATTTCTCCAAAGAAGATATACAGATTGCCAACAAACACATGAAAGGATGCTCAACATCACTAATCATTGGAGAAATGCAAATCAAAACTACAGTGAGGTATCACCTCACACCGGTCAGAATGGCCATCTTCAAAAAATCTACAAACAAATGCTGGAGAGGGTGTGGAGAAAAGGGAACCCTGTTGCCCTGTTGGTGGGAACGTAAAGCGATACAGCCACTATGGAGAACAGTATGGAGGTTCCTTAAAAAACTAAAAATAGAACTACCATATGGTCCCGCAATCCCACTACTGGGCATATACCCTGAAAATGCCATAATTCAAAAGGAATTGTGTACCACAGTATTCACTGCAGCACCATTTACAATAGCCAGGACATGGAAGCAACCTAAGTGTCCACTGACAGATGAATGGGTAAAGAAGATGTGGCACATATATACAATAGAATATTACAAAAAGAAACAAAATTGAGTTATTTGTAGTGAGGTGGATGGACCTAGAGTCTGTCATACAGAGTGAAGTAAGTTAGAAAGAGAAAAACAAATACCATATGCTCACACATATATATGGAATCTTAAAAAAAAATGTTTTTGAAGAACCTAGGGGCAGGACAGGAATAAAGACACAGATGTAGAGAATGGACTTGAGGTCAGAGGGAGGGGGAAGGGTAAGCTAGGACGAAGTGAGAGAGTGGCATGGACATATATACACTACCAAATGTAAATTACCTAGCTAGTGGGAAGCAGCCACATAACACAGGGAGATCAGGTCTGTGCTTTGTGACCACCTAGAGGGCTGAGAGGGAGACGCAAGAGTGAGGGGATTTGGGGATATATGTATACGTATAGCTGATTCACTTTGTTATACAGCAGAAACTAACACAACATTGTAAAGCCATTATACTCCAATAAAGATGTTTAAAAATAAAAAGTACTTTTCCTGAAATAAATAAATAACAATTAGGGAAAAAAAAGCTCCAGATAATACCCTGGTTTTTTTTTTCTGCTACTTAATTTTTGGAATTGATAAATGAATGGTCAATTTTTTGAAGCAGAATTATGAAACAGTAGTTTCCTTCTGAAATCAAGCTAAATTATGTTTTCCACTTAGAGGTACAGCAGTGCGATCAGACAAAATTGTCAATCTAATGGCACCATGGAGGCATATTCAATGAGTACTTTTCTGTATCTTATTTTCATCCACTTTAAATGGGAGTAGTGGTAGTACTGAACTCACAGCTATATTGTGAGAATTTTATAAGGTAATACATGTCAATCATGCCACATGTAGTTATGGCTTCTACTTTTCCAATCTTACTCTTCAATGTTAATATTATTATTACCTGTTTAAAAATGTATACACTATTCAAAAATATTTCGTTTATCTCAAAAACACATATTACAGTTTGTAATCATACACTCATTTATGTGGTTAATTGAATAATGTCATCTCTCCCATTAGGCTGTATGCTCCCTGGCTCTGTTTCCTTCCATTTGTTCACCTCTGCACCCCGACATCTTCCATGGTACCAGCACATAGGATTAGAAACAGGTAGACACTATTTGGCCATTTTTTGAACTGCCAAAATGACATTTTCAAGTGGCTCTACCCAAGTCATCACTATATGACTTTTCCTTTTGAAATTATGCTAAAATCTGCTTTTTATTTTAAATTCTCGCAAAACCCATTTTCCAATAGGTAGAGAACTGCAAAGCAACAACTAAAGGCTATGTATCCAACTGAGTTAGGCACACACACACACACACACAAACTCACCAACAACCAAACAATAACTCCTTTCTTCTCTTGTCACACCCCCATATCTGCACCCACCATCATCCATCTGCTTCAAGAGTAGAAGCAGAAAAGGAAATAGGTCTGTGGAATATTCTGGGGTTAGAGGTGTCTTGCTATACCTGGCTGTAGAGGGTCATTGCTGTAGAAAGCTGTACTTTTCTGTGAGCTTTATTTTGTCCGTATCTCTTTCTTACTGTTATAGGGGTCAGTCGTGTGAGAAAGCCAGGGAGCCTGGAGATTGTTATGCACCAAATTCTGTCTAATATATATTTCATAGGGGCATATTTCTTGCATCTACAAAAAGTCAAATGCTATTACAATCATTTTAACATCGACATTTCCTTTTTGTGGACTGTATACGTTCTCTTTCCATCTTCACAAATACTTCCTAACTCTGCATATCATTTCTCTCTCAACCACCACTTGCTCCTCTCTCCACTTTTCTCCGCTCCGTTGGAAGAAAGAGTCTTTGGTCTGTAGAACGTATCCTAAACTTTAATCTACCAACACTGTTCACAACAATATGGATTTTTTTCTCACCCTTCATCTATACCATGGGATCAACTCATTGCCCTCTTGACCTCTTCTGGGAGTAGAATTAATACTACACACATATTCCCTATGATGCTTTATCTTGGGGTTGGATCAGTGGTATATTTCCAGTCTTCTTTGTTGTGTCTGATTCAGTGTCAGTGCAGTTTGAACCATGGGGTATGTCCCCACCTGCCACTATTTGTCAGGATCTGCTTGGAACTAAGAGTCCAGGAAGAAAGGCTTTAAATGAGCAAAATGAATGAAGGAGGAAAGAAGGCAGTACATAAACAACAGAGATTTTGCTGCAATTAAATGGGGGAGTATGATCAGATGGAAGCTGGTTAATACTTTCAATATTTATCAACGATGATTTGTGATGGGATAGTCATCACAAATAGTCATGGATAAGTATCTTCAGCCTAGAATCCTGCCAGGCCTCTCCAGACAGGAAATATTCAATATGTTTACCAGATTAATAAAGTATATTCCATGAAAACCACTGCAGGTCTTATGCAGTGACTTAACACTGGCAGAAAAGCAAACAAGACAATAATTTGACTGATAAAAGGGATGGATTCACATTTGCCCTGTCCTGAGTTGTAATTGCTTTATTCATTTGAATGTTCTCAGGACTGTATAATTTTAGGATTGGAACTTGGAGAGGGCCATTTTCTAAAACTAACCTGTGAAACTACTCAAAGTGAGCTCCAGTCCCGCATTACTAGAAGATGATGTAAACTTTGGGAGACAGGAAGGCATGGGGAATAACTTACTTAGTAAACACTTCATTCATTTTGGCCTCCTAGCATCTGAGGCCATTTCCTTGTTTTAGAGAATACCCATCTTATTTAACAGAGCCTGCCTCTTAATATGCAGTCTCAGAATTCCAGATATTTGCTTTCTTAAGCATCCTTGCAACTAAGTGTAGGACCTCTACCTTAGGCTCATGACCTGGGCACTACAGCCCAGACATGCTGACTCCAGACATTGATTTTGAAGCTAGTAACATATTACTGGAAAAACAGGGAACCTCTTGTGGCTGGCAGTGGTCAGTGGCTACATGTGCTTTCCAAAAGCAGCAGTAGCTTTAACAGTAGACTCTCATGTCTAGCTTGGGTGGTGCTGATTGTGTGAACTGGAGTCAATGCAGTCCCGTGGCTGCAGCCATGGTATCTTCATGGGGCCACTCCCACTGTGTGATCTGGAGAATTGCTTCTAACTGCATAGGCTGCAAGCCTGGTTTCCCCAAACCTTTTGGAGATTATGTGAGCTATGATATAACCTCTGGTTAATAAGTTAACCAGCATTGACTTCTGTTGCTTATAACTAACACCTTAACTAATACAAAGCCAAAGATAGACCCAGAAGTGATTTGGCTATTGTATTAGTTTTTAATTGCTGTTTAACAAATTAACAAAAGCTTAGTGGCTTAAAACAACAAACATTTATCATCTCACACTTTCCATGGGTCAGCCATCAAGGCATGGTATATCTGTATCCTCTGCTCAGGATCTCAAAAAGAGGTAATCAAGATGGTGGCTGAGTTGCATTCTCATCAGAGACTCGATTGAAGAAGGATTTGTTTCCAAGCTCCCTCAGCTTGTTAGCAGAATTCATTTTTTTGCAGCTGTAGAATTTGTGGTGGCTTGTTTGATTAAGTCCAATAGGATGGAGTTGCAAACTTTTAGACATTCTTTGAAATAGCTCACCTGATTTGGCCAGGACTGCCCAAGATAATCTCCCTTTTGATTTAACAAAGTGTTTCTATTTGGTGCTTTAATGACATCAGTAAAATCCTTCCACCTTTGCCATATAAGGTAATTTAATCAGAAGAGTAACATCCCATCACCTTAGCCATATTCTAGTGGTTAGAATCAAGTGGCATGTCCTGCCTGCTCTCAAGAACCCATACAAGAGTGTGGGTCATTAGGGGTCATCTTAGAATTCTGCCTTCCACAATTGTGTTCACACACATGCATCTTTATGCAACTGAACTTACCATTTCAAATTGGCATGATTCTTTTTTTATTATTATTTATTGGGGTATAGTTGTTTTACAATGTGTTAGCTCCTACTGTACAGCAAAGTGGAGTTTCCCTGTGCTATACAGCAGGTTCTTATTAGTTATCTATTTTATACATATTAGTGTATATACATCAATCCCAATCTCCCAATTCGTCCCACCACCACCACTCCACCCCACGCTTTCCTCCCTTGGTGTCCATACATCTGTTCTCTACATAATGGTTCCTAGTAAAAATCCTCCTAGTGGTATTAGGGCCCTCCATAAAATCCTACCTTGAAGAAAGGATTTCCTTTTGAGTCAATAAGCTGTACTCTGAATTAGATGATGATTTTGCTCCCAAGTTTCTAAAAAGATGATACAATTTTGTTACATAGCTATAGATTGACTAAGCCTGTACTTGTTTGGATTACCAGAGAGTAATTAAGGTTAATAAGTTCAGAGAATCTGTGGGTAATTAGTACATGGGGAGCTTAGCCTGTGTTTGCCTGGCTGTTCTCAATAAAAGGTCCTCCTCCACCCAGTGAAATCCCCCCAAAAGGTGAAGCCCTCTTGGTTGAGCAGCCTGTCAGTGTCTGTTCTGTGCAGTTACTGTTCCATACACTGGGACCTGCTCACAGAATTGCCATCCTGATTGGCTAGGGCTGAGGCCATGCTGCTTAGAGAGGGACCTCATGGGCTGCTCAGTTGTTAACTCCCCTTCCTTGCCCCCTGCACCATCTTGGCATCTTGCCCATGAGACTTCAGTGTAAGACCCGGAGTGTGTCTTGCTCTCTTCCGCACTGAGAACCTTCATTTTCTCCATGAGATGTAGAGGTGGTAGGAGTTGGCCATAAGCTTGCTTTTGTTTTTACTTCTTTCTGGTGAATTCATGTTCCCTAAGGGCCCACACAATTTAATTAAAATAACTTGCTCTTAGTTTTGCCTTCAGAAATAGAAGATTATTTTTGTAAACAGGCTAAAAAATGATGGGAGATAGGAGTCAAAGTTGTTTTCTGGAGTGTGATAGGAAGCACAAAATTAACTTAGACTGTCACAATCTTCTGGACTTTCAAGACTGTTATTTATTGCGCGTGTGATGTCTGGCATTCGTTTAAAAGGCAAATGTGTATCATTCTAATCTAATTCGTTCATTAAAATTTTAACTATGCTTAACTGGAGAAGGAATTCATCTGTATGTTTTGATGAGGCTTTCTCCCTCGTATATTTTCACTTCTCTTCTCCACTGATTTTTCTTGTCATTAAATGCAAGTTCAAGGCTCTCTTAATCTTAAAGCCAGCAAGCAAATGAACAAAGTCTCTGTGGTCCGAAGTTCCCTGCTAGCTACTGCCCTGGCTTGCCTCTTATCTTCACAGTCACGTTCTTCAGAATCTACAGAACTTCGTCTCTTCTTTCTTACCTCTCGTTTACTCTGCAGCCCACACTGATCAGACTCTGCCCTTGCTAGCTCGTTGAAATGGCCCTAACATTTGCCCCCGTGACTTCCTGATTACTTAATTAATGAGCATCACCCTGTTGTCATCTTTTGGCATCCTTGGCCATTCGATTCATGCTTCTTGCCTCTAAAAGACAACACACTCCCCTGGTTTTCCTACCTTTTAATGTCTTTTTCTCAGTGCCCTTTGTCTTTTATCCTCCTCTTCTTACACCTGCCACCAGCGACTGCCTTCCCCCACTCCACCAGCCTCATATTGTTATTCTATAGAGTCAGGACTTCATACTTCTCTTGTCATGCTGCATGATCTTTGGGGGATTTTTCATATTCTGTGTTTTATCAATCACATGTTTACTAGTGTCTCCCCCTTCCCCACCAAGAGATAATTGCTACTTAAATTTTGTATAATTGTTTTCTTGCTCTTTATAGTTTTCCTATCTTTGTTTACATCTGTGTATTTTACAAAATACTACAGACTGAGCGGTGTAAACAGCAGAAATGTATTTTCTCCCAGTTCTGGAAGCTGGAAGTCCAAGATCAAGGTGTCAGCAGGTTTGATTTCTCCCCAGGCTTCTTTCCTTGGCTTGCAAATGGCTGACTTTTTGCTGTGTCCTCACATGGTCTTTCCTCTCTGCACACATATCCCTGAAGTCCGTGTGTGTCCAAATTTCCTCTTCTCAGAAGGACACCAGTCACGTTGGTGTAGGGCCCATCTTACTGACCTTTGAACTTATCACCTCCATAAAGGTGCTATATTCAAATACAGCCACATTTTGAGGTGCTAGGGACTTGGGTTTCAACATATAAACTTTGGCCTTTTTGAGATTTTTTCCTCTACTTTGTTGTTATCAATCATCTTTTACCAATGACCCCTTTCCACATCACAAGATAACAGCTACTTAAATTTTTATGTAAATATTTTCTTTTCTTTATAGTAGTCCCATATTTGTTAATCTCTAAATAATGTTTATTTTTGAAATTCATACATATGGAATCATATTGTATATATGCTTTGGTGACTTGTTTCTTTCATCTACTGTTAGTTTTTAAAGATTCGTACACAGTGATGCTTGTAGCTGCGTTTCATTCATTTTCACCATTATTTAGTACTTCATTGTATAAGTATACAACACTAAATTTATTCACTTTATGGCCTGTCGATATTTATTTTCTAGTATTTTTGACTGTTAAGAACAATAAATAATGCTGGCACATATCTCTTAGCGCCCAAGTCTTTCTCTGTTTAAGAGTGGACACTTGAAGGATGTATACAAAATTAACTTTATCAGGTAGTGCCAACCTTTCCCAATACATTGAGTACATTTAGTCTCCTTCTATCAGAGGATTAATTTATTTTGTTCTATGCTGTTACAGCCTTGCCCATCTACAGTTTAATATATTTTGAATCAAGTCATAAACTGTTGTATAGGAAAAGAATGGTGCCTGTAGACATTGATTTTGCCACTGAACCTACGACTCATGGGGAGCCTAAGGATTCCAATTCCTTATGTGACGATTTATGAAATATGAAGTTAGGCCTATTATCCAGGTGATTTAATTTAATATTTTTTTCTGAGATATCCGTGTTAGTGGGATTGGAATACAGTTGAAGTCCTAGCAACTATATTGAGCTAATTGCTTAAATTCTCCAAAACACTTTTCATGAGAGTAGTTTTTGATAATTTCACTTCAAACAAACTTTTTTTTAGGTTAAACTTAAAGACACATATATGTTGACCAAGTTATAAAGGATAGCTAACATTTTTGTTTATTGTTCCCTATTCCTTTCTCAGAGGTCTTTGGAATAGCTTACTAAAGTAAACCCAAACATTACTTTGGAAATAATTATCATAAGAATGTATATCAATTGGATAAGTTGACAGTTGTAAACAAAACTTTTGGCCTAGGCCCTAATCCAGATAGGAAAGTGTCCAAATGACTTAAAAGT
Organism: Lagenorhynchus albirostris; assembly: GCF_949774975.1. Taxonomy (NCBI): domain Eukaryota; kingdom Metazoa; phylum Chordata; class Mammalia; order Artiodactyla; family Delphinidae; genus Lagenorhynchus; species Lagenorhynchus albirostris. Next base: position 39,269,171 of record NC_083107.1, read on the forward strand.
TCCAAGTAGCATAAAATGATTCAGCAGAATATACTACCAGTGGTCTGATTATTTTTTCAGAAATGTACACCAAAATAGGCCACAATAATATTTTATTTTCTAAAAATTTTTGTGTGTGTGTGTTACTTTCTGCTTTATAAGAAAGTGAATCCGTTATACATATACATTTATCTCCATATCTCCTCCCTCTTGCGTCTCCCTCCCACCTTCCCTATCCCACCCCTCAAGGTGGACACAAAGCACCGAGCTGATCTCCCTGTGCTATGCGGCTGCTTCCCACTAGCTATCTGTTTTACATTTGGTAATGTATATATGTCCATGCCACTCTCTCACTTCGTCCCAGCTTACCCTTCCCCATCCCTGTGTCCTCAAGTCCATTCTCTACATCTGCATCTTTATTCCTGTCCTGCCCCTAGTTTCTTCAGAGCCTTTTTTTTTTTGGTTTAAATTCCATATATATGTGTTAGCATACGGTATTTGTTTCTCACTTTCTGACTTCCTTCACTCTGTATGACAGACTCTAGGTCCATCCACCTCACTACAAATAACTCAATTTCGTTTCTATTTATAGCCGAGTAATATCCCATTGTGTATATGTGCAACATCTTCTTTATCCATTTGTCTGTTGATGGGCACTTAGGTTGCTTCCATGTCCTGGCTATTGTAAACAGTGCTGCAGTGAACATTGTGGTACATGACTCTTTTTGAATTATGGTTTTCTCAGGGTATATGCCCAGTAGTGGGATTGCTGGGTCGTACGGTAATTCTATTTTTAGTTTTTTAAGGAACCTCCATACTGTTCTCCACAGTGGCTATATCAATTTACATTCCCAGAAACAGTTCAAGAGGGTTCCCTTTTCTCCACAACCTCTCCTGCATTTATTGTCTGTAGATTTTTTGATGATGGCCATTCTGACAGGTGTGAGGTGATACCTCATTGTAGTTTTCATTTGCATTTCACTAATGATTAATGATGTTGAACATTCTTTCATGTGTTTGTTGGCAATCTGTATATCTTCTTTGGAGAAATGTCTGCTTAGGACTTCTGCCCATTTTTGGATTGGGTTGTTTGTTTTTTTGATATTGAGCTGCATGAGCTGCTTGTAAATTTTGGAGATTAATCCTTTGTCAGTTGCTTCATGTGCAAATATTTTCTCCAATTCTGAGGGTTGTCTTTTCGTCTTGTTTATGTTTTCCTTTGCTATGCAAAAGCTTTTAAGTTTAATTAGGTCCCATTTGTTTCTTTTTGTTTTTATTTCCATTTCTCTAGGATGTGGGTCAAAAAGGATCTTGATGTGATTTATGTCATAGAGTTTTTCTGCCTATGCTTTCCTCTAAGAGTTTTATAGTGTCTGGCCGTATATTTAGGTCTTTAATCCATTCTGAGTTTATTTTTGTGTATGGTGTTAGGGAGTGTTCTAATTTCATTCTTTTATATGTAGCTGTCCAGTTTTTCCCAGCACCACTTATTGAAGAGGCTGTCTTTTCTCCATTGTATTTTCCAGCCTCCTTTATCAAATATAAGGTGACCATATGTGCGTGGGTTTATCTCTGGGCTTTCTACCCTGTTCCACTGATCTATATTTCTGTTTCTGTGCCAGTACCATACTGTCTAGATTACTGTAGCTTTGTAGTAGAGTCCGAAGTCCAGGAGCCTGATTCCTCCAGCTCCATTTTTTTTCTCAAGATTGTTTTGGCTATTCGGGCTCTTTTGGGTTTCCATACAAATTGTGAAATTCTTTGTTCTAGTTTTGTAAAAAATGCCATTGGTAGTTTGATAGGGATTGCATTGAATCTGTAGATTGCTTTGGGTGGTATAGTCATTTTCACAATGTTGATTCTTCCAATCCAAGAACATGGTATATCTCTCCATCTATTTGTATCAATCTTTAATTTCTTTCATCAGTGTCTTATAGTTTTCTGCATACAGGTCTTCTGTCTCCTTTGGTAGGTTTATTCCTAGCTATTCTATTCAGTTTATTTTGAATTTTATTTTCTTTATTTTTTTAAACAGCAGATTCTTATTAGTTACCCATTTTATAAATATTAGTGTATACATGTCAATCCCAATCTCCCAATTCATTACACCACCATCCCCACCCCCCCTCCACTTTCCCCCCTTGGTGTCCATACGTTTGTTCTCTATATCTGTGTCTCATTTTCTGCCTTGCAAACCAGTTAATCTGTACCATTTTTCTAGGTTCCACATATATACATTTATATACAATATGTGTTTTTCTCTTTTTGACTTACTTCACTCTGTATGACAGTCTCTAGATCCATCCATGTCTGTACAAATGACTCAATTTCATTCTTTTTTATGGCTGAGTAATATTCCACTGTATATATGTACCACATCTTCTTATCCATTCGTCTGTTGATGGGCATTTAGGTTGCTTCCATGATCTGGCTGTTGTAAATAGTTCTGCAATGAATATTGGGGTGCATGTGTCTTTTTGAATTATGGTTTCCTCTGGGTATATGCCCAGTAGTGGGATTGCTGGGTCATATAGTAATTCTATTTTTAGTTCTTTAAGGAGCCTCTATACTGTTCTCCATAGTGGCTGTATCAATGTACATTCCCACCAACAGTTCAAGAGGGTTCCCTTTTCTCCACACTCTCTCCAGCATTTGTTGTTTGTAGATTTTCTGATGATGCCCATTCTAACTAGTGTGAGGTGATACCTCATTGTAGTCTTGATTTGAATTTCTCTAATAATTAGTGATGTTGAGCAACTTTTCATGTGCTTCTTGGCCATCTGTATGTCTTCTTTGGAGAAATGTCTGTTTAGTTCTTTGGCCCATTTTTGCATTGGGTTGTTTGTTTTTTTAATATTGAGCAGCATGAGCTGTTTATATATTTTGGAGATTAATCCTTTGTCTGTTGATTCATTTGCAAATATTTTCTCCCATTTAGAGGGTTGTCTCTCTGTCTTATTTATAGTTTCCTTTGCTTTGCAAAAGCTTTTAAGTTTCATTAGGTCCCATTTGTTTATTTTTGTTTTTATTTCCATTACTCTAGGAGGTGGATCAAAAAAGATCTTGCTGTGATTTATGTTAAAGGGTGTTCTTCCTATGTTTTCCTCTAACAGAATTATAGTGTCCAATCTTATATTTAGGTCTCTAATCCATTTTGAGTTTCTTTTTGTTTATGGCGTTAGGGAGTGTTCTGATTTCATTCTTTTACATGTAGCTGTGCAGATTTCCCAGTACCACTTTTTTGTTTGTTTGTTTGTTCTTTTGTGATACGCGGGCCTCTCACTGCTGTGGCCTCTCCCATTGCGGAGCACAGGCTCTATAAGCACAGGCTCAGCGGCCATGGCTTACGGGCCTAGCCGCTCCACGGCACGTGGGATCTTCCTGGACCAGGGCACGAACCCGTGTCCCCTCATTGGCAGGCAGACTCCCAACCACTGCACCACCGGGGAAGCCCACGCACCACTTATTGAAGAGACTGTCTTTTCTCCATTGTATGTACTTGGCTCCTTTGTCACTGATTAGTTGACCATAGGTGGATGGGTTTATCTCTGGGCTTTCTATCTTCTTCCATTGATCTATATTTCTGTTTTTGTGCCAGTACCATATTGTCTTGATTACTGTAGCTTTGTAGTATAGTCTGAAGTCAGGGAGTCTGACTCCTCCAGTTCCGTTTCTTTCCCTCAAGACTGCTTTGGCTATTCAGGGTTTTTTGTGTCTCCATACAAATTTTAAGATTTTTTTTTTCTAGTTCTGTAAAAAATGCCATTAGTAATTTGATAGGGATTGCATTGAATCTGTAGATTGCTTTTGGTAGTATAGTCATTTTTACAATATTGATTCTTCCAATGCAAGAACATGGTATATCTCTCCATCTGTATCATCTTTAATTTCTTTCATCAGTGTCTTATAGTCTTGTGCATACAGGTCTTTTGTCTCCCTAGGTAGGTTTATTCCTAGATATTTTATTCTTTTTGTTGCAGTGGTAAATGGGAGTGTTCTCTTAATTTCTCTTTCAGATTTTTCATCATTGGTGTATAGGAATGCAAGAGATTTCTGTCCATTAATTATGTATCCTGCTACTTTACCAAATTCATTGATTAGCTCTAGTAGTTTTCTGGTAGCATCTTTAGGATTCTCTATGTATAGTATCATGTCATCTGCAAACAGTGACAGCTTTACTTCTTTTCCGACTTGGATTCCTTTTATTTCTTTTTCTTCTCTGATTGCTGTGGCTAAAACTTCCAAAACTATGTTGAATAATAGTCGTTTGAGTGGACAACCTTGTCTTGTTCCTGATCTTAGTGGAAATGGTTTCAGTTTTTCGCCATTGAGAACCATGTTGCTCGTGGGTTTGTCGTATATGGCCTTTATTATGTTGAGGTAACTTCCCTACTTGCCTACCTTCTGGAGAGTTTTTATCATACATGGGTGTTGAATTTTTTCAAAAGCTTTTTCTGCACATATTCAGATAATCATATGGTTTTTCTCCTTCAGTTTTTTAATATGGTGTATCACATTGGTTGATTTGCATATATTGAAGAATCCTTGCATTCCTGGGGTAAACCCCACTTGATCATGGTGTATGATCCTTTTAATGTGCTGTTGGATTCTGTTTCCTAGTATTTTGCTGAGGATTTTTGCATCTATGTTCATCAGTGATATTGGCGTGTAGTTTTCTTTTTTTGTGACATCTTTGTCTGGTTATGGTATCAGGGTAATGGTGGTCTTGTAGAACGGGTTTGGGAGTGTTCTTCTCTCTGCTATAATCTGGAAGAATTTGAGAAGGATGGGTGTTAGCTCTTCTCTAAATGTTTGATAGAATTTGCCTGTGAAGCTACCTGGTCCTGGGCTTTTGTTTATTGGAAGATTTTAAATCACAGTTTCAATTTCAGTGCTTGTGATTGGTCTGTTTATATTTTCTATTTCTTCCTGGTTCCGTCTCAGAAGATTGTGCTTTTCTCAGAATTTGTCTGTTTCTTCCAGGTTGTCCATTTTATTGGTATATAGTTGCTTGCAGTAATCTCTCATGATCCTTTGTATTTCTGCCGGTTACTTCTCCTTTTTCATTTCTAATTCTATTGATTTGAGTCTTCTCCATTTTTTCTTGAGGAGTCTGGCTAATGGTTTATCAATTTAGTTTATCTTCTCAAAGAACCAGCTTTTACTTCTTTTAATGTTTGCTGTTGTTTCCTTCATTTCCTTTCATTTTTTTCTGACCTGATCATTATGATTTTATTTCTTCTGCCAACTTTGGGGGTTTTTTGTTCTTCTTTCTCTAATTTCTTTTGGTGTAAAGTTAGGTTTTTTATTTGAGATGTTTCTTGTTTCTTGAGGTAGGATTGTATTGATATAAACTTCCCTCTTAGAACTGCATTTGCTGCATCCCATAGGTTTTGAGTTGTGTTCTCATTGTCATTTGGTTCTAGGTATTTTTGGTTTCCTCTTTGATTTCCTCAGTGGTCTCTTCGTTATTTAGTAGTGTATGGTTTAGCCTCCATGTATTTGTATTTTTTTCAGATTTTTTCCTGTAATTGATATCTAGTCTCATAGCATTGTGGTCGGAAAAAATGCTTGATACAATTTCAGTTTTCTTAAATTTACCAAGGCTTGATTTGTGACCCAATATATGAGGTATCCTGGAGAATGCTCCATGAGCACTTGAGAGGAAAGTGTATTCTGTTGTTTTTGTATCGAATGTCCTATAAATATCATTTAAGTCCGTCTTGTTTAATGTATCATTTAAAACTTCTGTTTCCTTATTTATTTGAATTTTGGATGATCTCTCCATCGGTGAACGTTGGGTGTTAAAGTCCCGTACTATGATTGTGTTACTGTCAGTTTCCCCTTTTATGGCTTTTAGCATTTGCCTTATGTATTGAGGTGCTCCTATGTTGGGTGCATAAATATTTACAACTGTTATATCTTCTTCTAGGTTTGATCCCTTGATCATTATATAGTGTCCTTCCTTGTCTCTTGCAATAGTCTTTATTTTAAAGTCTATTTTGTCTGATATGAGAATTGCTACTCCAGCTTTCCTTTGATTTCCATTTACATGGAATATCTTTTTCCACCCCCTCACTTTCAGTCTGTATGTGTCCCTAGGTCTGAAGTGGGTTTCTTGTAGGCAGCATATATATGGGTCTTGTTTTTGTATCCATTCAGCCAGTCTGTGTCTTTTGGTTGGATCATTTAATCCGTTTAAGGTAATTATCGATATGTATGTGCCTATTACCATTTTCTTAATTGTTTTGGGTTTCTTATTGTAGGTCTTTTCCTTCTTTTGTGTTTCATGCCTAGAGAAGCTTCTTTAGCATTTGTTGCAAAGCTGGTTTGGTTTTGCTGAATTCCCTTAGGTTTTGCTTGTCTGTAAGGTTTTAATTTCTCCGTCGAATCTGAATGAGATCCTTTCTGGGTAGAGTAATCTTGGTTGTTGGTTTTTCCCTTTCCTCACTTTAAATAAGTCCTGCCACTCCCTTCTGGCTTGCAGAGTTTCTGCTGAAAGATCAGCTACTAACCTTATGGGGATTCCCTTGTATTTTATTTTTCCCTTGCTGCTTTTAATATTTTTTCTTTGCAGTTAATTTTCAATTGTTTGATTAATATGTGTCTTGGCATGTTTCTCCTTGGATTTATCCTGTATGGGACTCTCTGCGCTTCCTGGGCTTGATTGACTATTTCCTTTCCCATATTAGGGAAGTTTTCAACTATAATCTCTTCAAATATTTTCTCAGTCCCTTTCTTTTTCTCTTCTTCTTCTGGGACCCCTATAATTCAAATGTTGGTGGGTTTAATGTTGTCCCAGAGGTCTCTGAGATTGTCCTCAATTATTTTTATTCTTTATTCTGCTCTGTGGTAGTTATTTCCACTATTTTATCTTCCAGGTCACTTATCCGTTCTTCTGCCTCAGTTATTCTGCTATTGATTCCTTCTAGAGAATTTTAAATTTCATTTATTGTGTTGTTCATCATTGTTTCCTCTTTAGTTCTTCTAGTTCCATATTAAACATTTCTTGTATTTTCTCCATTCTATTTCCAAGATTTTGGATATCTTTACTGTCATTGCTCTGAATTCTTTTTCAGGTAGACTGCCTATTTCCTCTTCATTTGTTTGATCTGGTGGGTTTTTACCTTGCTCCTTCATCTGCTGTGTGTTTCTCTGTCTTCTTATTTTGCTTAATTTACTGTGTTTGGGATCTCCTTTTCGCGGGCTGCACGTTCCTAGTTCCCGTTGTTTTTGGTGTCTGCCCCCAGTGGCTATGATTGGTTCAGTGTGTTGTGTAGGCTTCCTGGTGGAAGGAACTGGTGCCTGTGTTCTAGTGGATGAGGCTGGATCTCGTCTTTCTGGTGGGCAGGACCACGTCCGGTGGTGTATTTTGGAGTGTTTGTGATGTTGTTATGATTTTAGGCAGTCTCTCTGCTAATGGGTGGAGTTGCGTTCCTGTCTTGCTAGTTGTTTGGCATAGGGTGTCCAGCACTGTAGCTTGCTGGTCATTGAGTGGAGTTCGGTCTTGGCATTGAGATGGAGATCTCTGGGAGAGCTTTCGCTGTTTGATGTTACGTGTAGTCGGGATATCTTTGATGGACCAGTGTCCTGATCTTGGCTCTCCCACCTCAGAGGCACAGGTGTGACACCAGGCTGGAGCACAAAGACTCTGTCAGCCACCTGGCTCAGAAGAAAAGGTAGAAAAAAGAATGAAAGAAAGAAAAAATAAAATAAAGTTATTAAAATTTTAAAAATTCTTAAATTATTATAAATTGTAAAAAGTAATTTAAAAAAGGAAAGAAAGAGAGAAAGAATGAAGAGAGCAATCAAACCAAAAAACAAATCCACCAATGATAACAAGTGCTAAAAGCTATACTAAAAAAAAAAAAAAATGGACAGACAGAACCCTAGGACAAATGGTAAAGCAAAGCTGTACAGACAAAATTACACAAAGAAGCATACACATACACAGTCACAAAAGAGAAAAAGGAAAAAATATATATATCTATATAAAAGGAAGAGCAAGCAAATCAATAAACAACTCTACCAATGATACTAAACTCTAGATACTAAGCTAAGGTAAACATAAGACCAAAAACAAATTAGATGCAGAAAGCAAACCCGAAGTCTACAGTTGCTCCCAAAACTCACTTTCTCAATTTTGTGATGATTTGTTGTCTATTCAGGTATTCCACAGATGCAGCGTACATCAAGTTGATTGTGGAGATTTAATCCTCTTCTCCTGAGGCTGCTGGGAGGGATTTCCCCTTCTCTTCTTTGTTCTCACAGCTCCCGGGGTTCAGACAGGACAGGGTTAAAGGAGCAGCTGACTAGGGGACTCTGGCTCACTCAGGCGGGGGGAAGGAGGGGTACAGAATGCGGGTCGAGTCTGCGGCAGCAGAGGCCAGCGTGACGTTGCACCAGCCTGAGGCGCGCCGTGTGTTCTCCCGGGGGAGTTGTCCCTGGATCACGGGACCCTGGCAGTGGCGGGCTGCACAGGCTCCCGGGAGGGGAGGTGTGGATAGTGACCTGTGCTCGCACACAGGCTTCTTGGTGGCGGCAGCAGCAGCCTTAGCGTCTCATGCCCGTCTCTGGGGTCCGCGCTGATAGCCACAGCTCACGCCCGTCTCTGGAGCTCATTTAAGCGGCGCTCTTAATCCCCTCTCCTCGTGCATCAGGAAACAGAGAGGCAAGAAAAAGTCTCTTGTCTCTTCAGCAGCTCCAGACTTTTTCCCGGACTCCCTCCTAGCTAGCTGTGGCGCACTAGCCCCCTTCAGGCTGTGTTCACGCAGCCAACCCCAGTCCTCTCCCTGCGATCAGACCTCCAAAGCCCGAGCCTCAGCTCCCAGCCCCCGCCGGCCCCGGTGGGTGAGCAGACAAGCCTCTCGGGCTGGTGAGTGCCGGTCGGCACTGATACTCTGTGTGGGAATCTCTCTGCTTTGCCCTCTGCACCCCTGTTGCTGCGCTCTCCTCCGTGGCTCCGATGCTTCCCCCCTGCCACCCCCTGCCTCTGCCAATGAAGGGGCTTCCTAGTGTGTGGAAACTTTTCCTCCTTCACAGCTGCCTCCCTGAGGTGCAGGTCCTGTCCCTGTTCTTTTGTCTCTGTTTTTTCTTTTGCCCTGCCCATGTACATGGGGAGTTTCTTGCCTTTTGGGAAGTCTGAGTTCTTCTTGCCAGTGTTCCGTAGGTGTTCTGTAGTTGTTCCACGTGTAGATGTATTTCTTATGTATTTGTGGGGAGGAAGGTGATCTCCGCGTCTCACTCTTCCGCCATCTTGAAGGTCTTCTCCTAAAAAAGTTTTGAAAAATGTAGCTGAGTTTATGACTCCCTCTATCAATTCTGAATGATTTCTTTGGGAAAAAAACCCATTAATTAACTCTGGTTTTGAACTTGATGTTTCCTATTCTTACTTATTGCCTTGGGTTATTTATATATTTATTTGTCTATTTCTAGAACTACTATTAATGGGAATCTCTCCCTATTTAAATGTTGTGACTAGATAGTCATAAAATCAGTCATGTTTTTCTTTTTATTTATTTGTATTTTGCAACCATGTAAATGTCAACCTGGTACCTGAGTGGTCTACGAGGGTAGTTATGGTGATGAACTGTTTCGATGGCTATTACCATGTATTTAATATGGTATTTTACCATTTTTAAAGCACTTCCATATACAAGTGAGGAGACTGAGGTCAAGAGAGTATAGGTGACCTGCCCAGCTGCAAATCAGCTATTTCTATTTGATAAAAAGTTAGAGATCAGAGAGATATTAGGACGTGCCAAGGCTAGAACAACAGTTTTGTTCTTCTGAATCCTTCACTGGTACATTTTTTCCTGACATTCCAGGCCATTCTCGTGAAGCAAATCAACAGCATATTGGCTTGTTCTATTTGATACATATTATTACCCACTAGCTAAAGATTTCACAATGAAGTGGACTCTTTGGAAAAAGAAAAACTTTACCAATACCATATACGACCATATACTTTTAGGTAAAAGTGTGTTTTTCAGCTTTGTCAATTCTGTTTTATTTTGCGGGGGTGGAAGTGACCTGCGTCTACCCATGACACAGAAATAGATTCATTCATTCAACAATAGATAAATATAAACAGTTCTAGTTTAAGAGAAAGTGTCCAACCTTTACATGGTCCCAGATACTGCTGGGTCATGGGAGACCTAAGAATAAAACCTCAAGATTGCAATACAACGAATGGAATATATTCTAAAATGTAAGGAAATACAAAGAAATAATTGCGTTTGGAGGAGGAACTGGGTATTCACATTTATTGCTGTGATATCATGTAACAATAGCCATACTTTGAAACTGCTACAGAAATTGGCGTTTTTTAATTAAACTATTGATTTGAGCAGGGTGCTACATATATCATATACTTGTATATGATATAATATATTTGTGATGGGTGGGGTAGACATGGGTAAGGCAGTAAAGCTGGAGGAGAAAAGGCAAGCACATAAGAGGAAATAAAAGTAGGGTTGCTTTATCTGGCACTGTTATCTTCCTCTTCCTCCCTTTCTTCTTCCTCTTTCTTCTCTTTTCCACTCTCCCTTCTAGGGCACAGAGTTTGCAATTTGATCCTCGGTCCTTTGCCAGCCATTGTTGTGCCAGATATGCTTCATTCATCCCTGCTTCTGCTGGCCTTTGAAAACAAGCACCGTGGCCCTGCTCTGTTTGTTGTCAAGAATGAGTGGCTCAGAGCAGGAATGTTTCCCAGACGGGAGGTGAAGGGGTCAGTCTGGACCTCTGGACATTTGCAGTGCTTGACTTGCAGGCATGTCATGTGAAAGGAAGGGCGGCTCCCAGCGCTTCTGATGGCAGTTAGTATATATGCCGCAAAGCACTGCTCAGATCATGAGATTGCCTGTCAGGTCATCTGCTGTGAAATCCATTATGAAAAACACCCGGAAACTGATGCCTGACTTGAAATCCTTAGTTTACTAAATTGCAGAAATTATCTTTGGAAGGTTTTGTCACTTTTATATTTTTTTTATAAAAAAAATAATGTTTGCTGTAATGCCTCGTGCAAAGTGCTAGTTGAATGAATCTGTCACTGAAACTTCAATTCCAGATTACCACACTGCAAGATCTGCTATTATAAATGAAAACACATCTTTAGAAAGTTCACAACAGTTTGAAGTAGATGAGCTATTGAAATGCAATAGAAAAATCTACCCTTTACAGATTAGCCAAATAGTGATTGTAGTCCAATATGTAAACACAGTCTCACTTTATTGTCAGGGTAAAATGGTCCTTAATGTGCTACTCCAAGAGCAGGGTAACATTACCTAAGCCTACAAATAATGATATAAATTATCTTTAAGAATTCTTTGCTTGTGAGTATGGCACAGAATTCAAAAGCAAATGGAAAATTGTTGCATTATCAAACTACTAGACTCTTGATAAGTTTTTTTTTTTTTTAATCTCTACAAGCTCCAAACCACAATTTACTAGAAGAATGTTAATGAGCAGTTCTTAGGAAACCTGTAAAAGTAGGTTTTATCCAAAGAGGCCTAAAAGAGCCACATCCTTGAAGGGACAAGATCAAATGTGAATAAGTTGGTCTCACATCCAGTGCACTGTGCTGTTTATAGGGGGGTATATAGGTAGGGTCTCCTTTTGGTTTTTGTATTGTCCCTTCAGAAGATTATTATTTATTCAGTGGTATTTTACTACTAATGTGAGCTATGCTTTTTATAATAAAGATTGTATTTACTTAGTTTGCCAAACGACAAGAAATTGTGCTAAGGAAAAAGAAGTGGGACTTACAAGGTGGGAAGAATGAAGAAGAGAACCTTGAGAATCTTGGACAAATACATCAGAATCTTATCAGACTTGCAATTTTTACTTCAAGACAAGCTCTCTACAAAATTTTATATTTCATGTACTTATAATCAAAACCTTGAAGTGGTGATTCAACTTCTGAAATTAGTAGAGTTTGGCAAGGAAGGAGACAAAGAAGAAAAGCACTGAGCATGAGAAAAGAACTAAAAGTTCTTTTGTATTTTCCCGGTCCTGAAGCAAATGTCCTCAGAAGGGACACGATCACAGCTATCCATTTAGATTTCAGGGCTGGCCATGGCACGTATCTCTACTACACCTTTTTTATTTGCATAAAGCAATTACCCCCGTGGTCAGTGGCTTCAGAGTTGTCTAGACAACATGCTTCAGATGGTATCGGTGACCTCGGATACACTAAGCTAGCTCTAAATTAGTGATGAGCGGAGCTGGAGGGATGTATTATAGTAGTTACAAACCATAAGAAGGTATTTAAATAGTAGATAAGACACATGCAAATCTTTTCATTGCCATGACAACCATCTTGATATAGGTTTTCCATATGTAGCAAGAAGGGCAGAGCAAAAGGCATTGGGAAAATAGCAGGAACCTGTAATGAAAATTAACCCTGGCAGGGGATTAGTCCAGATCTTGGTCATTTATTAACTCTTAATAGAATACAAACTTCTGCGGTAATACACTACTCACTGGGTCAGAGAACCATTATTTTCAAACCTCAGCTGTAAAGTTCTCAGCTATATGGTTACATCTCAGCTGTAAAGTTCTCAGCTGTACGGTTACATCCCAGGTCCCAAGTCTTCACAATGGCTCTGACTGATGCCAGAAAGGAGGGAAGGAGGAATACTGGTGTGCTACTAAATGCAGATTCTTTGGTGCCCCCCAGAGAGCTTTTCAGAGCAGGGTTCGTCCAGTACTCAAATGCATAACTGGTACACATGTCTTTAGCTGTTTGTTTGTGTTGATCAGAGAATCTAGTGAACACCTAAATAATCACAGCATGCGGTAGTACATTTCAAAGGAGAATGGGATTTGTTCTTGTGCAACTACCATGAGGGAGAAGGAGTGAAATGCTGCCTGCTTCTCTCCCTCTTTCCCATTTTTATTCCCTCCCTTCTTCTCTTGAGCTCTCATCTCTCTCATCTGTCTGTTTTTCCTCCTAGAGTTCTTCATTTCTTCTAAGTGCCAAAATCGTTTCAGGGCTAGCTCTAGGCACTGGTGGTTTTCCTGTGGCCTGGGAAGCTCCCTCCAGCCATGCTTCTTTCTGCCACAGGTCTGCGGAGAGAATCCAACCCTGCCAACTATCATCCCAGCCTGCTTCACCCTGACCATCTGCTCAGAGGTGAATGATGGGGGCGGGAGAACACAGGGTACCTCCAACTTGGTGTAACATTTTCCTCTGCAGATGACAGACCTTCACACAGTCTTGGAATCTTTTGAAATATAAATGGCAATTCTACTTGCTACTTTTAAGGCCAAGACTGGTACCGTGGGCACCACGGAGTCATTAACGTTCTTCATTCAGATCTTTGTATGTACAATCAATGTATGGATTCCTTTTGACACAAACTGGAATTTCCACACACAAGGGAACATTGGTGAAAACAAGCTGGTTTATTAATTAAAATGATAATAAATAATACCCCTAAACTTCAATATGTTTAATGCAAGTCTTGGCTCAGTCATCCGTGTTCTGAGGCTATTTTAAAATGTGGACATCCTTTGTGCTCTTTCTAGCATGAAACTGAATGAAAGCCAGAAAGACCCTTTCCTATCACACAGTAACTTAAATACTAATTGGTAGTAGTTCTTATAAACCAAACTGTATAGGGTATTACTTAAATATGGTTTGTTTAAAAACTAAGTGACAACTTACTATAGTAAGTTGGAGGCTTACTGTAGTAGGAGGCAGAGACAAGAAGTGGTTAAACAAGAAGCACCCTTCAGCAAAGCACAATTTAAAATCTCATTCATCAGATTCCACCTGTCCTTCGGAAAACATTCTAACTTTATAGAAATTGAAGACTAACCATAGCCTCGAAAACTGTTGGTATTAACACTGTAGGGCATCCTGTGTACTGATGTCTCAGTTCCTTATCCAGAATACGTGTTCTGTCTGACAAATTTGGGGGGTGTTGTTTGCCTTCAAGATACTCAGATGTTCCTTTTTTGACATCTGGGGTTTTAATTAACAGTCTTCCCATGTCTTTAAAGCAAAATGAACTTGGTCTGGTCTGGACAATGCTGTGAAGCATTGTTATTTATGAACGCCACCCCTGTCATGTTAATTTGTACCACGTTTCTGATTTATCCTAAAAGAACACATTACCCAGCAGATTTGGAGGAGTTAAAGGGAATCTACAGGGTAACTTTAATCTTTATGTCTTTATATACTGGAGGGCATTTTATGGCCCCTCTGCACTGTTCTCACTACGCAATCGTTTTCTGCTTTAGAAATGTAGCCATTTGGATCAATAGTTACAGTATAATATATTGTACTTCTGATGGGGGCCTCCTAGGACAGTTAAGAAGCACAGGCCACGGTGATTTCACCAAATGCTGGGTTATATTCTGAAATCTATTTTTAAAAAGAGTTAGCACAACATACGTAGAGTCAAATTTATAGGCATTCTAATGAAATTTTACTTACTCTACTTATGTATATTAAAATAAAATTAGGAAGAATGGAGTGCAAAAGAACAGTTTGCAGCTTGAAAAATAGAGATTTTTAGCGGGACACCAGAGCAGTAGCAGCTAGAAGTAGCTGTCTTTCGGAATTTGTAGCTGCTGCTACCAAACACTGAGATTTTGGATTTGGCCTCTATTTCTGGATGTTGTGATGACTGTACACTTCTAATGTTGGAAAGAAAGGGGAGAAAAAGCCCTGAGATGGCCACAGATGTTTGCAGAGTGCGATGATGGAGCTAGCAAAGATGTAAAGAAGTTATATGTCTCTTAAAGTGTTAAATGTAGGCTGCAACTTGTGGATTTTACTGTAAATTCTTTATCTGTAAACAAACTGGGTTATCACAGCTGTTTATTGTACTGCTAGCCCTGATTCTAACCTTTATGTCTTTATTGCTTACATACCATTCCCTTGTTTATGCGTCTGTACCATTCAGTGCCCTTGAACTTGGTCCCTCAGAGCCCCGACCCCTGCATGCTTGCTCACTCACTCCACTCACGTCTGCAATCAGTAAATCTGAGACAGGCCCTGGCTGATAGCCGAGCTGCAGTAGGGCAATTAACACAGAACTAAAGTGTCATTCCTGGCAGGGTGGGGAGAGTGGCAGACCACAGATGACAGTTCTCAGTTCTGAAGCTGTGACATCCAGGCCAGACCTGGGATTATAGGGAACAAGGGGAAAAAAGGAAAGAGGGAGTGAGGAGGGGTACGTTTGTTGGGAGAGAGTTCCTCAAAGAAAAGCACCGAGTAGCTTCTCTTTGAAGAATTGTTTATTCCCTGTATCAGATTCCAGCTGTCTGACCAGTTAATTGGATGAATACCTAGAGGAAAACATTCTGTGCACTAAGTGAATTGAGGAAAATGGGTATCTTTCTTTCTCTTTAGAAGGAGAAAGTGCTTTTCCTTTAAAAAAAAAAAATCACCAACTCTCAATCACCTTTTAATGGTGTTCCTGCCAGACTTAGATTAAAAAAAGGAAAAGAATATCTTTTATTAAGTGCTTGCCTCCCCCCACCTTTTTGCCCACTCACGGTTTCCCCTGCAGCCACCTACCTGCTATGGCTCTGATATCTTAATAAAGTTAGTGTTGAATAGAAGCAGGGCACCCAGGCAGCTGCCTGCTGAGAGGCAGCTTCCCTTTTAGCCCCTTCCTCTAAGGAGCTCTGGAGACCCACCTATACAATAAGATAAAGCTGTTCTTAATCCCGAGGTCCAGAGGACCCCCCCCCCGACCACCAGGGGGCATCATGGATCCTGAACTTGGGCATCCAGCTGTCAGCTTCTTGGGAGCTGTGCAAATCAATTTTGAGAGCAAAGTCAGCTTTTCCTCGGATTGAATGCTCTCTCCTCCCTCCTTCTTCCCACTCTAGGCTTTGCCTACTACTCTCCTCAAACATTATAACTTTTCATGGGATGGCTTCCGATTGTTAGGAAACCATAGTTAGTAATAGCAGCTATCATTTACCGAGTATTTAATTGATGTCACATGTTCTATAGACTATATCTTATTTATTTCTCACTAAGAACAAACTAAGATACAAACCCCGTAAAGCCTGGGTTATTCTCTCCACATTCCAGATGGAAAAGCTGAAATTCGGAACAATCAAATATCTTGCCCAAGGTCAAAGGGCTATAAAACGTAGAACCAAATTAAAATCTATACTGATGCCAGAAAATATGTCTGTGTCTGTCAAAACGTGAGCCTCTGTCTCCGGTCTTTTCCATATTGGCTGTGAGAGCTTTGGACAGTCCCTAAATCACTTTATCTCAGGTTCCTTAACTGTAAAAAGGGGATGATAAACCTAGTAAGATTGTTGTGAGGATTCAGTGAGTTGATGCTGCATATGCAAAGTACATGGAGTACTGTCTAGCACATCTTAAGAGTCCTATAGATACCGTTGCTTTTGTTGTTGCTGTTATCATCGTCACTATCATTACCTTGCCTCTCTGATGGTTTATAGTGAGGAGCTGAAGGGCTGGCAGGTTGAGGAAGCCAGTGTGGTAATTTGAACAAAAGAGTTTTCAATCTACAGAAGTAAAGAAGAGGAAAAAGAAAGAAAAGACTTGGATTTTAGACACAAGAGGATTTATGTGTGAAGCATCCCGCAATTCCATCCTGATGAATATAGGCGATCCAGCTAGGCACTGAGGTCACACAAACAATGGACTGTCCAAAAGGAGCTCCTACAGTAACTTCTTCACGTGAACGATTTGTTAGTAATGTAGCTGATAAGGCTTTGGCATGACTGTGTCTCATACTGTACAGTCTACTATGTGGTTGTGAAATGAAGGCAGTTTTTTTCAAACTCTGCCTTATGAACATGATATACTGGAATTAGCATCTTGTCCAGGAAGATAAGGTTCAAGTTCTGAATATACATTTGATAGTGTGATGCTCCATATTAGCACTGACTCGATCGTAGAACCCATTTCAAGGATGTGGTGATGGACTAGTTAAGTGCTATGGTGGTTTCCCATATGTGCCGGGGTGAAGTCCAGCTACCCAGTCTCCTGTTTCATCACTTTTCCCAGCACACCACGCTACACCATGCACCTCTGTACTTTCTAACAATATGTAGAACACAGGAAGTGACAGGTGTGCCCAGGAATTATTACAATATCAAGATTGGTGTCATGTAGCACTCAGAATGAAAATAAGAGAATTGTTAGTTATTATTCTGTCGAAAAACTAGGTGAGAAATCTTAATTCTGGTTTCAGCATTGAAGTCACTAAAGACTCCTTCAAAAATGGCACTTGCTAGGAATCCACCCTTAATGCATGTATGTGTGTTTGTGTTTGTTATTGCCTTTGAAGCATTCTGAATGTGACCCCTAGTTTAACTGAAGGGCATTAGAGCGAACATCCCTCTACCTCATTCCTATGCCTCTGCTAATTCCACTCTTACTCTGAGCTCTATTTCCCTGACAGATGATAGGTGTTTTTCAGAAAAGAAAAAAACAAAAAAGACAAACATTTCTGTGACAAAATAAGTTTGGAGAATTCTGAATGGTTTAGTGTCTTCTTAGAGGCTCATGACAACCATTATTATATTTGAATTTTAAAATTATGCAAAGGAAGAAAACTCTTTAATTTTGCTTGGCCTAGACTTGCCTAATCTTATTTAACCATAGAATTATTTTCTTGAATAACAGCGTATAACTGTAGCAGAACTGTCTGCTGAATCATCTGCGTCCCAGTGCAGTCAAGGGAAGGAAAAGTGTGGATCCTGTAGGACACAGAAGAGGCAAATCCCTTCTGCCCACACGCCGCTGGCCACACCCAACCACAAGGGAAGCCAGAAAATATAATTTAGCTGGTGCCCAGAAGGAAAAGGAACTATGACTTGGGAATAGCTAGTTCGTTTTCACCCACATCTATCAGTTGATAACATCTTTCAGAATGAGGGTTCCATAACCCAGAGACTGAGTTCTATGCCGCGTTCTTTTACCTCCTTAATGTGTGAGTAGATGCTCTCTAAAGTTTTCCCAAAAAAAGACCTAAGATCTACAAGTTTGTCTTTAAGGTATGCTTGTTAATGGAGCAGACAGCATTTCTGCTGTAATTTGATTTAGTAAAAGAAACGTTCTGATGGGTCTTATTTCTCTTAATTACAACAGTGAAGAATCAATATAAATCTTAATTCAGAAGTAGAAGGGAGGGAAGATGGCCTTATGTGGCTCGGACAGAGATCTCTCTGCTGTTCTGGGTTGACACAGAGATAGTTTAGAGACTGGGAAGGAATGGTTGTTCATGACTCATTTGGCAGTATTTCTTACACATCAGATGTCTCAAACCAGCTTTAGACCAGTAATGGCTCACACTCATTCATGGTTGAATTGTCTGATGAATATTTGAAATGTTGATACCCTGTGCTTTGAGTTGAAAAAAAGGATACATAGGGTTTAGAGTTTAGGCAGACGGGAAGCAGACTGGCATGCTGGTGTGGAAGTTCTGAAACCAGCTTGTTTTTCTGTAAGGCACATGTTCAACTATTAGCCTATGGGAGTAGATCACAGGACTGCTTGAGGGTGAGACCAGGAGGTTTCTGGAAAAGAAGTAATGAGTCGACTCTAGCTCTGTGACGTCCACAGAGGTGATGTCACTAGAGCTCTGAATCCTTCATTTGGATCTGGGAAGTATAGTAAAGATAGTTTTACTAATAGTTGCACTGACCATAATTGAACATCAATGCATAGGAAATAAATGATTTTGCAAAGAAAAATGTCCCTAATGGGGCCTCTAGGTTAGGTTAATTCAAAACCCATCTTGACAAGTTTAACTCGGATCAACTCATAATCATACCATGTATCGAGTTTAGAACATATCTTAGAAATAATGTAATTTCCTGATTTTGTAAGAGAGAAACTTAAAGTCCAAAAAGCTGAAATGGCCTGGCCAAAAATGCATGTTATTTGTGGCAGAAATGATCAGAAACTTCATGTGTTTAATGGCATCACCCAATCTTCAGGTGATCAGTTATTTCAAATTATTTAAATAATCCATTTATATATCTATTTACTTAGCGAAGATAAACTTACAGAACACTGTGAATTTAGCATTTTTTTTCAAAACTATTTACTGAGTGCTGTGATAGGTGCTGGATTTATAGCCAGTAATAACAAAAAGAAGTCAGAGGTTGTTGTGAGGAATAAATGAGCGAATAAGGTGTGCACTTAGAATAGAGCGTGGCAAATAGTAAATGATCGATGAACGTTCACTGTTGTTGCTGTTGTCACTGTCATCCTTGTTATTCTTGCCTTTATGAAGCTTTAGTAAAACAAGAAAACACCTCCCCATTTGGTTTCTTCTTTGTAAAATCTCAGGTCCTGTGCTTGTGACTTCAGGAAGTTCAGCAGCTTCTGTTAGACCCCCTGACACAAGCCCCTTATTCTTCATGGACTTCATTCCTTTGTGATTCCAAGTCAGACCTTGTTTGGCAAGAGGTTTCCAGGGAATATTTATAGTTAGCAGCTGATTTGGAGCAGACAAATGATTTAAGCTTTATAAACAGCTTGTATTAATACTTTTTACTATTTTTTTTCCTGAATTGACTGTTTGCAGTTGTAGCAGCTACTAAGCTTTCCAGCAAAAGATAAGAAAGGAGAGAGGGAAGGAGGGAGAGAGACAGGCAGACAGACAGAGATATCAAGGGATGATTACACAAGTTTTAAAATTTATCAGTGCTAAGGAAGTGCTACTGTTGGTGTTGCAGGGACAACAGTATGGGTAAGGTCCATCTTTGTGCTTAGAGGACTTTACAGTCTACTCATGGACATAAAGAAAGTGCACAAACAGGAAAACACAAAGTAGAACAGACCCTTGGAGCTCTGTAAAGGAAACAGAAACAAACTCTGAAGGGAAATCAGAGGAGACAGAGGGCTCTTGCCTTTCAAATCATCAAGAGCAATGCCCATTGGGCCAAGGAAGGAAGTTGTTGAACTCAAGATGAAACAGCACTTTCTCCAGTGTTCTAATAGCACAGGTTGTTGGCTCGTTTGCTTGCTATAAAAATATATGTTCCAAATTGCCTAGTGTTATGTTAGTATTTATTTTTGCACTGCAAGTGCACCCTGTGCCTGAGAGAATTTCTCTTCAAGTGTTTCAGGTAAGACATTTCAGGTATAACAAAGGTGAGAAGGGGTGTAAACTCAGAGGCAACATTGTTAGGAAATGTAAAGCCTCAATGCTGAGCAACCGTACAGGATGCAAAGGCATTGAGACTGAAGAAGACAGAAATGTAGATTGAAAGAAGGGGCTTATTTTCTGGGTAGAGAGAAGTCCTAGTGTTTCAAGCTTTGGAAATTTTTACAAATAAACTTATATTCTCAAACTTGGTGAATAAAACTGTTAAAAATACTCCACTAAAATAGGAAGCAACCTAGATACATTTCATTTAAAATATATCATCAACTTCATCAATCAGCACTTGAGAGTTACAGAGTTTTCCTCTATGCAGTAATCATTTCAAACCAATGATTCACTCCAAATTATTATAACGTTAAGTCACATGAAGAAATGGAATAAGGAGGTGCTCCGTTAATAGCAAATAGCTATTTTAAAGAACTAAGTCAAATGACTTTGATCTTCAGCCAGATTTTTGTTTGTTTGTTTGTTTTCTGTTCTGTTTGTACATCTAGGTTCTTGATAATTGCTAATCGTTTATTTCAACTATATTAAATGCCTCCCTTGGGGAAAAAAAACCCTATTTCATACCCCTACTAGTTTCCTCCTATTGTAAGGACAGTGTTGATATCATGAAAAATATAGTGTCCACACATTTCCAATTATCAGGGTATTCTGCACTGTTATACAACTTAGTGCTTTTATCTTTTATTCATTCATTCATTGAAGTGTCATTGATTATCTACTATATGTCAGATACTCTTAAATCTTGGAGATAAAAAGATTGACAAAGACATGTGCTGGTCATCTTTGCTATCCTTCCAGAGTCACCCTCTACTTTTCTTCTCCTTGTTCTATATCATGGAAGACTGATTTTGTTTTGTTTTGTTTTGTTTTGCGGTATGCGGGCCTCTCACTGTTGTGGCCTCTCCCGTCGCGGAGCACAGGCTCCGGATGCGCAGGCTCAGCGGCCATGGCTCACGGGTCCAGCCGCTCCGCGGCATGTGGCATCTTCCTGGACTGGGGCACCAACCGTGTCCCCTGCATCAACAGGCGGACTCTCAACCACTGCGCCGCCAGGGAAGCCCATGGAAGCCTGACTTTTATGAACATTGTAAATGGGTTCTTTTGAGCTCTGAGCCAGTGGGATGTACTGGAAGAAGAGAAAGGTTGGGGTACTTTTTACCCCCAGTCCCCTCTCTCCGCCAGGTTGCTCTGTGTGGCTGTGTTCCACTGATGAAGAACTGCCTGCTATCAAGGGTTGCTTTCCACAGTGCTACCCTTTCTAGGTTCTAACATCAGCTCCTTTCCCTAGTCCCTTTGGGCCAAGGGGTAGGAGAGAAACTGCTGTTACCAGGCCCATGATACTACCCTATCCTTCTTGGTTTCCTTAACACAAATTTCAAATAACTCCTTTTAAAAACTCTACTGAAATTCTAAGTTTGAGAGTGGACTCTTTCTTTCCATGACTCTAATCTGATACATCATGTTTCTTCCCTTCAATCCTGAATGAACACCTATTAATGTTAATAGTTACAAATTTTCTAGGCCTTACTGGATTCAGATAGTTGCAGTGGCAGCCCAACTGATAAAAAATAACCTTATGACACTAACTCTACTTCTGTTGCAAATTGCTCATAGATTTTTTCATCATTTCTAGATGCAAAAATATTTCCTGTCAAGCATTCCAGTAGGATCTTAATGGTTATAAATATTCTGTAACTAAAACTGCCCTTTCTTTTTAGAACACATAACAAAGACATTACAATGGTTTACAAAGCTTGAATCAGGAGTGTCATGTAAGGCTATGTGTGTGTTCTGATCTCCACCTCAGCTTCGAGTCTGTCTAAATAAGACCCATTGTAAAAATCCATTCACCATGTCACATCTTTTCATGCCAGCATACTTGCACATCCACATATACTTAGAAAACAATGAAAATTCCACACTGGCTTTCTTCTTCCCATTCACAACCTTTTCTCACTTACTGTTTTGTTTCCTTTGCTGAAGACATTAAATCTCTTGTGTTTTCAGTATGGCATTCTAACAATTTTTTGGATGGTTTTACTGTTCTTAGATTTCCCCCCATGTTTCCCTTTTATCTTTTGAAAAACATGAAGTCTTCCTAACTAGAGGCAACATTAAAGGTGACTTTTTAATTCTGTATTTCCTGAATGGCTATTAAGATATTTTAATATATAACAAAGATGTATTATTTTTCACATTGTCCTCAATTTCCTTCTTAGTACAACCCAACATCCTATTTATTTTTTTAATCTTCTCCTGTACATCAAGTCAACATATTTTTGAGGTATTGATAGTGGCGTCTCAATTTCTTTCTTGAGAGGCTGTGGGTAATTCAGAAGCCATTAGTGTACTGTGTATGAGTAGTTTGAATTGCTTCCTCCACTGGGTCTTACCTTGAACTTGCTACACTCAATTCCATTCGCCATTGTGAAGCTTGATTACTTAACTGCCTTTGGTCTTTCTGAAGTTCTTCTCACTCCTTATTCTTGAATACATCTATGCTTAGTGTATGAATAATTATGTGGTTTTTTGTTTTTTTTTTTTTTGCCGTACACGGGCCTCTCACTGTTGTGGCCTCTCCCATTGCGGAGCACAGGCTCCGGACGTGCAGGCTCAGCGGCCATGGCTCACAGGCCCAGCCGCTCCACAGCGTGTGGGATCTTCCCAGACCGGGGCACGAACCCGTGTCCCCTGCATCAACAGGCGGACTCTCAACCACTGCGCCACCAGGGAAGCCCAATTACGTGGTTTTGATAAATTTGCCTCCCTGCTATTCCCCCCAGCTTTCATGTTGTTAATAAACTTATGGAACGCCAGTGTCGCTTTGATCCAGAGGCCATCAACTAATTTCTGAGTTGATAACTAGTGATTTCTCTCAGCATTCTTCGTTTTAACCAGTTTCCAATCTGATGCTCCTAGAATTCAATGGGTTTTGTTTTTTTTTAAAGATACCAGAAAGAATCAAACTCTTATTATTCGGTGAAAATAAAAATAGTTAAAGCTATTATGAAGATGCAACCTACATATTATCCTGACTTAATATTCTAGAGCCTCTTTTTGAATCTCAGCCCATGGCCACCATTTTTCAAAAGTGCAAATAAATTATTTCCCAAAGATTTCTCCTTTTTTTTTTTTTTTTTTAAAAAAAAGACTTTTAGGGCTTCCCTGGTGGCGCAGTGGTTGAGAGTCTGCCTGCCGATGCAGGGGACACGGGTTCATGCCCCGGTCCAGGAAGATCCCACATGCCGTGGAGCGGCTGAGCCCATGAGACATGGCCGCTGAGCCTGCGTGTCCGGAGCCTGTGCTCCGCAACGGGAGAGGCCACAGCAGTGAGAGGCCCGCGTACCACAAATAAATAAATAAATAAATAAAAGACTTTTAAATATTATTAACAGGCAAGGCATTATGGGATATAACTTAATATTAAATGCAATTTGCCAATCTGGTGAGATTTATCAAACTACCCATTTATTGGCTATTTACATGTGGAATATACTGTTCTAGGTACTCTAGGGCAGACACAGAAGTTTAAGGCTTTTTTCTTACTTCCTTTAGGGAAAGTAAAACATAAGCAAGGGTTTAACACATGAGCCTACAAAGAGTTATGTAAGAATACATGCAGCAATATGACAGGATTCCAAAAGATGAATTATAAGCAATTTTATGTTTAATTGTCAAATTAATGTTGGAAGCAATAAGTGTTCTCAGAAGATCTTATTTTACTGGCTTCATAGTGGAGTGAAAAGAGCATGGAGTTTAGAGTTAGGCTTTGGCTTGAATTTTCCGAGTGAGCTCTGGGCTCACTCACCCAGCTTCCTAAGATCACAGCTTAGGTGGCTCACAGTTGACACAACAATGACTTGTTCAAAATTAAACTTTGGATTCAGCCTGTTGTTTCCCTCACCTACTTCCTCTCAGCCTTCCACATGTCAACAAATGCAAGTATGCTTTCAGTGGTTCAAGTTACAAATTTAGAAATTATCTTTGATTCCTCTGTTTTCCTCAAAATCCTTACATTTCACCCTTCAGCAAATTTATCAAGTCTACCTCTACCACTAAAATCACTTTTCTGTCTTTGCCATGCCATCACATTAGCCTGGCCACCATCATCTCTCATCTGGAATATAGCAATAGCCTCCAACACACCTTCCACCTTCTGTCCTCGCCCTACTCACCCACCTTCCATGAGGCAGCCACTGTAATTTTCTTAACATTCAAATTGTAAAGTTTGTCTCTTGATTAAAATCCTTCAATGACTGTCACTACATGTGGAAAAGAAAATCTAAACTCATTCCCACAGCTGCCAAGGACCTACAAGGGTCTGGTCCTTCTGACCCTTCATTTCACTTGTGCCACTCTGCTGTCCCTACCCTACAGCCACCCAGGTCTCACCTCAGTTCCACGAATCTGGCAGTCTATTTTCTGCTCGTGGTCTTTACACAAATTGCCCCTGTGTAGAATATTCTTTATATGGGTTGCTCCATTGCCTTTAGGTCTTAGACTTCCTTAGGGAAGAATTTTTAATGACACTATTTATATTCCTTTTATTTTCTACTTTATATGATTTTCCAATTGTTCTGTTATTTCTTTTTGTTGTTTTTGGTAATTTCTTTGTCTTTCTCCTTCATTCGGGACATAATCTCCAGGAGGGTGGGGACTTATTCTGTCTTGTGCACTGTTGTATCCCTAGTATGTGATATGTGGTTGGTACTCAGTATGTTAACTAAATAACTAAAGAATAATAAAATAAAATTCTTCTGGCTCCTATTCTAATTCGTTTGGATAGTTGTCACTGTTTGCAGCTTATATTAGCATTCCTCTTAACCTTTCTAACTTAAAGTTCATTTTCTATGACCTCAAATTCTCCTGATATCTTAGTTAGAAGATCTTTGCTTATGGACAACAATGACCAGGGAGGTCAGACTGACAAAGCACAAAATCTTCTAAAGCTTTGTGAAATGAGAAGTTTAGGTAAAACTTGAAGTAAGTGGTATTAGATTAAAGACATTAAATAAAATCAGAGACAGGGAAGAGAAAATTGCATTGTAGGCTTATGAGTCCCAACCATTTCTTTCAGGTAAGATCCCAATTCAATATTTATACTAAAATTGTTCTACTTGTGAGCTGGAATGATTTCATAGTATCTTGATACAGAATATGAGAAAGTTCTAAGAATAGTTTCTGATGGGTTTCCACAGTCCTCTCCTGAAGAAGGGAGAGTATGGAGAGTCACTACAATAAAAGAGAGAAGCCCTGGTGGGAAATAGCTCCTCTGGTTCAGTGAAACTGTGTACTAGTAGCTGAACTGCTAACATTTGATCCAATGTATTATCTGCCCACACACTGTTTAAATTATTGACCATGGCTCTGTATTCTTCTATAGCGTTTCACCTAGAAATGGAAGAAATCACTGAATTTCCTTTCTGTAAATTAAAAGGGACGTGTATATCCCAGCTCAATCTCTGAAATCTGGAATCTGCACTAAGACCCCATTCTTTTCCCTTTGGCATTATCCTGCCTAGTGCCTCTTTCAGAGGTTGGTCCTCTTCCATTAGTTTTGCCAAGGTCTCAGCAGCCTCACGTTGCAAAGAGATGCCATACAAGGATACCAAGGTAGAGTTAGAGTGTGACCATAAAAACCATAAGGTGCAAACAAACACTGCAGGCTGGCTGTTTATTAGCAACACCCAGAGAGCGGAACACACAATCTAATTAGCTAATCACCTAAATACAAGTTGTCCCATTGGCCATCTCAGGTGAAAATGAAACAGCTGTTTAATTTAGCTTGTATGAAAGAAACTCATGTCTGAAACTTTGATATCTTTATTACTATTGCAATTTATTTATTTATATTGTTTTGATCTTCCTTGGGATCATGTTGTTGTTCTGTAACTGTGTTTCTCCAAGTGTATGCCATGCATGGTCCATGGTAGTGTGGATAATGATTTTAAGGGAGTACTCTGACGAATTTAAAATAATGTAATAGTGGTCTATTTATGTTTAGGTATATTGGAAAACATATGTATAGCCCTCAAATCCCTGATTTATTCCTTAGAACAAAATGAAGCAATGAAATGGGAGTTGATTTGAAGTATTTTTATGATAGAGTAAATAATAATACAAAAAATACTCAGATCTCCACAAAAATCATGAACGTGGTAAACGACTACCTAAATTTTGGGAAGCGTGGTAATATTCTCTGGTCATAATCTATCTTGGTATATGACAGGGATAAAAGAGGCCAAGTAACTTCCTCCTCATTTGGCGACTTGGCAAAAAAGAAAGTTTTGCCTGAATGGAGCCCTGTTAAAGTCCTTGCTGTGAAAAATGCTAAAGGTGAAAGTGGAGGGAAAAAAAGAGAGTAGGGATGGGAGAGAAAAAAGGAGGAACAGGAATGAAGTGGGCATTCTGGTTGTAACAGCATACTTGTGTGCCAGGCTGGTAAGTGGAGGAAATACACTTTGGGAACCTGGACTACTCAAACTCTTAAAACCTCCCAAGAAAAGAGCTTTGGTGGGTCTGAGGCTATGCAATTGTCAGCCACAACTGAATGCTTTATTGCCGTCTGGAAGTGTTTATTTTCTGAACATAAATTCAGAGGACAGATTCAAGGCATGTCTAGAAATAAAGCATATCATCATGTGAGCTGAGCTGACAAGGACAATTTACTGTACCCTGCATTTGTTCGGGGCCAATCGGAGGAGAGCCGGTGATTAACATTCTAAAATCCCTGCTGTTCAGTTCTGATTGTCCCTTCACTGAACTTTGGGATGGCATGGATTAACCCCTGAGAGACTCCAGTGCAGAGCCCAGAGCCAAGAAAGGACTCTTGTTCTACCCTAGAAGATGTATGCAGCATCGGGATGTCCCTGTATCAGCTAGCAGGGCTGATCTGTGCCTTTGAGGACCCTGGGAAGAAAGGGACAGCCAAGAGCTGAACTGTTTCCTAAAGGCTTTTGCTAGGAAAACTGAGGTTTGGGATTTACTGGTTAAATTCCCATTTGATTCGGCAGTGAAGATGGGGCAAGTGTTCATGCTGATTGTTTGAACAGGGACTGCAAGCCTATTAATTGGGAGAGGCAGGAGAAGATAGTGTTTAAGAGCATGAATTCCAGAGTCTGGTAGAGCTGGATCTGAATGACAACCCCATTATTTATAGCTATGTGCAAATTATTAATGCATCTGACATTTTGTTTCTTATTTACAAAGCACAGTAACACCAATCTCATAAGGAAGCTCTGAGAATTAAATGAGATAATGTGTGTGAAGTGTCTGGCTCAGTAAATACTGTGTCCCATAATTGTTGTTATTTACTAAATATTATTGTTTTGTTCACATATTGACCAATAAGAATCTGCAGGGGAAATTTTTGCTATTTTTTCCTAGAGGTATGAGTGTTATTTTGCACACGATTTTTAGAAAACCTAATCTCAGCTATAGGTGGCAATGTTTAAGCCATTACTAGAGTGTATAATTTTTAAATCTTTCTCAAACCTTAAGGACTTTAGATTGAAAAAAAAAAACCCTTCAGTTTCAAAACACCTCAATAGAATAAATTTTAGAATAGTCTATGGAGGCAAGTTCACAGTCAAATAACTTGCAATCACTTTGATGTGCAGCATATTAGAAAAATGAGCCTAGAATTAAGTTGAAGTTGGAAAAAGAAATTGGCTAGGGTAGTTTGATATATTTGAGATTGAGATTTCAGTTTGTGTTCCTTTCCATCATACAAATGACTAAGCACTTAAAGTTTGAATGTTTTCATGATAGGAAGGCATTTTCTACCATTTTTGTTTTGGGTTCTTTTCCCCAGCTCCCTCCCTTCTGCTTCTGGCTCTTTGCTCTAACATCAGCAGTCAGAGGTCAGACAGTTGGGGGGTGGCGGTGGTGGGGAAGAAGAATCACAAGGAAACATTTATCTGAAAGGACATAACTTACACTCTTGCATAATTTTTCCTGAGAGACTTCTGACCACCCTACTGAGTTACTGGGTAGACACGGATTTTAGAAGTACGGGTTTTATCTTACTTAACATTAATAATTGGTCCTTAAACATTCATCTGAGAGGCAAAGAACAATATCATTTGGGGGGAAAAAACCTACAAGTTCTTATTGTCTATCTTGATGGTTCTATAAGAGACATTTTCATGGCAAGTTGATTTGTCAGTTGAGAGTATGGAACAGAGTCTTCCTCCCTCCCTCTCCCTTCCTTCCTTCTTTCCTTCGTCTTCCTACCTTCCTACCTTCCTTCCATGTATTGTTTGATTCTATGTGTCTACGAAGATGAGCCTACATTTTAAAATATACTATTGATGATTATTTATTTTCAATTGTGCCTCATCTTGACTCATGTAAAATAAGGATTAAGGTAACCCAAGTAGGATTCTAATTCCTAGTTTTGCAGGCTTATTGTCAATTATGTTTATTTATGATATCCAAGTTAGTGATAAATTTCTCAACTATATAACTTAATAAGGCTATTTTTAGAAATATACAAATTGAGGAATTAAAAAGCTGGCTAAATGGCATATTCCGTTTCTCTCATAGATAACGCTGTATCTTACTACTGTTTAATAATTAATGTTCTTGTTTTTAAGATATTAACAATTTAGTCTTTGTTCTACTTAATCCGCTTTTATAATGAAAAGCTCAGTGTGTTCTATGGGCCTTGTATCGATTCCACACTAATTGTGATGAAACGTTCAGTATAATGCACTGATAAATATTTGAAAATTGGGCAGAAGGAATGTGGAAAAAGCACTTTGTGTTTTTAATTGATATGCTGAACAACATTGGTTTAAATGGAACTAATGCATTTGATCTTTTTTCTTTTCTGGATGTGATTTTAAAATTGTGGTGCCTGAAATCACCTAAGTTGGTTATTCAAACTCTAGTTACAGTGTCTATGTCTATGTCAGTCGTCCTTTAGTTACAGTGTCTATGTCTATGTCAGTCGTCCTTGCTTCCTTTTTCTTTTATTCCGTAAGAAACAATTTACTAGCAATATATTCAACTTAGTGACCAAGTTCATTTAAACTGATATAAAGTTTTTACTAAAATCTGGTTCACCGTGACCTCTTACTGACCCCACTCTCTGCCCATTTTTGTTTCTTACTTTTCTGAAGTCTCCTTTCTCGTTTTGCCTGGTTCGGTCATGTTTTCCTGAATTAATCTCAGAACTGAGAGCCACTGTGCATCTTTCACTTTTATGGAGTGTCAAAATTATGGGCTTAGTTTTGAGTCTTGGAACTGTGCTACGTTTTAGTCACTTAACATTTATTTAGTTAGTTCCCTCTCTCGCTCCCTCTCTCTCTCTCTCTCCATATATATATATACACATATTTATGCCTTTTTCAGGTTAAAAAAGGATCTCTTGATGTCTTCCATATCTGTTCCATTCAGGTTTTCCTATTTGGAATTTAGTGGCAGCCTCACAGCTATTGAAGTCTTTCCCCACAGGTCAAAGTATTCTGGATGCCCCAGGCTCTTCAGGATTTAACCACTTGCTTCTTCGGCCTCATCTGCTACATCACTCCATCCCTACCCCACTCCACACACACACACACACACACACACACACACACACACACACACACACACACACACACACCAACTTTTGCACCTTCTGACCACATTAAAGTACTCATGTGTTCTCTCAAGCCTCTGTCCTTGAGCTCAGAAGATGTCACCTCCCAGTATCCTTCCTGATATCCCAGGGCAGAGATAGGTTTTCTTGCTCATTGAGATCATAGAGCCCCGTGTGCTCCCTATCACACTGCACTGTAATGGCCTGTTTACTTGTCTGCCTTTTGCATTGGACTGGATGACCTTTGAGGGAAAGAGCCTCTCCTGAACTTCCTTTCCTCAGTACTCAGCAGAGTGCTTGGAAGCGGTAGGACATATTTTTGGTTGAGTGAATGTATGAATGAACATACTGTAATTGAATGAATGAATTCTCCTGAACAAATGCTACAACCTCCAAAATACTACTAGATTATAGAGTCCACAGAATTGCCTATCCTGGAAATTATTTCTCTTTTCCTTTGTCTAGGAGCAAGAAAAAAATTAAGGTAATGACAGTTTTCTGGTACCCACTAGTGTTTTCAGCACTCTTTAGATATAAAAAAGAGATGAAAGACAAGAACCTTTCTTTAGGGAGGCTGAAATTCCAAAATATATCAGTGACTGGACACTGCTATTGTTACTGTTGAAAATAGCACTATTAGCTGAGTGTTTGGTGATCGCTCAGCCATTGTTTAAGAATTGACTGGGTGGCTAAGACAGGGTGGGAGTTTTTTGATTAGAGGCAAGAAGAAGACCAGAAAAGATCTGAGATGGTACCATTTCTACAGCCACTTAGATACCCTTAATTTAGGAAGATTGACCACAAATGTAGTATTGGCTCAGGCCCCTCCCTGAAATTTGTAAGCCTTTGCCCTCTTTTCTCCTCTCTTTATATATGGACACTTTGTGTTTTTCTCTTGCCTGTTAGGAAGTTCTACACATGGAATTTTGGGAATTTTTTTAATGTTATAGTAATGTAGCATGGCTATCCCAGCTTTCCATCAGAAGTGGCAGGCAGCCAAAAACTAGAATCATTGTTTGCAAACTCTAAATATAGAGTCAAGATTTATATGAAGAAAACAGATATGTCTTGTTATAAAATCATGAATAAGCATTGGCACAAACATAATAGTTTATTCTTCCTTGATACTGCTTATTTTAAATAGCTATCTATCTTTTACTAAGATACTGTAGAAAGATACATTACTGAAACATTTGCTTCAGCTCAAAGTACCGGAGGGTTGGTTGCTCTTTTCTTCATGCAGTTAAGACTTCATTATTTCTAGGAAGTAATGAGGGAAATAAGAGCCTAAAGGTGATTTGGCCTTTCCGTGCTTCAGGTAGCCCGTGGGGATGTTATTATTAATAAAGCATCATATTCATGTTTAGGTCACTGTTGATGTGGTTTGCGTTTTCATTCTGGATTTGTTCTAACTTTGCACAAAGGTTGCCTTGATCCTGAGACTTCTTTGCTCTTTGGTTTATAGGATGTCGTGTTCAGCAAAGAAAGAAGTCTCTCCCATACCCCACCTGTGCTTCTTTCTGCTTCCTTCCCAACCTGCCCCCTCTCTTCTGATTTCCATCCCCTTTAATCATTTCTGCCTGGTCCACAACAAACGGGCAGCAGAGGGAAAAAAGACTTTCAGAAAGAGTTAAAAAGGATGGATGAAATTCCTACAATGTACACCATATGGCCTGACATTTTCCAGATTAGGTAAACATTTCTATTGGGGATAAATAGTCCTGTACACTGATGTAAAGAAATTGCATGAGACAAGGGCATATTCAGCATAGCTATGCTGTGGAGTAATGTTTGCTCAGTGAGAAAAATATGAAAATTCAAGGGCAAGTGGCAGGGGGCAGGGAGAGGGGCCTTGGTACAGCCCAATTTTCGGAAGAAGGGGTTAAAAATCATGAGTTTGTGGCCAAAGTAAATACTATCTCCTCTAAGTTGAACATTCGTAATTGTTTTCAAATGCATGCTCACATACACACAGACACACATACAAAATTCCCCACAGTCTATCATCAGACCTCTCTGAAGAAAACTGAAGGATTAAATTTTGTCAAAATCCATTTCTGAGTGGCCCGTACCTTTAGAGAGATGCTTGCAATGGCTGGCAGACTGATTCTAGGTGGATCGTCGCCAGTGTGTGTGCTTGCATTGGGCGTAGACCGAGCTGCTCCTTGGTGAACAGCCCCAGAATCATAGATTTCATCTGATCTTTGCAAAGGCTAACATCTGTCTGCTGTCATTTTAGTAAGATTGATGACAGGCAAGAGAGAGGAGAGGGGAGAGGGTCAAGGGAATGAAGACCTGGAGGAGGAGCTCTGGGCAGCCCCAGTGGCGGTGGCCGAGGCTGCCAGGGGTCACTGCTGCAAGCTCTCTGGCCGATGAGGGCCTTGGTGGGAAGCAGCCAGACCCCACCCTGGCAGTGGTTGCACTGGCTTGTTACAGCTGATAGTTGGAACTCCAAGACACAAAGGCGGCATTCTGCACCTTATATATCTTAATAGATTACTCACATTGCAGGCAGCACCAAGCTAAATGTTATGACAGCCATAAGAATGTAGTTTACTGTTATCTTAATATAGCTGGGCAGCGCAGGGTAAAGCCATCAAAAAATATTATATTTTTTAAAAGTTTCCAAGAGAAACTAACTGATATAGACATGGAGCTATTTTTACACGAAGTCCTGAATTTTGGCAAACTCCTTTCAAACCATAATTTTAAATATATACACACATATTTCACATATGCATATGCATATGCATCTATGCACATTTGTATATGCATTTCCTCCACTTGCTAAATACCACTTTTCTTTCACTACTTCCCTTAAATTGTTGTGTGAACACCATATAGGGAAAAGTCACTTTAGATATTTTTAAGAGGTGATCTCATATTTGGAGTTTGTCTAGCAAATAGTAAACATTGTTTCTGAAGATATAAATGGCCCACTTGGGAGATTTGGCATGAATGAATGAACAAACGAACAAATGAATGATGACTTAGACCTTCCGTTAACAACATGGTTTAAATATACTACCTGCATTCGGTTTCTCTAGGTATACGCACCTGGCAGGAAGACTCCTGTACTAACCTGTGAAGCAAATGAAATTTGATAGGGTTAAACACCCCATAGAACAGGGGGAGTCCAAGGATAGCAATAAGCCCTATTTCTGTGCATTTGCTAGTTTCTGTACTGGTGTGGTCAGATGTTTGAGTCAAACTTGCTGAAGCAGTGGCTGCAGGGAGTTTTAGGCTAGTTTTGGCCTTTATCAGCGGGAGGCTGATTTCATGAATAGAATTTAATCCAGACACATAGAGCACTTTCCAAATTTAGTTGGAAAGTTAAACAACTTTGCTTTATTCAGTGGGCACCCTCAGGGCCTTAGGCTTCCTTGTGGCATCATGGTGATGACATGATATAGTGGCCGAGTTCCACAGCCCAATTTATGCAAATTCCAGGACACTCCAGAAAGCAGCCTTAAAGGTCAGACCATCTCATGCAACACAGTTATTCTACAAATGAGAAAATGGGTATTTAAAAGAATTAATCTCAAAGAGAAAAACAAATACCGTATGCTAACACATATATATGGAATTAAAAAAAAAAAGGTTCTGAAGAACCTAGGGGCAGGACAGGAATAAAGACACAGACATAGAGAATAAAGACACAGACATAGAGAATGGACTTGAGGACACAGGGAGGGGGAAGGGTAAGCAGGGACGAAGTGAGAGAGTGGCATTGACATGTATACACTACCAAATGTAAAATAGATAGCTAGTGGGAAGCAGCCGCATAGCATAGGGAGATCAGCTCCATCCTTTGTGACCACCTAGAGGGGTGGGATAGGGAGGGTGGGAGGGAGACGCAAGAGGGAGGAGATATGGGGATGTATGTATATGTATAGCTGATTCACTTTGTTATAAAGCAGAAACTAACACACCATTATAAAGCAATTATACTCCAATAAAGTTGTTAAAAAAATAAATAAAAATTAAAAAAGAATTAATCTCCAAATATCTTGACAGAATTCTCTTCAATTTGGCATACAAAGTTGTGCTTTGAATGTGTTCATATACAGCTGGATCGGCAGTGAGAGAGAATAAATGTTTAAACGTCAGAAGGGAGTGAACACACAAATGAGTGTAGGTTGCTATTTGTACCATATCAAAGAAATTGTTTAAAAATTGTCGAGGCCCGTAGGGTTGTAGTAAATTAGGTGATTGATTTACATGGTATCAATCAATTTTACTATAGTTTGTTTCACTGAATTGTTCTGTTATTTGGGGGAATTTTTGAAATGTGTGAATATGTTCATGGAAGTTCATTATGTTTTAGTGAAGGGTAGGGAGAGCTTCATTATAGAGATTACTCGTTTCTTCCTACAGAGTTCCAAAATTAGAAAATATCTAGCTGTAGCATAGCAGAAACATGGAGAATTAGCTCTTCTGCCCCTGTGGCTTTTTTGCAAGTGTGTTCCCAAGTTTTCAGTGATGAATCTTGCTGAATGAATCAGGAAAGATTGATTCCACTGAGGGTGAGGGAGTCTCTGGCTGAGACTGGGAATTCATGTCAGAATCTTGGTTGATAAGGTTACATTTAGGTTTCTTATTAAAGCATTCTCAATGCTATAATATGTAATTTATATAACTATCTTAGGGTCCATGTACATTTAAAAGGATAATGGAAGCAAGTTTAATTGTAGCTTGGGCAGGGTTAAGAGGATCCCCAAGGGATGGTGAAGCCTGAAGGAGAATAGGACCAGGACTCCTCAGAGCTAGACTCACTTGTAGTGGGTTGAAAGACGGCCTCTCAACAGACATGCCCACCCAGAACCTGCACATGTGATCTCACTTAGAAAAGGTCTTTGCAGATGTAATTAAGGATTTCAAGATGAGATCATGCTGGATGGTCCAGCTGGGCCCCAGATCCAATGGTAAGTGTCCTTATAGAAGAGAAGACAGAGGGGGGAGAACCAGAGAAGGCCATATGAAGACAGAGGCAGAGACTGAACTTATAGGCAGCCACAGACCAAGGAATGCCTGGAGTCACCAGAAGCTGGAAGAAGCAAAGAAGAATTCTCCCCTATAGCCATCAGAGGGAGCATTGGCACTTCTGACGCCTTGATATTAGACTTCTGGCCTCCAGAGACGGGAGAGAGTAAATGTCTGTTGTTGTAAACCTCCCAGTTTGAGGGGGTTTGTTATGGCAGCTCTAGGAAACTAACACACCTTTGGACAGGGGCTTCAGGGTAAGAGCCACTGCCAACACAGCTGCCAACACAGCTGTCAACACGGCTCATGGGGAGGAAGCAGGGACGACATAACACATAACCTGTCCTCCTCCCCCATCTCTGGTCTCTCACTGGTGCCTCCCATTGGCCAAAGTGCATCACAAAATGGGTATAAGAGAGCCACAGGGAGATGGTCCAAGGAGGCCAGGCTTTTGGATATGGAACAGAGGAGAGAAGGATTTGGAGGGGAAACAGAGTCTCTTCGGCACAACAGTGATACAATACATATTCCATTATAACTCAGTCTCCAAAAGTCAAAACTTTATAATGTCTCATTACTCATAGAGAGCCTCAGGAAGTAAACTCAAACTCCAGTTATCACTGATTTGGGGGAGCATGCCCTCAAGAGGGGGTGATGGTAGTCATGAATGTTGGGGGCTGGGTTAAAGTTGGAATTAGTATGTTTAGGCTCATCAAAAGGCATGTGTTTTAAAAGGCTGAGAAAAAAGTAGTCTCTGAAATATACAGGGAACTCCAAGCAAATATGGAATATAAGAAGATATAAACAAAATGAATTTTTCTAGTTGCTCCACTCCGTTCTTTCCATGCTCTATCATAATCTGCTTCTAGTCAATTATCTATGACTTCTTTTACATTCAGATTTCTAACTGTCCAATCAAGTTAGGATTTGAGCTTCTCCGTGAGAATCTCAAGCTTCTTATACTTGTAATTAGATAACTTCTGAGAGGTGAGAGGTTTCATAACTTTTATCATATAACTGTGTATATTTCAGATCATATTTGAATTATATTTGAAAACTTCAACCAGTTTCCCAAACTGTGGGTTTTCAAATTATGCATGGAAACCTGGCATCCTAAAGTGGCATAGAGTAGGTATTCATGGAGACACTACAGAAAAATAATACTCGACACATTACTTTCTCAATTTTAAGTTTTTCTTTTGCAAATGTTCATTAGAAATGGTGCTTGTTAGCTAGGACATGATGTGTAATGATGTCTAATTTAGCACAAAGTGTACATTTTACACACTTATTTTACATTTTCTATATCAGTTTTTCATGGTAGCGTACAATGAAAATTCCTATTTCCAGGTGTTCTATCACATGAAACTTTTAAGAAATATAGTCCCAAAGTTTCCCCTGTTGGAAGTTTCACAAGACATATTAAAATTAGCAATATTTTTTTCCTGGACCTTCATCTCTGTGGGATTCTTCCCTAAAGCAATACATTGTTCCAGCACTGGCCTTTCTATTAAAATTAAAGTATTGATTTAAAAGTAATTCCCTCTTGCAGAAGTTAATGAGCCCCTCTCTAACTATTTTTACTCTATTGGAATAATGGAAAGAGCTTTGGAGCCAGGCAATCCTGGAATTGAATTCTGACTTTGCCACAAACTCGAGGTGGAACCTGTTTTTTTCTAAACCTCAGAATCCTTATGTGTAAAATAGCCCATCACACAGGATTGCTACAAAAATTAAAATTATGTAAGCAAAGTTCCTCATACAGTGCCTGGTCCATTGTAGGTGCTCAGTAAAAACGTAGTGATTAAATGATCTTTAGATTGCTATTAAATAAGGAGGACCAGGAGATGAGATGGAAAAAACTCACATGCCTTGAAAAGTTGTCTTTGATTTTATCACTTTGGGCTTTCTGGAACACCCCTAGCTCCTTCTTCCTTTTTTCCCCATCTGTTCTCTTGCAGCCTTGTCTATCTTCATAATTTATCTCCCATCCTTCTCATCGTGTTTTATTTCCACCCATTCTTACCCTCCTCTGGCTGTTTGGTGCCCAAGAGAGAGCAAAGCAGGAGGATTTGGCTGAGGGTAGTGTCCCCATTTCCCTCCCCAAATTAAATGCAAGCTCTGCCTTGGCAGATCAAGTTCATTTTCTTCAGCTCCACAGGACCTGTGTGGGATAAGGAGCCGGTCTGTTGCTAATTAGAATCAGTGACCCCGACCCGATTCCAAGATTTAGCAAAAGACAGAGCTACCCATCCTAGAACTGCCTGATACTTGATAGCGTTACGTTTCTTCTGGCTCCCTCTTCTTCCTGAACTGAATTAATTCATCTATCCGTGCCCTGGAAGTCCATCTAATCAACTGTCCACTAGGTGGGACAGAACACACACTCTTGAACTTTGCTCATGTTACAACAATGTTTAAAGTGTGATGGATAAAAATGAGAATGATGTGTAGCTTGGAGTCAGGCATTGAGCAAAAGCCAGAAAAAAATATTTGTCTGCGTCCCCCCTTTTGGACAAGTGACGCAGTTTCTGTCTCTGTCAAGTGCTTTTCTCAGGTAAATTGCTCAATCTTATTAAAGAATCACTTGTGGTGAGGGCAAACTGTCCCATGCAGGACATTTATATTAACCTGGATATTTTTGGCTGTTTATAATTCTGTCCTAACAATCACTTCCTGAAAGAAATGTCTCTTCTTGGGATCTTTACAAAATAGAGTAGTAGAAGAAACTGCTGATGAAAAATTTACTTTATAAAAGTAAAAAATTAGTTTAGAAAACAAAAGAACAGGACACATATATCTCGATATATGATACGGGTTATCACAGTTTCAATCCTATTTGGGGCAAAAGGTTATGTCCAAGTTACAGGTGCTATAAGCGTTACAAAGTGTGTTTCCTGCTCTCTGTTACAGCGGAATTTAAGGAGAAAATCTTCCTTCAAGAAAATAACCTTCTTTACATGGGTTGGATATCATTAGATATTGCCAACAAGGGTGTTACCATCATAAAATTACTGAAACTTCTGCTCTTTCTCAATGGAAGGAGCCATTCACATGGTCTAGAGAACTTGAAAATAAAATTAAATAAATAAAGTAAAGTGTGATCAGGGATGGATCACGTACCTACAGCCGGTTGACAAATGATGTTCCAGAACGCAGAGAGACTGGGCAGAATGAAGGCCACTTGCTTTTCTGTTGAGAGAAATGCTACAGATGCTTTGCAATGAGCAGTAACCCCTTTATATCTGCCAAGCTTTAGAGTTTGTTCTCCACGGGGACAAATTTGGGGTTACACTAGAAGTAGGGGTTGGCGAGGACATGAAGAGATGAAGCTTTAGAATGTGCGTATGAGTAGAAATAGAAATATGGTTGTGTGTGTGTTGTGTGTGTCTCACCAGAAAAAGAAATGCATTTCGGTAGCAATACAAACAAAAGCTGCAGATTCAGTGATAGTGAAACTCACCTTGTAACAGAATGCTATGTAAAATCATAAGTAGTGTAATTTCCTCAGAGCTAACTCCCTTTCTTGCCTCCATATTCCTAGTATATAGATCAGTCCTAGGACATGGTAGGAAACTCTTAAACACTAATTCTGAAGGAAAATGAGGAGTATTCTGTTTAAATTATAGACCTACATGTGTTTTTAAAGTATGGTATTCTCTCTTGTGAAACACAAACCAGAACTGAGATCCAAGCAATATGCTAAAAGCTGCAGTATTAAAAAAAAAAAAAAACTCACACACACACACACACACACACACACACACACACACACACACACACACACACACACACACACACACACACACACACACACACACACCCTAACACAGGCCCTACAAAATCCTAACTAGTGATAATTTATGGTAATGGAAAGTCTGTTAATTTTTTATTTGCACCAGGTTTTCTCTTACCCTCCCTCTCCTCCATTTTTAAAAATATATTAATTTTATTTATTTATTTATATTTTTGGCTGTGTCAGGTCTTCGTTGAGGCACGTGGGATCTTTCTGTTGTAGCGCACAGGCTCTTTGTCGTGGCGCGTGGGCTTCTTTCTAGTTGTGGCGTGCGGGTTTTCTCTTCTCTAATTGTGGTGCATGGGCTTCCAGAGTGCATGGGCTCTGTAGTTTGCGGCACGCCGGGCTTTCTAGTTGAGGAACGCAGGCGCAGTAGCTGTGGCGCGTGGGCTTAGTTGCCCCCCAGCGGATGGAAACTTAGTTCCCCAACCAGGGATCAAACCCGCATCCCCTGCACTGGAAGGCAGATTCTTTACCACTGGACCACCAGGGAGGTCCCTGTTTTTTATTTTTTGAAAAGCAGAATCTTTACTGGAGTTTTGATAGGAAATCTTATTGGGGAGAGGAGAAAGTTTTAAATCTAAATTCTAATGCATATGTGTAATAGCTAGGATATTTTATCTTTCATCCAATATTCATGGCCACTCACCATGTGCCTGGCATGGCGCTAGGTAATGGGCTGCGTGGGTGAACAAGATAGAAACCAGTTCAGATTTTGGTGAGGGAGGCTATTGAGGAATCAGAAAGCTTAAAAATAGTGAGAGAATAATAATGAGTAATATATCTTGAATTTGATATGCTAGATACTAGTCTAAGTGTTTACGATGTGCTAATTTATTTAATTCTCATAAAGAAAGGTAAAATATACTTGGAATGGTCAATATAGGCTGAAATGGGGGTGCATGGTTGGGGAGCAACTAACCCAGATGCTGGGAGCACTGAAGGTGCCACACTAAAGGTTAAATCCAAAGTAGCACTTAATCAGTCCCCAAAATGTTGAGAAGCACTTTCCAGGCAGTGAATCCTGTATACCTGTATTGCAGCGACCGAGAGCATGATATAGTTGGCCCTCCATACCCATGGGTTCCACATGCTTAGGTTCAACTAACGATGAATCATATAGTTCTTTGTTTATGATCCTTGACTGGTTGAATCCGAGGTGGGACCCATGGGTACGGTGGGCAGACTAAGGAACTTGAGCATCCCTGGATTTTGGTAGCCATGGGGATCCTTAAACCAATCCCCCACGGATACTGAGGAATGACTGCATATATTTGAGACTGGGATTACTTCAGTTTCACTGGAGCCAGATGACAAGGGGGTCAGGGATGAGACATGAAGCTAGAGAGGTAAGCAGAGGTTGTTTGGTTCTCAGAAGATAATGAAACCCTTTGACTAAAGGGGATATGAAAGAGAGATGGTTTTTTTCCTTTCCTTCTTCACAAGTGCTTAGGTGATCCCCCTCTATGTGCAGTGAACAGTAGAATCCAGGAGATCGTGAAGGCTGAAGAAGGAGTTTCATGAGCACCCTCTCCCTGTTCTTGGCATCACTGGTCTTGCTGTTGCCATTGGTTTGTCTACAGGGAAAAAACCAAATGATTCAGCAGATTCTAGCCTGACTCTATCTAGTTTCATTGATGGTCTAAGCAGTGGTCTCCAACCTGTTTGGCACCAGGGACTGGTTTCGTGGAAAACAATTTTTCCATGGACGGGGGCAAGGGGGAATGGTTCAGGCAGTAATGCGAGCAATGGGGAGCAGCATATGAAGCTTCACTCACTCGCTGCTCACCTCCTGCTGTGTGGCCAGGTTCCTGACAGGCCGTGGACTGCTACCGGTCCGTGGCCCAGGGATTGGGGACCCCTGGTCTAATGCACCCTCTTAAACCTCTGCTGGCTTGTCCCCTCCTCTCTACACCTTTGCTCTTCTCTCTCCAAATTTATCATAAGATACACAAGATTAAAAATTAAATTATAGACTTTATTTGTAACTCAACATATTGTAGGTTCTCAAAAAATACCCATTAGTTTGTTGGCCATCATGCTCCTGGAAAAATTGGTTATGAATTGCATGTTGCTTTCTAATATATTTTAGCATTTAACTATTCTGAAAACCTACTGGCCTTAAAATATGAGCATTGTGCTGAACACATAGAAGGCACTCAAAAATTGCATTCTAAATTGAGAAATAAATTTTGGAATTTAGAGAATAGGTAATGAGCCATGTTATTTCTGAATTATCTATAACACACATAAATATATATGTATATGGAAGTTCTTTGAATAATAGACATTAAATGAACTATGTTATTTATTTTACTGTCATTAATATTAGTTTGTGGAGATTGACGGTTGCATGAATCACTTCCTGGCTAACAATTCTTAAACCTTTTCAATCTCAAAGACAATCTTTATAAAATGGTAATGAGATGCAAATGTTTCATGTTCTCCTTTGCGTTTCAAATAACACATGACTTTGGATATCTGTTACTTCACCTAAAGACCATCAGATTTAGAAAAGGGATTGGGGGCAGTTGAAGACATTTTGGGTGCCACCTTGTGTAAGTGAGCTTCAGGTTCACATGAAAGAGCTTATCAGAAAACCTAAGGTGCCCCAAACTGGAGAATGTAGGATTTTTACCTTATGGATCTGGTGTTGGGGAGGATGGGGAGGATGGGGAGATGTAATAAAAGGGGGAAAAAAATGGAAAAAAGAAGCAAATGGCTTCAGATCTTCCCATATCTCAAATGGGAAACGGGAAGAGGATGCATGGTCTTCTAGGCTAAGTTTTCTGACTTCCAAATAACAGCTATGAATTTCCTAAAATCTTAGTTTCATCTTTCTGAAGAAAAAGTTTAAGAAAACGTTGTTAATGATGAGTAACACTGATAGCATGAAAGGTTTCCTCTGACTGAATTGCTCTTGTTGAATTGCATATTGGGCATTTACAGATGTTTCTAGTAGATAAACATTGGGTTGGCCAAAAGGTTCATTAGGTTTTTTGGCTAAGATGGCTCTAGTAGCACTTAGTTGTCTTTAACCTCATTTGAAACAATTTTGTTAGATTGTATTGTGACAGCTGTCATATCAGCGTGCATTTAAAAAAAATTTATCTGGAGATTGGTTCAAGATGGCAGAGTAGAAGGATGTGTGTTCACTCCCTCTTGCGAGAGCA
Source organism: Lagenorhynchus albirostris (assembly GCF_949774975.1). Taxonomy (NCBI): domain Eukaryota; kingdom Metazoa; phylum Chordata; class Mammalia; order Artiodactyla; family Delphinidae; genus Lagenorhynchus; species Lagenorhynchus albirostris. Next base: position 39,310,817 of record NC_083107.1, read on the forward strand.
CAGGAATCACAACTAACTGCTGAACAATCATCAAAAGGAAGATGCTGGAACTCACCAAAAAAGATAACCCACATCCAAAGACAAAGGAGAAGCCACAATGAGACAGTAGGAGGGGCACAATCACAATAAAATCAAATCCCTTAACTGTTGGGTGGGTGACTCACAAACGGGAGAACAATTATACCACAGAAGCCCACCCACTTGGACTTGGAGTGAAGATTCTGAGCCCCACGTTAGGCTTCCCAACCTGGGGGTACAGCAATGGGAGGAGGAATTCCCAGAGACTCAGACTTTGAAGGCTAGTGGGATTTAATTGCAGGACTTCAATAAGACTGGGGGAAACAGAGACTCCACTCTTGGAGGGCACACACAAAGTAGTGTGCACATCAGGACCCAGGGGGAAGGAGCAGTGACCCCATAGGAGACTGAACCACACCTACCTGCTAGTGTTGGAGGGTCTCCTGCAGAGGCAGGAGGTGGCTGTGCCTCACCGTGGGGACAAGGACACTGGCAGCAGAAGTTCTGGAATATACTCCATTGCCTGAGCCCTTCCAGAGTCTGCCAGTAGCCCCACCAAAGACCCTGTAGCCTCCATTGCTGGGTCGCCTCAGGCCAAACAACCAACAGGGAGGGAACTCAGCCCCACACATCAGCAGACAAGCATGTTAAAGTTTTACTGAGCTCTGCTCACCAGAGCAGTGCTCAGCTCTACCCACCACCAGTCCCTCCCATCAGGAACTTTGCACAAGCCTCTTAGATAGCCTCATCACCAGATGGCAGATAGCAGAAGGAAGAAGAACCACAATCCTGCAGCCTGTGGCACAAAAACCACATTCAAAGAAAGATAGACAAGATGAAAAGGCACATGACTATGTACCAGATGAAGGAACAAGATAAAAGCCCAGAAAAACAATTAAATGAAGTGGAGACAGGCAACGTTCCAGAAGAAAAATTCAGAATAATGATCGTGAAGATGATCCAGGACCTTGGAAGAAGAATGGAGGCAAAGATTGAGAAGATGAAAGAAATGTTTAACACAGACCTAGAAGAATTAAAGAACAAACAAACAGAGATGAATGATACAATAACTGAAATGAAAAATATACTAGAAGGAATCAATAGCAGAATAACTGAGGCAGAAGAATGGATAAGAGACCTGGAAGACAGAATGGTGGAATGCACTGCCATGGAACAGAATAAAGCAAAAAGAATTAAATGAAGACAGCCTAAGAGATTTCTGGGACAACATTAAACGCAGCAACATTCACATTATAGGGGTCCCAGAAGGAGAGGAGAGAAAGGACCTGAGAAAATATTTGAAGAGATTATAGTCAAAAACATCCCTAACATGGGAAAGGAAATAGCCACCCAAGTCCAGGAAGTGCAGAGAGTCCCAGGGAAGATAAACCCAAGGAGAAAAACGCCAAGACACATAGTAATCAAATTGACAAAAATTAAAGACAAAGAAATTATTAAAAGCAACAAGGGAAAAATGACAAATAATATACAAGGGAACTCCCATAACGTTAACAGCTGAGTTCTCAGCAGAAACTCTAAAAGCCAGAAGGGAGTGGCACAATATATTTCAAGTGATGAAAGGAAAGAACCTACAACCAAGATTACTCTACCCAGCAAGGATCTCATTCAGATTCGATAGAGAAATCAAAAGCTTTACAGACAAGCAAAAGCTAAGAGAATTCAGCATCACCAAACCAACTCTACAACAAATGCTAAAGGAACTTCTCTAAGTGGGAAACACAAGAGAAGAAAAAGACCTACAAAAACAAACCCAAAACAATTAAGAAAATGGTAATGGTAACATACATATCGATAATCACCTTAAATGTGAATGGATTAAATGCTCCCACCAAAAGACACAGGCTCACTGAATGAATATAAAAACAAGACCCATCTATATGCTGTCTACAAGAGACCCACTTCAGACCTAGGGACACATACAGACTGAAAGTGAGGGGATAGAAAAAGACATTTCATGCAAATGGAAATCAGAAGAAAGCTGGAATAGCAATACTCATATCAAATAAAATAGACTTTAAAATAAAGAATGTTACAAGAGACAAGGAAGGACACTACAAAATGATCAAGGGATCAATCCAAGAAGAAGATATAACAATTATAAATATAGATGCACCCAACATAGGAGCACCTCAATACATAAGGCAAATGCTAACAGCTATAAAAGTGGAAATCAACAGTAACACAGTAATAGTGGGGGACTTTATAACACCTCACTTACACCAATGGACAGATCATCCAGACAGAAAATTAATAAGGAACTACAAGCTTTAAATGACACAATAGACCAGATAGATTTAATTGATATTTATAGAACATTCCATCCAAAAACAGCATATTACACTTTCTTCTCAGGTGCACCCAGAACATTCTCTAGGACAGATCACATCTCAGGTCACAAATCAAGCCTAGGTGAATTTAAGAAAACCGAAAGCATATCAGGAATCTTTTCTGACCACAACATTATGAGATTAGAAATAAATTATAGGGGAAACAAATTGTAAAAGAAAAAAAACACAGGATAAACAATACGTTACGAAATAACCAAGACATTATTGACGAAATCAAAGAGGAAATCAAAAAACACCTAGAGACAATTGACAATGAAGGCACTATGATCCAAAACCTATGGGATGTAGCAAAAGCAGTTCTAAGAGGGAAGTTTACAGCAATACAATCCTACCTCGAGAAACAAGAAAAACCTCAAATAAACAATCTAACCTTACACCTAAAGGAACTAGAGAAAGAAGAACAAGCAAAACCCAAAGTTAGTAGAAGGAAAGAAATCTTAAAATCAGAGCAGAAATAAATGAAATAGAAACAAAGAAAACAATAGCAAAGATTATTAAAACTAAAAGCGGGTTCTTTGAGAAGATAAAAAAAATTGATAAACCTTTAGCGAGACTCATCAAGAAAAAGAGGGAGAGGACTCAAATCAATAAAATTAGAAATGAAAAAGGAGAAGTTACAATAGACACCGCAGAAATACAAAGCATCCTAAGAGACTACCACAAGCATCTCTATGCCAATAAAATGGACAACCTGGAAGAAATGGACAAATCCTTAGAAAGGTATAACCTTCCAAGTCTGAACCAGGAAGAAATAGAAAATATAAACTGACCAATCACAAGTAATGAAATTGAAACTGTGATTCAAATTATCCAACAAACAAAAGTCCAGGACCAGATGGCTTCACAGGTGAATTCTATCAAACATTTAGAGAAGAGCTAACACCCATCCTTCTCAAACTCTTCCAAAAAATTTCATAGGAAGGAAAACTCCCAAACTCATTCTACGAGGCCATCATCACCCTGATACAAAAACTAGACAAAGATATCACAAAAAAAGAATATTACAGACCAATATCACTGATGCATATAGATGCAAAAATCCTCAACAAAATACTAGCAAACAGAATCCACAACACATTAAAAGGATCAGACACTATGATCAAGTGGGATTTATCCCAGGAGTGCAAGGATTCTTCAATATACACAAATCAATCAATGTGATATACCATATTAACCAACTGAAGAATAAAACCATATGATCATCTCAATAGATGCAGAAAAATCTTTTGACAAAATTCATCACCTATTTATGATAATAACTCTCCAGAAAGTGGGCGTAGAGGGAACCTACCTCATCATAATAAAGGCCATATACAACAAACCCACAGCAAACATCATTCTCAGTGGTGAATATCTGAAAGCATTTCCTCTAAGATCAGGATCAGCACGAGAATGTCAGCTCTCGCCACTCCTATTTAACATAGTTTTGGAAGTTTTAGCCACAGCAAACAGAGAAGAAAAAGAAATAAAAGGAATACAAATTGGAAAAGAAGAAGTAAAACTGTCACTGTTTGCAGATGACATGGTACTATACATAGAGAATCCTAAAGATGCCACCAGAAAACTACTAGAGCTAATCAATGAATTTGGTAAAGTAGCAGGATACAAAATTAATGCACAGAAATCTATACTTTCCTATACACTAACAACGAAAGATCAGAAAGAGAAATTAAGGAAACAATCCCATTCACCACTGTAAAACAAAAAGAATCAAATACCTAGGAATAAACCTACCTAAGGAGGTAAAAGACCTGTACTCAGAAAACTATAAGACACCAATGAAAGAAATCAAAGATGACACAGAGATGGAGAGATAAACCATGTTCTTGGATTGGAAGAATCAATATTGTAAAAATGACTGTACTACCCAAGGCAATCTACACATTCAATGCAATCCCTATCAAATAACCAATGGCATATTTTACTGAACTAGAACAAAAAATCTTAAAATTTGTATGGAGCCACAAAAGACCTCAAATAGCCAAAGCAATATTGAGGGAAAAAAAAATGGAGCTGGAGGAATCAGACTCCCTGACTTCAGACTATGCTACAAAGCTACAGTAATCAAGACAATATGGTACTGGCATAAAAATAGAGATATAGATCAATGGAACAGGATAGAGAGCCCAGAGATAAACCCACACACCTATGGTCTACTAATCTATGACAAAGGAGGCAAGGATATACAATGCAGAAAAGACAGTGTCTTCAATAAGTGGTGCTGGGAAAACTGGACAGCTACATGTAGAAGAATGAAATTAGAACACTCCCTAACACCATACACAAAAATAAACTCAAAATGGATTAAAGACCTTAATGTAAGACTGGACACTATAAAACTCTAAGAGGAAAACATAGGAAGAACACTCTTTGACATAAATCACAGCAAGATCTTTTCTGACGCACCTCCTAGAGTAATGGAAATAAAAACAAAAATAAATAAATGGGACCTAATGAAACTTAAAAGCTTTTGTACAGTAAAGGAAACCGTAAACAAGACGAAAAGACAACCCTCAGAATGGGAAAAAATATTTGCAAATGAATCAACGGACAAAGGATTAATCTCCAAAGTATGTAAACAGCTCATGCAGCTCAGTATTAAAAAACAAACAACCCAATCAAAAATGGGCAGAAGACCTAAATAGACATTTCTCCAAAGAAGATATACAGATGGCCAAAGGCACATGAAAAGCTGCTCAATGTCACTAATTATTAGAGAAATGCAAATCAAAACTACAATGAGGTATCACCTCATACCGGTTAGAATGGGTATCATCAGAAAATCTACAAACAGCAAATGCTGGAGAGGGTGTGGAGAAAAGGGAACCCTCTTGCACTGTTGGTAGGAATGTAAATTGATACAGCCACTATGGAGAACAGGATGGAGGTTCCTTAAAAAACTAAAAATAGAATTACCATATGACCCAGCTATCCCACTACTGGGCATATACCCAGAGAAAACCATAATTCAAAAAGGCACATGCACCCCAACGTTCATTACAGCAGTATTTACAATAGCCAGGTTACAGAAGCACCTGACTACCCATCGACAGACAAATGGATAAAGAAGATCTGGTACATATATACAGTGGAATATTACTCAGCCATAACAATGAATGAAATTGGGTCATTTGTAGAGATGTGTATGGACCTAGACACTGTCATACAGAGTGAAGTAAGTCAGAAAGAGAAAAACAGATATTGTATATTAATGCATATGTGTGGAATCTAGAAAAATGGTACAGATTTCTGCAAGGCAGAAATAGAGACACAGATGTAAAGAACAAACATATGGGCACCAAGGTGAGAAAGGGGGGGTGGTGGTGGGATGAATTGGGAAATTGGGATTGACATATATACACTAACATGTATAAAATAGATAACTAATAAGAACCTACTGTATAAAAAATAAAAATTAAAATTTTAAAAAATCGGTGAATTTTTGTGTAGCCATTTTAATAATGAAGATGGAAGAAATTAAGGAACATTTTTGCCATATTATGCTTTATTATTTCCAGAAAGGTAAAAATGCAACTGAAACACACAAAAAAAGATTTGTGCAGTATATGGAGATGGTGCTGTGACTGATTGAATGTGTCAAAAGTGGTTTTTGAAGTTTCCTCCTGGAGATTTCTCACTGGACAATGCTTCACGGTTGGGTAGACAAGCTGAAGTTGATAGTGATCAAATTGAGACATTAATTGAGAACAATAAATGTTATACCCTGCAGGTGATAGCCAGCATACTCAAAATATCCAAATCAAGTGTTGAAAATCATTTGCACCAGCTTGGTTATGTTAATCACTTTGATGTTTGGGTTCCACGTAAGTTAAGCAAAAAAAAAGCCTTCCTGACCGTATTTCTGCATGCGATTCTCTACTTAAACATAACGAAAACGTTCCGTTTTTAAAACAAATTGTGATGGGAGATGAAAAGTGGATACGGTACAATAATGTGGAATGGAAGAGATCGTGGGGCAAGCAAAATGAACCACCACCAACCACACGAAAGGCCAGTCTTCATCCAAAGAAGGTGATGTTGTGTATATGGTGGGATTGGAAGGGAGTCCTCTATTGTGAGCTCCTTCTGGAAAACGAAACAATTAATTCCAACAAGTACTGCTCCCAATTAGACCACCTGAAAGCAGCACTCAGCGAAGAGCGTCTGGAATCTGATTCATCCACCGTATTCACCAGACATTGCACCTTCAGATTTCCATTTATTTAGGTCTTTACAAAATTCTCTTAATGGAAAAAAATTTCAATTCCCTGGAAAACTGTAAAAGGCACCTGGTACGGTTCTTTGCTCAAAAAGATATAGTTTTGGGAAGATGGAATTGTGAAGTTGCCTGAAAAATGGCAGAAGGTAGTGGAACAAAAGGGTGAATACGTTGTTCAATGAAGTTCTTGGTGAAAATGAACAATGTGCCTTTTATGTTTACTTAAAAACCAAAGGCACTTTTTGGCCAACCCAATAGTAGTTATAAAGCTTGCAACATCAGGCTCTAGAATTTTGGTCCCATCAGCCCCAAGCCAGCCTAGAAGAGAATGAAAGTAACTAGTTTTAATATGATGATGTGTTTTAAAAGTGTCTATGTGTATGGCATGTATGGAAAATCCACAAGTGCCATCTGCATCGGACAGGCTGAAGCATACAATTCGTACAGTTCGGGTCAGGAGTTTGTGACTTACTTTTTAACTATTAGGACCACTGAAATGTTTTATGAGGACCATAGGAATGAAACAGGGCCCATGAAAGAGGAAATGAGTGGCCAGAATTGGCTCAGCACCACTCACCAAGTGCATGTCCTCAGATGGAGCCCCACAGTCGGCTCTTTTAGATGCTATTTTCAAAATCTTCACAAAGGACCGTGCAGTGATTATATGTATTCATGATGTGCATATCGTGTGCTCAGCTCAAAGGATATTTGAATGATGCTTTGAGAATTACTCCTAAAAAAGGATTCAGCATCTGTAAACTGCTTCATCTTTGAGAATGGGAAGAAAAAAAATATGGCTTGATTTTCTTAAAAAACAAGTCCCAACTCATAAAGCAGAGCAGCTTCTGTGAGATGGTGTTGATGCCCTGTTACCCACACACACACTGAGGCATAATCACGTGCATTCATGTGCACACAATCACAAGCACACAGAAACAACCATGTGGCGTCGGTGCTTTAAATTTTCTTTATTTTCTAGCATATTCTAAGCACTGAAGAATTGTCACCCAAAAGCAGTATCATGGAGTCTAAGAGAACTTTTGCTGTCTGACAACTTCATACTTATAAATAAATGTTAATTTAATATTTTACTTAATTGCAAGGTATTAATATTTTAACTATATACTCCGACTATGGTACAAGGTCTTACACTATGTTAAACCACTTTATTCTCATAGTTGATGAGAGAGAGGAGCTATGGCCGTGTGATAGAAAGAGTAAGAGTAGCAGATGGGCACTCGGATGGCACAACCTCAAAGGCTTCTTACCTTGAGACATGATAACAAATATTTCCTCTGTCTAATGGTAAATAAGGTTGTGTTCTCAATCCTTAACAACTACATAGACATGGACTGGTTCATGAAATTATTTATATTTGTTCAAGCTCAAAGAATGTACTAAAATTCTAAGTTGCTTTAAAATTTCAGACTTAAAATAACTGATCAGTAAGATGCCTAACTCGTATGCCTGTTGACTGCACCAATTTGTACACGAGTGAATACTCTCAAGACTCAAGAGAATGTGTAAAGACAGCAAAAGTGCAGTGAGAGGACTTTATTAGCAAATATATAATAAACAGAATGTTACAATATGAAGACAACTTGTAGAAAGAAGCCAAAGCTTCATCCTGTGAGTGGAGGATTATCTGGCACGACAGGAGAGAAACAAGTGAAAGAAAGTAACAAGTGAGAGAGAAACTACTTGTTTCATAATCTAGAAAGTCTTCCCAGATGAGCTGGAAATGTCTAAGCTTCGTAAGTCAGGATTGCAACCCCTAGCCAAAGAGTGGCGCTATGGGGTTGTAAAGAGTTTTGCTCATCTGTGTTTTCTTAACCCAGAAAACTGCTGCAGCACTTCAAGAATTACAGATCTTACAATGGCAATTCATACTGAACAAATCTTTGCACTGTTTTAATTTCATGCCATCAACATCAGCAGTCATTTAGCATCAGAGGTGATGTGGGTTTTACAGAGTAGAGAAGACAAGGTTACTGTCCACAAAGAAGTTGGGCTGTGGGAGTCCATTTATTCACTTAGTTCAATCACTTAATCAATCAACCAGTCTGTCCAGCAAGCGTGAAACATCAGGACCCTGCAGTTCATTCGGCTTCTCTGGACCTTAGGCTGTGGCCTAGTGCTTTCATGTAGTAGGTGCTGAACAGATATTTGTTGAATTGGTACAAGTGTTCCATATATTTTGATTGACTGATGGACAGTGTCCTGGGAGTGCTGCCAAGAAATCAGGAAGGAGAAGGCTTCTGGAAAAGGATTTTCTCTTCCTGTGGTATCTGGACCTCTGTTTAGAACTGACTCTTCAGCTAAGAATAACAACAGGAGTTGAGAGCTCCTTTTAGGTTGCATGATTTGGGCTTTCATCCAAAAGCAAGATACAGCATAGCCCATGTGTTTCTCAATTTTTCTGTCTTTATCCTTGTGGTGTTTAATGTGCATGTCTAGGTCCCAGCAAAAGTAGTTTAGAGAAGGGTTTTAGTCACTGGCTTCATTAGGTCTAAATGTTCATAAGCCTCAGTTTTGTCTGTTATATTCCTTGTTTCTCATAAACATATTTAGTTATTAGATCTTCTGTCCCAGTTTATTTTAATTTGACAAACATTTCCAGTAGGTTTACCCAAATCAGGTACCCAGCCCAATCAAATATGTGATGTAGAGAATTAATGAGCTCTCCCATAGAGCATGTATTGCTTCTGTCCCTCACTGTTGCACCCACTCTGTGGCTCCCAGAGGGCAAGGGTGATGCTCTGAGGTGCTCTACACCAAGAACAGATCTTAGGGATTAAGTTGGGTAACAACAGGTAAATATGATCACTTTATTTTTTTTAACATCTTTATTGGAGTATAATTGCTTTACATTGTTGTGTTAGTTTCTGCTGTATAACAAAGTGAATCAGCTATACATATACATATATCCCCATATCCCCTCCCTCTTGCGTCTCCCTCCCTCCCACCCTCCCTATCCCACCCCTCTAGGTGGTCACAAAGCACCGAGCTGATCTCCCTGTGCTATGCTGCTGCTTCCCACCAACTATATATTTTACATTTGGTAGTGTATATATGTCAACGCTGCTCTCTCACTTTGTCCCAGCTTACCCTTCCCCCTCCCTGTGTCCTCAAGTCCATTCTCTACGTCTGCATCTTTATTCCTGTCCTGCCCCTAGGTTCATCAGAACCTTTTTTTTGATAGTTTTAGATTCCACATATATGTGTTAGCATATGGTATTTTTCTCTTTCTGACGTACTTCACTCTGTATGACAGACTCTAGGTCCATCCACCTCACTACAAATAACTCAATTAATATGATCACTTTTACATGCAAGTTATAATGAGTGAACCATGTGGATTGGACTAGATGAAGAAAGGCCCACAGCAAAACTTGGTATTCTCAGACACAGTTAATTTTGGGTCAACTTTTATAGCAAACACCCAGTATCCCACCCAGATCCTCTCAGTACGCACTATTCTGTGCACGCTGAGGGCTTTCTGCTATAAACACCCCCACTCCCCTGGAGAGCTTTCTTTGGCTGTTGGAGCATATCCAGCCTTCTTATGGGGTAGGCAAGAGGGATGTGGAGCCAATATCTGAGGGACTGTTGGCCAGTGACCAATAGGAGTTGGTGGATAAATGCAGCTGCTTTTATAGCCCTCAAGTGGGACAGCCCTGCATGTTCCACACTGGCATCCAGCAGTCTCCAGCAGGCTTGAGCTGCAGCTGACCACAGTGGAAATCTACCCATGAACACACCGTGTTGGCTTCCTTCCCTTTCCTGTCTGCTTCTTCACTCCACTGCTACATCTTTGTGGAATCACATATTGAATGAATCCTTATCTCAAGCTTTAGTTCCAGGGAAATCTAACCTACACAACTCTTAGTATGAATTCTGAATTTAGAGAGATAGTGTCTTAAGCAAAGCCTGGAACAGTTAAAAAATATCATGATGGTGATCGTTGCTTCCCTTTCTGACTAGTTTATTCCATATCTGAATTATAGAAGAGCTACTACAAAACTTTAAAGATATACTATTTAAATCTAAACATTAAATTTAAAAAGTTATTTTGAAATATCAGGTTCCCTCCCTTCCTTCTTTATATTTAGTTTCTTACTGATAGCCACTAGAATGAATGTCTTACATCCTTGAGATGAACTCAGTACCATCCTCACTGACCTAGCAAGCCATTTTTTTCCGTGATGACAAGCTAGGATCACACCTCTTAATGACGGCTGCAGGATTGTCTTGTTAGGAGAAGGGCTAAGGTGGGATGGTCTTTAGTGACAGTGAAAGCACCTCATAAAATCTGACTCCTCAGTTTTACAGGCATGAGTCTGGAATTTTAGCAGATGTAGACTTACTAAATCAGTCAGTCAAAAATTATATCAGTTGAAGTGCAATGTTCCTGGCAGTCCAAAAATCCTGAACATGTAGGTGATCTGGAGGGCATTTCGTTAACTCTTTAATTGGTCACTTCAGTGCTAGAGGCAATAGCTAATTGCCTGTAGGTCACTGTAGTCCTGGAGCTTAGGTAAACGTATATTGTCATATGTCACATTTTTGTATGGTTCCTTTGCACAGGTTGGTAAGAATGATTGCTGCGTAATTAAAATTAAGACAAGGTGGGAAAATGATTCAATTAAAGCCCTGGAGCCATTGCACAAATTATCTGATGTGCCAAAAACTAATGAATAGTTATATCTACTTTTATATTTTGCCTCCTTGTTCTTTAATCCTGTGTGTCTCATAGAATACCAGGAACCCTTCAGATTCTCTGTGGCTGGATATTGGGTGGGCAACTGGTGGCAGGAACAAGCGTGTGAGAAGCTCAAGATTTTAAAATACACGTATACAAAAACTCTGTGGTTGGGGATTTAGACTAAAACTAGTCAGATGAGAAATTCAAGAGGTCTTTCCATAGCTTAACATTATTTTGAAAACATCTGCCGTATTGCAGTATTCATGGAACAGATATTATATACCAGGTGAGTGATGACAGGGAAAATAAATGAGATTTGTCGTACCCCAAATATCCCATATTTTACATCATTTATTTTACAAATCTCCAAATATTCTCAGGAAGCATTAAGTTGGAGGCAAGGGTGAGAATTTTGTGATGCCACGTTTAGCAACAATTTTAATTACTTCATGTTGGCATAACAACTGAATGCATATCTTGCTTATGTAAAATTAAGCGAGAAGGTTGTTAAAAAAATACAGCTTTCACTCCACAGAGGCATTTATCTCCTGAATTCTGTGTGTGGAGTGAAAGCTGTTCCCCTTCAGCCCTGACTTTATCCACATTCAGGGAAGAAGTAGCCTTTAGTCAGATATGAGTAGCAACTTGAGTTGAGACTCATGGTCTCAGGATCCTGATTTGAAGTTAAAATCTTCCTGGGAGTGTGTCAGAAAATTAACAGCATCTAACCACTTATAATTGCTACCTTTTTTTTTTTTTTTTTTTTTTTTTTTTGCGGTACGCGGCCTCTCATTGTTGTGGCCTTTCCCGTTGCGGAGCACAGGCTCCGGACGCGCAGGCTCAGCAGCCATGGCTCACGGGCCCAGCCGCTCCACGGCACGTGGGATCTTCCCGGACTGGGGCACGAACCCGTGTCCCCTGCATCGGCAGGCGGACTCTCAACCGCTGCGCCACCAGGGAAGCCCTTGCTACCTTTTATTAATACCAGTTGCCAGGATTTGACATATATTGTATCTGACACAACATCTCTGTGAAGTATTACTGTTGTCCCATTTTAGAGTTGAGAAATCTGAGCCTCATAAAAGTTAAATTTCTCTATAAATGGCAGAGAAAATGTTCTCACATGGTTAGTCTTTCTAACAAACTGAAACTCTATGGCTTAAATGAAGAAAGCATTTTATTGCCTGTCATGATTCTGTGGGTTGCCTGGGTTCGGTTGATATTGGGTGAGTCTGCAGACAGCTGAACTGGAATATTCTGGACCCCCCACTCACTTGTCTTAGGTCTGGGTGGGGTTGGCTGGAAGGCTGAGCTCAATTGGGATGTGAGGATGACGGGGATTCCTTCCCTCTGTGTAATTGCAGAACCTCTTCCTCTCCACATCGCCTTTCCATGGGATGTCTCTAGCAGGATAGCTGGATCACTTATGTGGTAGCCCAAGGATCCCCAAAAGCACAAAAGGGGGACTTGTGAGGCCTTTGGGAAGCTCAGACCTGAAACTGGCATTGTGTTACTTCCACCATATTCTGTTGGTTAAAACATGGCCACCCCTAGATCCAGTATGGGGGGTGGGGTGACTGCACAGGGCCATGAATACCTGAAGGCATATTTGGTTGGGAATAATCTTTGGAGATTCACTACTATACTGTGTGATTCCAAAGCAGACAACGTTTTCACTAAGCATCTACACTGATGCTTGCTTCGTCATGAGAATAGGGATCGTGACTGCATTTTCTTCTTTTCCTCATCTTTATATCTCTAGCACCTGATACAGTATTTGGAACATAGTAGATGATCAATCAATGTTTTCTGAATGAACTGTTTTGAATGAACTGGGATCATCATGTTATGAACTGTCATAGGTGCATGTTTGCAAGATAATTTCCCTGAGAATGAGTTCAGGTAGACCTGAGTTAAATATGATAAAATATGATCAATTATTCCATTGAAGGCTAAAGATGAGTCAGGAATGAACAGGAATGAATTCTTCTGTGCTTTGGAGTGTCAATTAACAACAAGATTCTAAGCCTTTTCTAACTACCCACTTGAATTAATTCATTTAATTCTTTTAAAAATGCTATGAAGTAGGTACTATATATATATATATATATATAAAAAATAGGAAACTGAGACACAGGAAGATAAAGTAATACACCCAAGGTCGCACAGCCAATGCATGACATGGCTAGGAACTGCATCATTGCATTATCCTGTGTCTCTATATTAATTGGTCAAGACTGTCCTACATTTCAAAGGTGATTTTTTTCATACTGGAAACTGGAAAAGTTGTATGTAACATTCTGTTCAGGAGGATTGAATCAGAACAATGTTCCATTTTGAAGTGTTTAAACAGACTCACCCTAAAAGATCAGAAAACAAATCAGAACTTACAGACAATTGGCCCAGGAGTCTGGGAGGGAAGAAAAAGCCATCACTGGAATTACACCAACAATTCCCAGACGAAGTATTTTTATCTAAGGAGGAGCCCCTTATACTCAGCTAGTAAGGCCCTGCTCTCCTTTTATTGGAATCCTGGAAATAAAAAACTTACATGTTGAAAATGTGACTATTTTTTAAGTTATCTGTATTTTCTGTCATTATTTTCTTACGTTTTACAATTTACATTTTGGTAAAGCTTTGTGGAGAGCCTGAAGCTGCCTCTATCCTAAGAATATCCAAGAATCTTTATCTATGCCTGAGTCAGGGAGAAGAGGCAGCAAGGAACCCTGGTGAGGGAAGAGAGGTGGGGCCATTAGGAGTAAGTGTGACAAAATCTTAGAGGGGAAGTGAAAAGTGGAAGAAAACCTGAGAGATTTTTTTCTTAATTGTATTTTCAGAGACAATTTGGACAGGTCAAACTTACGTTGTGTTTTTATTTTATTTTTTAAATGCTGATATGCACTTTATTTTTTTTTAATAATTCTTTTTTTTTTTTAATTTACTTATTGGCTGTGTTGGGTCTTCGTTGCTGCGCGCGGGCTTTCTCTAGTTGTGGCGAGCGGGGGCTACTCTTCGTTGCGGTGTGTGGGCTTCTCATTGCAGTGGCTTCTCTTGTTGTGGAGCACGGGCTCTAGGCGTGTGGGCTTCAGTAATTGTGGCACGTGGACTCAGTAGTTGTGGTGCACAGGCTCAGTTGCTCCGCGGCATGTGGGATCTTCCCGGACCAGGGCTCGAACCCGTGTCCCCTGCATTGGCAGGTGGATTCTTAACCACTGCACCACCAGGGAAGCCCTATGATGTGTTTTTTAAATGGAGGCAGCTTAGAAGTGGATAACACAGTGACTAACATAATAATGTCCTTTATATAAATAGACTATGCCTGTGAAGACAGGAGGGGCTAGGGTCTCATCATTTTCAGGCCACTTCTAAAGTAAAAACACCACCAAATTTTACACATAGGGCACACGACAGTTTGAACATTGGGAAGGCTAAATGTGAGTGAGATGCTTCATATTCCTAGAAGTGAAACTATTCTTTGAGGTGATCTCAGAGAGAGAAGGGTAGGTATCTTGGGCTTGGTAAGTGAGCTGAGGAGAGAGCTCTTTCTTTGCCCTTTAAGGGAAAAATAGCCATGAAAGTGAAGATTTGGACAACTGGAAAAAGTGGACCACTAAAATGCTGAAAATTATAGAAAATATAGAAAATTTAGAAAATATATATTTAGAATATGTAGAAAATATAGAAAAATTATAGTAAATATTTATGGATTGGCTTCTCAGTTCTTTCTGCCAAGAGCTGGAAGTCACCATAAGCCAACCTGGAAGAGCCCAGTCATGTAAGATCTGCAGGCAGTATTCCCAGGGGAGGAAGGTAGGTCATTAGTATACCTTTATGTCCTTCCACCACCGCCAGGAATACAAGTTAATCCCTAACATGTCCTCTGAGGCCATCCGTACCTGAGCTTTGCCTCAACTGATTTCAGTAGGATAGAAATTGGATACTCACACTGTCTTTCTTTAAAAGAGCTGTCGCGAGCATGACCAACCATTCATGGGCAATTATGTAAGCTGAGGGTTATAGAAATATACAGGATTAGGGATGGAAACTGAAATTTTGGTACACACAAAATACCCTCAGGGATGCTAATTTCACATCATTGAGAGGATGTCATAGTATTTTGAACAATGGTTTGATTTTAAAAACAGCCAATAGTATAGGCAATCATAAATCTTTGTTCTTAAAAAGTACTAAGACACTTTCACCAAGAACAAATATTATGAATTTCTACTAAAGTCAGAAACATTTATTGAGAAGCTGCTATGGGCCAAACCAAGTTTCAGAGTCAGGCACCCAAACCCTTGTAAAAAACTTGTACTTTTCAAGTTCCTCCCAACCCGAAGTCTTTCTTTTTCCTTTCCTGCCTCAAAAAATCAGAGCTAGAAGATCTGATTAAAGAATATTGATTCTTTTATTGCTGATAACAGCAACAGAAAAACAATCTACCTAGCTACAGGTGTCTTTTTTTAAAATGAGTCTCCCTAGAACACTGAGAATACCCCCAAAAGTATTAAAAGTATATGGACAAGGGACAATGTAATTCTTCCTCACAGCTTTGGCACTGAAGCTAAAATAATGGAAAGGGATTAGGAGTTACCCTGCTGAGGGAATTTCAGGTATTTCAATTCTCATTGGGTAAAGGTCTCTAGAGAACACATCCAATATATTAAAAACATACAAAGACTTTTTTTGGCTACCCTTTCCTGAGATGTCTAAAATTCAGATGTGGGAATCTGTCTAAGTTCAGTGAGGTTTGGATGGTGGAGGGGTGAGGTATGCAGCAGTGGGACACCTAGAAACAGAAGCAGCTCTACATCCTACAATAGAATGCGTGGTGCGAAAGAGAGCTAAGCAACTAATCCAACAATGAAGTAGAGAATCTTCATGGAGAACATTCCGTCGTCCCAGGACCATTTTACATGCTATTGTAGGAAAGACAGTGCAAATGTGTCTAGTAGTGGAGACAAAACAGAAAAGCATGAGTGTTAAATAACAGAAAACTTTGATAATAATAAATAGTATAAGGGACCACATAAACATTTACTAAATTTGGAGGGAGGCAAGGACACTTGAAGGAGGAGACATACAAATTGAGCTTTAGTCTTATTGATCTTAGAAGATAGGAAAAGAGAGGGTAATAACTCTCCAGAAGCAGATGGCCCTTTAAGTCCTAAGTATCTCTCTAAGTGGCTTTCTCCTCCTTTCCTTCCTTTCTCCTCCCCCTCCTTCTTTCTCTTCCTCTTCACAGGAAATGACTGTATGGATTATTCTAAGCTGCTCTCTCTTCTGTTAGTGCTTTGTTATTTTTAAGAGAACCCTAGAGTAAATGGAAAAGAAATTCCTGAAATTCTAATGCACGCCTGATGATTGCAGATGAAAATCAGGGTTTCCATGGCTATGGTGGGAATTCTGTGATATAGATTAAGTGTGGAAAAGGGGCTACGCTCAAGAGAGCTGCATTTCTCAGTTGGGGAAATTGGAGTTCAGAGAGTATACATCTGATAAAACTTCCTGGTGACCCTTATAAAGAGGTAGTTGAGTAAGGTCTTATTAGGCCCTGCCACACCTGACGTACTAACAGTTAAAAACTTCCTGGGGATCACTGGGTGCTCTTAGGACCATATTTTCAGAATCAAGAACCTTTATCTGGAGGTTAGAGGTGACAGACACTCTAGTGGCAGTGCTCGTTAGGCACTCAGCTTGACATCCATTGATACTGCATTTTGGCAGTGCCACACCCATTCTTCCTCTTGATTAAGTTAGTAACTTATCCCTACTGCAGTCTGATAAACTGAGGAGAGAAGCTGAGAGCCTTGCAGTTGCCTAGCACTCTCAGCCTCTAAGCTCCCAACACTGCTTAGACTGGAAAGTGATTATCCTCGATCATAATGTCATTTCATAATTATAGTTTTTGAAATCAGATTTTCTGTTTTCATACTTAAGGAGAATAAAAAAGTTAACTTCATGGAAAAAAACTAATGATCATGATCTCAAAATGATTTCCATCCTGGTTAGACACTTTGATTGCCAGTTTGCTCAATTAGACAGTATAGCCCCATTAGACCTGATGCTCTATATGTAGGGAGTTACATAAATTTTTTATCAAAGGTTTAATATGGCTCTTGGAGTCATTCCACATTTCTTGAATATCTGTACTTAGGAATATACACATTTCTCTATGAACCAAGATGTTATCAAATTGTGAGAAATGTTGAATCCGGTTTTCTGACTCCCTCGGGCAGATTTTAGAGGTGAATACGGTCGCTCTAGATTCTAATTGCTCTTTGACTCTGAATGTTTATCACCAGACTTCAGGTCAGAAAAACCTTTGAACTCACGTTACTCATCATTTATCTGGAGGAAAGTGAAAATACTCATAACATAAATATTGCTATTGGTTTATTTACTCACGTGTCTTGAGAATTTGACTTTTTGAGACTATCAGAAGGCTTAAGACTATTTTAAGTCCTGAGGCCCAAGGAAGAAAAGGATTCTCGCCTATCAGTGTTACACTCTAATGGGGAAAACAGAAAATAAATAATTTCAGATATAAATGAGCACTACAAAGAAAACAAATCAGCTAATCGGATCAAGCGTGGCAGATGTGTTGGTGGGGAAGCTATTCTAGAGAGGATGGCAGAGAAAGCCTTATACGTCTGAGCTGAGAGGAAGTCAGCTCGACGAAATTCTGGAAAAGATAATTTCAGGAAGAGGTAACAGAAAGGGCTGATATAAGTCATTACTGAGAAATAGTTTTATGACATTATTTAACAAAAGTTCTTGAAGTGGACATTGGAGATGGGGGTATTCAGAGCAGAGTCTCTCAAGAAACTTATGGTTGAATTTGGATGAATCTGCAGAGAATTACACTGAGTGAAAAGACAATCCCAAGATTATAAACTGTATGCCTTCATTTATATATCATTCTTGAAATGACACAGTTGTAGAAATGGAGAACAGATTAATGGTTTCCAGGGGCTAAGGGTGTTGGGTGGAAGTGAGTGTCTCTCTAAAAGGGATCCTGTGATAATGGAAATGTTCTGAATCTTGACTGTATCAGTGTCAGTATCCTGGTTGTGATATTGTAGTACATCTTTCCAAGATATTACCATTAGGGGAAATATGGCAAAGGATACATGGGATCTCTATTATTTCATAAGTGAGTCTACAGTTATATAAAACTATAGTTATCTCAAAATAAAATCTTAAATATGGGAAAGAAGCCATCACAAGAAATATGGTAGAACAGCAACACATATATATAAGGATATAAATAGAACCTAGACCCTTATCTCATCCATACAGAAGAGATTAAATTGAGATATATAGTTCTAAATGTAAAAGTTAAGATTATAAAGCCTCAAAAAGCCAATAGGAGGATATGTTCATGATGTTGGGTTAGCCAAATAATATTTAAGCATGACACAACAAACAATAACCATAAAGATTATAGGTTGAACATTATTAAAATTAAAACCTTTCTGTATATCAATATATAGACCATAAGCAAATGAAACACAAGCCACAAACCTGGAACAGTTTCCCCAATACATATATCTCAAAGAGGACCTTATTCAGAATATATAAAACTCCTATAATTAAACAGTAAAAATACAAATCACCTAGTTTTTAAAAATGGGTACACAACTTGAACAGACACTTTACAAAAGAAAGTACAGAAGTGATTAACATATAGAACTCAATATCATTAGTTGCTCAATATCATTAGTCATCAGAGAAATGTAAATTAAAGCTATAGTAACATATACATTTATATCTTTGGGGATAGATTTTTTTGGAATAAGAAATACTGGCTATACCAAAAGTTGATGAGGATGTGGAGAAACTGGAATTGCTGATGGAAGCGTAAAATAATACCACTTTGAAAAATTGTTTGGCAGTTTCTTTTAAAGTTAAGTATACACATTCCTTATGACTCACTAATTTTACTCCCAGGTATTTACGCAAATAATTATAGACATGTGTTCACAGAAAAAGGCTTATGAAAGAATATTCTTATCAGCCTCATTCATACCTGCCAAAACCTGAGCAAACCACCCTGTCAACAGAAGAATTAGGTAAACTATGGTGTGTTCCCACAATGGAATACTACTCGGTAAGGAAAATGAATATACCATTGATACAGCAAAATGAATGGATCTCTAAAACGTTACGTTGAACAAAAGACGCCAAATATAGAAGAATACATGATATGTTACATTTTAATGAGATAAGGAACAGGTAAAGCTAATCTAAGTTGATAGAAATAAGAAAGTTCCTCTTAGGGATGGGGAAAATTGACTAGAAAGGGATGGGGAAAATTGACTAGAAAGGGATGGGGAAAATTGACTAGGAAGGAATGGGAAGGGCCCTTTTTGTGGTGATAGAAATGTTCTATATCTTGTTTTTGGTGATAATTTTATAGGTTTACAACATTGTCAGAATTCATGGAACTGAAAAGTTTAGACCTTTATCTTTTATTATACTTAGATTACACCTCAATAAAAAAGCAAAGTTTAAAAATATATAAGCAGGGCTTCCCTGGTGGCACAGTGGTTGAGAGTCCGCCTGCCGGTGCAGGGGACACGGTTTCACACCCTGGTCCGGGAAGATCCCACATGCCATGGAGCGGCTGGGGCCGTGAGCCACGGCCGCTGAGCCTGTGCGTCCGGGGCCTGTGCTCCACAACGGGAGAGGCCACAGCAGTGAGAGGCCCGCGTACCGCAAAAAAAAAAAAAAAACAAACAAAAAAACATAAGCATTTGAAAAAGCATAAGCATTTGATGAGATTTCTCTAACAGTGTAAAGATAATGTTAACTTATTCCTACAATTACTGACTTTTAAAAAATTGCATGCTGAAAAACATCTGTTGAGTGGGGTTCTACTTGGACCTTCAAGCGCAAGAATCTAAAATGTAAATAATTTCTCATTATTTCCCTTATTTAATTCCCCAAAGCTTCAGTTAGTTGACACTAACATACAAGGTGGAGAGCTGCTAAGAGATAGAAACAACTGTAAAAGAGAAAAAAAATGCAAGAAAACCCAGAAGTTTTCCCCTTTCCCTTAAAAAATGTCCAAACAGATTTTCTCTTTCAATTTGTGAAAAGAAGGAAGTCTCTTTTCAACTGAGTCTTATTAAAGCACCAAAGTATTGAGCAGTCAGATGAGAAAGCTATGAATCAAAGGGTTCATAACACCTATGCTGACAACCCTGTCTCCAGGGCTCAAGGTGGAAAGAGAAAGGTGGTGGAGACCCGCCTCCGCATTGTCCCCCATCACCAGGCCTTACTCCTCCAGTCTCCAGCCCCACCCACAGCAGCTCAGATGTACCTTAGAACTAGGTAAAGAATGTGACTTGTGGGGGAGTCCAGTCCATCTCAATTCATCACCTTTAAGTGAAGATAAAATTAGGAACTAAGATGCCTTTTCAACTCTAGTGGGAGGTGGGTAGATTGAAAATCCCATTCACTTTATACTGTTAGCTGGCCAGTGTCATATCTTTATATTGATTGTATTCCAAGATAGAAAGGTATCATGTTATTTTGAACCTGGCTTTTCTCTTGCATTCATGTTTATTTATTCCATACATATAATTAAGCGTGTACTATGAACAATCCCCTGAGCTAGCAGCCAGCTTTACTCTAGAGGCTGAACCAGACACATGGAGGAGAGACTGTGACTGAAGCACGTCCGAGGGCACACTTATGGATGGGGGGCCTCCAATCTGAATCGTATAGGATAACAAGTGGTTGAGTGAAGTTTTGAATGCAATTAAAATATAAGTGGGAAATCCACGTTATGATGGCATTTTGAGATCATATGCATGGTGTATAACCAAACACCCTGACTGAGTAGAACACCTTTCACAAGTCCTATGCATTAGTCCTGGATAAATAACTTGACTGCTTAACATATCTGCAGGTAAGTTTTAACAGTATTTTGGGGTGTTTTGCCGCTTTCCTTGGATATGATGTGGGGTTGCTACATTTTAGGCTAAATGTACGTATCCTTGTACTGGACGGGGGCATTGTGTATAGCCTTGCAAAGTGATGACAGCAAAGAAAACTGAACATCTTTTGGAGGAGCCTTTGAGGCAGGTACAAGACAAGGATTCTAAGAGATGAGCATGAGAATGCCCATTATTGAAGAGAACTCCTGAGAAACCTCCAGTGCTCCTTGATTCAAATGTGTGGATTTGGGTTCCAGAAATGTCACTAATTGTATTACTGTGATTGAGGTGTGATGGTCTGGGAAATGAGAGCTGTACTCGCAGTTAAGATCCCCAGAGCCAGCATGTGCTCCGTATTGTGCCTGCTTGCTGTCCTCTCCCACTTTCCCTATTCTTTTTTTTTTTGCGGTACGCGGGCCTCTCACTGTTGTGGCCTCTTCCGTTGCGGAGCACAGGCTCCGGACGTGCAGCCTCAGCGGCCATGGCTCACGGGCCCAGCCGCTCCGCGGCATGTGGGATCTTCCCGGACCGGGGCACGAACCCACGTCCCCTGCATTGGCAGGCGGACTCTCAACCACTGCGCCGCCGGGGAAGCCCCACTTGCCCTATTCTTAAACAGCAGCCGACACTAGAGGCTCTTCACGCCAGCTTGGAAAAGTACTTAGAATCTCTGTGGATCTCTGTGCTTCTATTTCTTCACACCTGTAGAGTGGAAGATATCATTCCATGTACTTCCTATTATTGTTGTTGTTTTAATTTAGATTCTATAGAAAGAGAGAGAGAGAGAGAAGAAGGAGGAGAAAAAGAGAGAAGACAGAGGGAAGGAAGGAATTCTGTAAAAAGGAGCTCCTGAAATCAGACAGTTGTGAGGACTAAAAACATAAATTTTATATCAGATATGCTATGTAAAATATTAATATTATTCAATTAGTTTTGGAAGTGGGCTATATTGTTGTTATCTACTGAATTGTGTTTCCCCCCCAAATTCATATACTGAAGTCCTAAATCCTAGTTTTTGAAGGAAATTATTGTTTGTTGTAATCATTAAATAGAAAAGAAAATAAAGGGGAAGAAAAGAGGGAGAAAAGTAGATAATCTGTAAAGCAGAAAAAATTAACCTTCCTGTTCTAAGCTCAGAGAAATTAAACTTGCCGAATCTGTATCTTGGTTTCATTCTTCATATTTGGTCATTCCAAAATATTCTCGAAAGACCTAATACTAATCAGGGCAAGCTTTGCATCAGTGGCATATTAGCTTCTACCTTAGACAAGTTACTCCATCTTCCTTGCTGACCTGCCATAAGTGAAAAATAAACATTGTTGTTTTATGTCACTGCAGAATAAGCATGACCATCCTGACAGACTATACTTCTTAAGAATGGCCTGAATGTAGAGTTAAGGGACTTCCAAAAAAACTGAAGAAGTCTAACATCTGGGACTTGGGAGATGCTTCATGGCAGGGTGACACTTCAGATGGACACTGATGAATGGACAGGACTTAGATGAGGGGAGATGGGAACAAGGTCACTCCTGACGCAGGGAAAAAAGCAGAGCAAAGGCACACAGGTAGGAAAGTGTGGGGCACTGTGAAAAAGAATGAGTAATTTTGTATACCTGGAGCAGAAATATGTAACGGGATTAGCTAGTCATTAAGGTAGAATGATTCATATGCCAACAATTTTCCCATTATTTCAGAGGTACCTGGATATGATAAGTTTGCTCTCGTTGAGGCATTGTAGAGTGTTCCCAGCTTCCTAACCTCTCCACAACTACTGTATTCTGCAGAATGTAAACCGATATGTAGAAATTTAAATGACCCTACTACATCCGAGATTCTTTTATTGAGAGTGGCTATATTATTCGTGTTAATAATATTACCATGTGGCACCTTAGCTCAAAGTGCCAGAATGACATCACAAAACAATACCCAAATACCCTTATGCCATCTGTCATCCGAGAATCTCCAAGTGCTTTACGAACATTAATTAAGGTTCAAAATTAATTAGATGTATTAATTTTTCACTGTATAGAATAGACTTTGCAGCTCCCTTGAATTTTATGTGCTAATAAGCTTTGCCTAAGTCTCTTTCTTTTTTCGTTTTGTTTTTCCCTTCATGTGTAAATGGGTATAAAGAGGAGAGGGAAAAGACTCATGGCATTTGGAAGAGTGGAACCTGATTTGAATCTGGACTTTTCAGCTGTCTGTGTGTTTTTTACATGCCGGCCCTGTCATAGTGAGGACTGACTCTGGGGTCACTGCTAACTTTGCCGACGTGACACTGGGGAGCTGTGCCAGGAGCTGAGTCTGAGCTCTGCTGCTTTTCCTATTTTCCTGGCATGCCAGGTTTTTAACATTTTGCTATTGCCTTGACCTAGATTCATATGGAAATAGTGGTGCTGATGTCTGGACAAGGCAGGGACAGTTGGTGATTGTGTGGCTTAAGTGCCTATAAAATATGACCCAAATGTCTGAAAGGGGAAAAATGCTGACAAATCAGATCTTTTCACAGTAGAGTTTGGTTTGAATAAATATGCCTAAGGATGAGAATTTTTTCTCTGGAAAGTAGGTGAAAAAAAAATCTTTAAAAACCAAAAAAAAACCCAAATGAGTATTACATTATACATCGGGAGTGGAAACTGGAACACCCATCTTGAAGGTTCCAGTTTTTTCTTTTTCTTCTTTTGTTTTAATCATGCTAGCTTCCAGCAGCAGATCAGGATTTGGGGTTTGTTTGTATTTACAATTGGTGTCTTAAAAGATTCATTATGAAATGTGTTGCTGTTTCTAAAGAGGAAGCTGAGGCCCAAGCTGGTATGACCTGGCTGGGCAAATGGAGACTCCCCCATCTGCATTCTGTTAGGGAGAACACTGACCCTGTGTGTCGAGGAGCAGGTTGGGGGTGGTATTGCTTACACATGTGTCTGGGAGCTGAGCGGGGCTTCAGCTTATGAAGGTTTCCTTCTTTCAGGGTCAGATACCGGCCAGCGCAGATTTAGCCATCTTGGTTGGCCCTGATGTACTCCACATGGCTCACATTCCCAGTCCGTTTACCCTCGCTGGGGCTTAGCTGCCAAGTCCCCGGTTAGCTCCTTCCTGTTCCCCAAGCTGTTCAGTCCCGCGTACAGAGAGTGCAGCACATTTCCCAATGTTGACACTCCTCTGTTGGGGAGTTTTCTTTCATGGTTAGTTCCACAGAAACAACAGAAGCAAAATTTCTGGGATCTGGTAATTTGCCTGGGAGCTGCCACCAGTCACTGGCACTGGATTAAGGACTCCTTTGGGCAAGGTGAATTTAAAGGCAGGCAGGCGAAAAAGAGGTTCACATGAAACTGGCCTTTTCTTTGGCGGAGCCAAAGGGCATTTTCCATTTGGGAGAAAATGCTGAATTGTTTTCTGCAGACTTGAGCGTTCTTTGCTGTCACTTCTACTTGTCCAGCATCCTTCTCAGATCAAGATGACTGGGCCTCTGGGCTCTAAAATTCCCCTACCTGCTTTTGATCATGGGAGGCCTCCCAGTGGAGGAAGTCTCACTCCCTTCTCATTCCTGTCCGGCTGTGCCAACTCTAACCATTCTTCAAGCTCTAAGCCCCGGTCCTCATTCCCTATTGAAGTTTACCTGTGCACTCAGCTCTGGGCTCTCCTCGGCCTCTGAACTCAACAGTGTTATTGTCTGAACTGTTTGGCAATGAATCATGTATACCATTGCCTTGTGGCATCTTCTGTATTACATCATTATTAAATTTATATGATTTAACTTTTCAGGTGTCAAACAGTTTCTAATACTTTTTTGTGGCAGGGACCAAACGTTATACAATCTTTGAATTCTCCTTGGTACATATCAGATTTTGTCTCAGTAAGTATTTATTGATTTAAAGTACTCAGGCAAGAAGAGTGAATTATATCACTTATTTATAAGAAAAATATGATGAATTCTCTGACATTATATTTTTATAATATATGTATGTATAAATCATATGTGTGGTTTTTGTTTGTTTGTTTGAATGTAGGTTTTAGAAAACAAATTAGTCAGAAAGAGAGAAGAGAAATTTGTTGGAAGAATATTAGATTACTGGGTTCTGGAGTATCTCTAGGAAATCAAAGGCATCTAGGCTTCTGGGGTATTTTAAGCAGAAACTGAACAGTTTTCAGAAATGTAGGCAGCCCTCTTTTTTCTTCAATGTCTCATTTTTGTTTCTCTCTGTGTATCTGATTTTCACTCTCTTGGTATATAAACTGACATTCTCTGTTGCTATTAGACAGGAACAGCCCCAAAGTTTGAGAATTTATGCTACCTCAATTCTATCCAGATCCAGAAACTGACTAGGTTTCAATCAGCTCCAATTCCAAATTCCAGGGAAAGAGAGTCTGACTGACTCAGATTGGATCAGATGACCATTCCAGAACCACTAGGCTATGGCTAAGGGACCAAATTATATAAAAAATATAGTTACTAGGAGCCCATCCTGTAGAAGGGAGTCAATTCAAAGGAAAGGGAAATTATCAGAATCTAGTCAGACTCCCTCAAATTTTATCAACTACAAATCTTAAATTTGGTTCTTTCCCTGATTTTCAAACTAAGTCAATACTGTCATCATTCACTCAGGTCATTGTGATTAGAAACCTGGACTTTATCCCTGCTCTTCTTCCATCTTGTCCCCAGATCCTGTGGCTTCTACTTCCTATCTCTTCCCCTCCTCTTTGTGCCCATTGATCTTGCCTTAACTCAAGTCCTCCCAACTTGTTACCTGGATTAGTGAAAGAGACTTCACATCGTTCTCTCAGCCTCTCCCACCCGTCACTTGCCAGTTACACTCCACATGATTATATTTTTAGACCAAAAATCAAATGAGGTCAGTCTCTTGTATTGGAATATATTTTCACCATCACCTACATTGATTCATTAAATATTATTTATCTAATATTTGTTCATCACTTACTATAAGCCATAAACTGCTTGAGAAGATATAAACAGGAAGAAGATTAAGGCACAAAAGTTCTCAGGCCCCATGGAAACTTGAGAGAAGGCAGAGAAAATAGCTAATTTTAGATAGGAATAATCAAAATGAAGGAAATAAATAGGGTGATATGAGAAAGAGTATGGGGGTGGGGGAATGAAGCTACTTTAGATGAGTCAGCAGGAAAGTCTTAGGTGATATTTGGGTTTTTTTTTAAAAAATGAGAATATGAGAAGCTGCCATTCTTATGAAGACATAGAGGTAGAGAATTCCAAGTAAACGGAAGAGAAGGTGCACATGCTCTGGGTCATTAATGAGGTGTTTTTATTTCAGAAGCAGAAAGATGGTGGGCGTGGCTGAGCACAGTGAGCAAGGGGCAGAGGGTGACACAAGGTCAGATCAGAGAGGGCCAGGGGCCAGGACATGGAAGGCTTGGCCGGCCGTCCTTATGCTCTTCTCTTTTTTTTAATTGTATAATGGGCATATGTTATATTAGTTTCAGGTGTACAGTGTAGTGATTGAACATTTGTATATGTTGGTTAAAGGTCAACGATAAGTTTAGTTACCATCGGTCACCTTACAAAGTTAATATATTATTAATATATTATTGACTGTATTCTCCAGCTCACGCTCTTCTGTGTTCAGTGGGAATTGAGTACATGCGGAGAGGGGTCTTAAGAGAGGAGTCACATTGAAAAGTTTCAGATTTTGGACATATACTGTGGCTGTTGTGGAAACGGATTGAACAGTGGCGAGAATAGATCAAGGCCAGTGAGATGACTGAAATTGTCAAGACATAAGGTGATGGAATAAACCACCATGAGGGGGAGGCTGGAGGTAGACCTGATAGAACTTGTGATGGAGAAAATGCAGGGGAAGTGAGGAGAGGGAAGAATAAGGAGACTCCTAAGTTTAGGCAGATGTTAGTACCTTTTCCTAAGAGGAGGAAGACTGGGGGAGGAACAGATGAAGGGTGTGTGTGGAGATATAGGGGTGCGAGTGTGGAATCAAGCATGTAAGTCCAGAGACGCCCAACACACATCCAAGAAGAGATATGAATCGGGAAGCTGGATGTTTGAGTCTAAGGAAAAATCGAACTACAGAATATTAATTTGGGACTAATCAGCCTAGAGACTGCATTTAAACCTGTGGTACTAGATGACATCATCAGAACAGAGAGTGTAGACTGAGAGGAAATGGGGCCTGGAACCGAGGCTCAAGGTACTCTAGCATTTACATGTTAGGTAAAGGACCAGCCAGCATGGAGATTGAACAGGTCAGCCCAATGTTCCTGTTAACCTAAAAATTCAGTGAGCTAATGGTCTGGAACGATGTGCATCGCCACAGCTTTCTGGTACCTTGAAAAGAGGAATCATCTTAGCTTCTTCCTCCTAAAGAATGTAGAATTTGCACAGAAAATGTGTTTGGAGAAAAAGGATAATATAAAGTCAGTATCCCCAGTGGAAAGCCTCCCAACCACCCCCCAGGGCAGTCTGAATGAAAAAATGATTATGTACTTAGTGTCCACTGAGCACCCTGGAGAGAAAAAGAGCATACTATAATTGCAAAGTATTATTTTTACCATTATTAATACATGAATCATTCATTAGGAAAAAAGAACAAGGACTTGGAAAGCCAGGAGATAATAGGCTGTGTTTCTAATGTTGCACAGAAGGAATTGTCCACATAAATCCCCTCCCACTAGGATGGGTAGCCAGATTTATGCATGCTGAGTGTGTTCTTGTCGCAAAGTCAAACCCTGAGCAATAGCTCTTGGAGAGTTTGGTATTTGTAGCCAGGTGAACGTCTACCTTGTACCCCTTATTTTTTCCCTTGGTTTTTGCCTACTTTACAGAAGGACTTTTACATAAAAGATCCTAGATGAGAGGAAACTTCTTGAGTACAGTCTCTTAGGAAGATATCATCCTTCTTATATAGGCAATGTTTTCAAAGGAAGTGTTTCAGTTTTTAAAAGGCTGAAGGAATTTATAGAAGGTTTGGAAGGACGTTGAAGAACACCAAGAATAATCACCCAAATCCTGGATTATCTGCCAGGACACCTGCCACCTAGAACCCAAAGATTTCATCATGAAGCAAAACAAACACACACACAAATATGAACATATGCATTTGTATGTATCTTTGGAAACACAAAATCACAAAAGATTCTGAACTTGATTTGCGGGCTCTTATTGACTAAAATATTTAGAATAAACAAAACCAACTTGAATACGCTATTTCTATTCCCATATCTTGTAAAGGGAGATAACTTGCTTCCCCAAAGAGACATTCTGGAATACAATAACCAAATGTAAAAATTGTTGTTTTAAAGAAAGGTCAACATTAAACATCTTCAAGTGGGAGATTACATTTAAGAGGCAAATTAACACTCAAAAGGGCAATAAGGAATAAAAGAAAACTAACTTTACATCTTTCTTCATGAGTAACAAGTAAAATACAAAAAAGACAGTTGGTAGAAATGTGTACATACCTGTGAGGTGTGTGTGTGAGAGAGAGAGAGAGACGGTTGGGGTGGGGAAGGGAGGGAGGGAGATACTCAAAGAGAGAGTGACATTCAGAGACAGAGAGAGAAAGAAAGTGATTAGGTCTTGAATTTCTGATAGAACATTGGAATGATAGATTCCTCTTCACAAACAGTACTGGGAGATTGGAAGTGGGAGATTCAGGTGATTTAAGTTCCATGGTTTTATTCAAATATCACATAGCTGTAAGACCAGATTCATAAAACTCTTTAATACGTATAATTTCGTAATAGACTACTAATGTTGCACAGTCCTTCCAGCTCCTGATTACGAAGGCATCTTTATTGCTGTGTTCTCTGATCCATCTGAGTGTTCTTCATCTCTCCACCGTAAATTATGAGTGGCGATTGGAAGGTCTAGGGTATCGGCAATCATGATGGAGAGGTGGCTATTAAGCAATACCCTTTCCTTTAGAATCATTTTTTAAGCCACATGTAAAATCTGTCCCATTTTTTACCAAAAATATTATTCCCAGCTTAACTAACCATCTTATTCACCAGATTTTTTACCAGATGATGTTTTGCTATATCCAGGAATCAAATTCACTCTAAAAAGGAAAAATATATTACTGCTGAGAATGTTTAAATAGATATGCCCTGGGCTCTGACAGTAAATCTAAAGACATACTCCAAAAATGTAAAGTTCAAAGAGACTGTTATTATTGAAATAAGAGTAAAATTTACCCAAATTATAACTTTTGATAAGGTTTTTATTGATTTTTTTTGTTGCTTAGTTTTAATAAATTCAACTGTAATATTTTTGTGACATGAGATCTAAACTTGTCATAGAACAGAAATGCTCTTAATCCAATGCAGATTTACTCAATTAATGAAGAGACACCTGGTTATTTTTGTGTGTGTGTCTGTATGTTCCCAGATAAATTTATTCTTGACTTATGTTTTGATCAACTAGACAGCAGATCCTTTAGTCCTCCCCTACCATATTGTTCTCGTCAATGTTGAAATTGGCTCTGGAATCTTGAGCTAGTTAAAATTCA
This sequence comes from Lagenorhynchus albirostris, assembly GCF_949774975.1. NCBI lineage: Eukaryota > Metazoa > Chordata > Mammalia > Artiodactyla > Delphinidae > Lagenorhynchus > Lagenorhynchus albirostris. The sequence goes on from NC_083107.1 coordinate 39,340,570, forward strand.
TGTTTCGAAAACTGACTTGTTAACTCTTTGAACACACAGATTTAAAAAATGCATGACTGTTGTTCTGTTTGCATCTGCTGATACACCCTCAGAAGTTCTGCATAATGACACTCTATTCTTTAAGATGAAGTGGGGCACAGGTATTCCACTCTGAGCCACAGCACTCTCACTCACGTGGCGAACATCATACAGGAAAAGTGGCAGCTAGAGCTTGAAACATAATTTGGGTCAATCCTTACAGACTAGGAAAATATTTTGGACCCTGTAGTTTATGCACAGTATCTGGCACATGCCAGTTTGTTTAATGAATGAAAAATAAGCAAGTAAATGCCAGGCGACTGGGTTCACAACTCAAAGCCTTGACCTCATTAATGGCACTATTAATTAATTGAACTGAGGCCCCCAAATAACCCTTCCTCTGTGCAAGAAATCTAACTTTAAAAGATTCCCTCAAAGTATTAACTGAGAACAAGTGCTGAAATCAGACACTTTAAGAATAGCTGCTTGCCCTGTAATAAGCTACCAATTTGCTCCTTCTTATAGACTCCAATCAAAATTTTGTTGGGGATAAAAATGGAAAAAAATTCTCACTGGAGCTCTTTTCTTTTGTCTGTCGGTGTTGTACATTCCCTATTGTAGGAGCTTTTGCGGTCTATCCGTTTCCATCTGCTAAATACCTTCCAGATTTCCTAACTGATCATTCGTCTAGGACCCCCCAGTGGGCTTCCTAGAACTGATATAGATTTATTTTTATATTTCTTCTGTCATTTTGATGGGATTTGAGGAGGGAGGAGAAGAAAGTCGTTTGTTCAGTCAGCCATCTTGATTCAGGGTTGATAACCTTTTATCAGGGCAGCCACAGAGGGACAGAACTCATGCCCCAGATCCTTTAAAAAGTAATTTTGAGAGACATTTAGCACGTTCAGAAGACTAGAACCTGACCTACATTCTTTCAGTATATTGATTTGCAAAATCCAAGTCTTTCTTTACTTTTGTATTTTCTGTGCTTCAGTTCTTTAAAAAGAAAAAAATAGCAAATAGAGAAAAGAGGCTATTAATTGTATCAACATTCCCTCTTAACTCTCCAAGCATTATAAACATGGAGAGAGTATGAGATAAATTTTTTTTTCTAAATGTGTATAACAAGAGAATATATATCAGTCTTGGAATTCCCATCCATTAGATTTTTGTTGTTTGTTTTAATAAGGAGGAATATTTTTGAGAGGGACATATTCTTCTCAGGAGGTATATATTTTTTGATTGTGCTTCAATAATTACATATTCTTGGAAGGAGAAGATAAGATTACTAAAGTATATTTTTACTTATTCGTTCTTAGAGCATGCAGAATAAAAACATATGCTTTCCTCTAATCAGGGATTTTTGTGCATTGCTATATTATTAAAAAGAGAGGTAATATGTCTTAGTGTCATAAAATCATTTAACAATTACAACTAATCAACAAAAGATGGACATAGTGTCTACTCTGAAAGATGAAAACATGAGATAAGATAGTACGCATTTTATTTTTAAATGAATTTTTATTGGAGTATAGTTGATTTACAGTGTTGTGTTAATTTCTGCTGTACAGCAAAGTAAATCAGTTATACATAGACATATATCCACTCTTTTTTAGATTCTTTTCCCATAGATCATTACAGAACATTGAGTAGAGTTCCCTGTGCTATACAGTAGGTCCTTATTAGTTACCTATTTTATATATAGCAGTGTGTATATGTCAATCCCAATCTCCCAATTTATCCCTCCCCCTTGGCAACCATAAGTTTGTTTTCTACATCTGTGACTCTATTTGTGTTTTACAAATAAGTTAATCTGTACCATTTTTTAAGATTCCACATATAAGCAATATCATATGATATTTGTCTTTGTCTGACTTGCTTCACTCAGTATGACAATCTCTAGGTCCATCCATTGTCACTGCGAATGGCATTATTTCATTCTTTTTTATGGCTGAGTAATATTCCATTGTATATATGTACCACATATTCTTTATCCACTCATCATCGATGGACATTTAGGTTGCTTCCATGTCCTTGCTATTGTCAATAGTGCTGCAGTGAACGTTGGGGTGCGTGTATCTTTTTGAATTATGGTTTTCTCTGGATATATGCCCGGGGTGGGATTACTGGATCATATGGTAGCTCTATTTTTAGTTTTTTAAGGAATCTCCATACTGTTCTCCATAGCGGCTGTACCAATTTACATTCCCACCAACAGTGCAAGAGGGTTCCCTTTTCTCCACACCCTCTCCAGCATTTATTGTTTGTCGATTTTTTGATGATGGCCATTCTGACTGTTGTAAGGTGATACTTCATTGTAGTTTTGATTACTCATTTTAGTCCAGTAATTCATAGAAATTATGGTGGTTGTGGTGGTGATGGTGTGTGTGTGTGTATGTGTACATACATGTGTTTAGCTGTCATGCAAGACTTTATTTGAAATCAAGTCTTGGTTAAGTATTTTCTCACTAAACCCAATATGAAGATGCATAGCAGGGAGGTGGCTTGTAGGAATGTGCAAGGGCTGCTGGAGTAGAAGAGAGAGAAGGGGAGAAAAGGATGGGGGAAGGGGAAAGGGAGGAACTGTCATAATGGAGTCTGGTTGTTCATGTTTTAAGTGCCATGGACTGAGTTTTGTATGGCCTTTTAAGCACATTACCTTGACACCCTTTCTCAGTACCCAGCGCCCTTCTGTTGCTAAGCATCTGCGCAGAAATCTTACCACAGTGCTTCCCCAGCAGTGACTAATCCATGTTCTTGGACTTTTTCTTCTTCTCTGTCCTCATTAATCTGCTCACATCATTTTCGCTTTCTTCAAAACATACCTCTAATTTCTCCCCCTCCCCCATAGAGTATCCTCTGACTAATCCTTATGCTAATATCTCCCTTCTCTGATTTATTCCAGAGCTCAAAGTCTACTTTTCACAATAAAATTAAATATTTTTCTGGTAAGAGTAGTAGGGGCAAGAAGTAATAGTAATATCAGCCAACCTTTGTATAATGCTTTAAAACTTACATTGTGCTTTCATTTTTAATCTCATTGAATTTGAGAGAGGTATTACAAGCTCATTTTAATGATAAGGACATAGAAAGTGAAAAGTAATAGGAGACTGTCCAAGGTCAATCAACTATTTATTTAAGAACAGAGCTGGGAAAGGAAGGTGATACCATACTAGGATTCACAGAAAACTCTAAAATTCATTCGAGGCAGGCCTTCAAGGCTATACAGGCCAAAGTGTGTTGCACCTTTGTCCATATCTGGGCTCTGAAACTTACCAGCTGTGTGACTTTGAACAAATCACTATTCCACTTTGACCTTCTGTTTTCTATCTCAAGTACCGCCAGTGCTTGTCATGAAAGGAAATGAGATGCAAGGACAAAGTTATCTGTTAAAAGTACAGCTCTGTAAAAATATCAGACACGATAGGACTGTTGTGTTTCATGACTTCAGAAGGCACCATTCACATAGAATGAAATGCTCCAGGGCCTAATCACAATGTATTACATTTCAGTGGTATTCCAATGGAGTTGTGCAATTCCCGTGGTTCTGCAAATTGTTTGTTGTTGTTTAAATTTTCTAAAGGAAAAAAGATAATTGGAGATGTTCACAGAATAATTTGTTTGAAGTCCCCACCTGGACAGTAGGAAATGTCGTGGTTATCTATTGCTGTGTTATCTATTGTTTCGTGACTTAAAGCAACAACTTACTGTTATCTCATGGTTCTGGGGTTCTCACTTGGGGGCCCAACATATGGTTTCAGTCAGAGAGCAGCTAAGGCTGGAGTAATCTAAAGGCTTCTTCACTCAGCACCAGGGCTGCTGAGGTGGCTGGAACAGTTTAAGGCTGATTTGTCATTGATCTCTCTAAGGAAACTCTCCAAATGGAGATCTGAGATTTTCTTACAGATTACAGTCTAAAGGTAGTTAGACTTCCTGCTTGGAGGAAGAGTATGAGTTCCAAAAAGCTGAAGGGGAAACTGAGAAGCTTCTTATGACCTAGATTTGGAGTCCTAGAACCACATATCTGCTGCATTCTGTTGGTCAGGAGAATTATAAATGCCGGCTCATATTCAAGTAGAAGGGAGGGGTGCACTCCACTTCTCAATGAAAGAGTGGCGTGTATGCTCAGAGAGGGAAGGGAAACTGATGGCAGTCATTTTAGAGACAAGCTACCATGGTGAGTTGCCTCCTAACCTCTAGTCTGTTGTCTGACCAGTGTCTCAAAGTGTGCGTTGCCACACTGCCAATGTCACTCACCCCAACATCACATTCATCACTACCCTTTGCCCATCTGTGTTACACACACACACACACACACACACACACACACACACAGAGATTTATTTCTGCTACTAAATATCTACCTCATTCATACACCTATCCACCCACCGGAACTTTTGTGTTCAGATTGAGCTTATTGGTACTGAAGATACCAGTTTAGGTTTTAGCACTAAGTGCATACGTAGGCGAAAAATTTGTTCCTTGGTTACACTTGCCTTCCTTATGCTAGCAGCCATGACAAAATATGCATGTCTGATCACAAGAGAAACCAAGAGAAAGAGTTCAGGCAGCTGGGTCAACATGACCACATCTAAGAAGTTAGCAGGTTGATAAGGGTGTGTGTGTGTGTGTGTGTATGCACGCATGTGTATATATATAAAATATATATGTCTGTAGGTATATCATAATATGATATTATATGTATGTATATATGCATATATATATGTACGTATGTGTGCATGTGTATGTGTATATATATAGCTATGGTATTTATATGTGTGTGTGTATATATATATTCCAGACTGCTCAAGGGTAGTGGTATACAAAAGAGCAGTAGTATCTTTAGACAGAAAAGTAAATTCTAAAATTCTGAGACTATAATTCTCCCCTAGGTCAATATTAATTTTTAGTTGACTTTAGATTGGTAAAAAAATTACCTTATGGTCTTTACCTCATAAGCTACATTTAAACTATTTTAAATTATTGCCTACTTGCTTTAGTGTATTTTTTCTACGTCTCATTTTTATAATGAAACAAGTGGGATGCACTTTTATTTTAAATACTAATGGTAATAACCCTAATGAATTCAGGCTGCTTCTGTATTATGTGTTGGTGAAAATGCAGTGACAGCTATGAAGCTGCCAGGCATATCCTGCCAAGAAAATGTACGTAAGGAAAGTCTATGGAACGACTGTTAGAAAAGCTATAAGAACTCCCCATATTGCCTTAATATGGTATTAAAATGATTTTAATTGTGCACACACACCCACAGACCTCCAAGGGTTAACTGCACACAATGTAAGGAATTCAATAATGATGAGTTAAAAAAGGTCTAATTAGCAAGTAACCACTTTATTATGAAAGAAAATGGTAATGAATTTAATAGCTCAAAATCATTAACAATATTTAGTTTGCTGGTACTTGTTCTCTATTATCCTCATTAATATGAACATTTAATATGTTTTAAAATGGATTTGTAATACTTTCTGTGCCATGAGGTTACACTGACAGAAAGAGTGTAATTATTCTGCTAATTGTTATCACTGTATGTTTGTGCTCTGAATAGAAGTATATTTAGGTGTTAATACCAAAAGAAAAAAAAGTAATTAAGAAAGGAAAGATTTAAAACCTAATTAAACAAAAACCAAAAAAAAAAAAATCTTAGTCCACCATAAGAAAAGAATTTCTGAAGCAATAGCTTTGGAAACTTTTTTTCTTCTCCATATTAATTCATTTTTCTATTGTGGATTTCTTGAAGGAGAAAATAAAATTATCAAAAAGAAAACTGGGATAAAAAGAAAGAAATAGAAGTTCAAGATTCACAATGAAGTTAGATCTTTTCAATGTGCCCAACTGCAATGCAATGCAAACTTTCTCTGTCAGGACACCCTTTGATGGCTGATAACAGCATCTCTCACATGGGACTGTTGGTAGCTTTGCTCCCTCACCTGAATTTGCCCTGGAAACCCCCCTCTGTCTCTGTTGTCCCCTAAGAATTTCACATGTTCTCTGGTTCATTTCCCACTGAGTCTTGTCTCTCCTGAGATTCACTCTAGTTTTTCTTCTTTGAGCATCCTTTAATCACCAGAGCCATTGAAAATAAAAAGTTTCAGCCACAAATCCTCATAGATGGAAAAGGTAACAGCATAAAAGAGACAAATGTTGTTTAAATATCACCTAACATTGTCAAAGGCAAAAGAGAAGGACGGAAACAAGGAAGCAAACAAATGAGCAGATTGCTCCCAACAATGAATCTGAAATGCTTTGTTGTTGTTGTTGTTTTAAACATCTTTACTAGAGTATAATTGTTTTACAATGGTGTGTCAGTTTCTGCTTTATAACAAAGTGAATCAGTTATACATATATATATGTCCCCATATCTCTTCCCTCTTGCATCTCCCTCCCTCCCACACTCCCTATCCCACCCCTCTAGGTGGTCACAAAGCACCAAGTTGATCTCCCTGTGCTATGCGCTGCTTCCCACTAGCGTTCTATTTTGTTTGGTAGTGTATATATGTCCATGCCACTCTCTCACTTTGTCCCAGCTTACCCTTCCCCCTCCCCGTATCCTAAAGTCCACTCTCTAGTAGGTTTGCATCTTAATTCCTGTCTTGCCCCTAGGTTCTTCTGAAAAATTTTTTTTTTTTTTTAGATTCCATATATATGTGTTAGCATACGGTATTTGTATTTCTCTTTCTGACTTAACTTTCACTCTCTGTGACAGTCTCTAGGTCCATCCACCTCACTACAAATAACTCTATTTGGTTCCTTTCTATGGCTGAGTAATATTCCATTGTATACATGTGCCACATCTTCTTCATCCATTCATCTGTTAATGGACACTTAGGTTGCTTCCATGTCCTGGCTATTGTAAATAGAGCTGCAATGAACTTTTTTTTTTCTTTTCTTCTGTACACGGGCCTCTCACTGTTGTGGCCTCTCCCGTTGCGGAGCACAGCCTCCGGACGCGCAGGCTCAGCGGCCATGGCTCACGGCCCCAGCAGCTTCATGGCGTGTGGGATCCTCCCAGACCGGGGCACGAACCCGTGTCCCCTGCATCGGCAGGCAGACTCTCAACCACTGTGCCACCAGGGAAGCCCCCAACAATGAACATTTTGGTACATGACTCTTTTTGAATTATGGTTTTCTCAGGGTATATGCCCAGTAGTGGGATTCCTGGGTCATATGGTAGTTCTATTTTCAGTTTTTGAAGGAACCTCCATACTGTTCTCCATAGTGGCTGTATCAATTTACATTCCCACCAGCAGTGCAAGAGGGTTCCCTTTTCTCCACACCCTCTCCAGCATTTATTGTTTGTAGATTTTTGATGATGTCCATTCTGACCGGTGTGAGATATCATCTCATTGTAGTTTTGATTTGCATTTCTCTAATGATTAATGATGTTGAGAATTCTTTCATGTATCTCTTGGCAATCTGTATAACTTCTTTGGAGAAATGTCTATTTAGATCTTCTGCCCATTTTTACATTGGGTTGTTTGTTTTCATGAGCTGCATGAGTTGCTTGTAAATTTTGGAGATTAATCCTTTGTCAGTTGCTTCATTTGTAAATATTTTCTCCCATTCTGAGGGTTGTCTTTGAGTCTTATTTATGTTTCTTTTGCTGTGCAAAAGCTTTTAAGTTTCATTACGTCCATTTGTTTATTTTTCTTTTTATTTCCACTTCTCTAGGAGGTGGGTCACAAGGATCTTGCTGTGATTTATGTCATAGAGTGTTCTGCCTATGTTTTCCTCTAAGAGTTTGATGGTGTCTGGCCTTACATTTAGGTCTTTAATCCATTTTGAGTTTATTTTTGTGTATGGTGTTAGGGAGTATTCTAATTTCATTCTTTTACATGTAGCTGTCCAGTTTTCCCAGCACCACTTATTGAAGAGGCTGTCTTTTCCGCACTGTATATTCTTGCCTCCTTTATCAAAGATAAGGTGACCATATGTGCATGGGTTTATCTCTGGGCTTTCTATCCTGTTCCATTGATCTATATTTCTGTTTTTGTGCCAGTACCATACTGTCTTGATTACTGTAGCTTTGTAGTATACTCTGAAGTCAGGGAGCCTGATTCCTCCAGCTCCGTTTTTCTTTCTCAAGATTGCTTTGGCTATTCGGGGTATTTTGGGTTTCCATACAAATTGTGAAACGTTTTGTTCCAGTTTTGTGAAAAATACCAGCGGTAGTTTGATAGGTATTGCACTGAATCTGTACATTGCTTTGGGGAGTATAGTCATTTTCACAGTGTTGCTTCTTCCAATCCAAGAACATGGTATATCTCTCCATCTATTTGTATCATCTTTAATTTCTTTCATCAGTGTCTTAAAATTTTCTGCATACAGGTCTTTTGTCTCCTTAGGTAGGTTTATTCCTAGATATTTTATTCTTTATGTTGCAATGATAAATGTGAGTGTTTTCTTAATTTCACTTTCAGGTATTTCATCATTAGTGTATAGGAATGCAAGAGATTTCTGTGCATTAATTTTGTATCCTGCTACTTTACCAAATTCATTGATTAGCTCTAGTAGTTTCTGGTAGCATCTTTAGGTTTCTCTATGTATAGTATCATGTTGTCTGCAAACAGTGACAGCTTTACTTCTTCTTTTCCTATTTGGATTCCCTTTATTTCTTTTTCTTCTCTGATTGCTGTGGCTAAAACTTCCAAAACTATGTTGAATGAGTGGACAACCTTGTCTTGCTCCTGATCTTAGTGGAAATGGTTTGTTTTTCACCATTGAGGATGATGTTGGCTGTGGGTTTGTCACATATCGCCTTTATTATGTTGAGGAAAGTTCCCTCTGTGCCTACTTTCTGGAGGGTTTCTATCATAAATGGGTGTTGAATTTTGTCGAAAGCTTTCTCTGCATCTATTGAGATGATCATATGGTTTTTCTCCTTCAGTTTGTTAATATGGTGTATCACGTTGATTGATTTGCGTGTATTGAAGAATCCTTGCATTCCTGGGATAAACCCCACTTGATCATGATGTATGATCCTTTGATATTGGCCTGTAGTTTTCTTTCTTTGTGACATCTTTGTCTGGTTTTGGTATCAGGGTGATGGTGGCCTTGTAGAATGTGTTTGGGAGTGTTCCTTCCTCTGTTATATTTTGGAAGAGTTTGACAAGGATAGGTGTTAGCTCTTCTCTAAATGTTTGATAAAATTCGCCTGTGAAGCCATCTGATCCTGGGCTTTTTCTGTTGGAAGATTTTTAATCAATCAGTCTCAATTTCAGTGCTTGTGATTGGTCTGTTCATATTTTCTATTTCTTCCTGGTTCAGTCTCAGAAGGTTGTGCATTCCTAAGAATTTGTCCATTTCTTCCAGGTTGTCCATTTTATTGGCATATGGTTGCTTGTAGTAATCTCTCATGATCATTTGTGTTTCTGCAGTGTCAGTTGTTACCTCTCCCTTTTCATTTCTAATTCTATTGATTTGAGTCTTCTCCCTTTTTTTCTTGATAGGTCTGGCTAATGGCTTATCAATTTTGTTTATCTTCTCAAAGAACCAGCTTTTAGTTTTATTGATCTTTGCTATCGTTTCTTTCATTTCTTTTTCATTTATTTCTGATTTGATCTTTATGATTTCTTTCCTTCTGCTAACTTTGGGGTTTTTTTTTTGTTCTTCTTTCTCTAATTGCTTTAGGTGTACGGTTAGATTGTTTATTTGAGATGTTTCTTGTTTCTTGAGGTAGGTCTGTATAGCTATAAACTTCCCTTTTAGGACTGCTTTTGTTGCATCCCATAGGTTTGTGGTCGTTGTGTTTTCATTGTCATTTGTTCCTAGGTATTTTTTGATTTCCTCTTTGATTTCTTCAGTGATCTCTTGGTTATTAAGTAGTGTGTTGTTTAGCCTCCATATGTTTGTATTTCTTACAGGTTTTTTCCTGTAATTGATACCTAGTCTCATAGCGTTGTGTTCGGAAAAGATACTTGATAAGATTTCACTTTTCTTAAATTTACCAAGGCTTGATTTGTGACCCAAGATATGATCTATCCTGGAGAATGTTCCATGAGCACTTGAAAGTGTATTCTGTTGTTTTTGTATGGAATTTCCTATAAATATCAATTAAATCCATCTTGTTTAACGTATCATTTAAAGGTTGTGTTTCCGTATTTATTTTCATTATGGATGATCTGTCCATTGGTGAAAGTGGGGTGTTAATGTCCCCTCCTATGATTGTTCTACTGTCGATTTCCCCTTCTATGGCTGTTAGTATTTGCCTTATGTATTGAGGTGCTCCTATGTTGGGTGCATAAATATTTACAACTGTTATATCTTCTTCTTGGATCGATCCCTTGATCATTATGTAGTGTCCTTCTTTGTCTCTTGTAATAGTCTTTATTTTAACGTCTATTTTGTCTGATATGAGAATTGCTACTCTAGCTTTCCTTTGATATCCATTTGCATGGAATATGTTTTTCCATCCCCTCACTTTCAGTATGCTCCTTTTACCATTTTCTTAATCGTTTGGGGTTTATTATTGTACATCTTTTCCTTCGCTTGTGTTTCCTGCCTAGAGAAGTTCCTTTAGCATTTGTTGTAAAGCTGGTTTGGTGGTGCTGAATTCTCTTAGTTTTTGCTTGTCTATAAAGCTTTAATTTCTCTGTCAAATCTGAATGAGAGCCTTGCTGGGTAGAGTAATCTTGGTTGTAGTTTCTTCTCTTTCATCACTTTAATTATGTCCTGCCACCCCCTTCTGGTTTGCAGAGTTTCTGCTGAAAGATCAGCTGTTAACCTTATGGGGATCCCCTTATGTGTTACTTGTTTTCCCCTTGCTGCTTTTTACATTTGTTCTTTATATTTAATTTTTGATAGTTTGATTCATATGTGTCTTGGCATGTTTCTCCTTGGATTTATCCTGTATGGGACTCTCTGTGCTTCCTGGACTTGATTAACTATTTCCTTTCCCATATTAGGGAAGTTTTCAACTATAATCTCTTCAAATATTTTCTCGGTCCTTTTTTCTCTTCTTCTTCTGGAACCCCCATAATTCGAATGTTGGTGTGTTTAATGTTGTCCCAGAGGTCTCTGAGACTGTCCTCAATTCTTTTCATTCTTTTATCTTTATTCTGCTCTGCACTAGTTATTTCCATTATTTTATCTTCCAGGTCACTTATCCGTTCTTCTCCCTCAGTTATTCTGCTAATGATCCCTTCTAGAGAATTTTTAATTTCATTTATTGTGTTGTTCATGCTCTTTAATTCTTCTAGGTCCTTGTTAAACGTTTATTGTGTTTTCTCCATCCTATTTCCAAGATTTTGGATCATCTTTATTATCCTTATTCTGAATTCTTTGTTGGGTAGACTGCCTATTTCCTCTTCATTTGTTAGGTCTGGTGGGTTTTTACCTTGATCCTTCATCTGCTGTGTGCTTTTCTGTCTTCTCATTTTGCTTAACTTACTGTGTTTGGGGTCTCCTTTTTGCAGGCTGCAGGTTCGTAGCTCCCGTTGTTTTTGGTGTCTGTCCCCAGTGGCTAAGGTTTGTTCAGTGGGTTGTGTAGGCTTGCTGGTGGAGGGGACTAGTGCCTGTGTTCTGGTGGATGAGGCTGGATCTTGTCTTTCTGGTGGGCAGGTCCACGTCTGGTGGTGTGTTTTGGGGTATCTGTGGCCTTATTATGATTTTAGGCAGTCTCTCTGCTAATGGATGGGGTTGTGTTCCTGTCTTGCTAGTTGTTTGGCATAGGGTGTCCACAGCACTGTAGCTTGCTGGTCGTCGAGTGGAGCTGGGTCTTGGCGTTGAGATGGAGATCTCTGGGAGATTTTTGCTGTTTGATATTACGTGGAGCTGGGAGGTCTATTGTGGACCAGTGTCCTGAATTTGGCTCTCCCACCTCAGTGGCACAGCCCTGACGCCTGGCTGGAGCACCAAGAGCCTGTCCTCTGCACGGCTTGGAATAAAAGGGAGAAAATAAATAAAGAAAGAAGAAGATAAAATAAAGTGAAATAAAATAAAGTTATTAAAATAAAAGATAAAAAATAATGAAGAAAAATTTTAATAAAAAAAATGGACAGACTGAACCCTAGGACAAATGGTAAAAGCAAAGCTATACAGACAAAATCACACACAGAAGCATACACATACACACTCACAAAAAAAGAGAAAAAGGGGGGAAAAATATATATATCGTTGCTCCCAAAGTCCACCTCCTCAATTTGGGATGATTCGTTGTCTATTTAGGTATTCCACAGATGCAGGGTACATCATGTTGATTGTGGAGATTTAATCCTCTGCTCCTGAGGCTGCTGGGAGAAATTTCCCTTTCTCCCCTTTGTTCGCGCAGCTCCCGGGATTCAGCTTTGGATTTGGACCCGCCTCTGTGTGTAGGTTGCCTGAGGTCGTCTGTTCTTCGCTCAGACAGGACAGGGTTAAAGGAGCAGCTGATTCGGGGGCTCTGGCTCACTCAAGACAGGGGGAGGGAGGGGTACAGATGTGGGGCGAGCCTGCGGCAGCAGAGGCCAATGGGACCAGCTTGAGGCGTGCCGTGTGTTCTCCCGGGGAAGTTGTCCCTGGATCACGGGACCCTGGCAGTGGCAGACTTCACAGCCTCCCGGAAGGGGAGGTGTGGATAGTGACCTGTGCTTGTACACAGGCTTCTTGGTGGCTGCAACAGCAGCCTTAGTGTCCCATGCCCGTGTCTGGGGTCCACGCTGATAGCCGCGGCTTGCGCCCGTCTCTGGAGCTCCTTTAAGCGGCGCTCTTAATTCCCTCTCCTCGCACACCAGGAAACAAATAGGCAAGAAAAAGTCTCGCCTCTTCGGCAGCTCCAGCCCTTTTCCGGGACTCTCTCCTGGCTGGCTGTGGCACACTAGCCCCCTGCAGGCTGTGTTCATGCAGCCAACCCCACTCCTCTCCCTGGGATCCGACCGAAGCCTGAGCCTCAACTCCCAGCCCCTGCCTGTCTTGGCATGTGAGCAGACAAGCCTCTTGAGCTGGGGAGTGCTGGTAGGCACTGATACTCTGTGCAGGAATCTCTCCGCTTTGCCCTCCGCACCCCTGTTGCTGCACTCTCCTCCGTGGCTCCGAAGCTTCCCCCCTCCGCCACCCGCAGTCTCTGCCCACGAAGGAGCTTCTAGTGTGTGGAAACCTTTCCTCCTTCACAGCTCCCTCCCACTAGTGCAGGCCCCGTCCCTATCCTTTTGTCTCTGCTTTTTCTTTTTTCTTTTACCCTACCCAGGTACATGGGGAGTTTCTTGCCTTTTGGGAGGTTTGAGGTCTTCTGCCAGCGTTCAGTAGGTGTTCTGTAGGAGTTGTTCCACATATAGATGTATTTCTGATGTATTTGTGGGGAGGAAGGTGATCTCCGTGTCTTAACTCTTCCACCATCTTGAATCTCCTTGAAATCCTTTGTTAAGAGACCACCCCAATATGCCACTCACAGTGAGTAGTCATATGCTCTTATTATGGTCTGCTTAAAAGCAGAAGTTTGATAGACTGTAGTGATTTATAAATGGATACCACTGTACCTGATTCAACGACACTCCAGTACAACTTTTAGGATCAAACTATGTACATTTGAGGTTTCATTTTTCCATTTAAATATACATAATTTCAATTCTTCTTGATATTCATTCTTTTGGCTAATATTCATTGAGAAAGTACTGTTCTGGTTTATTTTTTGTTGTTTATTTTTTTGTGGTATGCGGGCCTCTCACCGCTGTGGCCTCTCCCATTGCGGAGCACAGGCTCCAGACGCGCAGGCTCAGCGGCCATGGCTTACGGGCCCAGCTGCTCCGTGGCATGCGGGATCCTCCCGGACCGGGGCACAAACCTGTGTCCCCTGCATCAGCAGGCGGACTCTCAACCACTGCGCCACCAGGGAAGCCCTGAAGGTACTGTTCTTGTGCTCTCAAAACTACTTAATTGTTTCAGGAGGCTTCTTTTGCCTTGACTTTTAAGTTGAGAGCCAGATTTTGTCGCAATGCTATGGTGACCCTCTGACCAGCTGGGAAGCCAGGATTAGTATCTGTATACACGGCATTTACTTCAGTGTCTTGACAGTTTACATCTCCATCCACTTTGATACAGCCTTATGTTCACCTTGTTATCTTGGAGGCATCAACTAGTAACAGGATATCCAAAAATTGTCATTATTTCACAGGGTAGAATGTCTTAAAGTCTTAAAATATATAGTAGGTAGGAAGAATTTCATGTGTTTGGGACTACAAAGATAAGCCAAACCAAGAATATCCTCACAGAAGTCATTTCACTTCAGATGAAAGAAACAAAGAGGATTGAGAGGACTGTTAATAAAATGGTAACTTTCCTGACCTACAAACCTAGATGGTATTAATATTCATGACTGACTGAAGTAGGGTCTCTTACCTCAACAGTTTTACCCATGTTTTCTCTTTGTTTTGGGAAAATTTTCAGTGGTATTGACTGATTTCAACTGATTTCGGATGGCTAATAATTGCCCTCAGTTTGAGGATTCAACCACCATGTTGGTCAAAATAAACACAAAGGAAAATCTTACCTAATTCTGGTAAGATATGACTGAAATAACCTAGATATGTGTAAAAACTTTCTGGGCTAGTAGGATACATTTAGTTAATTCTCAACTATTAGCACTAAGAAATGGGCTGAGCGTCAACCACAACATAATTTCCATAGTGTGACTTTTTTTTTCCCTTTAATACTTCATTATAAGTTAAGTATCTCTTCTAAGATAGTTAAGAGAAACAATGAAGACTCACCTTAAAAATGCTAAGAAAGTTCCAGCATCCTTTATCTGGATCCCTCAATCCTCGCATTTACTATCCCTGCCCCTGCCTTCACCAACATGGACGGATGGCTCTTGCTGACCATCCCTCCTCCAGCATTCTCCATTTTTGATGTAACTTCAGTATTCCCCAAATTTTTTAAAGCAAAGTTCTGCAAGAAGGAGATTGATAGATTTCAAAGGGCCTTTCTGCATTCTACTTCCACAGTACATAGAAAGGATTTAGATCCCCAGAATCAATCAGTTATATATATTTTGAAAGCATTCTCTCTTCAACTTGAACGTGTTGAACACAATATCGGAAACATGGGGGCTCCAATAAATGTTAGCTCATTCATTCTTCTTTTTATTAATACTGTACTACATTTTGTACAGAGCCAAGGTAAAATATGAGCTCGTGTTCCTGCTTTCAAGGAAAAGATTTGTGCAGAATGGAGCACTTAGTGAATAAACAAAGTGAATTATAATCTATAGTTGGAGTCATTAATTACACTGTAAGCAAGCTCTGCTCCAGAATGCTGTCACATAGGCATCTATACACAATCCCAAAGAGTCTGACAGTAAATGTTAAAGAAGGATTACTCTCTATGCCCTAAGGTTAAAAATGTCCAGTTTGGGCTTCCCTGGTGGCGCAGTGGTTGAGAGTCCGCCTGCCGATGCAGGGGACACGGGTTCGTGCCCTGGTCCGGGAGGATCCCACATGCCGCGGAGCAGCTGGGCCCGTGAGCCATGGCCGCTGAGCCTGCGCGTCCGGAGCCTGTGCTCTGCAACGGGAGAGGCCACAACAGTGAGAGGCCCGCGTACCGCAAAAAAAAAAAAGAAAAAAAAAATGTCCAGTTTATCTGACTACCTTAAGGCATAAATCTTTGAAAACTGTTTTTAATCATCCAGGCTTCAAAATGAAGGTATCCAGCCAGTTTGCATCAATGTAGATAAATATAATACAGTATATGACCAAAATGACCAAAATAAAATCCTATAATGGTTTTCTTAGTCTGTGGAGTTGGAGACTGTAATGACTGGGAAATTAGAGGCACTTTTGCCAGTACACTCTTCTACTTTAATTCTTATACAATAATTGTATATATTGTGTATATTTGGTTTTGATTCCTAACAAAACTGGAACTATGAGTACTATTCTATAATCTGATTATTTTACACTACCATACATCTTGGACGTAGCTCCGTGTCAATAAACAGTGCTATATTTCATCATTTTAAATAATTGTGTAATACTATGTCAACCTTGTACAATGACTATGACCAATTTTTTTTTTATTACTAGAAATTAGGGTTTCTCTTTGCCCTCATCTGAAGAGGAAGATTCATCTTTGTATACTTACCTAATTTCTTCTTTAATATAAAATTACATAAAATATATCAAAAGATATACCCAGTTTAAAATACTACAACATATTGTCAAGTGGCCTTCCAGAAATATTGTCAGTATATACTTCCACAAACCATGTTAATGAGAGTGACTCTTTCTTTATATCTTCATCAACACTGGACAAACTTTGTTCTTTTCTCCCAAACTAGTGATGCCGAAAATCTCAGCCTCTGTGCACCAGTGCTGAATCGAATCTCAGAGACGGAGTTTTGGGTGAAGTAGAAAAGAATAGCTTTATCGCTTTACCAGGCAAAGGGGGACACAGCAGGCTCCTGCCTCTCAATACTGTGTCCCAACCTGGGAGGATTTGGTAAGGAGTTTTATAGCAATAGTTCAAGGGCGGGTTTGCTGATAAGATTAGGATACGTACAGGGCCTGTACTCCTTTAATCTGGTCTCAGGTGGTCTTCTCTGGAATGAAGAATGCTACATCATCCATTTGTTGGGGGTTTTAGTGTGTAAAGAGCTCAGAGATATTGTTATCTGTATCCCTTGAGGCGGAACCAGGACCCTGCCCCAAGGTTGCACTATTGTTTCTTAACTGCTCTTCCCTTGTCTCTGAATCTCCTCCCTTCCCTGATTAGCAACTGTTTGAATCTGCCTTTTGAATCTGCCCTTTGAACTGAGGGAAGGTCATGGAGGCTGGAGTCTGTTCCCTACAAACAAGAAATGGGGAACATGGAAGGGCTTCTGTGACCAGGAGCCCCACAGGGTCCTGCTCAGTTTTGCTAGTAAAAATCAAAATCTAACCTATCATTATAGTTATCATCATTCTACTTTGAATTTACACTATTGTGGGTATAAGCTTCTTTACTTACCTAATTTTCCCCCTACTCTTCATTATTTTTTAAAAAACAATTTCAAGACTATAATTGTCTTTCTAAGTAACACTTTCCTAGATACTACAAGTTTCTTATGTAGTAAAAATATTGTAATTGTAAGTAGTTTATAATTTCTAATATGATGATTTTTTTACTCCATTGGTTATTTAGGAAAGGGTCTTCATACTTCTACCTATCCAAACACATGCTGTTCTTTATTATTATTATAGAGTCTAAGTTTTTGGCTCTATCAGAAAAATTATTCTGTACAATACACATATTTTTAAAAAGATATTGAGGTTTTCTGTGTGTTAAAAATTTCTAGCATTTTTTCTCCTCAGTCTATCAGTTGATAATTGTGTTCTATTAAAATCTTCAACTCTGTGGATATATGAATTTCTCCTTGTAACAACTCTCTCAGGTGTGTGTGTGTGTGTATATATATACATATATAAAGAGAGAGAGAGACATTATATATTTTAGTACAGGTGATGATTATTATATAATCTTGGTTAATTTATTTTTTTCATTATGTAATATCCTTTTTTATACCAATTAATGTGGGGTTTTGCCTTAATTTTTATTTTGTTGGGAATTCACCTTGTCTAAAATTGTCTGAATTTCTATATCAGCTTTTAAAATATATGATATACCTAATATTTCTTTTGATTGGTTATACTTGGTATATCTTCTTATATATTTTCATTTTTTGTCTTTCTGCACTATTTTGCTTTCAGTCACACTTAAAATAGCGTACATGTTGACTTTTAAAAAATTCAATTTGATAGACTCTGCCTTTCAATAGTTGAGATTTATCTAGTCAAATGATTATTATAAATATATTTAAACTTATTTGTGCAATCTTATTTTATCTTTCCCTTTAACACTTTATATTCATTTATTTCTTTTTCTTTTTGAAGGCTTCCACTGGCTCAGTTGATGTTCATTATTCCACCTATTTATTATTTGAAATTTATATATTCTATTTCTAGTCTTTTAGTAGCTACTCTTAAATTATATATATACACACATATATACACAAAAGACATACGATATATGTATACCTATACATCTTACAAAAGACATGTAATGTATATAAGGCATACATATTTATCTCAAGCATCTTCTCCTACACTCGTTCCCCCATATATACTAAAAAGCTCATAATACAGTTATTATTTTTGCTTAGTGTTCTTTAAAGAAGTTACTATGTGTAAACTTTTATATATCCAAATATATTTTGTACATACAATATATACCTCTCTCTATATATATATATATATATATATGCATATTTTAAAAGGTCTTTTATATTAACTTAAATTTTGACCCTTTTTGTACTCTTGATTCCTCCCTGCAGTCTCAGTTTTCTTCTTGAATTATATCTCTTCAGCCTGAAGCTCTTATTACATTTCTTAAAGTGCAGATCAGTTGGAAACAATTCTCTCAGTTTTTATCTGAAAATGTCTTTAATTCACTCTCAGTTTTAAAGTATATCTTTACTGGGTTGAGAGAAATTTTCCTTTAGCACTTTAAAGATGTCATTCTATTTCTTCTGTCATCTGATGTTTCTGAAGAGACGTTAATGATCATTCCTGGCATTGTTTCCCTACATATAGTGTGCCTTTTTCTATGACTGCTTTCAAGATTTTATCATCATTAAGTTTTAGCATTTTGACTCTGATGTGCTAAGTTTTGTTTTTCTTTGTACATTTCCTGCTTGGTGTTTGCTGATATGTTCAGCCCTGTAGAATGATGTCTTTCATTGGCTTTGTAAAAATACTGGGCTCCTGTCTCTTCAAATATTTCTTCTGTCTTACTATCTTCTCTATTTCTGGGACTCCAATTACATGTATGTTTGGCCTTTTGATATTGTCCTGCGTATCTCAGATATTCTGTTCCATTGATTTCACCCTTTTTTATTACTTCTACTAACCTGTCTTCAGGTTTACTTATCTTTCACTTTATATATTCTCTTTTGTGACCTCTTCTCTGGCTGGACTGCAGTTAACTCTATCAAATAACAGCATATATATTCAGAGAAGGAAGAAATTGGATGGTAGTTATCTTGGAGACAGGTTATCATAGTGAGCTCTGACCTCTAACCTCTAGTCTGTTGGCTGAACAGTGTCTCAAGGTGTATATGTTACCACACTGCCAATATCCTACCTGTCACTACCCCCAACACCACACTCATCACTACCCCTTATGCATCTGTGTTATAGCTGTTTTCTGCTGGGCTTCTTACCTTCTTGACCTTGGCAACTTAAGAACAGGCAAGTGCCTTGAGGGGGAAATCTGGCACCAAACATCAGGCACACTTCTCTGCACCTGCCTTTTTTAAAAATAGGGTCTTGACCGCTGAAGTCCTGACTACCTTGATAACACTGACTTCCACCTTTTGTCTTCATAGCCCTGTAAGATTGCCAAAATCTCCACTGGCTGTCTGCCATTTAATGGCACTGTAGGCAGAATTTGCAGTCTCTGGCCTAGAATCAAATGTCTGCAAATGTTACAAAGGGAAAAGCTGTGTGCAGAATGTTTGGGTTCAAATCTCAGAGATTCCCTTCTTTTGGGATAGGGGTTTTTCAAGTCCTGGTTCCATTAGCAGCTCTCTGGTGCATTTAAACATATATTTTTTTCATATCCCCTAGTTATTTTGAATGGGAATTGTCTGATACTAAGTCCTCCATGATAGGCAGGAGCTGAATTTCCCTGTTCCAATATTGACCTTTTTTCTCTATACATGCTACATAGCTTTTGTCTTGGAGCTTCTTTTCACTCTCATCTCTCTTGTTCTGGATCCCCCCCTTTCCTGAATCCCATGCCTTCCTTTTTCTTAAGTTTCTTGGTTTGAGGAAGTACCATCCACAATAATTCCCTGAGAAGGGTGCTTGTAACATGGTATATTATTATATATATGTATATTATTATATGTTTATATGCACATTATATGTATAGTATAACATATGTGTAATATAACTTATGTATGATATACAATATGATATAGTATTTGAAAAATATTTGAGGAGAGTGGTCTTCCAGGTATCTGGAAATGTCTTCATTTTACAGTTGTTTTTTGAATATAGATTTATAGGTGGGAAACATGTTTTCCTCTAGTTTCTTCATTGTTTCTAGCTTCTGGGTTTGCTTTTGAGGAGTCAGGTATCATTCTGATTCCTGATCTTCTTATGTCACACATTTTTCTTTCTGGAAGCGCTTAGGATCTTCTGTTATCTTTACTGATCTGTAATATCATGGTGATGGGTCCTTCCTTGTGTGATGAGATTTTAATTGATAACTTTTTTGGATGTTCTTTAGAGACCTTAAATCTGGAGCTTTCTGATCATCAACTCCGAAATATTTTCTTCTTGATGTTTTCATAATTTCCTCTCCAACATTTCTCTTTTCTAAGACCTCTGTCATTTGGATATTGGCCCGCTTAGATTTGCTTACCTATTTTCTCATGTCTTAGCCTTTTTTTCTTTGTTTAATTTCTTCTAACAAGTTTGTTTTTCCTTCTAGCTGTTTTATGGATTTTTTAAAATTTTCAGCTAACATATATCCAGTTTCTAACAGTTCTTTCTTCTTCTCAGGATGTTTGTTCTCATAGCAGTTTATTATATCTTGGATTCCATATCTTCTGTCTCAGAGGAGGTTAATTACAGGTTTCTTTTTCAGGTTTTTCTCTAATATCTGTATTGTCTTTATGTTCTCTAAGTTTTTCTGTATTTTGTTCTATTTTTTAGCCTCTGTCATTCATGCTTAAAGTTTTCCTCAAACATCTATGATTCATCTTAAGCTACCCATTCATTTTAAGAAAAGAATTCTAAAAAGTTGATAGAAAACCTGTGGATTTTACTCTAGATGAAAAAATGACAAACCAGTGATTTCATTCAGGGACCACAAGGTGTCATTATTTATAGATCTTTCCTCATAAGATTTTTAATGTAGTTTATACAGGATTTTATGTTTGAAAGGGTTCTTTCACTTTATTTCTGTCTGTCATATTTCTTCAAATTTTTACTATTTATTTTAACTTGTATTTCTTGGATCAGTAAGGCAGTTGAACACCATTTCATGGTGTTTCACGGTGTATGTCTAATTTCTGAATAAACTTATTTTTCCTATAATTTTCTCTTGTCATCTTGATCTTTAACACTTAAGAACACTCTATGTCTTAAAGTTATTAACCTTGTGTATATATTGATACTTTCTTTCCATTTAATTTTCAACTTTGATTATGGTGTATTTTAAAGTAAACAAATGTTTTAGTTTTGTCTTTACAGACTTTTCAATGTGATTCTTAGTAGTTTATGACCTGTAATCATGTTAAAAATTGTATTATCCATATCATATAATGAAAATGACTTCCTATATTTTCTCCTAGTGATTTTATTCTTTTATTTTTGTATATACTTCTTTTCTTTGTTGGGAGTTGCACATCTAACTTTATTTTTCCCCTCAAAATTAGCAGTTGTGTCAGTCAAATTAATTAAACAGTCCATCTATTCCCCAAGTGATTTGAAAAGCTACCTTCATTTTGTCATAAATTGACATGGACTTCATTTCACTGTTTTCTTTCTCTGTTCATGGTCCGGATCACACTGTTTTAATTACTGTAGTTTTATAATACATTTTTATATTCTTTCTCTTTTTTAACATAGTTTTTCTTCTTATTTATTTGTATGCAAGGTTAACTTTTTAAAAAATTACTGACTCAAGTTTGATTTGAAATGGTCTATATTTAAAAGCAATTTAGAGAGCTGATATTTTAATAGGACCCATAATATAACATAGTTCCTTTTTATGTTTTCTGTTACCATGCTCTCTTATTATCTTTTATATACATATATATGTATATATATATGTATATGTCATATAGTATCATGTCTTCTGCAAACAGTGACCATTTTACTTCTCCTTTTCAAATTTGGACTCATTTTATTTCTTTTTCTTCCCTGATTGCTGTAGCTAAGACTTAAAAAATGATGTTGAATAAAAGTGGCAAAAGTGGTTGTCTTGTTCCTGATCTTAGAGGAAATGCTTTTAGCTTTTCACTGTTGTGTATGATGTTAGCAGTTGGTTTGTCATATATGCCCTTTATTATGTTCAGGTAGGCTCTCTCTATGCCCACTTTCTGGAGAGTTTTTATCAGGCATCAGTGTTGAATTTTGTCAGAAGCTTCTTCTGCATCTATTGAGATGATCATATGGTTTTTATTCTTCAATTTGTTGATGTGGTGTATCACACTGATTGATTTGTGGATACTGAAAAATCCTTACACCCCTGGCATAAATCCCAGTTGATCATGGTGTATGATCCTTTTAATGTATTGTTGGATTCAGTTTGCTGGTGTTTTGTTGAAGATTTTTGCATCTATGTTCATCAGTGATATTTTTCTTTTTTGTGATATTTTTTTCTGCTTTGGCTATCAGGGTGATGGTGGCCTCATGGAATCAGTTTGGAAGTGTTCCTTCCTTTATAATTTTTTGGAATAGTTCCAGAAAGATAGGTTTTAACTCTTCTCTAAATGTTTGATAGAATTTGCCTGTGAAGCCATCTGGTTCTGGACTTTTCTTTTTTGGAAGTTTTTTAATCACAGCTTCAGTTTCATTACTTGTGATTGGTCTGTTCACATTTTCTTTTTCTTCCTGGTTCAATCTTGAAAGATTGTACCTTTCTAAGAATTTTTCCATTTCTTCTAGGTTGTTCATTCTATTGGCATAGAGTTGCTTGTAGTAGTCTCTTATGATGCTTTGTATTTCTGTGGTGTCTGTTGTAACTTCTTTTTCATATCTAATTTTATTGATTTGAGTCCTCTCCTTTTTTTTCTTGATGAGTCTGGCTAAAGGTTTATCAATTTTGTTTGTCTTTTCAAAGAACCAGCTTTTAGTTTCAGATCTTTTCTAGTGTTATATTCATCCCAGAAGTCTCTTAGACTGTCCTGGTTTCTTTTCTTTTTTCTTTATTCTGTTCTGCCATTGTGATTTCCACCAATCTGTCTTCCAGCTCACTTATCCCTTCTTCTGCCTCATTTATTCTGCTATTGATTCCTTCTAGTGTATTTTTCATTTCAGTTATTGTATAGTTCATCTCTGTTTGTTAGTTCTTTAAGTCTTCTGGCTCTTTGTTAAACATTTCTTATATCTTCTCAGTCTGTGCCTCCATTCTTTTTCTGAGATCTTGGATCATCTTTACTGTCATTATTCTGAATTCTTTTTTCAGGCAGATTGCCTATCTCCACTTCCTTAGTTGCTGTTCTGGGGTTTTATCTTGTTCCTTCATCTGGAACATATTTCTTTGCCATCTCATTTTGTCTTTCTGTGTTTAGGGGCTCTGTTCCACAGGCTGCAGGACTGTAGTTTTTCTTGCTTCTGGTGTCTGCCCTCTGGTGGGTGAGGTTGGTGCAGGAGCTTGTGCAGGCTTCCTGATGGAAGGGGACTGGTGCCTGCCCACTGGTGGGTGGAGCTGGATCTTGTCCCTCTGGTGGGCAGGGCCAGGTCAAGTGGCATGTCTAGAAGTGGCTGTGAGCCCAGAAAGACTTTAGGCAGCCTGTCTGTTGATATGTGGGGCTGTGTTCCCACCCTGCTGCTTGTTTACTCCGAGGCCTCCCAGCACTGGAGTCTGCAGGCTATTGGATGGGGCCAGGTCTTGGTGCCAAAATGGCAACCTCTGGGAGAGCACACACCAAGGAATATTCCCTAGGCCCTCCATCACCAGTGCCCTTACCCCCACAGTGAGCTACAGCCGACCCCCACCTCCCCAGGAGACCCCCCCCAAGACCCACAGGTAGGTCTGGCCCGGGCTCCTATGGAGTCACTGTTTTTCCCTGGGTCTCAGTGCACATGAAGGCTTGTGTGTGCCCTTCAAGAGTGAAGTCTCTGTTTCCTCCTGTCCTGTTGAGCTCCTGCATTCAAAGCCAAATGCTCTGGGGACTCCTCCTCCTGATACCAGACCCCCAGGCTGGGGAGCCTGATGTGAGGCTCAGAACTGTCATTCCTGTGGGAGCCCTGTGCTATATAATTTTTTTCCAGTTTGTGGGTCACCCAATCAATAGGTATGGGATTTAATTTATATTGTGAAAGCACCCTTCCTTACCATCTTGTTGTAGCTTCTTCTTTGTCTTTGGATGTAGAATATCTTTTTTGGTAGGTTCCAGTCTTTTTTTGTCAATGGTTGTTCAGCAGTTAGTTGTGATTTTGGTGTTTTCATGAAAGGAGGCGAGCTCAAGTCCTTCTACTCCACCATCTTGTCTCCTATGGTATATTAAATAATGTAGTGAAGACAGAGGACTATTTGGCTTGCAGAATGTTTGCATTAGCTTTACCAAATAAGCTGATATCATGGGAATAAAAGATGCCAAATATCAAACCCAACTTAAAAGACTGATTTTTCATAAATTTTACACAGTTATCCCTTGGTCTGTGGGGGACTGGTTCCAGGACCCCCTTGGATAAGAAAATCTACGGATGCTCAAGTCCCTTATGTAAAATGACTTAATACAATCAGCCTTCCATATCCGTGGATGCAGAATCCTGTGGATGAGGAGAATGAACTATATATAGGCACAGGTATAAAACGTTACAGATCCTTAAATGGATATGTCCCTCTTCAGATGGCAACATCAAGAATCACAACCTCTGTTGGCTCATCCCTCTTCTCATCACCACAGCAACCCACAACTCATAATAAGCAGTGAAAAGTATTACTAGGGGAGATGGAGACCAGCAACATGTGCCCCTTATTTGCAGATGCTTTTCCTCAGGGGAATGATCTTTTGCTTTTGGCTTACCCTAAAGAATCTTAGTATACTCTGATATGCAGATACATCTAGTCAGAACTTGAAAATTTTCATTTGGATCATAGGCAGAGTCAAAGTTGAGTATCAAGAATGCTACTCAGGGCTTCTCTGGTGGCACAGTGGTTAAGAATCCTCCTGCCCATGCAGGGGACATGGGTTCAATCCCTGGTCTGGGAAGATCCCACATGCCATGGAGCAACTAAGCCTGTGCACCACAACTACTGAAGCCTGCATGCTCTAGGGCCCGCATGCTAAAACTACTGAGCCTGTGTGCTTCAACTACTGAAGCCAGCACACCTAGAGCCTGTGCTCTGCAACAAGAGGAGCCACCACAGTGACAAGCCCACACACCGCAATGCAACTAGAGAAAGCCTGCACGTAGCAAAAGGACCCAACACAGCCAAAAATAAATACATAAACAAAACAAGAATGCTACTCAGACTTCTAGGTATGATTTCCCTAGTAGACCCTCAATTAATAAAGGAAATACCAAGCTTACATAGACCTTTCTTTTTTTTTTAATAGACGCTATTTTTTAAGAGCAGTTTTATGTTCACAGCAAAATTGTGAGGAAGGTAGAGATTTCCCACATACCCCATCCCCAAACATGGATTGCCTCTCCCATTATCAGCATCTCGCACCAGAGTGAAATTTCTGTTGCAATTGATGAACCTACAGTGACACATCATTATCAGTCATTGTTCATAGTTTACATTAGGATTCACTCTTGGTGTTGTATATCCCATGAGTTTTGAAAAATATGTAATGACATGGATCCATCATTATACTATCATATAGAGTCGTTTCATTGGCCCCCAAATCCTCTGTGCTGTGCATAGACCCTTCTTGATAAATACTGAGCAGATTTTAACTTCCAACTCTGATATATTCTAATCACACAGTAAGAAAATCAAATGTTTTGAACTAAAAGGGAATATAAGTTATCAATCTGGAGCATATTAACTATAACAGATGGATATCTATCCAAAAAGCAAAAGATACAACACAAGAAGCAAAGGGAGAGAGGAGTTCAGGGCAAACACGAAAAAGAGGAGGGATGTATGCTGTAAGAATCGGCCTCAGCACTGAGTACCAGGGTGCTCACCTCAATTCCTTCTGAGAATCCATCTTTTAAGCCTCTGCAGACACTCCACAGAATACCGCCATCACTCTAATTATGGAATCTCACCCAGAATTCCTTACAGTGAATATGAAACTGATCAACCCCCTTCTGCTGTCTACTTACAAGCAAACCCACAGCTGTATGTCTCAGGCTATGTATGCATAGCTCAGGGTTCTGGCTTGCAAAGGTTATTTCCGAGCTTTCATTTACATTTCCTTTTCACCAAATTCTTTTAAAAGAAAGTATTTAGATGGAGTTTTTGTTGTTGTTAGGTTTTGTTTTTTCTATTTTTGTTGTTGTTTTATTTTTCAGCAGAGCTGTTGCATAACACAATTGGTTTTTCATGCTTTATAGGAAAGCAGGCCACCTTCCTTCATAAAGGGTGAGGGCACTGATGTGCCTTCCAATCACTTGATTCTATTGTTCTAAGCAGTCCTTTCACTGTTTTTGGCAGGCTCAGGCTTCTGTGCTACTATGGCCTTATTTTATTATTGTTTGGAGGGGAGTGCAGTGTGATTATCCATTCTTCCTTCAGGCAGAGCAAGCCATCTGGAATGTTTATTAAGCCCGCCGGCTGATCAGGAGGCTAGAACTCTGGTGATATACATGAACGTGGGTTGTTCTACATCATCACAGCTTTGTTCCTCTGATGATGCAGCACACAGAGAGGGCCCCGCTAATGGATTTAGAGCACTTCACAGTGGAGGTGCCATGGGCTGAATGGGGAAAGATATATTTTTGGCCTCTGGGTAATTGACTGGAGGATGGTAGAAAAATGTTTAATGTAAAGCAAGAAGGCTTTAAAACTTTTAAATGTTTAATTTGGGGTGGTAGAAGGGCAGGTGATCAGCAAGAGGTTTGAGGAGCGGCCTTTGAAGCCCAAATCTTTGTGATGAGGTCATGCCCCCCTAAGCTCGTATGTCGCTCTGTGTAAAAAGATCAGTTGAGCTTGTCCAAAAATAAAATGCTACTATTCTAATTTTAAAATTTAGGCATTTCCTGGCCCACACTAAGCAGTACTTATACTTCTTTCCTTTTAGTAGTGTCACTGCAAAGAAAGAGGAACATTTTTCCTTTTGCTATAAATTTTGGTCTGTAATTGTTGAACATATTTTTTGCAGGAAGGCAAAGTTTGTCTCTTCCTGCTTTCGCTGTTTGTAAAAATGAGTGTTTGTGGAGCTGCAACGAATAATTTATAATGAGGATTTGGGTTTCTTTTTCAGTTTAATTTGGGTTTTACACTGAGTCAACTTTTCAGTCAATTATAGAACTATGATTAGTTACCAGTCACTTAAATAAGCGCCTTTTAAAAATAGACCTATAAAAATGATACAGGGACTAACCACTGATGTGAGAAATCTCATGCAGGGCCACCGGAACCATAATAAGAGGAAGAAAAGATGGTTGAGCATATAAAACCTGTGTTTGGCTAAATCACAAGATATGCTAGTTACCTAACCTCCTGCATAAATCTGCCCTGAGCCAGTTTATTTCAGTGCACAGGATATGCTACCAATAGATCCTTTAGTAAACCCTTGACAAGAGAAATGAGTAATTTACCTTTATATGAAGATGAATGTATCAGGTTGAGGAGCTCCATGTAAAACATCTTGTCCGATTTTATAGTTTGTGTCTATTAATCTAGATATAGGCAAATGTATGTTTAAAGTTGAGCATATCAACAGAGATGTGGTTATATATATTGCATGTATGTGTGAGTATATATTTATCTATATATATACTCAGAGAAAATAGATATATCTATTTATATTCACATCCTTATGTTTTTCTCTACAAATTAGTGACATCTAATCCACTTCACCAAAAGTCGGAGCTAAACTAATATTACAGATGGAGCTAATCCTTTCAGACACATACGTCTCTGTCTCAGTGGTCTACTGTCACAGTAATGATTCACAATAACTACTGCTCCCCAAATGATGTGGCTTCATATAGTAACCATTTACTATTGCTCATGAGGCTATGGGTTAGGCCACCGGGCCATACTGGTCCGGCACTGCTCATGCATGCATCTGAGTTAAGCTGCAAGTCAGCGAGGTAGCTTTGCAGTCTCAGCTGGTTCTGTCCCACAGCTGGAGCCTCACCTGGAAAACTTGGCTAACTTGTTCTACTTCTCATGTTCTCTCCTCCTCCAGGCTAGACTGGGCTTTTTTACAGCGACATAGAGAGAGAGAGAGAGAGACCGCAAGGCTTCCTGAGGCCTAGGTTCTGAATTGGCATGTTGTCACTCCTGCCATATTCTATTGGTCAAATCAAGTCACAAAGCCAGTCCAGGTTCCCAGTGGTAGGTAGACTCCACTTCATGATAGGTAGAGCTGCAAAGTCATCTTACAAATGATGTGGAGATCAGAAGGGTGAAGCTAGCTCATACCTCCCTGCAGCTCAGTTTGTGGAATGTCAGGACACATTCCTGTCAGGAGAATGCTTGCGTTCTTTTCTATCACTGTTTCTAACATACTTAACTCTGTGCCTTCTAAAATTAAACAATGCTGTACAAATGTTTGCCCCTGAGCCCCAATAAACCATCTACAAATTGCAAATATCAGTGTTCTCAAAATAAGATCCAATATATATAATGACTGTTGACCATAATCTTGGTCCTGTCTATACTAAGCAGAACGTGAAGATTCACCAGTTGAGATTATTTTACATACTGTGCCCAGAAAGTCTGGAAAATGTCATAAGTTCAGCCCTCTTCTTAAGAATTTCTTAAACTAATTAGGCTTCTACTTAAAACTCGCGGGAATAATATTTTGGTTCCACTTATAACCTCTCTCTGCCCCAGTGTCTTCATCTATAAATGTAGTGTATCAGAATGTGATTTCAAGGAGTTAAGCCTTTTCATGCTAAAATTCCATTATTTTCTTATAAAAATGGAGACACTTCTATATGAAGTCATTTTCTAGATTTTTCTAGGCTTCTCTAACTGTGCCCACCAATCTTCCACCTCCATGTAGTATGTAGAAGAGCACTGATTAGTAATATTAGGCAGTTTTTAATATCAGGAATATTAAAAACAAACAAGTAAACAACCTCAAAGTTGTTTGAAATTTGATGTGATAGCAGCTCACCAATTATCCAATTAACATGAAAACCTGTCTATCTGTTTCATACTCAGAGGTGAAGCTCAGACAGCTTTCAGTTTATTTCAACCGGAAAAAAAAAAACTGTTTAATGTCAGCTTAGTTTTCTGGAGAAGTGCTCATGTGGCCTACCTACTCTTTACCTCTCCAAATTTCTGCTCTTGATTTTCTTTTCTTGTGTATAGTATGTATCAAGTATTTATTCAGTGCTTTGACATCATGCACTAAGCCAGGTGGACAAGAATCCACTTGTCTTTTGTGCCTACTTATTTTACATAGAAGAGACTCCTGGGAATATGGGAACTTAGAAAGATAGTGGATAGTTAGGCAGACAGACAGACTTGGGTAGAGGTCCAGATGGAGGCTAGATCACAGGGAGAATTAACGGGACCAATGAGACCCTGTATCGTAAGCAAAGATAAAGTCTGATAATTTCTCAATGGAAAAATCTCCAAAATTAAAAGATGTACTATGTCACACCTCAATCAAACCTTGCTGTGGTACCCTACCCTCCCTCCTCCAATCCAAACAAACCTACAAAGGGCCAGTTTGATCCTGACTCTGTGAGTGTGAAGATGGAACTCACTCACTGGTCCTTCAAGTTCCACTGCCTTCAGAGGCAAGCACACAAGTGCCAGTGCCCTGGTCCCGTGCCTGGCACTGGCTCTCACTCCACTGGCAAGGTAGTGAGGAGGTTTCTACTGTAGCCAGCACCTCAGTGATAAAGGGAACAAGGCTTCAACTTGGAGCAGGACTTCTTGGGGCACTTTCTGAACCTAAGTTCTGTGGAGTCTCGGCTGAGATCATTGTAGCAAGGATGGAAAATTAGGGCAGATCAGTGGACATAGGAAAGTCACCCTGGAATTGGGAAATATTTGGGAAGAAGAACTCTGTAAATTTAGTTTTTCTGCAGAAACGAGATTGGTATTGCGGCATCAAGGTTTGAGTAATAGTGTTAACGAGACTGCATTTCTATTCAGCAGCTTTTAAACCCTGAGACTTTTGTTTTACCTGAATTTCAATCTCATTTGATTTTGTGAGGTATTACTTCCACTTTACAAGTGAAGAAACAGAGGCTCAGAGAGGTTAGGTGACTTGTCCAAGCCACATGGTTGAGACTTAAGGCCAGTTCTCTGTGATTCTGAAGCTGAACCCTCTCTGCTACCCCACAGAGCAGCAGACTCTTCTTCCCTCTGCTTTGGGAGTTATTTCTGTTGAGTTGATTCTGAGTCACTCGCCTAGTGTCAGTCCCAGTGTTCCCTTCATCAGTGTTTGTCTAGCACTAATTCACCTACATTTTGAACCTTGAGAACCAAAATATATTAACAACTGAATTAGGAACAATGCTTGAAACTTTGCTTCTTCCTAGTTTGTAATAAGTGAATATCGGTCTCCATAATCTATAATGTCATTTCTGACATTTTTTATATTATGAACATTTTTGGACTTTTCCATTGGTAATAAAACCAGCCAGTTGCCAACATATCCTTAAATATTTAACTTTCATTTCCATAAGGTCTAAAACATCCATTCAGAACCACCATTGGAAGAGTCTAGGATCGCAGCCTGGCAGATTCTCTCCCCTTAATCTATCCTACCTGATAACCTATTATTGACCAAACATAGTGCTAAATACATAAAGCATATTCCTGTTCTAAGCAAGATTACTACTCTCACTATATACACGGTAATGCAAGTAGCACTGGGTTTGATTGAATGTTCATGTTACCCACTGCTGAACTAAATACTGTAACTCTTCTGAGATAGAAGGTCTTTAGAAACTAGAATAGTAATCAAAGGCTTCAAGGCAGTTGGGAGGGGTTAGACTTAAGTGAACCCTGAAGGGTGGATAGGTATTGAAGGGAAGACAATTATAGAGGATTTTCTGACATGGATAACAAGTCTGGCGGATTTAGGAATGGTGAAAATCGGAAACCCTGAAGGATAGTGGTATATATTAAAGGGAAGGGGCCAAAGCTAGTGTACTTCTTGGTGAAAAGACATGGAATAAGGGGTAAGAAGATGTTCCTTGAGGGTAGGTTTTATGTCTACATGACAGCCACTTAATATTTCATTCACAAAGAAAAGGTTTTCAGTCTATGTAAGTTAAAGGGATTGCTTGCTATCTTCCAAAACATGAAGAGTTTGTACAGAATCCAACAATGAATTGTCTAACATCTCCACAGTGGGAAAGCAAGGATGGGGTGAGAAAATGTGAGGCAGGAGAGAAGCCCTGAGAGACAGAGCCTTGGTCCATATGGGATCCATGACTTAATGTACTAATTCACTAATATTTTTGCTTCTAGGAGTCCAGAATTTAAGAAGAAATACTATTGACTCGATGCCTATTAACTAGAGATCCTTGTGACTTTGTAAGGCTCTGAAAAATAGCAGGTGTAGGCTCTACTTTTTACAAGGTATACCTATAGGCTAGAAGTTGAAACATGGTTAAAGCACCAGAATCTTACATCCTACCATTCCTGAGAGGAGGTCAACGATTTCTCTCCTGAACATCTCCCTATTTCCCACTCCCTTTCATGTGTACCCTCTTTAATACTTCCTAAGCATTTATGCTGTATACATGTGGAGCTGCACTGAAAAATTAGGAAGATGCTGACTTCTTTTATAGGAGTAGTTAACCGCCAGAGTGTTAGGTTTCCCCTGCTAATCCCTACAGGTAAGAAAGATTTGGTGGAGTAGTGCATGTTCTATTTCAAGGGCTGACAGATAAATAATATTGCTCACAATTTGTTTGGGACAACAGGGCATCTGCTTGCTGGTTAGATTAATCCCCCCAGGTGTGTCTTCCCTCTGTCTATAGGATTTAATCCAGATCATGTTTTCTATGTAAACTGGCTAGTAAGCAAAGAATTAGTGAGATCTAATAATTCATAACCTCTTCACTAAGAATTATGAAAAGCTTCCTCTGGCTTTAGAGAGTGTTTGTCAAGATTGGAAAAATCTCTCCTGGAACCTTTCTAAATAGTTGCATTGGAAATTGCCCCTGTAACAGATGAGCCCATCTCTTTTAATCTACATTAATAAACCACAAAGCAAGGGAGTTGGGTAGAGGGGCATTTTCATCCAGGAAGGAAGCCTGGGAGTACAAGACATGGATTTGTTGGATATCGTGGTAATTGCTTATGCACTGTCCTGCAGTTGACAAGTCTGTTTCTTTTTTAAAAGTAAATACAGTATTTAAAAAAGTAAAACTCAGAAAAGACCAGGATCTGGATTGAATTTGACCTCCTAGAAGCATGATAGGGTATGGTAGCAATCCTACGGTGGCAGGTCTAAGATAAGCAATGTTGCTGAGTAACTGAGCAGAGTATACCAATGTGAATTATTTCAAAGTATCCAAAAACCGTCAGTCCTAAACAAGACTGAGGATGCACCTATATTTGGGGATCCTTCTAAGCTTCTCAAGGAGCAAGCCCAAATTACTGAGTAAACCTGAGAATCACATTTCAGTGAAGCCTAAAACTCAAATTTCATTGAGAAGCAACCTCTGTTAAGAAATGGAACTGTGGTCAAGATGGAAAATACGAGGCTGGCATGCCTTACCTTAGCCTAGGCATCCACAGGATCGACAGTCCTACCTCCTCTTCAGATCAACCATGAAGCTGCAGAGATCAAAACAAAACAAAATCACATTTCTGTTCCCTTTACAGGCAAATAAAATCCACAAGATATGAATCTTTGAATGGATTCTGTAGTCATAAATAGACTTCAGGGTGAGCTGCCCATATTTCCACTCACTGTTGAATCCTATCTGCTATGAAAAATTTTCACTGTCTCCAAGTCATCATGAAAACATTCTCAGCTAATTGAGACATTCCCAAACAATTAAGATAACCAGATGCGTCTGTTCTTTGTAATTACCTGAACATGCATTCCTTTCTCTGAGAATAGTTCCATTTTTTGAGCCTTTTGAACTACTCCAGATAATGAAAATGAAGATTACTGTGTGTGCATTTTTCACTCGGCCTAATTTTGACGTAGAATTACCTCTTTGCAAAATTAAGCAGCAAAACTGGAAACATGTGTGCAAAAAGAACTTTTTTCATTTTGCCTGGTGCCAAAATAATACGTTTTCTCCCCATACAAATTGTATTTCTGACAATTTCTAATACTTAAGGTAATGCATGTTTAAATGTAAAAGATGGACTCCAATAGGTAAGGAAAAAATAAACAATTTATAGTTACCACTCATGACCTGCCACATTTAATCTTTTAGATTCATGATGGGTCTGCAGTACTGTTTACAGTTCTTGGCATGTAGTAGATGTAGTAGGGTTTCCATATGTGGTAGCTACCACCATAACTACAATTCTTTCTACTGTTACCAATACTACCATCCCTACTCTTCCTGATAATAATATACAATTTCTTCAAATGGAGATCTTCATTAGTGATTTGGGGTTTTGTAAAATATTTTGTTATTGATTTGTCTAATTATACAGAGAATTGATCAGAATAATTCAGCACTTTCTTCCAACAATAGTCCTAATATATCTTCCCTTCTCCCATTATGCAAATTCTTATAAAATTTCCAGATACAATTCAAATTCTACCTCCGTCTTCTTTCAACTTTATAACATTAGCCTTCACTATTTATTTATAAATTACTTTTATATCTCTTTTTAACTTTTTTCATAGCTGTCTTGAGCAACTATTTAGCTTGCATTGTAATTTACATTTTTGTATGCCCAATCTGAAGACAAGGCTTGCCTTATCCTTGTTTTCATTTTTTACCTACTACTCTAGTCCTCGCACATGGTAGTTGCTCAATAAATATTTGATTTGCTTTTATTTGAAAAGATCTTATGCCTTTCTGATATATTCATTCCCTCCAGCAAATACTGTCTTCCAGTGTTAATTTTGTATTCTCAATTGTTGGGACATTATAATCCACCTATAAGATAAATGAAAGTCTTTTCTCTTGCCCTGGACAGTGGAGCTGGTATCACTCTAAGTCACTCTATGAAGGCAAAGTTTCCTACTTAGAAGATCAACATGGGGGAAATGTCTCTAGAGGTGGACAATGACATCAGGAGACCAGAGGTGGGAGAAAGGAACAGGGCAAAAAAGTGAAGAAGAAGGAGAAGGTTTAGGAGGAAGAAGAGGAAGAGAGGTGGGGAAACAGCAAGAGGAAGAAGGAAGAGAAGGAGAAGGAAGAAGAGAAGGGGGAGGAGTAGAAAAGCAATCATTTTCCCTATAAATCACATTTGTTAATAGTGAATATTGATATCATGTTAAAAGTGGAAGATGAGTGATATTCATGCAGCAGTTGCTAAACACTTTCCACTTTTTTTTTTTTTTTTTTTGGCAGTACACGGGCCTCTCACTGTTGTGGCCTCTCCTGTTGCAGAGCACAGGCTCCGGACCCGCAGGCTCAGCGGCCATGGCTCACGGGCCCAGCCACTCCGTCGCATGTGGGGTCTTCCCGGACCAGGGCACGAACCCGTGTCCCCTGCATCGGCAGGCGGACTCTCAACCACTGCACCACCAGGGAAGCCCAATATTTTCCACTTTTGATGAGTACTTCTGAGCTAGTGTAGAATGCTCTTTATTCTTATGCAAGAATCATTCATCCTAATGATTTACAGCTTCATCAAATCCCTGGACCTAGAGTACAATCATCATCAAAGAATAAGAACTACTGGTCAACTCTTCCAAAACCAGACTCATTATTTTTGTTAACTGTCCCTCTTATATTTACTTGGCTAAAACTGTGGGACATTTATTGTTTTGAGAAAAGAGTAGAAATTGCAACCCTGCATATTTTATTTCAAATCTTTGTTCTGCTACTTAGTACTTGTATGACTTTGGACAAGTAATTTATTCCTTTGGAATATAATTTTCTAGTTTTAGAACGAGAAGAGTAAGAAATTATGTATGTACAATGGGCATTCCATCAATCTTAAATCTTACTACTAAAGCCTTTATCCATTAAAGCCTTTATCCATTAAAAAACTCTTATATAGTAGTTGAATAAAGAAAACTTTTGGAGGAAAAAATTGTTATAATCTTTCATCGTTGTCTTAAATTATTATTATATTTTAATTATGTGCAAACATGCTTATAATTCATATATTGTAAAAATCTAAACAAAGCTTCATATTATACATTAAATTAATTAAACAAGGAGGCCATTAGACTCTAATGCCACGGTGACCTCCATAAGCAAACCAAAATCCCAACCTGTAAATGCCTCCAAGGTACCAAATGAAAACACTAAGGACAACCAATCACAAACAGCCAACTAGACTTTAAGCAATAGCCAATCAAATAATTTCCTTTCTTTGCTACAGTTTCTCTATATAAGTCTTTCCCTAGACTCCTGTTAGTGGAGGGTTCCTAAGAACTTCTGATTTGGCACTACCCGAGTCCAATCAATAAATGCTCAAATCAAGGGATTAATCTCCAAAATATACAAACAGCTCATGCAGCTCAATATCAAAAAAACAAACAGCTCAATCCAAAAATGGGCAGAAGATCTAAATAGACATTTCTCCAAAGAAGACATGCAGATGGCCAAGAGGCACATGAAAAGCTGCTCAACATCACTAATTATTAGAGAAATGCAACTCAAAACTACAGTGAGGTATCACCTCACACCAGTCAGAATGGCCATTATCAAAAAATCTACAAACAACAAGTGCTGGAGAGGGTGTGGAGAAAAGGGAAACCACTTGCACTGTTGTTGGTGAGAATGTAAATTGATACGAGCCACTATGGAGAACAGAATGGAGGTTCCTTAAAAAACTAAAACTAGAATTACCATATGACCCAGCAATCCCACTATGGGGCATATACCCAGAGAAAACCATAATTCAAAAAGACACATGCACCCCAATGTTCACTGCAGCACTATTTACAATAGCTAGGTCATGGAAGCAACCTAAATGCCCATGGACAGATGAATGGATAAAGAATATGTGGCACATATATACAATGGAATATTACTAAGCCATAAAAAGGAATGAAATTGGGTCATATGTAGAGACATAGATAGACCTAGAGACTGTCATATAGAGTGAAGTCAGAAAGAGAAAAACAAATATCGTATATTAACGCATATTTCTGGAAGCCAGAAAAACAGTACAGATGAACCTGTTTGCAAGGCAGAAATAAAGATACAGACGTAGAGAAGAACCATATGGACAGCAAGGGGGGAAGGGGGAGTGGGATGAATTGGGAGATTGGGATTGACATATATACACTAGTATGTATAAAATAGAAACTAATGAGAACCTTCCATATAGCACAGCAAACTCCCCTTAATGCTCTGTGGTGACCTAAATGGGAAGGAAATTCCAAAAAGAGGGGATATATGTATACATATAGCTGATTCACTTTGCTGTACAGCAGAAACTAACACAAAGTTGTAAAGCAACTATACCCCAATAAAAAAATAATATCTGAGAAAAAAATACTCAAATAAACTCTTAAAAAATTTAATATTCTCAGTTTATCTTTTAACATATACAAATAAAACTATGTAGCTAAAACTATTCAAATAATTTGACGTGGCAGATGATATGTTGTTTTGCTGAACTAAATGATCTATGTGGGTTCAATTGTAACATATACACACACACACACACACACACACACACACATATGGCATTTGATTCATTTTCTTTAAACTTGTATAGTTGTAATGTTGAGCCTGATGGACCATTCCTTAAATCATAGTCATCACTGTAGTCATCTTTCCTCTTTAAAGAATAGCTAATTTAGACCACAATCCACTGTTTTAATGGGCCCATCCATTTAGCAGTCCACCCAAAAACTAATACTAAAAAATAATCTTAAAATATAATTTAATGGAAAATTCCTCATTGTTTACTACCACTTACTCCTCATGAACTACTGCAAGTTGTGATGTACAAAGATGGGTCTGGAAGGAACATCTGTGAGAAACATGGATGGTACCTATTGCTCTGCATGGATTTCTGTGAGTTCAGTAATGCTTATACCGCTATATGCCCTGTGATGACTTAATTATTCAACCAGAATTCTCTATTTGACCAACTATCAAACCTTTGGCATTTTTTACTAGCTGTTGTGATGTCATTTATTCTTCATTTGGTACAAAAATCCCATTTATACATTAAGTCTGCCTCTGTTCTTTTCTCATTAACCTGTGACAATTAATGTAGAACATTATTCCACCACACTGTCATTTTCATGATGTCAAAACATCCTACATTTATTAAATTATGAAGCTAAAATCCTAGTCTGTGAAAATATCTTTCAGTTGTAGCTGATCACTATAAAAGAGAAGTTTTGCCTTTATAATCAGTAAAAGAATCCAACAAGAATACAATAGCAGACACATGATGAACGCTGTCTCATTAACATTAGGACATATCACCTAAAGCCAGCCAGAAAATCTCTATCTGTATGTTATCCCTGGGGATCAATATGACAGTAAACTCACAGATAAACCAGAGCACTGAGATCATGTGGCACTACTTAGTTATAAGGTAGTCTAGTAGATGATTCAGAATATGTTTCATCCTTCCATATTTTAGAAATTATAATCAATGTGGGAAAATTAAAAGCAGAAAACTCACCATTGTAGATCTCACTGACTTTTCATAATGCTGCCACAGACACTCATGAATGAGAAGACACAGCAAATTAGCATACTCAATACCAAGAGATCCTCACTGGAGAGTACATAAGTCTGAATGTTGAGACTTTCACATTCTATGATAGCTTTCCCTTTTGCGATCTTTATTTTGTTATGACTGAGGCAGGCATTTGGTTACATCTGCTGTAAAAATTCTCTAGACTAAGATTACTAGAGTCATGCTTTATGATCTAGGTAACCAGGGTCTTGGTTGTACTTTTGTTTGTGTGCCAGTGGTGACCCCAAACCACTTCAGGAGAAACTTGTCCATGACTACAGAGACTTCTGTGAACTGCTTCCACAGGAAGGAAAGATGGCCTTCAATTCAGCCAAGTGTCCTTGTCAGCTCTTTAACATTCACAAGAGAATGTCAAACTTTATGTCAGTATGGTTCACTGCTGGACCTTACATTTCTGCACAAACCTTAGGCATAGAACAGCACACTGCAGACTTGTCAGGGAACACAGCTGTGAGCTCTCTGCCTCTGGGGACATATCAGAAGTTCAAGTGAGGAAGACAACATCTATGGAGGCATTCCTGAGGGGCATGCAATCCATCCATTCCTTAAGATCAACTGTCCTCAACCCTCTCCTGCCTCACCACACATGAAAGATGGAACTAACCTACATAGCATACTTCCATGGATAAATGCAGATTTTTGATAAAACCAATAAAGAAAACACAACTAACACAGTAAAATAAAGCATTGCAATAATAATTCATGATCTCAGTGACTGTAAATTGTGCACCAAATCGTACATGGTATTATATCCATTTCACAAAGGAGGAAACTGAAGCTCAGAGGGGCTAAGTAACAAATATAGGGGCAGATGCCTGCTTTAGTCTGGCATGCTGTCTTATTCTGTCCGCTGTCTCTCATCATTTCAGACCATTTTGTTTGGAAAAATTGCATAGCCTTACATAAACGGATTAATCAAAGAAGAAGAGTCCAGTGTTGCTTGAGAATAGGAATTGTACAAGAACGACTGCGTTATCCCTCTTCCAGAGACAGACATGGATTTGACTGCTTCTTACCTATCTTTTTAGACACTGAAGGGGAAAAATTTGGATACCCTCCAGTTGCAAACTAAGAGTCTATTTATGTAAGGGAGGGCTTAAATCTGTTCGTCTGTTTCTTTTCTAAAGTTGATAATAAAGTTACAATGACATCAAGAAACCATGCTAGAAAAAACTGCAAACATATACCAAAAAAAATGAGAAGATAGTTAGAAAATTATTGAAAAAACTCAGGTGGGTAAAGACACTTGACCTATAAACGCATCTTGGATACATAAGGGATTCAAGAAAAGCCACTGGAGGGGACTGCTTGTTAATAGTAACTGTATCTGGGTTAGCACTCCCTTTCTTACTTCCTTCTATAGTACTTACAGTATACCAGGTATTATTCTATTTTCTTTATATACATTAACTCACTTAATACTCCCAACAACCTTGTGAGTAGATACTATCATTATATACTTTTTACAGAGATGGGACCTGAGGCACTGAGAGTTTATGTAACTTGCTCAAGGTCATATAGGAGTTAAGGGGTGGAGAGGGGGCTCAAACCCAGACAATGGGCCCCCCAAATACATGTTCATCACTATTATGCTCTGCTGCCTCCTTCTCCATCCACTGCCCTTGGACCATCTCCCCTTTTCATTCATTCTGGGGTTGGGCCTGGGTAGGCCAGTCGCTGTAGTGGTGAGAGCAAAGAAGAGGAATCGCTTCTTCCCACTCTCTTCCACTGGAAGAGCCTGGGAGGTCATTATAAATCCACAGGTGCTGGACCATCCATAGACGACAATGATAATATCAAAGAAAACACTGAGCGCTTACCCTGGTAATTATGAAGGTAAGTTCATTACAAAAACCAGTCCATTAAACCTCTCAACAACCCTTTGAGGTAGGTATTATTTTTACTCCCCTTGTATAAGTTATTAAATAAACAGCAAAAAAGCTTGTAAACCAGGCAGTCCTACTCCAGAGCCCATCATTGTTGCAAGAATATGAAGGAAATCTTTGAAAATTTGCACTAAAAATTTAGATATAAATAGATAGCCTTAAGAATAAGGATGTTAATCTGGGTAATTTATACCAGATGATATCAGATTTAAGTTCTCCAAATAGTCACAACCTAAGCCCCTGATACTTTAGCCAGTTATATCTTGCAAGTTTATATATTAAATAAGTCCTTGTTAAATTACAGAATGATATTGGTAGAGCAGCAGGGGAGCAGAGCATGGCAAAGACTGTTTCCTCTGGTATGATCTTTATGGAAGGGGACCTGAAAAGGTATCAACACAGCCAACCTTTTGCATCACTGTGTGCTGGCTTCAGGAACACAGCATGAGGAGGAAGCCCTGAGCCTCAATTCCAACCCAAAATGTTTCTATTCAAAGGGAAACTTGAAGCAACAAGTGGCAAACAGCAGAAGGCAGAGGTGATGGCTCAGCCTTCAGAGCTGGCAAGAGTAAAGAAAGGAAGAACCTCTCCTCAGGTTTACGTGGCAGGAGTCTCTGGCCCTCACAATAGCTTCTAATGTCAACTGCCCTATTCCTCCTTTCTCCAAGGGCCTTCTCCTGGCCCTCACTGTCTCTGTACCCCCGGAGCTCCTTCCTCAGGCCACAGGATTCCACCTGGATGCTGGTGATTTGGAGAGCCTGGAGAGATCCTGATTTACTGCAGTGCTTGAGGGCTACGGTTTAGCTTTGTGTCCTAAACATCCCAGAACACATTTTTTTTTCTTTTTTTTTTTTTTACTACAGAGACACTGGGACACCTAGTACTATAATCCATGCATCTATAACCAGGCTTTTGTGGCTAAGACCTAAACTCTTAACCTCATTTATAAGACGTTTTGCCATGAGAACATGCATTCATTATTCCAAACAACTTCCTTCTAGAGAACATTTGGAAAGACAACCTGTTAATAATTTGGGGACTCTCAGCCCGGTAAATCATCATTGTATTATTCATGCTGTGTGTTCTGTTTTATTATCACCAGAGCGTGGTAATGTTTGGTCTCTCTCACTCTACCAGAGGAAGCTCGGAGCAGTGGGCTTGTCCTTGGCTCATGATACAAGTCTTTCACCGGGGTCTCTGCAAAGAAAAACATGAGCTGCACTCCGGTTTCCTAGTTTCTTTATTCCCTTCTTTTGACATTTGCAAAACAATCTGATAAAACAAAGTATACAATCAGTATTTGAGGATGCGTATAAAGTTTACCATAATGTTTTATTATATATACAGTATCTGAAACTGGAACTGGCTTCTCTAAACAACAGCTGTGGTGGAGGAAGCAGCTGTTTTGGAGGAGAAATGGCTCTGGCTTGGGAGTCAGGGGATCCAGGGCTGTCCCAGATCTGACCATTGCTTCAGTAGGCCAGCTCTTGGACTCCCCTGGTGATTGGTTTCATCATCTGTAAAATGGGGATAATTCTGTCCCACAGGATTAAATATTATATATCTATGTACCTAACGATGTATCTATCTAGAAAACAATATTTTATAAACTACTGAGTGAATCAGAGCTGTTAAGGTTGTTAAGTTAGATAGCTGTAAACTCTAATGGATTGGGTCCAAAGAAATTATTTCTTTTCTTCGTTTTTGTTTTTTTTTTAGACTAGGGAGCTTATCTACCCTTCTTTTGAATTTAATTTTTTAATTAAAGTATAGTTGATGTACAATGTTATATAAGTTTCAAGTGTACAAGATAGTAATTCACAATCTTTTTTTTTTTTTTTGCGGTACGCGGGCCTCTCACTGTTATGGCCTCTCCCGTTGCAGAGCACAGGCTCCGGACGCACAGGCTCAGCGGCCATGGCTCACGGGCCCAGCCGCTCCGCGGCATGTGGGATCCTTCCGGACCAGGGCACGAACCTGTGTCCCCTGCATCGGCAGGCAGACTCTCAACCACTGCGCCACCAGGGAAGCCCGTAATTCACAATTTTTAAAGGTTGTATTCCATTTATAGCTATTATAAAATATTGGCTATATTCGCTTATGTTGTATAATATGTACTTTTAGCTATTGATTTTATATATCTTGCCCTTCCCCTCTTCATCTCCCTGGAAATGTAAATGCATTTGACACTTCTGTCTTATATCCCATACACACATGTGGGCAGTCTCCCTCCTTCTTTTTCTCTCTCTCCCTCTTCACAAAATACAAATAAAGTGAAGACCCGTAAGTGAAAGTAAAGGTTTGCAAAGCTTTAGGCACAGTTTTGGAGAAAACACAAGTTGTTGATCATGTCATAAAAAGCCACATAGCAATAAAATTGCATCATAGGGATACCAAGAGGACATCTGCTCCTTAAAAATCTCACCAGAGTGCAGAGTTCAGTTTGAGGCATCTCCTTTCAGAACCAATGAAAAGCAATGAGAAGAACTCCAGACAAGAGCAGCAAGATGATTAAGCCCATAAAAGAAGCCAGTTATCTGGGTGGATTAAAGAAAATGGATAATTCATTGAAGCCATTGCCAAGATGGGGAATAATTATAATCTACAAAAATTTCAAAGGTAGAAAAGCCAAGGAAAGAGCGGAACTATTTAGCTTGATCCAGAAGACAATGCATTGAAATAGTCACAAATGAGAGAAAAGGAATTATTTGTGAAATGATATTTGGTGATTTGAAAGCTAATATGAAGAGTCCCTGAAGGACACCAAAGATTTAAAGAGGGGCAGGGTCTCTGCACAGCAATGACATATGAAGATCTATTAAAAAGTCTTCACTGAAGGTCCCTACCTCTAACGCATAGGAGAATCTTCCACCTCAGAAGTCTCCCTGGACATAGAGTCAGCAGACTAGACTATTCTGATACTCATTTGTTAACTGTATGTATTAAAAAGCCAATTTTCCAGGAAGAAAAATGGTTGAGAATCTTGAAGCCTCATTCTTACCAATGGAGATGCAAATATATGATAGCTCAGAGCAATCATATGGGATATAAAAAATATTTATTCGTTTTAACAAATATTTCCTGAGCACCTGCTAGGAACCAGTCAGGGTGCTAGCTAGGCACACACACGAGGTCCAACACTCTAAGTTTTCTACTCCTGGCTCTAGTTCCACTAATTGATATTATATTTGGTCTTTTTCGTATTTATCTACTACCCAAAAGTTACAGTAAGCTCCATGAAGGTAATGACAGGGACAGATAAGGATTCTTCCATCACAGCAGCCAGCCCCCTGCTCTGACTATATATATGACTACCGAATGCATCAGCCCTTTGCCCAGCATGATGCCAGGATGAGGGATGGGTGCCGAGATATATGATTTCTAGAGTGAATTTTTTTTTGTGCCTCAATGTCATCAACCCCAACATGTCACAAAATAATATTCATTTAAAAATATAAATGCAGATTAGTTAAAGATGGCAGAGTAGAAGGATATACGCTCACTCCCTCTTTCGAGAGCACCAGAATCACAACTAACTGCTGAACAGTCATCGACAGGAAGACACTGGAACTCACCAAACAAGAGACCCCACATCCAAAGACAAAGGATAAGCCGCAATGAGATGGTAGGAGGGGCGCAATCACAATAAAATCAAATCCCATGACTGCTGGGTGGGTGACTCACAAACAGGAGAAAAATTATACCACAGAAGTCCACCCACTGGAGTGAAGATTCTGAGCCCCACGTTAGGCTTCCCAATCTGGGGGTCCAGCAATGGGAGGAGGAATTCCCAGAGGATTAGACTGAAGCCTAGCGGAAT
Organism: Lagenorhynchus albirostris; assembly: GCF_949774975.1. Classification (NCBI taxonomy): domain Eukaryota; kingdom Metazoa; phylum Chordata; class Mammalia; order Artiodactyla; family Delphinidae; genus Lagenorhynchus; species Lagenorhynchus albirostris. The sequence continues at coordinate 39,383,923 of NC_083107.1, forward strand.
CTGATTGCAGGATTTTGACAGGACTGGGGGAAACACAGACTCCACTCTTGGAGGGCACACAAAAAGTAGTATGCACATCAGGACCCAGGGGTAAGGAGCAGTGACCCCAGAGGAGAATGAACCAAACCTACCTGCTAGTGTTGGAGGGTCCCCTGCAGAGGTGGGAGGTGGCTGTGACTCACTGTTGGGACAAGGACACTGGCAGCAGAAGTAATGGGAAGTACTCCTTGGCATGAGCCCTCACGGAGTCTGCCATTAGCCCCACCAAAGAGCCTGTGACCAGCACTGGTCACCTCCAGTGCTGGGTCACCTCAGGCCAAACAATCAACAAGGAGGGAACTCAGCCCCATCCATCACAAGCAGATTAAAGTTTTACTGAGCTCTGCCCACCAGAGCAACACCCAGCTCTACCCACCACCAGTCCCTCCCATCAGAAAGCTTGCACAAGGCACTTAGACAGCCTCATACACCAGAGAGCAGACAGCAGAAGCAAGAAGAACTACAATCCTGCAGGCTGTGGAACGAAAACCACATTCACAGAAAAATAGACAAAATGAAAAGGCAGAGAACTACGTATTAGATGAAGGAACAAGATAAAAACCCAGCAAAACAATTAAATGAAGTGGAGATAGGCATCTTTCCAGGAGAAGAATTCAGAATAACCATCATGAAGATGATCCAGGACCTCGGAAAAATAATGGAGCCAAAGATCGAGATGATGCAAGAAATATTCAACAAAGACCTACAAGAAATAAAGAACAAACACATAGAAGAATTAAAGAACAAACAAACACAGATGAACAATACAATAACTGAAATGAAAAATACACTAGAAGGAATCAGTAGCAGAATAACTGAGGCAGAAGAACAGATAAGTGACCTGGAAGACATAATGGTAGAATTCACTATTGTGGAACAGATTAAAAAAAAAGAATGAAAAGAAATGAAGACAGCCTAAGAGACCTCTGGGACAACATTAAACGCACCAACATTCACATTATAGAGGTCCCAGAAGGAGAGGAGAGAAAGGACCCGACAAAATATTTGAAGAGATTATAGTCGATAACTTCCCTAACGTGGGAAAGGAAGTAGCCACCCAAGTCCAGGAAGCGCAGAGAGTCCCAGGCTGGATAAATCCAAGGACGAACATGCTGAGACACATAGTACTCAAGTTGACAGAAATTAAAGACAAAGAAAAATTATTAAAAGCAACAAGGGAAAAATGACAACATACAAGGGAACTCCCATAAGATTAACAGCTGAGTTCTCAGCAGAAACTCTACAAGACAGAAGGGAGTGGCACAATATATTTCAAGTGATGAAAGCAAAGAACCTACAGCCAAGATTATTCTAGCCAGCAAGGATCTCATTCAGAATCGATGGAGAAATCAAAAGCTTTACAGACAAGCAAAAGCTAAGAGAATTCAGCACCACCAACAAATGCTAAAGGAACTTCTCTAAGTGGGAAACACAAGAGAAGAAAAGGACCTACAAAAACAAACCCAAAACAATTAAGAAAATGGTAACAGGAACACAGATATCGATAATCACCTTAAATGTGAATGGATTAAATGCTCCAACCACAAGATATAGGCTCGCTGAATGGATAAAAAAACAAGACCCATCTATATGCTGTCTACAAGAGACCCACTTCAGACCTAGGGACACATACAGACTGAAAGTGCGGGGATGGAAAAGATATTCCATGCAAATGGAAATCACAAGAAAGCTGGAGTAGTAATACTCATATCAGATAAAATAGACTTTAAAGAATTTTACAAGAGACAAGGAAGGACACTACATAATGATCAAGGGATCAATCCAAGAAGAAGATATAACAATTATCAATATTTATGCACCCAACATAGGAGCACCTCAATACATAAGGCAACTGCTAACAGCTATAAAAGAGGAACTTGACAGTAACACAATAATAGTGGGGGACTTTAACACCTCACTTACACCAATGGACAGATCATCCAAACAGACAATTAATAAGGAAACACAAGCTTTAAATGACACAACAGACCAGATAGATTTAAGTGATATTTATAGGTCCTTCCATCCAAAAACAGCAGATTACATTGTCTTCTCAAGTGCGCACGGAACATTCTCCAGGATAGATCACATCTTGGGTCACAAATCAAGCCTCAGTAAATTTAAGAAAATTGAAATCATATGAAGCATCTTTTCTGACCACAACACTATGAGATTAGAAATAAATTACAGGGGAAAAAACTGTACAAAACACAAACACATGGAGGCAAACAATACCTTACTAAATAACCAAGAGATCACTGAAGAAATCAAAGAGGAAATCAAAAAATACCTGGAGAAAAATGAAAATGAAAACATGACAATCCAAAACCTATGGGATGCAGCAAAAGCAGTTCCAAGATGCAAGTTTATAACAATATAATCCTACCTCAAGAAACAAGAAAAATCTCAAATAAGCAATCTAAACTTACACCTAAAGGAACTAGAGAAAGAAGAACAAGCAAAACCCAAAGTTAGTAGAAGGTAAGAAATCTTAAAATCAGAGCAGAAATAAATGAAATAGAAACAAAGAAAACAATAGCAAAGATCAATAAAACTAAAAGCTGGTTCTTGGAGAAGATAAAAAAAATTGATAAACCTTTAGCCAGACTCATCAAGAAAAAGAGGGAGAGGACTCAAATCAATAAAATTAGAAATGAAAATGAGGAGGTTACAGGACACCACAGAAATACAAAGCACCATAAGACACTACTACAAGCAACTCTATGCCAATAAAATGGACAACCTGGAAGAAATGGAAAAATTCTTACAAAGGTATAAACTTCCAAGTGTGAGCCAGGAAGAAATAGAAAATATGAACAGATCAAACACAAGTAATGAAATTGAAGCTGTGATTAAAATCTTCCAACAAACAAAAGTCCAGGACCAGATGGCTTCACAGGTCAATTCTATCACACATTTAGAGAAGAGCTAACACCCATCGTTCTCAAACTCTTCCCAAAAATTGCAGAGGAAGGAATACTTCCAAATTCATTCTACGAGGCCACCAACACCCTGATACCAAAACCAGACAAAGATATCACCAAAAAAGAAAATTACAGACCAATATCACTGATGAATATAGGTGCAAAAATCCTCAACAAAATACTAGCAAACAGAATCCAACAACACATTAAAAGGATCATACACCATGATCAAGTGGGATTTATCCCAGGGATACAAGGATTCTTCAATATATGCAAATCAATCAATGTGATACACCATATTAACAAATTGAAGATTAAAAACCATATGATCACCTCAATAGATGTAGAAAAAACTTTTGACAAAATTCAACTCCCGTTTATGACAAAACTCTCCAGAAAGTGGGCATAGAGGGAACCTACTTCAATATTATAAAGGTCACATACAACACACCGACAGCAAACATCATTCTCAATGGTGAATATCTGAAAGCATTTCCTCTAAGATCAGAAACAAGACAAGGATGTCCACACTTGTCACTATTATTCAACATAGTTTTGGAAGTCCTAGCCATGGCAATCAGAGAAGAAAAATAAATAAAAGGAATACAAATAGGAAAAGAAGAAATAAAACTGTCAGTGTTTGCAGATGACATGATACTATACATAGAGAATCCTAAAGATGCAACCAGAAAACTACTAGAACTAATCAATGATTTTGGTAAAATTACAGGATACAAAATTAATGCACAGAAGTCTGTTGCATTCCTATATACTAACAATGAAAGATCAGAAAGTGAAATTAAGGAAAAATCCCATTCACCATTGCAACAAAAAGAATAAAATACCTAGGAATAAACCTACCTAAGGAGGTAAAAGACCTGTACTCAGAAAACTATAGGACACCTAAGAAAGTAATCAAAGATGACACAAACAGATGGAGAGATATACCATGTTCTTTGATTGGAACAATCAATATTGTGAAAATGTCTATATTACCCAAAGCAATCTACAGAGTCAATGCAATCCCTATCAAATTACCAATGGTATTTTTTACAGAACTAGAAAAAAAAATCTTAAAATTCATATGGAGACACAAAAGATCCTGAATAGCCAAAGCAATACTGAGGGAAAAAAACAGAGCTGGAAGAATCAGACTCCCTGACTAAAGACTATACTACAAAGCTACAGTAATCAAGACAATATGGTACTGGCACAAAAACTGAAATATAGATCAATGGAACAGGATAGAAATCCCAGAGATAAACCCACGCACCTATGGTCAACTAATCTGTGACAAAAGAGGCAAGGATATACAATGGAGAAAAGACACTGTCTTCTATAAGTGGTGCTGGGAAAACTGGACAGCTACATGTAAAAGAATGAAATTAGAACACTCCCTAACACCATCCATACACAAAAATAAACTCCAAATGGATTAAAGACCTAAATATAAGACCAGACAATATAAAACTCTTAGAGGAAAACATAGGAAAAACACTCTTTGACATAACTCACAGCAAGATCTTTTTTGACCCACCTCCTAGAGTAATGGAAATAAAAATAAACAAATGGGACCTAATGAAACTTAAAAGCTTTTGCACAGCAAAGGGAACTGTAAACGAGATGAAAAGACAACCCTCAGAATGGGAGAAAATATTTGCAAACCAATCAACAGAAGGGTTAATCTCCAAAATATATAAACAACTCATGCAGCTCAATATTAAAAAAACAAACAACCCAATCAAAATTGGGCAGAAGACCTAGATATGTCTCCAAAGAAGACATACTGATGGCCAAGAGGCACATGAAAAGCTGCTCAACATCACTAATTATTAGAGAAATGCAAATCAAATCTACAATAAGGTATCACCTCACAGCTGTCAGAATGGCCATCATCAGAAAATCTACAAACAATAAATGCTGGAGACGGTGTGCAGAAAAGGGAACCCTCTTGCACTGTTGGTGGGAATGTAAATTGATACAGCCACTACTGAGAACAGTATGGAGGTTCCTTAAAAAACTAAAAATAGAATTACCATATGACCCAGCTATCCCACTACTGGGCATATACCCAGCGAAAACTATAATTCAAAAAGATACATGCACCCCAATATTCATTGAAGCAATGTTTACAATAGCCAGATTATGGAAGCAACCTAAATGTCCATCGACAGGAGATTGGACAAAGAAAATATGGTACATATATACAATGGAATATTAGCCATAAAAAGGAACGAAATCGGGTGATTTGTAGAGATGCTGATGGACCTAGAGACTGTCATATAGAGTAAAATAAGTCAGAAAGAGAAAAACAAATATATATTAACCCATATATGTGGAATCTAGAAAAAATGGTACAGATGAATCGGTTTGCAAGGCAGAAATAGAGACACAGACGTAGAGACCAAAGGTACAGGCACTAAGGGGGGGATAGTGTGTGGGGGGGTAGGATGAATTGGGAGATTGGGATTGACATATATACACTAATATGTGTAAAACAGGTAACTAATAAGAACCTGCTCTATAAAAAATAAATAAAATTCAAAAAACTATAAATACATTTGTTGTAGGATAAATCATCAAATCCTAAAGGGGCAAACAGTGTCAAAGCCAAATATGTACAACTGAGACAGTCCCAGGGCTATTTAGTTATAGACATATCGAAATAATGAAGGACAGAGTCATTAGCCAGGCTGACATCAAGAGCTGTAGTTAAATACTGAAGTAATTCTAAGGAAGGACAGAAAATGGTGATGGATTTCTCTTGTCCTCCTTCCCTAATTTTATGTGCATAAGATTTCTTTATTTCTAACAGTTGATCAACTGTAAACATCCATAATATGGTAAATACCAGAAAGGAGACACCATTAATTCTGTCTTTTAGTCTAAAATAGACCAGCTAAAGAGAAGTTATTTTATTAGTACTTCCAGCTCTATGCCAAATGTCCACACATGTTCTCTGCAGTATGTGCTTTAAATTACTTACTGAAATGGATATTTGTCTTTACAAAGAAATAATGGTTTCCTTGTGTCTCTCAGTAACAGGCAAATTTTCCATCCTTACTGGGGTAAGATTAAAAAGCTAATCAGCACTGCGGTCTCTCAAGAGTCTACAGATGTGCTCTCCCTAGATCCACAGTGGATTTGGGTTACCTGGCGATATTTGAACTGCCCCTCCTGCTCTTCTTGTACGTTTATTTAACACTTTGCTCAGCTTTGTTTTTAAATGATTCTGACAGCTCCTAACTAAGGAACAACATGCTCTGGCTAGCTGTTTCGGCCAAGGGTTTTAATGATTTAAAAATAAGCTTGCATTCACTTTGGTTTTAATGTAGAAATGTCTACAGATGGAAGAGGTCCAAATGAAAAGCAAAGAGATGGCGGAGGCTGGGCTACATTTGCAGAGCTGTAGTCTGCCCTGAGGTGAACTCAGCATCATCAGCTCCCCACCCCCCAATTAAAGAGAAGCAACATTTGGCTTGGCTGGGATCCATTTATATATATTTGAAAAGTGAGCTTTTCATCAAATTCATCTTTTTAATACTTAGGTGTTCATCATCCTGCTTGGCACACAGTAGGCATGTAACAAGAACTGGTGAATTGCATTGTTTTCCCCACTACATCGTGAGTGATTTGAGGTCAGGTCTATGACAGGACTGGTGGTGTCCTGGGCATTGCTGTAGGTCCTCAACCAAGACTTGCTGAGTGACTGAAAGACTGACTTGTTTCTCATTCTACCCTATGCCAAGCCATTCATCGGAAGAGGAGTAAACAGAGTTAACAAGAGATGAAAAGAAGGATTGCTGAGCCACAGTGAGCGGTTGGAAAACACGAATTTGTGGCAGAGCCAATCAGCATGTTCTCAAAAATAACTCTAACAAAACTTGTCAGCCTGGGAGATAGGAGAGAAGATGAGAAAGGTGGTAAGTGGGGACAGATCAGGGGGTAGGAGGCCCCAGGGGGAGCGTTTTTGCAAACTGGTGGATGGAATCAGTATCTCCATGCCCCTTCTCTCATTTCTACTTTTTGGTGTTTCAGATGGTGAACTGGCTTCTCTTGGAATACTTCTAAGAATGGAAGGGAGACCTCAGAGTTGGACAAGCTCACAGAGTGTTTACAAATGACCATAAGTTATTATCATGACTCTTGGTCTGAAACAGGCCTTCATCTGTATTTTATTTGAGATTTGAGAGTTTCTGTCTCCAGCACCTCCTCGGTTCTCCTTTCCTCTTTCTTATTTGTAGGGTCGCTATATAATTCTATCATTGAAATTAAGACAGTTTTGAGAGGGAGAAAGAAAGCTGTTAATGACTACACCCATGGCTGTGTTATGACTTTTGTGGTCTCTAGGCACTTTTGCTTGGGACCTTTCCGCCAGAAAAAACAAACAAACAAACAAAAAACCCCACTAAAAACTATATTTTACAACTCTGATGGTATAAAGATGAATATAATGCAGGCTAGAGTCATTATAATATAGTACATTCATAGTTATCATATTCATTTTTTCTTCTTATTTTAAAAGAAATGAAAATTTCTGTGGACCCCTAATATCACGATGGACCTTAGCACTGTGCCCAGTGGAGAAGCTAGCCCTGTTTAGGATATCAGAAGTTAGATGGGTCTGTCCTATTTATGGTCACTCTGTAGGTCATAAGATTTCTGTTAATAAATGCTGTACCAGCAGGACTCCAGGTTCCCTGGAGCTTGGCTTCAGACCTGTTCAGAAGGTAATGAGTTTAAACTCATCAAGATGTATACATTAAATGTGTGTAAGTTTTTGAATATCAATTAAACCTCAATAAAGCTAAAAAATATATAATGAATTACCTGAACTATTATAATAACATTGTTGAAGTGCAAATAAATGACATAGCAGGTAAGTGGATGTGGCTGTTTAAGGCAGAGATTGAGCACGGGGTGTGGTGGGTGGAAGGCAAAGGCAGATTCCAGAGCACTTTGCTGGAAATGCCTTCAAACTGCCAGGGGTGTGTGGTGAGGCTTGCTGATGGCCATGGTTGTGCTCCTGTCTCTGCAGTGAGTCTTCCTTAGAGTGAGGGGCTGGTGCTGGCCTGGAGCTTCTTTGGGCAAGACATCCAGTTAAACACCAGGCTGAGTGGCGAGACCTGCCTTAGAGGTAGAGACATTAGATGATCCTGAGTCTTGTTCAGAAGCCAAGAGCATGGGGCTTCTTCATTTCTCTATAAGGAAAGGTGGTGACCTTAGCATGGAGCTCTTATCCTGAGATACATCTGTAGAAAGAACTAGCTTACTCACTGAACATCCAAACACTATCTTGTATGGTGACTTCTCTTTTTAATTTATTTTGCATGAGCATGTAGCTTATCTCTCTAACTTGATGGCTTGTTTCTGGTAAGCTGAAACTGTGTCATCTTAGAGTTCATAGTTATTGGATCTATTGGAAGTAATATCAGAGTCCATGTCCCTTATTTTTTAGCTGGGAAGCCTAATAGCTTGTTGGTGGTACAGCCATGCTTCAAACTCACATCTCTTTGAGTTCTGGGTAAATTTTTTTGTTTGTTTGTTTGTTTGTTTGCGGTACACAGGCCTCTCACTGTTGTGGCCTCTCCCGTTGCGGAGCACAGGCTCTGGACGCACAGGCCCAGTGGCCATGGCCCACGGGCCCAGCCGCTCCACAGCATGTGGGATCTTCCCGGACCGGGGCACCAACCCGTGTCCCCTGCATTGGCAGGCGGACTCTCAACCACTGGGCCACCAGGGAAGCCGTGGGTAAATGTTTTGTTCTGAAATTTTATGGCATCTTTTAAGGGCTTCTTCACAGCCTTGGACCTGTCACCTAACTCCTATTTTCACCTTTCTTCAATGAAGCTCTACTGCTCTTACTGTATTATATTTTTCTTCCTAAATTATCAGCCCAATAATTTGAGAATCTTCATTGGTGTCCCAAATCATAGCTTTTGTACAATTTTCTTAACCGTTTCAACTCTTATGGCCTTGATAGTCATGCATTTCTGGCACCTTTCTGCTTATACCACTTTAGACTCATCTTAAGACCGACCCAACTTCAGTAATCCATATTTAAGAGCTCCTCTTGGTCACGACATCCATCTTACCTTCTAGCTGTTCCATTCGAAAGAGCTGCCTCAATTTTTCACGTTTCTGATGGACACTGTGCACTCAACTCAACCTCAGTTATCCCAGTTCTTCACCCTACCTCTGGCTTCGAGGGCCTTCCCCAGGCCTCAAGACTCCATGTCAGTTTCTTTCAAGTGATCCTTTCTAACACACTAGAATCACTCCTTACAGTGCCCTAAATTATGTCATATCCCCAAAATAAGTTACTTTACCATTTGTAGGCTATTCACTCATTCCCAAGCGTCCAAGCTTTGCCAGATAAATTTATGAGAAAGTTGACACTGGGTCTGCTATACTCTTTTATTTCCTAACCTCACTTTTAAGCATCTTATTCCTCATGATCTCATTATCTTATGCCTCTCTGAACTATATATCCCTTTTCTCTTGGGGGAAAAAAAAAAGTGTTCTAACATTTTTCTACATTTTTTAAGCCTCATTCTCAACCATGCCGTCCTCACTCTGAACAGATGACCTTCCTTCCTACTTTACTGAAAAAGCAGAGGCCATCTGGTACAACCTCCATAATCTTTCCTCCTCTCCATCTGTCACCATGCTTTACTCTCTGAAACTTTCTCTGATATCTTCATCTTTCCTTCTCTTCCCTCCTGTTTCCATCTCCTTTCCAAAAGAAGTCCTAGATTTTTTAAAAATAATAACTACTGTGAATAAAGCACTGAGCTAGACTTGTTATGCACTTTATGCATAGGCCTCTCATTGACATCTAAAAGTAGATTTCTTCAGGCACCATATCAGGAAACTGAGACAAAAGTTAGCAACTACCTCAAGGTCACCAAGCACCATGGGGTTCTTTATTTCTTACTTCTTGGTTTCTCTACAATCTACAGGATACACCTCTCTCTTCTTTGCCAGATTTGGTCTTTTTCTCTATTTTTGCTTACATAAACATGCACAAAAGCATCCAATTTTCTAAACAAAATTCTAAAAAACAACATAGATTAGTTATTTTGAAAAACTACCAATATAAGAATATCATTCTGCCACATTCATTTATTTAGTTATTGGGGAAATTTTAAGAAGCTTTCTGAAGTATATCAGTCCAGAAACTGTTTGCTTCTTATGGTTGAATGTATATCTTCCTAAACCTGATTAGTAGATGTTTACGAATCTTTAAAATTAACAGGGCCTAATCAATTGATGTATAATTTATATACGATAAAATGCACCCATTTTAATGTGAACAGTTTGAAGAGTTTTCCTATATGTGTACATTTGTGTAACCTCCATCACAGTCAAGATATAGAACACTCCCATCCTTTCAGTAAGATCCCTTATGCCTATTTGTAGTCAATACCTGTCCTCACTCCACTCAGCCGGCCCAGTTCCCACTAATTGCTTTCAGTTACTATAGATTATTTTTTCCTGTCCTAGAATTTCATATAAAAGAAATTCTACAACATGCAATCCTTTGTTTCTTGCTTCTATCATGTAGCATAATAGTGTTGAATGTATCTGTAGTCTTTCTTTTTATTGCTGCATAGTACTCCCTTGAACGGAAATACCACAAATGGCTTATACATTCAACTGTGGATTGACATTTGAACTGTTTCCAGTTTTAAGGTATTCTGAAGAAATCTGCTGTGATTATTCAATTACAAGTCTTTTTTGTAGAAATATGTTTCATTTCTCTTAGGTAAACAATTTTCAAAGAATTGTTTGATCACAAAGTGTATGTTTAATTTTATAAGAAACTATTAAACTGTTTTTCAAAGTGGTTGCACCATTTTATGTCACCATCAGAAATATCAGAGTTCCATTTCCAGTATGCCACACCCTCATCAACAATTGGTGTTATCGACCTTTTTAATTTTAGCCATTTTAACAGGTGTATAGAGGTAACCAGTTACAGTTTTAACTTGCATTTCCTTGATGACTAATGATGTTGACCATTTTTCATGTGCTTATTGGCTATTTGCACATTTTCTTTTGTGAAGTATCTGATCAAATCTTTTGACCATTTTTACGTTGGCTTGTCTTCTTAGAGTTGAAAGATCACTTTATATAGTCTTGATACAAAATAATTTGTCAGAGGTGTACTACAAATATTATTGTTCAGTCTACTGTTTTCTTGTTGATTTTCTTAATGATGCTTTTCAAATGACAGAGTTTAAATTTTTATGAAGTCCAGTTGGTTTTGTTTTGTTTGGGTTTTTTTGGTTAAGTTGTATGTCTGTGTGTTTCTGTGTGTGACGTGCAATGTTATATGTTAGTTTCAGGTATACTACGTAATGATTTGACATGTGCATATGTTATGAAATGATCACCACAATAAGTCTGGTAACCATCTGTCCCCATATAAAGCTATTACGATATTACTGACCATATTCCTTATGCTGTATATTATATCCCTGTGACTTATTTATTATGTAACTGAAAAGTTGTACCTCTTAATCCCCTTCACCTATTTCACCCACCCTCCCAACCCTCCCTTCTGGCAACAACCCATTTGTTCTCTGTATCTATGAGTCTATTTTCATTTTGTTTTGTTTATTTGTTTTGTATTTTTTAGATTCCACATATAAGTGAGAGCATGTAGTATTTATCTTTCACTGTCTATTTCACTTAGGATAATACCCTCTAGATCTACCCATGTGGTTACAAATGGCAAAATTTCATTATTTTTTTATGGCTGGGTAAATTTATCTATATCAAAGGGTATAGATATCTTATCTGACTATAAGAGAATTAAAAAAGGATTCAATTTTTTATTCACTCTTCTTTTATGGCACAATATATGGTGTCTGAATGAATAATCCATGTACATTTGAAAAGAATGTATATTTTGCTGTTGCCATGCTACATAAATGTTAATTAGTTCATAGTGGTTGATAGATTTGCTGTCTACTTCTTCTATTAAACTGAGAACAGGGTGTTGAAATTTTCAATTAAATTGTGAATTTCTCTATTTCTTATTGTAGTTCTGTGACATTTAGTTTCATATATTTTGATGCTCTGTTATAACTGCATACACATGTGGGATTCTTGTATCTTCTTGATGAATTTACCACTTATCTTAAGAAACAGTCCTCTTTATCGCTTGACTATTGCTTGACTAGACTCAATGTTGTCTGCTATTAATCTAGGTACTGTAGCTTCCTTTAGAGTGGTGATTCATGGTATACCTTTTCCACCTTTTAAATTTTGTCATATCTTAATTTTTATAGTTAATGCCTATTTCTTGTACATAGCATATAGTTGGAATTTGCTTTGGTTATCTAATCTGTCCATCTTGTGTGCCAAGCCATTAATATTTAATATAATTACTGATATAATTGGATTTAAATCCACCATTCTGCTACTTTTTTTTTCACTTTGTTCTGTTCTTTTGTTATCTTTTTCTCTTGCCTTATTTTGGCTTACATGAATATGCTCTTTTTAGTATTACATTTTGTCTCTGTTTGGCTTTTTAAGTATATCAGTTGTTCCATTTTTTTAAATTAGTGGGTTTGATGAGATATAAATATACATTTTTAATTTGCCACAGTTTACATTCAAATAATATTATACCCACTTAAGTACAATATAAAAAATATTACAACAGTATTTTTCTATCCTCCTTGTACTGTTGTCTTGTTGTTGTCATAAAGTTTATCTCTACGCATTTATAATTCCCAACACTCTATTATTTTTGTATTAAACAGTAAATTATATTTTAAATAAATAATAAATTAGAGAAAAAGTTACTCTTACATTTTCATTTCCAGTCTTCCTCATTCCTTTGTAAGGATTTGAATTTTTATCTGGCATTATTTTTTCTTCTGCCTGAAGAACTTCCTTCAACATATCTCTACTACAAGTTTGATGGTGATGAATTCTTTCACTTTTTTTAACTGAAAAATCTTTTAACCTTCTTTTTAAAGGGTATCTTTGTTAGATATAGAGTTTTGAATTGACATTTTTTTCTCTTTCTTTACTTAAAATATTTTTTATTCTTTCTATCTTTCATTGCTTCTGATGAAAACTTAGCACTTATTTTTATCTTTGTTGCTAGTACTTAATGTGCATTTTTATTCTAGCTGCTTTTAAAATTTTCTTTTTAAATTGGTTTATAAATATTTCTAGATATGTCTAGATATAATTTTCTTTGTGTTTATCTTTCTTGGGATTCATTGAGCTTCTTAGATCTTTGAATTTATATTGTTCACATCAATTTTGGACAATTTTTTTGTCATTTCTTCAATATTTTTTGATCCAGTTTTTGTGACTCTAATACCACTTATATTAGAACACTTTAAAATGACCCACAGATCATTAATTCCACTTTTTGTGTTTTCTTCAACTATGTTTCCTTCTATGTTTAGTTTTTCTATTTCTGTGTCATCAAGTTCACTGATCTTTATATCTTACACATTTTCTCATTATTTTTTTCCTTTAATATTTAATTACATTTAGAAAGCTGTTTTAAATTCTTATGTTAATTCCCTCATTTTTGCAAATCCTGGGACTGTTCATATTGATTTTTCTCTTGATTATGGGTCCATTTTCCTGCTTCTTCACATTTCGTGATTTTTAATTGAATGCTGAAAATTTTTATTGTATTTAGTGTACAGATTTTGTTGTCTTTTCTTTTTTTAAACAGTACTGAATTTTGAGGGAGGGTGGTGTTAATTTAAGGTACTTTTTTTTATCAGCTTGATCCTTTCAAAATTTGATTTTCAGCTCTCTTATGACAGGTCTAAAGAAATTTTTACCGTAGTGTCAGCCTATGGGATAGCTTCTCTGAGATCTCTGCTATGCTTATCATTCAAGACGTTTCAACTTTTGACCCCAGACTTCCATTCCAATATTATCATACATTCCCTTTTGGGATGCACATTATGCTCCTGTCAACCAAGTCCCTTGTTTGGCTTATTCTATTCATTCCCTTTGTCTAAAATGCTCTATTCTTTTTTTCTGCCTTTTTAAACCACATCATTGTTTCCATACATAGATTATATATCATCACCTCTATAAAGCTTTCATTCATCATCTACATCAGAAGTAACTCTTTCCTTCTCTACTTCTAAGTTTTTTGGTTTGATTCTATCTCAATTTATCATATTTTACATCATAGCTATTTGTAGTCAAATCATTTTGTTTTTCTTAGACTTAGCTTACTCATCTTTAGAGTAAAGGTGGCTAGATTTCTCAGATAGCTTGTTGGATTAGTCTATTATAATGAAATATAATGCATGTGAAAAGTTATTATTATCTTTACCTTGATGGTAATCTTATCACCCTTATAATGCTGTAATGTCCTTGACTGGCAACATCTGGTTGCCATAAGAATTTTGTAATTCTTCATATTTTGACTATATTCTTCAAATATTATGACCCTTTTCTTTGTCCACTATAAACCTCCCAGTCCACAGCCAATGCGTTTATTCTCTATGAATGAGGAAAGTGTGAACAAGTACAATTACCGAGTTCACGTGCCAAAACATATATTCCTCGAGCATTTTGATATGCAAGGTGAAACTATATTTTGGCTTGTATTACTCTGATACTTACCTTGTTTAACATTTTTCACATCATGTGGATTAATTGGCTAAATGACCTGAAGCTATGAGTTAATATGCATTTATCAAGTGCCTGTTAAGTTTCCAATAACATGTTAGATATTTTGGCCAAACAATAATAACCTTAATATTAATACTAACATTTATTGATAATATGCTCTGGTCCCAGTATCCTGCTTAAGGCTTTTATATATATAAACTCTTTCACCTTCCAAGAAAAAGGTGGTTATGAAAGCTATTTTATCCGTATTTCTTACATAAAGAAATAAAGACTTAGTGATGTTAAGCAATCTCCCCATGATCACACTCTGAATTAGAGATTGAGATTAGATTCTCAATTAGAATCACCTGGCAGTTTTTAATAAATTACCACATCCTCTTGCACCCTACACCATTTAACTCAATCTCTGAGGGTATAGCCCAGGCATCAGTATTTTAAAGTATCCTTGCAGGTGATCTGAATATGCAGCCATGGTTGAGAATCACTACTCTAGAGCCTCTATTTTATCCCTTATAAGAATTTATAAAAGACTCTTCCTGACCAGTATGAGCTTACAAGTTAATTGGATAAACATACACAGACGAAACAATAAATAACTAGTACACAGGAAGCTTGCACAAGCCGCTTAGATAGCCTCATCCACCAGAGGGTAGGTGGCAGAAGCAAGAAGAACTACAATCCTGCAGCCTGTGGAAAGAAAACCACATTCACAGAAAGACAGAAAAAATGAAAAGGCAGGAGCCTATGTAACAGATGAAGGAACAAAATAAAACCACAGAAAAACAACTAAATGAAGTAGAAATAGACAACCTTCCAGAAAAAGAATTCAGAATAATAATCGTGAAGATGATCCAGGACCTTGAAAAAGAATGGAGGCAAAGATCGAGAAGATGCAAGAAATGTTAAACAAAGACCTAGAAGAATTAAAGAACAAACAAACATAGATGAACAATACAATAACTGAAATGAAACATACCCTAGAAGAAAGCAATAGCTGAATAACTGAGGCAGAAGAACGGATAAGTGACCTAGAATGGTGGAATGGTGGAATTCACTGCCATGGAACAGAATAAAGAAAAAAGAATGAAAAGACATGAAGACAGCCTAAGAGACCTCTAGGACAACATTAAACATATCAACATTCACATTATAGGGGTCCCAGAAGGAAGAGAGAGAGAGAAAGGACCCGAGAAAATATTTGAAGAGATTATAGTTGAAAACTTCCCTAACATGGGAAAAGAAATAGCCACCCAAGTCCAGGAAGTGCAGAGAGTCCCAAACAGGATAAATCCAAGGAGAAACATGCTGAGACATGTAGTAATCAAACTGACAGAAATTAAAGACAAAGAAAAATTATTAAAAGCAACAAGGGAAAAATGACAACATACAAGGGAACTCCCATAAGGTTAACAGCTGAGTTCTCAGCAGAAACTCTACAAGCCAAAAGGGAGTGGCACAATATATTTCAAGTGATGAAAGGGAAGAACGTACAACCAAGATTACTCTACTCAGCAAGGATCTCATTCAGATTCAATGCAGAAATCAAAAGCTTTACAGACAAGCAAAAGCTAAGAGAATTCAGCACCACCAAACCAACTCTACAACAAAGCTAAAGGAACTCCTCTAGGCAGGAAACACAAGAGAAGAAAAGGACCTACAAAAACAAACCCAAAACAGTTAAGAAAATGGTAATAGGAATATACATATCGATAATCACCTTAAATGTGAATGGATTGAGTGCTCCAACCCACAGACTCAATGAACAGATAAAAAGACAAGAGCCATCTATATGCTGTCTACAAGAGACCCACTTCAGACCTAGGGACACAAAAAGACGGAAAGTGAGGGGATGGAAAAAGATATTCCATGCAAATGGAAATCACAAGAAAGCTGGAGTAGCAATCCTCATATCAGATAAAATAGACTTTAAAGAATTTTACAAGAGACAAGGAAGGACACTACATAATGATCAAGGGATCAATCCAAGAAGATATAACAATTATAAATATTTATGCACCCAACATAGGAGCACCGGCTATCAGCACAGACCCCAGAAACAGGCATGAAACGTTAAGGGTGCTGCTGCAGCCACCAAGACCTGCTGTGCGAGCACAGGTCACTATCCACACCTCCCCTCCCAGGAGCCTGTGCAGCCCGCCACTGCCAGGGTCCTGTAATCCAGGGAAAACTTCCCCAGGAGAACACATGGCACGCCTCAGGCTGGTGCAACGTCACGCCAGCCCCTGCCACCACAGGATCACCCTGCATTCTGTACCCCTCCATCTCCCTGGCCTGAGTGAGCCAGAGCCCCCTAATCAGCTGCTCCTTTAACCCCACCCTGTCTGAGCAAAGAAGAGTCACCCTCAGGCAACCTACACACAGAGGCGGGGCCAAATCCAAAGCTGAACACCAGGAGCTGTGCGAACAAAGAAGAGAAAAGGAAATCTCTCCCAGCAGCCTCAGGAGCAGCGGATTAAATCTCCACAATCAACCTGATGTACCCTGCATCTGTGCAATACCTGAACAGACAACGAATCATCCCAAATTGAGGAGGTGGACTTTGGGGGCAAAGATTTTTTTTTTCTTTTTTCTCTTTTTCCATGTGGCCTACAGGGTCTTGCTGCTCCAGCCAGGTGTCAGGTCTGTGCCTCTGAGGTGTGAGAGCCAAGTTCAGGACATCAGTCCACCAGAGACCTCCCGGCTCCACGTAGTATCAAAGAGCGAAAGCTTTCCCAGAGATCTCCATATCAACGCTAAAATCGAGCTCCACTCAACGACCAGCAAGCTTCAGTGCTGGACACCCTATGCCAAACAACTAGCAAGAGAGGAACACAACACCACCCATTAGCACAGAGGCTGCCTAAAATCATAAGGTCACAGACACCCCAAAACACACCACCAGACATGGTCCTGTCCACCAGAAAGACAAGATCCAACCTCATTCTCCAGAGCACAGGCACTAGTCCCCTCCACCAGGAAGCCTACACAACCCACAGAACCAACCTTCGCCACTGGGGGCAGACACCAAAAACAACGGGAAGTACGAACCTGCAGCCTGCAAAAAGGAGACCCCAAACACAGTAAGTTAAGCAAAATGAGAAGACAGAAAAACACACAGGAGATGAAGGAGCAAGATAAAAACCCAGCAGACCAAACATATGAAGAGGAAATAGGCAGTGTACCTGAAAAAGAATTCAGAGTAATGATAGCAAAGATGATCTAAAATCTTGGAAACAGAATGGAGAAAATACAAGAAACGTTTAACAAGGACCTAGAAGAACTAAAGAGCAAGCAAAAAATGATGAACAACACAATAAATGAAATTAAAAATTCTCTAGAAGGACTCAATAGCAGAATAACTGAGGCAGAAAAACGGATAAGTGACCTGGAAGATAAAATAATGGAAATAACTACCGCAGAGCAGAATACAGGAAAAAGAATGAAAAGAACAGAGGACAGTCTCAGAGACCTCTGGGACAACGTTAAATGCACCAACATTCGAAGTATAGGGGTCCCAGAAGAAGAAGAGAAAAAGGGACTGAGAAAATATTTGAAGGGATTATAGGTGAAAACTTCCCTAATATGGAAAAGGAAATTGTTACTCAAGTCCAGGAAGCACAGAGATTTATCCTCCCATAGAGGATAAATCCAAGGAGAAACATGCCAAGATACATATTAATCAAACTATCAAAAATTAAATACAAGGATAAAATATAAAAAGCAGCAAGGAAATAAAACAACAAATAACACACAAGAGAATCCCCATAAGGTTAACAGCTGATCTTTCAGCAGAAACTCTGCAAGCCAGAAGGGACTGGCAGGACATATTTAAAGTGATGAAAGGTAAAAACCTACAACCAAGATTACTCTACCCAGCACGATCTCATTCAGATTTGATGGAGAAATTAAAACCTTTACAGACAAGCAAAAGCTATGAGAATTCAGCACCAAAAACCAGCTTATAAAAAATGCTAAAGGAACTTCTCTAGGCAGGAAACAGAAGACAAGGGAAACACCTACAATAACAAACCCAAAACAATTAAGAAATGGTAATAGGAACATACATGTCGATAATTACCTTAAATGTAAATGGATTAAATGCTCCAACCAAAACACATAGACTGGCTGAATGGACACAAAAACAAGACCTGTATATATGCTGTCTACAAGAGACCCACTTCAGACCTAGGGACACATACAGACTGAAAGTGGGGGAATGGAAAAAGGTATTCCATGCAAATGGAAATCAAAAGGAAGCTGGAGTAGCATTTCTCATGTCAGACAAAATAACTTTAAAATAAAGACTATTACAAGAGACAAAGAAGGACACTACATAATGATCAAGGGATCAATCCAAGAAGAAGATATAACAATTGTAAATATTTATGCACCCAACATAGGAGCACATCAATACATAAGACAAATGCTAACAGCCATAAAAGGGGATATCAACAGTAACACAATCATAGTAGGGGACTTTAACACCCCACTTTCACCAATGGACAGATAATTCAAAATGAAAATAAATATGGAAACACAAGCTTTAAATGATACAATAAACAAGATGGACTTAATTGATACTTATAGGACATTCCATCCAAAAACAACATAATACACTTTCTTCTCAAGTGCTCATGGAACATTCTCCAGGACAGACCATATCCTGTGTCACAAATCAAGCCATGGTAAATTTAAGAAAATTGAAATCGTATCAAGTAACTTTTTCCAACCACAGTGCTATGAGACTAGATATCAAAATACAGGCAAAATCTGTAAAAAAAAAAAAAAAATACAAACATTTGGAGGCTAAGCAACACATTACTTAATAACCAAGAGATCACTGAAGAAATCAAAGAGGAAATCAAAAAATACCTAGAGAAAAATGACAATGAAAACACAACGACTGAAAACTTATGGGATGCAGCAAAAGCAGTTTTAAGAGGGATGTTTATAGCAATACAATCCTACCTCAACAAACAAGAAACATCTCAAATAAATAACCTATCCTTACACCTAATGCAATTTGAGAAAGAAGAACAAAAAAAACCCCAAAGTTAGCAGAAAGAAAGAAATCATAAAGATCATATCAGAAATAAATGAAAAAGAAATGAAGGAAACAATAGCAAAGATCAATAAAACTAAAAGCTGGTTCTTTGAGAAGATAAACAAAATTGATAAACCATTAACCACATTCATCAGGAAAAAAAGGGAGAAAACTCAAATCAACCGAGTTAGAAATGAAAAAGGAAATACAACTGACATTGCAGAAATACAAAGGATCATGAGAGATTACTACAAACAGCTATATGCCAATAAAATGGACAACCTGGAAGAAATGGACAAATTCTTAGAAAAGCACAGTCTTCTGAGAATGAACCAGGAAGAAATAGAAAATATAAACAAACCAATCACAAGCTCTGAAATTGAGACTGTGATTAAAAATCTTCCAACAATAAAAGCCCAGGACCAGATGGCTTCACAGGCGAATTCTATCAAACATTTAGAGAAGAGCTAACAACTATCCTTCTCAAACTCTTCCAAAATATAACAGAGGGAGGAACACTCCCAAACTCATTCTACAAGGCCACCATCACCCTGATACCAAAACCAGACAAAGATGTCACAAAGAAAGAAAACTACAGGCCAATATCACTGATGAACATAGATGCAAAAATCCTCAACAAAATACTAGCAAACAAAATCCAACAGCACATTAAAAGGATCATACACCATGATCAAGTGCCCAGGAATGCAAGGATTCTTCAATTATATGCAAATGAGAAACCATATTAACAAATTGAAGGAGAAAAATCATATGGTCATCTCAATAGATGCAGTAAAAGCTTTTGACAGAATTCAACACCCATTTATGACAAAAACACTCCACAAAGTAGGCATAGAGGGAACTTACCTCAACATAATAAAGGCCATATATGACAAACCCACAGCCAACATCTTTCTCAATGGCAAAAAACTGAAACCATTTCTGCTAAGATCAGGAACGAGACAAGGTTTTCCAGTCTCAGCACTATTATTCAACATAGTTTTGGAAGCTTTAGCCACAGCAATCAGAGAAGAAAAAGAACTAAAACGAATCCAAATCGGAAAAGAAGAAGTAAAGCTGTCACTGTTTGCAGATGACATAATACTATACATAGAGAGAACCCTAAAGATACTACTAGAAACCTACCAGAACTAATCAATGAATTTGGTAAAGTAGCAGGATACAAAATTAATGCACAGAAATCTCTTGCATTCCTACACACTAATGAAGAAAAATCTGAAAGAGAAATTAAGGAAACACTCCCATTTACCACTGCAACAAAAAGAATAAAATGCCTTGGAATAAACCTACCTAAGGAGACAAAAAACCTGTATGAAGAAAACTGTAAGATACTGATGAAAGAAATAAAAGGTGACACAAACAGATGGAGAGATATACAATGCTCTTGGTTTGGAAGAACCAAAATTATGAAAACGACTATACTACCAAAAGCAATCTACAGATTGAATGCAATCCTTATCAAACTACCAATGGCATTTTTCACAGAACTAGAACAAAAAAATTCACAATTTATATGGAAACACAAAAGACCCTGAATAGCCAAAATAATCTTGAGAAAAAAGAAAAAGGAGCCAGAGGAATCAGGCTCCCTGGCTTCAGACTATACTACAAACCTACAGTAATCACAACAGTATGGTACTGGCACAAAAACAGAAATATAGACCAATGGAACAGGATAGAAAGCCCAGAGATGAACCCATGCACATACTGTCACCTTATTTTTGATAAAGGAGGCAGGAATATACAATGGAGAAAAGACAGCCTCTTCAATAAGTGGTGCTTGGAAAACTGGACAGCTACATATAAAAGAATGAAATTAGAACCCTGTCTAACACCATACACAAAAATAAACTCAAAATGGATTAAAGACCTAAGTGTAAGGCCAGAAACTATAAAATTCTTAGAGGAAAACATAGGCAGAATATTCTATGACATAAATCACACCAAGATCCTTTTTTACCCTCCTCCTAGAGAAATGGAAATAAAAACAAAAATAAATGGGACCTAATGAAACTTCAAAGCTTTTGCACAGCAAAGGACCCATAAACAAGATGAAAAACTAACTCTCAGAATGGGAGAAAATATTTGCAAATGAAGCAACTGACTCACAATTAATTTCTAAAATATACAAGCAGCTCATGCAGCTCAATGTGAAAAAAAAAACAGCCTAACAAAAATGGGCAGAAGAACTAATTAGACATTTCCCCAAAGAAGATATACAGATAGTCAACAAACACATGAAAGAATGCTCAACATCATTAATCATTAGAGAAATGCAAATCAAAACTACAATGAGGTTATCACCTCACACCAGTCAGAATGGCCATCATCAAAAATCTACAAACAACAAATGCTGGAGAGGGTGTGGAGAAAAGGGAATCCTCTTGTACTGGTGGTGGCAATGTAAACTGATACAGCGGCTATGGAGAACAGTATGGAGGTTCCTTAAAAAAATAAAAATAGACCTACCATATGACCCAGCAATCTCACTACTGGGCATATACCCTGAGAAAACCATAATTCAAAAAGAGTCATGTACCACAGTGTTCATTGCAGCTCTATTTACAATAGCCAGGACATGGAAGCAACCTAAGTGTCCATCTACAGATGAATGGATAAAGAAGATGTGGTACATATTTACAATAGAATATTACTCAGCCATAAAAAGAAACGTAATTGAGTTATTTGTAGTGAGGTGGATGGACCTAGAGTCTGTCATACAGAGTGAAGTAAGTCAGAAAGAGAAAAACAAGTACCATATGCTAACACATATATATGGAATCTAAAAAATGGTTATGAAGAACCTAGGGGCAGGACAGGAATAAAGATGCAGATGTAGAGAATGGACTTGAGGACATGGGGAGGGTGAAGAGTAAGCTAGGACGAAATGAGAGAGTGGCATGGACTTATATATACTACCAAATGTAAAATAGATAGCTAGTGGGAAGCAGCCTCATAGCACAGGGACATCAGCTCAGTGCTTTTTGATCACCTAGAGGGGTAGGATAGGGAGGGTGGGAGGGAGACGCAAGAGGGAGGATATGTGGGGATGTATGTGTATGTATAGCTGATTCACTTTGTTATAAAGTAGAAACTAACACACCATTGTAAAGCAATTACACTCCAATAAAGATGTTAAAAAAAAAGAATGCTACAAGAGACAAGAAAGGACACTACATAATCCAAGAAGAAGATATAACAATTGTAAATATATATGCTCTCAACATAGGTGCACATCAATACATAAAACAAATGCTAACAGCTATAAAAGAGGAAATAGACAGTAACACAGTAATAGAGGGGGACTTTAACACCCCACTTACACCAATAGACAGATCATCCAGACGGAAAATTATTATGGAAACAAAAGCTTTAAATGACACAATAGACCAGATAGATTTAATTGATATTTATAGGATATTCCATCCAAAAACAGCAGATTACACTTTCTTCTCAAGTGCACACAGAACATTCTCCAGAAAAGGTTGGGGCACAAATCAAGCCTTGGTAAATTTAAGAAAACTGAAATGATATCAAGCATCTTTTCTGACCACAACACTATGAGATTAGAAATCAATTACAGGGAAAAAAAACTGTAACAAACACATGGAGGATAAACAATACATTACTAAATAACCAAGAGATCACTGAAGAAATCAGAGGAAATCAAAAAATGACAACAAAAACATGATGATCCAAAACCTATGGGATGCAGCAAAAGCAGCTGTATGAGGGAAGTTTATAGCAATACACTTCTACCGCAAGAAACAAGAAATATCTCAAATAAACAATCTAACCTTACACCTAAAGGAAGTAGAGAAAGAAGAACAAACAAAACCCAGAGTTAGTAGAAGGAAAGAAAACATAAAGCTCAGAACAGAAATAAATGAAATAGAAACAAAGAAAACAATAACAAAGATCAATAAAACTAAAAGCTTGTTCTTTGAGAAGAGAAACAGAATTGATAAACCTTTAGCGAGACTCATCAAGAAAAAGAGGGAGAGGACTCAAATCAATAAAATTAGAAATGAAAAAGGAGAAGTTACAACAGACACCGCAGAAATACAAAGCATCATAAGAGACTACTACAAGTAACTCTATGCCAATAAAATGGACAACCTGGAAGAAATAGACAAATACTTAGAAAGGTATAACCTTCCAAGTCTGAACCAGGAAGAAATAGAAAATATGAAGAGACCAAGCACAAGTAATAAAATTGAAACTGTGATTAAAAATCTTCCAACAAACAAAAGTCCAGGACCAGATGGCTTCACAGGTAAATTCCATCAAACATTTAGAGAAGAGCTAACATGCATCCTTCTCAAACTCTTCCAAAAATTGCAGAGGAAAGAATACTCCCAAGCTCATTCTACAAAGCCACCATCACCCTGATACCGAAACCAGACAAAGGTATCACCAAAAAAGAAAATTACAGACCAATATCACTGATGAACATAGATACAAAAATTCTCAACAAAACACTAGCAAACAGAAGCCAACAACCCATTAAAAGGATCATACACCATGATCAAGTGGGGTTTATCCCAGGAATGCAAGGATTCTTCAATATACGCAAATCATTCAATGTGATAAACCATATTAACAAATTGAAGGAGAAAAACCATAAGATCATCTCAATAGATGCAGAAAAAACTTCTGACAAAATTCAACATCCATTAATGATAGAAACCGTCCAGAAAGTGGACATAGAGGGAACCTACCTCAACATAATAAAGGCCATATATGACAAACCCACAGCAAACATCATTCTCAATGGTGAAAAACTGAAAGCATTTCCTCTAAGATCAGGAACAAGACAAGGATGTCCACTCTTGCCACTATTATTCAACATAGTTTTGGAAGTCCTAGCCACAGCAATCAGAGAAGAAAAAGAAATAAAAGGAATACAAAAATCCGAAAAGAAGAAGTAAAACTGTCACTGTTTGCAGATGACATGATACTATACATAGATAATCCTAAAGGTGCCACCAGAAAACTACTAGAGCTAATCAATGAATTTGGTAAAGTTGCAGCATACAAAACTAATGCACAAAAGTCTCTTCCAGTCCTATACACTAACAACAAAATATCAGAAAGAGAAATTAAGGAGACAATTCCATTCACCACTGCAACAAAAAGAATCAAATACCTAGGAATAAACCTACCTAAGGAGGTAAAAGACCTGTACTCAGAAAACTATAGGACACTCAAGAAAGAAATCAAAGATGACACAATTAGATGGAGAGATCTACCATGTTCTTGGACTGGAAGAATCAATATTGTGAAAATGACTATATTACCCACAGCAATCTACAGATTCAATGCAATCCCTATCAAATTTCCAATGGCATTTTTTACAGAACTAGAAAAAAAATCTTAAAATCTGTATGGAGACACAAAAGATCCCAAATAGCCAAAGCAATCTTAAGGGAAAAGCAGAGCTGGAGAAATCAGACTCCCTGACTTCAGACTATACTACAAAGCTACAGTAATCAAGACAATATGGTACTGGCACAAAAACTGAAACGTAGATCAATGGAACAGGATAGAAAGCCCAGAGATAAACCCACGCACCCATGGTCAACTAATCTATGACAAAGGAGGCAAGGATATACAATGGAGAAAAGACAGGCTCTTCAATAAGTAGTGCTGGGAAAACTGGACAGCTACATGTAAAAGAATGAAATTAGAACACTCCCTAACACCATACACAAAAATAAACTCAAAATGGATTAAAGACCTTAACGTAAGACTGGACACTATAAAACTCTAAGAGGAAAACATAGGAAGAACACTCTTTGACATAAATCACAGCAAGATCTTTTTTGACCCACATCCTAGAGTATTAGAAATAAAAAGAAAAATAAACAAACAAAAAATAACTAGTACAAAGAAACCAGGAGATTACCGAAGTAAACTCTGAATTATATAGCCTACTCTCTAAGAGCAGCAGAATTTGAGAGAATGTAACTTAATTATAATTCTCAAGTGTGAAAAGTGTTTGAATATAAAGAACAACCAAATGCTTTCTCTCTAACAGAACAGGAGATGCTTTTAAATTGCAGACAAGATCGTGTCTAGTTTAAGAAAGGGTTTCAACATTCATTTGGACTTAGGGGCATAGGTTGTCTTGAAGACTTTTAACATAGGGTGTTTTTTAATATGATTCTACTCAAAGGCAGGCCATTGGACTGAGTGACACCCTCACGGCCTCTCTCAGCCCGGGAATTGTGTGACATGCATTGGAATGCAGACAGCTCATCACTGTGAGGAAAATGAAACAGCTAATATGTTTTGCTAACTCAGACTGCTTGCCTCCTCCAGACCATCTCTACAAAGTTGCTCTAATCCATTAGAGCACCTTTCAATTCTGGTCCCCAACAGCAAAATTCTGAAGAACAATAGTGCAGTATCTGAGAATAACAACTCACTCTACCCAGTACCCACCATAGCAAAACCATCTGTCTAAGTATCCAACATTATTACAAGTTTGCACCCCTTCAGAATAAGTAAGTTAGACCAATGAGGCTGAGTGAGCAGTGTCCCATAGGTGGGTTTTAAATGAGTGGTAGGGATCCATGCATGTGGGGAAGTGTGTGCAGTCCAGTGGGAATGATGAATAAACCAAAGGAGGTGTTACTGTGGATGAAAACAAGGAGCACCCTGGGCATCTTGAATGTAAATGGTGAAACAGCAGAGTTTCAGGACGCTCCTCGTTTTCACCAGCATTGCCCCTATTGTGAGAGTATGACTCCTAATCCATGCCACTCTCCTCTCACTCTCACTGCTGTCCTCTCCCTTATAAGAGCTGGCCACCTAGTACCAAATGTGCTAAGAATACACAGGAAGGGCGGCAATGACTGCCAAAGGAAGGCGTGGGAGGCAAAAGATGAGGAATATGTATAGGAAATGACTGTAGACACATCTGATCAAAATGTAAAATCTGACATTTATCTGTTTGCAATGCTGCAGAAAGGTGGTCTTGCCAACCACGGATGGGCCAGGAAGCAGTGGTTTTTCTATTACGGGTAAATAAAGTGAGGGTAAAATTTAAAGTTGAGGAATTTTTCTGTTGCTAGAAGGCAAATTACTACATGCAGTAGTACAAAAGAACAGGGGTAAACAATACAATATGCTGTGAATTGCGAATGCATGTGTGGTAATGTCATGAATATATTAACTTCCTTCATTGTCAAGGCAAGTGACAGAGGCTGCCTGAAATTCAGAGAGGAGCCGGCTGTCACTCTGCAGCTCAGACACTTGGAGCCACATCTCTCCTAATAACAAAGTCTATTCTGTTTACATTTGACATAGCGAGCAAGGGGTGGCAGGTTGCTTTTTTATAAGGAAATGAATGAAGGCATGAATGAATGAAGGAGTGAATGAGAAGATGGAGTCTCTCTACCCAGTCCATCCTGAAGCCATCAGTCCTCCTTGTTTGGATGAAAACAAATCATCTCTGACAGGAGCACATTTAGATGAATTTTTAAATATTTCTGGCAATGGGTCGTATTTATTTATTTTAACTATGTCAACATACTGCACATTTCTGAGTCTGGGTCCCAGTGGTGTTTAATAGAAGAAACCTGCAAAGCACTACAGTGTCAGAATCAGGGAAGGAGGAGACGATACAAACAAATGGAATTTGAGGGAATTTGAGGATGATGCCAGTGAGGGCTGGTGACAGGTTAACATTAGTTCTACTCGGGTTGGGGGGTCTGGCTATCTGGCTGTTTCCCCATCCTAAATGCATAACTGAGGTAGGAAGGTAAATATCCCATTGTGCTTCATAGCAGGATCCAGACAAATGTTCTCAGAGTGAGGGAGGGAAAAGAGCCGGAGGCATATTATTAGGTTGGAATTAAAATGCAGACGAGATTCATTAAATTGTTGACCCTCCTCCCCACTCCAAAAAAAAAAAAAAATTCAGGTTGCCATCTTAAATTGACAGCATTAGAGAGGAATTATGTGCGCTGATTAATAAGTGAATGTTTTTACCATTATGATCGCGGCACCTGCTAGTTATGTCGACATTGAAGAGGCTCTCAAACTACAGTGTTTCCAATAATACAGGTACCATCAGCTGAAAGTTGTGCACAAGTGTCAGTGCAGGGACACATCATTTTCTTATACGGTTGTGATGTTTAAAAATATTGCCACGATTTCTCTTGCTAGTTTCCTCCGCACCCTCCCCCCAACTCCTACCTATGTATTGCGCGCAAAAGCACATCACTGGCTCACATCGGTAAAGCAAAGGAAATTTAGGGTCCGATCAGAAGCTGCCGAAGTGAGTGAATTCCAGAGCAAGACTAACATTCAGCTTACCATTTAGAGCCACACGATATGAAGTGATTTCAAAACATGTGTTATTCTTTCCAGGTTCCAAGAAAAATGGCAATTTTATCTAGTTTGGGTGGTTGCCAAAGGTGCCATTTCACCAAATGTAGCTACGGTCATAAAAAAGGAAGCCTCAGAGCAGATTAACTGGTTTTGCCGTACTATAATGGTGCTTTAAATGAGCAATTTGAGACAATTAACCTGGAACAGGCACTTCTGAGCGCTTTATCCCTTTAACAGTTTGGGTTCTTCAAACAAGAACAGAGAAAATGAAAATTGGCTCCTTCCCATCGTAGAATCTTCTGTATAACTTTGTGGATATGCATATGATCCGTAAGGAGCGTGTAATGGGAAATCTAAACTATGTAATTTGGAGATGTAATACTCCATCAACCAAATAAAATCATTAAAAAAATTAATGGGTATTTATGTGGCTGACTTAAGATAAAAATGTTCTCCATCTTTTGGTAATACTTAATAGCTCTTTCCTTGGATACAAAACACGTATTTTTCATCTATGTGCTTATTATTTACTGTAAAGTATGGGAGGGAAAAGATCATTTCGAATTATATGGAATTATTAAAGTATTAAAATGCTTTCACACACTATCTAGAGATACTGTTCTCTCATTATATTTAAAAATAGCTAGGCAGAGAGAACAAAAATAAAATGAATCTTACTAATCAAAAGGAAGCGATTTAAGAATGCACTTTTTAAAATTACCTAATTTCAAACCACATGAGAAATATTTGGGTGCCTATTATGTGCATGAGATTAAGGAAGATAATATACAGTAGATTAATTATAGCTATTACCATTATGAATGCATTGTTCTGGAAAGGTTAATCTAGAGATTGTGTACAGGATGGAGTAGAGTCAGAGTGATAAAAGACTTCTACCGTGATTGAAGGTCCCTGACTATGTTGTGGGGATGAGTCAAGCTAAAGAGAACTGTCTTAGGGAAAGCGAGTATTTAAAAATCATTGCTGGGAGATTTGGAATTCTTAATAGAAACTCCAGGAAGCCTGAGGCACCTTTGTAATATGGAAATGGGAGGGAAAAAATAACAATTTAGGCCTGGGAACTGACCTTTCCTTAATGATGTGTGATCCTTGCTTCAGTTCCTTGAGGTTTAAGCCCCCACCAGAAACATGGGGAAGTCTCTTCACTGCACAGACTGAAAGGGTGGTACTCAAGGAAAAAGCACAACAGCTAGAAGGATGACTTATCAAAAAAAAAAGAAGTCAATTACTATGTATTCTGTAATAAGTAAACCATAGTCATCTAAATTTTGGAATTTTTCCACATTGCTCAATCCAGCATTTAATTCTCAGACCTTATCTCACTTGACAATTCTGCAGCATTTGACACAGCTGATCACTCCCTCCTTGGAACTTTCTACCTCAATATCACTCTCTCCTACCTTATTGATTAATACTTCTTAGATTCCTCTGATGGACTTTTCTCTTCCTCTCAACCTCTAAACTTTTTCAGTGCTCCAGTTCTCAGCCTTACACACCTCCTCTGTCTTCACGAAGTCCGTAGGTCATCACATCCAGTCCTATGGCTGCAAATGCCATGTTACTGACACCCTGATTGACATCTCTGAACTTGATGTCTCCCGTGAGCCCCAGACTCATATAGCCATCTGTCTACTCAGTATCTCCCTTTGAATGTCTAATAAATGTCTCAGAATGAACATGGCCAAACTGAACTGAACCCAAACTATTCTTCTCCTCGTCTTTCCATTTTGGTAACTACCACCGTGTATGCTCGGTCATTCAGGATAAAAACCTCAGAGTTAGTTTCTCTTCCCATGGAGTTCTATTTCTGTTGTGAATTTGGAAAACGTAAGGACTCAAGATCATTCTTTGCATAAACAGAATCTGAATCACCATACCCACCCAACAGGTTATTTTCTCTCTCCTCAATAATCGGTTACCTAACCCACACGTGCATTTGACAGTTGTTCGGCATGGTTCACACGGTGGATTCAAACCCAGATGAATTAGACATAGATCTTGGTGTCATGGAGCTTACAATCTCATACCTGAAGAGACAACCGTATGCCCTGCTAATCCAAGGCCTGGCAAGACAGTTCATGAGTTCTCTAACTTAATAAAATCTCTGAAAAGGCAATATCTCAAAGATAATGGTCTCTATCCACACCTTATCCCATCAGATTCTAAAGCATGTAACTGTGAGGGCCCATCTACAGATCTCTAATTCAGTGGGAGAAAAGAAGGGACAAAGGAAAGGTTATTACTCCAAATGCTTATTGTAGATAAACAAGGAGAGTGTCGTGGCTCAGTTACATTTTTCAGCTGACTATTTAAGTCAGTGAGGCTGGGTGAGGTTTTCTATGTTCTTCTCCTGGGATCCTTTTAAAGACGTTTCTTTCTCATCTTTTACATTCACTCAACATTCACTGAGTGTTTATTTGCATGGATCTAGATGCTAGAGATAAAACAGCCATTAAGACAGATTTTCTATTGTATAGGAGTTTAAAAGTCTAATAAAGGGAGAAAACCAAGGAAATAAATTGTGCAATACCAGAACTCAGATGTGTTGAGTGATGATGGGGGACACATGTTGATGGTGTGCACTGTGCCACCTGGTGGGCTTAAGGCAAGTCTGTAACGAAAATGATGTCTGTCCTTCGTCCTGGGCATCCAGGAAGCAGGGACAAAGGCAAGAAGGTGTGAAGCAGCAGGGTCTGTTCACAGAACTGCAATTCTCAGCTTGAAAGTGAGGAAGGCATGTTCAGAGGTGAGGTGAGGATTAGATCACAGGGATCAGTTGTGCCAAAGCTAAAGGACTTGGCCTTTATCCTATAGAAATGGGGAAGCCAGTGACAGCTTTAACGGAAGAGAGAACGTGATTAGATGGGCAACTTCTGCAGCTCACTGTGACAGCTGTGTGCATGTGAACTGGACATGATTAGTAGGGGGAAGCCTTGCTCATAATGTGAATGAGCATATCCAAACCTAGAACTAAGTGTTGACGTTTTAACATATGTAGTAAGCCTAAGTCTTCGTCTATTTGCTTTTGGGCCTTTATATATTCTCATATTGTAAATGTGCTCATGAGAGTTAAAAAGCTATGGTCACTTATTTATGATTTGACTTTGACCAAGTTACATAATGTCTGCTTTGATTTACTCATCTATAAAATGAATAAAGTATTAACTCTTTTATAAAGTTTTTGGGAGGACTAAAGTTTTTACACGTAACAGGCTTAGCCATGGCATGTATACAGTGCACAATTAAGTATAAGTTATTGTGGGTATTATTTTAAATAAACAATGAGGCTAATAAACAAGGACATTTTTTTACTCCACCCAGGGCTGGGGACATGACTGTGTTTATGTTTTTTAGGCCACTTCGTGACTTAGTACTATAGTAGATTGTCAATAATTTGAAGAAAAAGAAAATAAGACATAATTAGCATTGATAAATCCCAATGTTAACTCTCAGCCCTGAGCTGGAAAGGAAATTCCCAGTTGAAATTTTTAAATGCTGTTAATGGCAAAGTGCAGTTCTGGATTGGTCCAATCATGCCATTAAGTGAAGTAATCATGCTTCTTGGTGACGAGTTATGGAAAGACTGTGGACTCACCCAGAGATATTGGGTGACACTGGTGTCCTTGAAGTAGACGCCCTCTTACTAGACATTCGCCTTTGCTTCCCTATTCCAGGATTTGAAAAACTCATTCCGAAGCCTGTTTTCCAGTAATAACAACACGTGCTGCACTATCGTAAATACTTACTATAGCAATCACCATATTGCATGCTTTATATCTACTCTTTAAACCTCACTGCAACTCAGTGGTAACAGTTATATAAGTATGGCCATTATTATTTCCATTTTACAGATGAGGAAACTGAGGCAGAACACGATTTTTGATCCCTATTCATCTGACTTCAAAGCGCTAGGGAGCTTAATCACTGTGTTATAAAGCCTTCATTAAAATAGTACTGGACATATATACTAGCTGCTCAAAAATTGTGTATTATTTCATTGATGGGTTGGCTGATTGAAGAATGGTTCTCTTTTAACATGGAGATACTCCTTTGCACCTTACAAAAATCCACTTTAAAAGATAGTATGCTTTGAAAATACTAAAGTGTAGCCAAATATCAACATTCGAGGTATTAGCATGCTAAGTTGAACTATCCCTTAACCTATTGATAACTAAAACAGAAGAAAACAGCACCTTTTCAAGTTTTTTTTTTTTCTCTTTTCAGAGTAATTGGATTCAGATTCACATCTGTGGCATTCAACCAGTGTTTTCAACCTTTATTTTTTTCCCTCCCAATTGTTTAACCTCCATCTACATCTCTGGCATAAATTTCAGCCTTTATTTGTGAATATTCAGATAAGCACTTTGCCTCTAACGGTATTGTTCAGGGCCTGGCATCATTGTTACAGCTGTAATTGTAACTATCAAGACACGGTTCTTTGTAATTAGAAAGTCAAGATGGTATTCAGCAGTATGGCAGCACAGGCTTACATTTGTTAGGCTATTAGAAAAAAATGTTTACAGAGAAAACAGTGTCATTGTTTAGTGCTCTTAATTGACCATCTGCCTGGTAAAGAAATGTCCAAAGAAGGATAAATAAGACTACAGTACACTTATTTATTTTCTTTGTGCAGGGAGGAAATTAGGAAAAGCAGCAGCAGAGGCAAACTAGAAACAACATTGCTAAATCAGGCTGCAAGTGAAATAATGTCATGCATCCATTTCTCGTTTTAATTTCTTTCAGTGTCAAGACAAAGACCTATGGCCTCCTCAAAGTGTATTTAAGAAAAATGTTTCAGATTGCCCCTAGAGTTCCTGGATAATATGGTTCCCACCTCGGTTTTCCCCATTTTCTCTTGCTAATCTTTGGGCATGCCCACTCTGCTCTAACCACCCTGTCCTGTTCTCCAAGGCACACATTCTGCAGGTGGATGCCCCTCCTCTGTACTTTACTTAAGCCATTTCTATTCTACCTTCTCCTCTCTCTTCAATCTGTAGATATCTTACCCATTCCTTCAAGAGCCAGGTCAAGTATCTCTCCTCCATCCCAACCCCTATATCTTTTTCTGACTGTATAATAAGACAAAAATCGCTCCCTCCTCTGAACTTCTACAGCACTTATTGTTTTTCCATTTACTTGGCAATAGAAGGTGACCTGTCTAGTGTTGTTCTTCTGTTGTGCTGGAACCATTACTCAAATCCAGCATTGCCATTTGCATCCTCATATGCTTCTGTTTTGACTCTCCCTGTAGATTGTGAAGTGCTCTTCCTAGAATCACGTCTTCTTCTTCTTTGAATTCCCCCCAAAATGCCCATCATTTTTTCCTATTTTTTTTAATTCCCAAAAACAGCGTAGTAGCTGGGATCCTGTGAAATGTCTATCATTTATCTTTTAACAAAACCAACCAAACTCAGGCTGATTTGACCCTCAAAACATGTTTCAATTCTCTTCTATAAACATACTGAGTAGCTGTTATGTGCCCAACTTTCTGCTAAGTAGTTGGGATGCAGAGAAGAATCCCATGTGCTTCTCCTCTCAGGAAGCTAACTTCTGGGAAATGGTATCTGGTAGAGTCATGGGTCTGGGAGAGAGAGGCATAGGGAGAAACAGGAAATGCATGGAAATCAGAAGGTAAGCTTCTTGGAATTTGATTCTAATTAACAAGAGTTAATTTCAACAAGGGCTTTTCTGTAGTCACCAAAAACCCTGGTTCACATTCGATGGACCCGTTCTTCTATCGTGTCATATTGGCACGACTGTTACAGAAAAGGCTACATCAATTGTTCTTGCCAGGAAGGAAAACAGTATGTGGCACCCAGGACAGAGCTGGTCCCAAATTCTGTAATTTGGGTCCTATTCCATGTCCAAACAACAAAGAGCAGCTGGTCTTGAGGAGATTATCTGTTGTGCTATATGGATGTCCTTCTGCCCAGGGTTTGAATTGAGTTTCCTCCCAAGGCAATGAGTGACCAACCAGGCTTATGCTCCAGGACCTGTCTCTTCCAGGATCACAGATGGAAGCCCCCATTACAGCCACGCACAGATTCATCACAATATGGAAACCCTTCAAGTAGGAAATGGAACAAAAACACAAAATATGACCTGACCCAATACCAAGGAGCTTTTTTTCTGCCTCAGATTCTAGTGGATAACTCTGCTTGTTATTTCTTCTCTGTAGTTTATTCTAGAGGCAACAGAACCTGATTCACTAGCAGGTATTCTTCAAGACTCATGCAAACATTTTTTTGTAATAACTTCTCTGACCCATTCTCTTTCCAACTCAGTTGTTCTTGGAGCATTTTATATACTTTATACATTTTATAGTATTTCCTGATAATGCTTTCACCACTAACTAGCTGTAATTGAACTGACCACACACGTTGAGTGTAAATTACTATTATAGTTTTTTTTCCTTAACAAATTTAATGTAGACATTTCATAGAATGGAATATCATAGAAGCCTTATCCTAACTAACTGTGTATAGAAACTATTTTTTGTGATTTTGGTTTCTTTTAATTTTTATTTTATAATGGAATATACATTGTTATAATGTATAACAATATACATTGTTAATATGATTAACAATGTTGTGTTAGTTTCGGGTGTTCAGCAAAGTGATTCAGTTATACATATACATGTATACATGTGCAGGTAGGTTTCTATTTTCCTGCTACTCTGTTGACCCAAGCTGTTAAAAGCCCCAGGGCTTTTTCTCTTGCTATTGTGCCTCCCTAGAATTTTTTTCCCAGGATGGCCTCATAGCTCACTTCCTTTGTTTATATTAGATTTCTGTTCAAGTTCTGACTTATCATTGAACTCTTCCCAATTCCCCTATATAAAGAATAATCTTCACCCAAAACCTGGGTACATTCTGTACCCCCTACCCGGCTTAATTTTTTCCATAGCTATTAGCGTCATCATAACTATTAAATTGTCTCCCCTTTCTAGATTTCAGCTCAAGAAAGCAGAGGATTTATTTTTTTCTCCCAATGGTGTACCTCCAGGACATTCCGTAGGTGCTTAGTAAAGATTCACTTAATAAACTAACCCATTTTCAGAGCTCCTTGGTCAGTGTCCTTACAGGGATTGCATAGAGTGCAGAGTTCTATAGAATTCCTGGGCTTTGGATCCCATATGGGTCATTTAGCCACCATGAGACCATGAGCAAGTTGATTCCCCTCTCTAAGGCTGCCTCCTTAACTCAGAATAGAGATAATGGCATCTCCCTCTTTGGAGTGGTGGTGAGGATGTGATGAGAGAGGTCCAGGAAAGCACTGTCTACCACAGTGGGTATCCTGTCCATGGGGATTGTTTTCTCACCTTTCCTTTGCTCTGTTGGCTGGCTTTCCTCTCCTATTAATTTCTTTCTCCCATCATCCTCCCTTTTCTCCTACCTTTCCTTTTTTTGTTCTTTCTTCCCTTCTTTCCCTGCCTTTTTGTTCTTTCTTTTGCATGTGCCTCAGTAGTTCTCTCAAAGCATTCTCTCTCTCTCACACACACACACACATATACACACACACAGCTTCCACTCCCTCCTTTTCAAAAGTGTTGCTCTGAACCATATCCCATTTATTCAACACACCTTGATGAATATGTTTGACTTTATTGTTACTTCTTTTTCAGCTGAAACTTTCTGCAGTCCCTTAATTTTTCTCAGCTATCTAAGAATTGCATTGTAGAATCCTCCTTCTGAGGCAGTCCTCGATAGGGCTGTTTTCCTCTGTATCCTTTTATGCAATGTCAAGAGCACGTAGTCTAAAGAGATATATGAAACACCAGAACCTACATGTGTATTCAGGTAGAGGTTATCATTGCTTTGGTCACAGGGAACATTTAACACAGAGGATTTCAGCATTGTGGTAATCTCAGTCGAGGTAGAAGCCCTTACGTTGTTGGGCTGTGGAAAGACATTATCTCCTATAGTTTATTGTTAGAACACAGAAACAAATTTAGGCAACAGATTGGCCCACAGTGAAATATAACTGCAGGATCTTTAGTCCTTAGAAGAATGGCTGGAAACTAGCAGATACTGGCCTTAATTAGGGTTACACAGAAACTCACCTACATTGTTTTAACCAAATACAAGGGGGGTTGTGAGTCTCACGGAACAAGAGGTACAGTAACAAGTCATCTGGGTCTGGTACTGTGACTTAATGACATTTTAGTGATGGCTGTGGCATCTCCAAGAATCCTCTGTGTTCCAGGCAGGAAGAGGGAGGAAGTGGAAGACACAGTGCCGGCAGATTTCTGCTTATGACACACGGACCAGAATGGAGTCCCACGGCTTCCCCTGTTGTGGCAGAAGCTGGGAAGGAGGTGCTTTTTCTCCAGCCTCTGTGATAGAGGCTGATATAAAGGACGGTTGTTGGGATGGATAGTGGACTAGTTAATTGGCAGTATCTACAACAAGAACATCTGAAAATAAATGAGACCGTTTTCTTTTTAAAAAAAAGTGAGGTCAACATTTGAGAGCTAAAAGATTACGTATTTCAATCCCTTTCTCCTACCAGAAAGAAAACCACCATGATCAGTGTTTCGACAGTTCTTTTTTTTTTTTTTTTTCGCGGTACGCGGGCCTCTCACTGTTGTGGCCTCTCCCGTTGCGGAGCACAGGCTCCGGACGCGCAGGCTCAGCGGCCATGGCTCACGGGCCCAGCCGCTCCGCGGCATGTGGGATCTTCCCGGACCGGGGCACGAACCCGCGTCCCCTGCATCGGCAGGCGGACCCTCAACCACTGCGCCACCAGGGAAAACCTAATCCTGATTTTTATACACATCCCTTCCATACTAAGTCATCTTCCTGCTAAACTCAAGAAGTCCTGAATTCCTTTACCGTTTACTATTAGCTCCTCAGCTCCAGCACAGACCTAGATACGTACGTAGCAGGCACTGAATGAGTATTTGTGGAATAAATGAACGCCAAGGAAGCGTCATATTTTGGTATCTACAACATATGGACCCATTTACTCTTAGTTCTCTGCTTTTACCTGTAAAGTCTTTTAATAAGTTGCAGAAACAAGAAATGAATTTAAAATCAAATGGATTCTTAATAACTCATCCAAATATATCACAGGAGTAAATAAAAATTGAGGAACCCTTAAATTCTGTCTGTGCACTAACATAAAATTATTTCTTTTGTATTGGACATTATATTAAATCATTAAAATCTTCTCATTTAACCCCTGCAAAAGTCCAATGAGATAGGTTCATAACACCGTGATTATATGGTTAGGAAACTATAGGCTATACAGAGCCTGTTGACATTGGAACACAAATTCCAAACAAGTACTGTTTACATGCACTGTCCCTGCGCATCTCCTCTAATACATTCCCACTGCTTAGTATCCCCCAGGGCACCTCACGTGCCAATTGCATTACACTTGTAGATAGATAATACTTGAAAGAGGAATGGAGGTAGAGAGGAAGAGAAGAGATGAATGAATAGCTTTCTAGAGGGCCAATGTATAAGTTCTCACTCACAGCTTATTACCTCATTAAGATCATCTATCCTGGTCACCTTGGGATTTCAACAGAAGTGGAATTTCTGTCCATTTAACCATAAGATGTTAACACATCCCTTAAGAGTCATCAGACCTAGTAGCCGTTGCAAATAGAGAGGCATTTTTGCCATCTCGTATTTTTCTCTCTCTTCTGAGGAGATCCAGGGAACCTGAAACTGCCAGACATGAAACCAAAAGTGATACCTAAATTAGCAATGACCAAATTAGCTTTGACGTTCTCACAGATCTTTAATGTTCCCTTCTGGAAGCCTGGCTGGAGGATGGAGAAAATAGCAACACCCCAACACTCAGCTCCCACATGGGGACCTTTGCCTTTGCTGTTCCCTCTGCCAGGAATGCTCTTCCCTCAGTTACTCATAGGATCTGGATGGATCCCTCACTGCATTTAGGCACCTGCTCAAATGTCACCTCATTCAACAAACCTTCCCTGACCTAAAAGAAGACTCCTTAGTCACTTTTCACCCTGTGACCCTGTTTTATTTTTTCCTTCAAAGCCCTCATTACTGTGTGGAATAGCATAATGTTGATTTGTAAGCACCTGTGTCCTCCCCGCTAGAATGTCAGATTTCTGAGGTAGCACCTGAATTGCTGTGTTCACTTCTGATTTCCAGCACCCAGGTGGAAATCCATCTTTTCAGTGATGTCCCCAAAATATCCATTGACTAAATTAATTAATATGGAACAAATACTTTAAACAGAATACTTACATTCCAATAAGAAATACGGCCACTCCACCCACCTACTGAAGGCTAATAGCTTCTTCATTATTCTGTCCAAGATGCACTTGGCTTCCCAACAGGCCCTGCCTCTCCTTCTCTCTACCTCACCCCATCCCATAATTACGTTAGACCAGATTCCCTTCAGTACCATCAGCATTTTCATGGGATGGATTCAGGAAGCTGTTCTGACTCACACGAAAGAGTGTCTTAAGATGGGGAAAGGCTCTTTCTGTCTTTGCCAAGTGATGGCATAAGATCTTTATTAGGTCAGTGAACCGCAAGCCTCTTAGGGAGGTAATCTGTCCAGCTCATCCTGTCACTCTTCAACTTAGTGCCACTCAGTAATGATGCGCTCTAGCTGTCATCTCTATTATCCTTGTGCAATACAGTGGCCACCTCCTTCCATCTTTAGCTCATTTGGAGTCCAGTTTTGCGTCTTCACTTGGATATGTTTGTAATTGCATCTAAGAACCCATAAAGGACAAACCATTCAAATAGTTATCAGGTGTATCTTTCATGAGAGAGAAAAGGAAGTTAATGGCAAATACTACTCTTCGTTTTCATGGAATGACAAAATCCAACAAACGTGATATCAAAACAACAACAATAAAATCTTGTTGGTGTCATTTGGGAAAGGTTGCAAGATTTATATACTTGCGTAGTCAAAGCCACATTCGCACAATGAAACACGGCCCCTCCCCCAAACCCCTTTTATCTTCAGGAGATCTTGTTTTAAAGGTACCTGCCCATTTATTGTGGATGACAGACTAATAAAATGAAGTCATTTTAATAAACGCTGTATCAGAATATCCTATCTTCTAATGTGGCCATGTGAAATTTCACCACTGGAGGAAACATTTCACATTCTGACTATTTTAATACTTTTAATAAGTATTTGCAATTCCTATGATAAAGCATCCCAGTAGAAAATGCATTTCCTCCAAAATTTATGTGGCTGCTGGCAGGTGGCCACTTTCTAATTTGCTGTCTCACTTACGTACATTTATTACAGATTTCTAACTACCCCTTTTTGCTCTTTGACTGGCTTTGAGCATGCTGTCTCCTCTGAGCAGGAATGTGTGTGGTTAAAATTGAGGATGGTAAACAAGAGCTTTCTGGTTTGCAAATTGGAGGGTGGGTTATATCCCCTTGGGGGGTTCCTTAACATCTATTTTATTCAGCTCTATAATACATTTGAATCAAGTCTTCAGATACACATGGAGCTCAAGAATCCTTTCGCAGTGCCTCAATACAGTTAAAGGTTGGGGACAGGCATGAAGGTGGGATTAGGAACGGGGCCTGGATCATTATTTCGCTCTATTAAGCTTTGCTCTTACTCAAGAAATGCAGTAGAATTTGTGAAATACTTGTTACAGTAATAAGGCTTAGAGATAGTAATATTCAGGTTAAGCAAACCATATTTTAAATACAAAGGGAAAGGAACTATTTAAGAAAATGTCCTGTAAATCCTCTTGAAGAAGAAAAAAATAACGGTTAAAATTTTGTCATCCCTCCTTCATGTGTATTTCAAATCTTTGTTAAACATCTCAATGGAAAATCCCTGGGTACACCTCAGACTAAAAGACTGCAAAACAAAACTCACGATTCCTGCTACTTCCTATTCCCTACCTTCTGAGTACTCAAAATTGCATCCCTAATCTGCATACTGGATCTCACTTAAAGTTATCGCCATTCTCTAATCAGACAGAACAGAAACAGGAGCCTTATCCAGGCATTTCCTTTTTATATTATGCCAAGGCCTGCTTGTCCTACCTATTCAATGTTTCTTATTTCTTCCTTCAATTCCTACTGATGCTGCCCTGGCTTAAGTGCTTATTATTGCTAAAGGCCACTATGTTTTATGAATCATCGTCATCACCAAGGCATTATCTCATTTAAGCCTTCCAACAGTTCAAGAGTCATCCCCATTTTATAGACAAAGAGAAAGGCAGAAACTCTCAGTGACTTTCCCAAGGTTACTCAGACAGGAGGTCTCAGAGCTGGGATTTAAACCCTGATAGTCTGATGCCAGAAATGAAGCTCTGAACCACTAGGCCACTCCCTGCTGTTATAAAAACTCAATAACTGTTCTCCCTTCATCTTGTCTCTCCTATTCCTTTTACATTTCTGCCATAGACTATTTATAAAAATAGTGCTCATGTGATAACTTACAAGCCTCTGATGGTACCCTATGCCCATCATTTATTCACTCAATGGTTCATGCACCATTCATTCTTTAATTTCATCTACACTACAAATATTTATGGACTACACATTATGTACAAAGCACAGTCTAGGAATTGGGGCTTTTATAAGGATAAAAAATTGTCCAAAGTTCTTGCCCAGTGGAGAGAAAGTAAGGAAATAGTGCTACAACACAAGCTTGGGTAGTGGCAAGTGCTATGAAGAAAGAATATGGAGAGAAAATAATAGGGAGGGAGAGGATTTGTTGTTTTAGACAAGAGAGTTAGGAAAGCCCTCTGCAATGAGAACCATTTAAGTGTCGACTCAAATAATAGGAAGGAGGATGCATTCCAGGCCAAGGGGGGAGAGCGTTCATGAAAAATGAAAAGCAAATGCACAGTCCTGAAGCAAGGCTATGCCGAGGCTGTTCACAAGCAGCGGGGAGGCCAGAGTGACGAGCCAGGATAGAGCGCTGAGAGAAGAGAGGTTTAAGGGAGGCAGAGGCCCTGTAGACCATGGTTGTTCCTTTAGAATAATATTCCTTTTCCTTTCACTCATGCACCTGTATTTCCAGCCTCTTTGAAAAGGGGGAAACTTGTTACCACGCACTCCTTGCTGTCTTCAAAATAGAGCACGCACCTTACCACCGCTCTGATTTTATCCATAATAGAGTCCCGCTTCTCTGTCTTCTGAAATCTCCAGCCTTTAAGGTCAATTTCCAGTGCTACAGCCTAAGTTAATTCTTCTCTTCTGTCTGATCTTGCTTTAGCTGCCCACTCAATGAGGACAGGGAGGGGGGCAACTGTGGAAGACCTCCAGGGTCAGGCTACTTGAGGTTAAGTCCCCTGAACACCTGGTTGGCCAGGGTCCTTCAGGGCAACTGAGAAAACCTTTCAAAGCCTCAATTTGGTTTTGACATTTTAAAAATACAGCAGTAGAGGAACAATTTCATAAGCTTTTCAAAGGAATAAGTGATATTATCCTTGCATATAGTAAGAATCCAATAACTTTTAGCTTTAAATTATTTTAAAGGAGCTCTGGGATACCAGGGCCCTTCTCTTATAACCCTAATACCATGTGCTAGTGTTATGCTCCTATGCAATTGTTTTTCTGGGCTAGATTTTAAGCATCTTGAGAGCAAGGACCATATCCAACTTATGTAATGTTTCTTTCAGTGCCTTTGCATGGAGTAGGTGTTAATAAAATGGGTTAAAGGAATTTATAATCCAAATCACCAATTTACGTGTTTCATCTAAAACATTTAGTACACACATTAGTGAAGGATTTTGTAAAGTCTAAAACCAAGTACTTTTTTTTTTTTTTTTTTACAATGAGGTTGAGATAAAGGGCTTAGGAAATAAAGCAACACATGGAGAATATCTTTATGATCTTGCGACCAGGGGAGAATATTGAACAAGACACAAAGAGTACTAAACTTAGAGGAAAATTGGTGAATTAAACTACATTAAAATTTAAAACTCAGGCTCATCAAAAGTGAGTGATATGACAAAATGCAAAGTACAAGGAGATATTTGCAACATATAATCAGCAAAGATTTTGTATCCAAAATGCACATAAAATGTCTACTAATAGATTTTAAAAAGATACAAGCCTACAGAGAAATGGAGAATAGGATGAAGTAGAAATTTAACAAAAAGTAGAACATGAATTGTGAGTAAACAAATGAAAAAACGATCAAAATCCTTTGTAATTAAAAAATAATATTAAAGACCTTAATAACATAACATTAATCCTCACTACACTGGTAAAAATTAATTGTTAATAACTACTGGCTGTAAGGATGTGGGCCCTTGGGAATACATAGACACTTCTGGTGGGAGCAGAACTTGATGCAACCGTGTCGGGAAGTGACTTGGTGCCAGCTTGAGACTGAACATTGGCAAGCCTTATGAGCCAGCAATTCCACTTCTATTTATGTGATTTAAAGAAACTCCTGCTTATGAGCCTCAGGAGATGTATACAAGAATGTTCACAGAAGCACTGATTATAAGAGCAAAACCCGGGGACCCATCCTAGGCTAGTATATATTATAGACAAAGTTGTGTCTCCCTCACCCCCCGACAAAATCCCTATGTTGAAGCCCTAAACTCAATATGACTGTGCTTGGAGATAGAGCCTTTAAGGAAGTTATTAAGGTTAACTTAAGTCATACAGGTGAGGCCCTAATCCAACAGGACTGGTGTCCTTAAAAGAAGAGGAAGAGATAACGGGAATGCACATCCACAGAAGAAAGGCCACATGACGACAAAGAGAGAAGGCGGGAGTCTGCAAGCTAGGAAGAGAGGTCTCACTAGAGACCAGCTCTGCCAGCACCCTTCCTTTGGATTTCCAGCCTTCCGCACTGTGAGAAAAAAATTTCTGTTGTTTAAACCAATCAGTCTGTGGTATTTTGTAATGGCAGCCTAGCAGATCAATATAATAAATAAACCACTTGTGATATATGCATACAATGGAACATTATAGAGCAATAAAAATTAATAAACAGCTACACTCTACAAGGGGATGAATCTTCAAAATATATTTACTAATGAAATCAAGTCATAAAAGACCATATTCAACACTACTATTTTTATAAAGCTTGAAAACAAGAAATAGTTAATAATGTAGCATTTTATGCATATGGATTATAAAGACTATTTTTTAAGCAAGGTAATAATCAACACAAAATGCAGGATAGAATGAGATGAAGACAATGAAATTGTCTTACAATTTCATACATAAAAACAATGAAATTGTTAATAGTTTAGTTTTTAAGTCAGGTAATGAGTTTACAAATATTTCTTTTATTATTATGTTTTAAACTTGTTTATAGACAATATGAGATTGTTTTTAAGTATCAAATATTATGTAAAAGGGAACAATAACTGTCTTCTTCTTTGGAAAATGTGCCTTTCTGTCATATGCAAGGATATAGCCTTCAACAGTTTTTAAAAATTGCAATTATTTTCCTCTCTTTCCGTCACATTCTTTGCCTTTTTCCATATAACTGGATTCTCTATAAGCTTTAAAATCAAGAAAATGGCCAATTTTATTAATTCTTTGTAATGAAAAATACCCCACCACTATAACAGATATGTGAGAGTACAGTATTCAGAATTGATTCCAGTATAAAATTAATTCTCAGCTACTTAATAATATTTAATTTGCTGTATGTACCCTAGTCACCACAAAGATAATTGACTTTGCTCTGAAGTCTCTCGATCTACATATTAATTTCAACTTCTTTCTCAGACCCACATCCTCACTGGAACACTTTGGTATTATCCATGTGAACTTAGAGGAGTTGCAATATCCACAAGTTTGTCAGACATCATCATATCTGGTCTGTTGGGCAGAATCTGTTAATGTTATCCCAATTCTAACCGTACAGTGTTGAACAACTGCCTTCCAATATATTATGGATTCTTTCCTATTTTACAGGTCGCATTCACTATCGAAGGTTAAGTGTTGCTGTAAAATTTTAGCTACATTAAAATACTTATAGCAAAAATCTCTAGCAGCTAAGGGAGCATATTTTCCAATCTCTAATGGGTAATCTAAAAAAATAATGTAAATTCTAAAAACGTGTAGTAATAGCCCACTCTATTCCTCATGCAGCTATGGGAACACAGCACACGTCCAGAGTAGCAAAGTAATTATTTTTAAGGAATTTTCCATCTAACATATATAGATAAGAGGTGGGGATGTTGCTGAGATGGGTTGTGATAACTTCCCTCACTAAAACACTGCATTTTTGTGATACTTCATTGCCACTTGTCCTATCCTAAAATCTTCAAAACAAACTGTCAGTCTTACCACATGGAATGTCTTATGACAACCAGAGACACATTTGGTTCTAATCAGGAAGTTTCACACAAGACATCATCTAAAAAAGCAGGGTGGGCTGTTGAATTATTATTATTTTCTAATCTTTCTTCAGGAAATATGTTAAATGTGAAACCTTTCAATGTTAATAATTCAGGGTGATACCCATCAACACCACCACCACCAGCTTGGAGAGTTTGATGATTGAAAAATAAGTTTCTTTTTACAAATATCAACCCATTTCATTGGCTGGCTGTGTCTGAGCAGGAAACACTGAAGAGATAATGGCATGTTCATTTCACCAGAAGGGTCGTAATAAAAAGATTTGCTTCAGCAGGTGATTCAAAATCCTAGGTGGCATTCGTTGCTCTTTCAAAAATAAAGTTTCTTCTCTCATTCAGTGAA
Source organism: Lagenorhynchus albirostris (assembly GCF_949774975.1). Lineage (NCBI taxonomy): Eukaryota > Metazoa > Chordata > Mammalia > Artiodactyla > Delphinidae > Lagenorhynchus > Lagenorhynchus albirostris. Next base: position 39,428,601 of record NC_083107.1, read on the forward strand.
GTTCATTTTCCGTCAGATGCTAAATCTGTACATCCCAAAGGCACGAATACAAAAGCAGACTTCCTTGTTCCCTAATTATCTTTGGCGGAATTAGTATCATCAAAAGAAAATCCCTGCGAAATCAACTTACACAAGGAGGAGAACAGAAAACAGCATGTCATTTAAAAAGTCATCTGTTGCTATGGCCCACCCACAGGAGCACAGGGATTGAAGCCAGTATCCTCTACTAGACACATCACCAGAGCAGGCTGGGGAGGTAGAATAAGATGATATCAGGTCTCCTAACTGTTGCAGTGGTTGTATTATTGTAAGAACCTAGAGGCTGGGGGAATAATGTGAGTGGTTCTTTATACTTTATTGTATCTACGCTCAAAGAACTACCACTTTCATTCTCTAGTTTAAAGATCTTGACATTTGGAGTAAATTTCTTGTGGAAGTGCGAAAGTTCCATTGTGTAACACTGGCTTAAGAGCTACTGGACTTGATACCTCCCTGAAAGTTGACCACCATCACTTTGGAGTTCCATCAGGACTTCTCTGTTCTCTGGTAATGAATTTCCGTTTAATTTTTACTTTTGTTGGTTGGACTGGAATCCATAAATATAAATGGGAGGGCTGCTGGCCATTACGGAGCTGTAATTCAATCCACACGGCAGGCTCTGATAAAAATGTACACTGGATAGAGCCCTACTCTTACAGCTTACGGTTTACCTGAAACTCTCTATTGAATTATAACCCAGTAATGTCTATTTTCTCATGTGTTATCATAACTGTAATGATAACAAAATCATGCTAATCCATTCTGATTTTTTTCTTTTCTTTTTTCTTGGTGACAAGCTGAATAGCCCCTCCAGCCAGCCTCTTACATCAAAGTGCTTCTTTCCTATCGTGCCTCTTAAGAACAAAACGGTATTCCACTCTTCGGCACACTCTAATCTTTCCATTCCTATTACAATACTTCATTAATTTGACTACCTAGTTGCTTTGTAGCTTTGAAGAAGGGCAGAAGTGGAAAACACTTGAATTCACAGTAACCTCTGGCAGGGAGGGTCTGTCCTTCCAAATATTTCAGCTATTTCCTCCCTGCTGGCTTACTATCATGTTTGAGTTCCTGTGAGGAGAAGATATGAATCATGCTCTCCCACCCTAGGCATCATAAATATCTTTCAGATAATAGATAATTCACCTGATCTTATGCGTTCCTGTGCACTTAAGAGATTCTCAGTGTGAAGAGAAAAATGCATTTTGATTTGAGGCATTCCTAGGTTTTATAGGGGTGCTAAATTATATCCCTATAATAGTGGGGGAACGACTCCTCTCATCACCAAACGCCAGCTTTATCTCTTTCTTTTCCCCTTCGCCAACCTCCAGAGAAACATCTGAACAGCCACACGACCTGATGAACAGCAAGATTCCCCTATATATAACCCCATGTTTGTGATATTAAATAAAAGTGTGTGGACAACATGGATTACAAGGGTCTAAAGGGTGTAGAGTACGGGAACTTAGTTACTTTAAATCTCTGAAAGGAAGTGTGAACGTCTGCACCAAGCAGACCCTTCTGTTCTAGTGTGCTCTAAAGATTAAAAGTGTGTCCTTATACTGAACCTACATCTGGCTGCGTCAAATTTCCCAGTCTTAATCTTGCCCTCTGCTGCTTAACTTGTTAGTTTTATCTCTTTTCATAAGACACTTGCCCCAAATTTGACTACAGGTATCAGACTTATTTTTAAGTCTTCCCTGCACAATTACTACACTTTTTCCCTCTGTGGCATGGCTTCCAGAGTCCCCCCAGTCCTGATCAACCGTTCTCAGAGTGTGTAGCTATCAGGATGCCCTCACGATAGAACACATTTAAACATTGTCTTAGGTTAGTTTCCCCTGAAAGCAGCCTGAGCCCAAGGCTTAGTGCTCATAGTTGATTTGAGAGGTGATCTCAGCTGTGAGTCTGCTGGAAACTGTCTACCTCAGCATCAGGGGAATTCCTGTGGGCTGCAGGAAAATGGGGCAGGACATCGGAAGGGCTGCTACCAATGCCAGGCTGGCGATATAAATATGTGAATCTGGCCAGGTACAGAATGGGAATTCTCAACATTCAACGGGAATGTTGAGCCTGTGGAAGTGCAGAGTTTAAATCCCGCCCCAAAACATTACAATTAAAAAAACATATTAGTAATAATGTAGATGCTACACAGGCCAAACCAAATATTTCAGCTTGTTTGTAATCTTTGCAGCAATGAGCAGTTGGGATGGTCACAAATTCAAATGCACATCCTGTCTGAAGGGGGCTGCCATTCTTCAGCTCTAGCCAATTATTGCCATTCAAGAATATGGGCTCCCCTATGTTCATAGCAGCACTATTTACAATAGCCAAGATATGGAAGCAACCTAAATGTCCATCGACAGATGAACAGATAAAGAAAATGTGGTACATATATTCAATGGAATATTACTCAGCCATCAAAAAGAATGAATAATGCCATTTGCAGCAACATGGATGGACCTAGAGATTATCATACTAAGTAAGCAGAAAGGGAAAGACAAATACCATATATCACTTATATGTGGAATCTAAAATATGATACAAATGAACATATCTGAAAAAGAGAAACAGACTCACAGACATAGAGAACAGACTTTTGGTTACCAAGGGGGAGAGGAAGTGGGGGAGGGAACTATTGGGAGTTTGGGATTAGCAGATGAAAACTATTATACATAGGATGGATAAACAACAAGGTCCTACTGTATAGCACAGGGAACTATATTCAATATCCTGTGATAAACCATAATGGAAAAGAATATGAAGAATACATATATGTATAAACTGAGTCACTTTGCTGACAGCAGAAATTAACAAAAAATTGAAAATCAACTATACTTCAATGAAATTAAAAACAAAACAAAATAAACAAACAACAAACCAAACCAACAGACAGAAAAATAAGTTAAAAAATAACAGAATATGGGCTGAACATTGTTAGATCTTTTGATTCCTTCCATGAGTATCCAAAAATCCAGATTTTATGGGAAATATCTTGATTTTTAAACATTGCAGAAACTTAATGTGTTTGGGTCCCATGAAGCACATCTGGGGGTGTCCACCTCCCATTTACAGTCTCTGCTCCACCAGCAACAGCAGCCACTGCACAGGAGCTATGGAAACTCAGGATCTCAGAAGATCCGAAGTGGCCCATTCTTGCATTTCTGGGCAAACTGGTTTTGCTAATGCAAGCTTATTTTCTATTGAGCTGAACCCTGTCTTTTGGTTGGAGTTGGAGGTGGGGCTCTAAAATGAGTAACCAGTTTTTCGCCGTTGTTAATATAACCCAGGTTAAAGCAGCCTTGCCTTGCTTCAGGAACATTTAAGGTAGAGCTTTGATCTCCTCTCCATTAAAATAAAGTAATGCATTATCCTGACCTCAAAAAAGTAGTCTTAATTAGGAGCCCTGGATGAAATAATTGACCTTGACACTGCCTTAAGCTCAGGGCACAAAGGTGTTATCAAAATGACTTATTGAGAAGTAAGACATGCTGTAGTAAAGACTATTTAATAATTCTAGAGTTTTAAGTTCCCAGAATACTTATACCACAAGGACAAATACTAGCTTTGGAGTGGCCAGTAAGAACTGTTGTATTGGAATGAAATTTCTGTTGAGATTATGCATTGGTAAAAAATACAGTCTTCATTTAAACACTGGTATTGTTGATATTTTTTACCTACTTCATTTGCATTTTAACATAATTATTTGATTGTGAAAAGTCTTGTGTGTTGCATGGCGGGTATCCTCTTAAGCACTGGTACAGAGATTGGAAACAAACAAGTGTAGAAAAAGCACTGGACTAAATAAAAGGCAAGAGATTTCATTCTTGGTCCTCACTCCGTCATTATCCAGTGTAGCCTTGGAGAATTTTTTATATGATCATCTTTACAATCCTTAAAGCTTTATTATCTCATACAGTTAATATAATTATTGTCTAACTTCTTAATTTGACCTTTCTTTGTCCTATTTTGGTAAAAACCTAAAAATAAAACTATGATCAATTCTTCTCACCAAGGAAAACTTGGCAAAATGTAAAGATGACAAAACATGTCTTTGTAGTTCCCAAGACTTTCTTTCTGGTACTCTTTCTTCTTCTATGACCTACTTCCTCCCTTTAGGTCCCTTTGCTCACACCCACAAGATACTTTGTTACCACTAGTAAACTCTTAGTCTCTCACCAACCTGGGTCCTCACCCAAGATCTCCAGTCAACCATTTACCCCATAGTGAGAAAGAGCCAACCAGTTGTTGTCCTTTCTTGCATTTGCACTTATTTCTCGTTACAGAGTTAAGATTTTACTTTCCTATAATAGGAATTCAGGAAATAAGTATCCAAACGGGAGAGGATTCAGGGTGCCAGTAAAGAATGCTTTCTACTCTCCCTCTAGACTTTTAAAGGGAAAATGGATGTATACACAGTATGGAAACCTGAGGCTTCAATTTTACAGGTTATAGAGACAGACTATGGCAGGGAAAGGAGAAGAGCTCAGGTCTTCTAACTACGGACACTGAACGTTTATTAGGTGACTATCTACTAGGCATGGTGCCGAGGTCATAGAGCTGAATGTGACAGTGTTTGCCCTTCAGGAATTCACAGGCTAGCAGAGGAGATGGATAGAAGCACAGATCTACAGAACAGCACAATGTTTGCACTCTTAGGCCCAGGTAGGGCCTGGTAAGATGGGCTTTGGCACAGGCCAACAGACCCCATCATGCTTTTCGACCCTTTTTAAGATAGTATCTGTCCACAATAATCCAATCAGACCGTGCAGCATCTGTTTCCTTTATCACTGTCCCTTAATAAATCATCTATCCCCTCCATCTCTCAATTTCTTGTCCTTGCTGTCAAGTCACTGCTATTGTTCTGGTATCCTACCTCCCCCAACACATTTACCACACTCCTTCTTTCTGCTTTGGACCTGAAAGTCATTCCTGGCTCTTCCCTGTATTCCTAAGACAGCTAAAGTCATTCTCCAGTTGCTTTATTTATTTATTTTGTGGTACACGGGCCTCTCACTGTTGTGGCCTCTCCCATTGCGGAGCACAGGCTCCGGACGCGCAGGCTCAGCGGCCATGGCTCACGGGCCCAGCCGCTCCACGGCATGTGGGATCTTCCTGGACCGGGTCAAAAACCCGTGTCCCCTGCATCGGCAGGCAGACTCTCAACCACTGCACCACCAGGGAAGCCCTCTCCAGTTGCTTTTTAGTCCTAGGTTTCATTTTGGTTCACCTGACATGGTGCCTCTTGCCTCAGTTACAAAGATAAAAAAAAAAAAATCCTCTGAGAACCCAGAAGAGAGAATATTTAATAGAAATAGAAGAGTGAGTAACATGCTCATCAAGAAGGCACACTTCCTCTGGTCTAGAAGCGTAAGCTGGAATTTGACAGGAGAGGGAGAGGAAGCCATTTAGACTGAGGGTTCAGTGCACATAAAAGCAGGGAGTCATGACAAGATTGGCGTGTTTGGAGAATGAGAGGCTCCATGAGGAAGTCATATCTGTACCTCCCTGACCTGTCATAAATGTCTGTTTCCTAAGAGAGGAGCACTGATACACAATCAAAAAGGACAGAGTTGGAGAGATATACCATGTTTCTGGATTGGAAGAATCAACATTGTGAAAATGACTATACTTTACGAAGCAATCTACAGATTCAATGCAATCCCTATCAAACTACCAATGGCATTTTTCACACAACTAGAACAAAAAATTTCACAATTTGTATGGAAACACAAAAGACCTGGAATAGCCAAAGCAATCTTGAGAAACAAAAACAGAGCTGGAGGAATCAGGCTCTTGGACTTCAGACTATACTGCAAAGCTACAGTAATCAAGACAGTATGGTACTGGCACAAAAACAGAAATATAGATCAATGGAACTGGATAGAAAGCCCAGAGATAAAGCCACACACGTACAGTCACCTTATCTTTGATAAAGGAGGCAAGAATATACAATGGAGAAAAGACAGCTTCTTCAATAAGTGGTGCTGGGAAAACTGGACAGCTACATGTAAAAGAATGAAATTAGAACACTTCCTAACACCATACACAAAAATAAACTCAAAATGGATTAAAGAGCTTCCCTGGTGGCGCAGTGGTTGAGAGTCCACCTGCTGATGCAGGGGACACGGGTTCGTGCCCCGGTCCGGGAAGATCCCACATGCCGCGGAGTGGCTAGGCCCGTGAGCCATGGCCACTGAGCCTGCGCGTCTGGAGCCTGTGCTCCGCAACGGGAGAGGCCACAACAGTGAGAGGCCCGCGTACTGCAAAAAAAAAAAAAAAACTGTATTAAAGACCTAAATGTAAGGCCAGACACTACAAAACTCTTAGAGGAAAACATAGGCAGAACACCCTTTGACATAAATCACAGCAAGATCCTTTTTGACCCACCTCCTACAGAAATGGAAATAAAAACAAAAATAAACAAATGGGACCTAATGAAACTTCAAAGCTTTTGCACAGCAAAGGAAACCATAAACAAGACAAAAAGACAACCCTCAGAATGGGAGAAAATATTTGCAAATGAAGCAACTGACAAAGGATTAATCTGCAAAATATACAAGCAGCTCATGCAGCTCAATATCAAAAAAACAAACAGTCCAAAAATGGGCAGAAGACCTAAACAGACATTTCTCCAAAGAAGATATACAGATTGCCAACAAACACATGAAAGGATGCTCAACTTCACTAATCATTAGAGAAATGCAAATCAAAACTACAGTGAGGTATCACCTCACACCAGTCAGATTGGCCATCACTAAAAAATCTACAAACAATAAATGCTGGAGAGGTTGTGGAGAAAAGGGAACTCTCCTGCACTGTTGGTGGGAATGTAAACTGATACAGCCACTATGGAGAACAGTATGGAGGTTCCTTAAAAAACTAAAAATGGAATTACCATATGACCCAGCAATCCCACTACTGGACATATACCCTGAGAAAACCGTAATTCAAAAAGAGTCATGTACCACAATGTTCATTGCAGCACTATTTACAATAGCCAGGACATGGAAGCAACCTAAGTGTCCATCGACAGATGAATGGATAAAGAAGATGTGGCACATATATACAATGGAATATTACTCAGCCATAAAAAAAGACAAAATTGAGTTATTTGTAGTGAGGTGGATGGACCTAGAGTCTGTCATACACAGTAAAGTAAGTCAGAAAGAGAAAAACAAATACCATATGCTAACACATATATATGGAATCGAAAAAAAAAATGGTTCTGATGAACTTAAGGGCAGGACAGGAATAAAGATGCAGATGTAGAGAATGTACTTGAGGACATGGGGAGGGGGAAGGGTTAACTGGGACAAAGTGAGAGAGTAGTATTGACATATATACACTACCAAATGTAAAATAGATAGCTAGTGGGAAGAAGCTGCATCGCATGGGGAGATCAGCTCGGTGCTTTTTGACCACCTAGACGGGTGGGATAGGGAGGGTGGGAGGGAGGGAGATGCAAGAGGGAGGGGATATGGGGATATATGTATACATATAGCTGATTGACTTTCTTATACAGCAGAAACTAACACAGCAATGTAAAGCAATTATACTCCAATAAAGATGTTAAAAAGAAAAAAAAAAGGACAAGGTTTATCTCTTTAGGCAACAGGGTCCACACTGCACAATTTATATATGGTTATGACAGAAACGGCCTTGGGAGAGAAAATTTCAGAAAAAAACCTTGCTGTTACGCTAACTTCATATTACTGACTCTACGAGTTATTGGTAGAAATAACTATATCTTGGCCCCCAAAATATTTCATTCTACCCGGCACGCGCACGCACGCACACGCACACGCGCACACACTCACACACACACACAATCACTCTCCACTCTCCACTCTCCAAACCACCTCCTCTCATTGTGCATTTTGTCCTGAGATTTTTCCTTTAATGATAGGTGGGGCCCATCTTTCTGATTTTAACTTCTTCCCACCAGGAGGTAGAGATTTATCTTGACAAACCATTTGGAATTGCTGGGGGAATATTAATAAAATTTGAACGTGCGTCCTACAGCAGTGAAGAGAATACCTGAGAAGTCTGAAAGCTTTCGTGGGAGATTAGAGGCGGCTGTGAGGAAATGTGCTACCCGGTGGTGAGCTCCCAGCACAGATATTTCACTATCCAGGGATCTCTAATTACTAATACAGTACATGAACAGTATGATATGTCCTTACAATTGCAGACGCCTTTTCAAAGATAATCTTTAATAGTTTATTTGACAACCTGTAAAATTATAGAAAATTATTAGTCTTGGGAATTACAGAAATCCCTGTAGTACAAACAATAAAATTATAATTACCTGTGGGTAATTGAAATTTAACTGTTTTTTTATTGTATATTACACATCAATAGCAACATAAGTTCAAGAGGTTTTTTTCTTCTTTCCTTTTTTCTTACAGAACCTGAGAAAATGGACAGCACTGTTGGGGGCTTGTAAGTTCCTGTCACAGTACTGAGCTTGAACAATTTTGATTAAAGCCCCATGTTTGAGACTGTCATTAGACCTGCATTAAATTACATATCTGGAGTGTTAAAAATAAAGAGTACAGTAGCTTTTTCTCAGCTACCTAAGGTAGGTAGTTAAGGCCTTGATTATCTTTAAAGATCTGGTTTTTTCCCCCTCCACTGAAAGTCACTGTTTCTTTCATTAAACATAAAACACATTTAAGAACACTAAAGTGTGTAGACAGGAACATTAGGATGGCATATTCCAAAGTACCTTTGTTCTGTATTCATTGCTGTAGGTTGACTTCTGCCTTGTATAATGTGATTTTGTTTAGCTTTCATTCAGGTGAACTGAACAGGATTGGCATCGCTCAGGACCTTTAAATCCCTGGGCTTCGGACAAAGTGGGTACTTGCCTTCTTCTTCCTCATTCATCCTCCACTTCCACCACCCACAAAAAATTTTTTAAAAGCCACATAAGTATTTTCAAACCAAAGCAAGGTACTGGAATTCCAATTACTCCCATCACTTCTCCTTTGAATGATGGCCTTTATCACAGCACCTCCAAGCTCCACCCCTTTGGTTTCCTTTGTTTAAAGGAATCTTTTGGTCCTTTGATTCTTCTCAGCTGAACAGTGGTTTAAATGAACGGAAGGAAAGTATGAAGCTGAAAAAAGTCATAGGTAAAGGGGCTGGTTCCTTTGCAGAAATTGTCTCTACCCTTTGCTGCCCGTCCCTGTTCAGCTCCATCCCACAAACCCTGTCTCAGGGTCCTGCCATTGCTTGTGTGTAAACGTCATCAGGGCAGCAAGGCCTCTGGGGAACCATGGGCACACAGGGTAGCCCTTTGAAGCTTTTATCCAGAAGCAGCAGTCACAGGCCAAGTGGTCTGACCCAGCTCCTCCTCTGTGGTTTGGAGAGTAATGGGAATTGAAATCTGCTTTTGTTTTATCCAGGGCTGATTTTCACCTCATTTTCTAGATATTAGGAAATAGGGTCAAAGAATGTGGAAGGTTCCAGACTGATATTAGAAATTAGCCAGCAGGCTAGTGCCATCCTCTCTTCTGTAAGAGGTCTGAGGGGTCCAGAGTGGGAAGACGGGGGCCTTCACCTTCCTTGATCACCACTGGGTAGTTCATGACACATGAGGCAGACAAAGGAGGGGCAACCTCCTCCAGACCTTTACGTTAATTATATTAAGTGAACCAACAGAAAGAGGAAACAAAAAAACTGAAATTCAGAAACAGCAGCATAAGATCATTTCTTCCTTTTTCCTCCTTCATTAATTCATTTACAAACATGATGGCATGTCTGTAAATGAATGCAAACATGCCTGTGCGCGCGCACGCACACACACACCCCTCATCTTTTAGACAGAATATCATCAGTATCTCTCATTGGATAACCGAAGTCATAACTTCGTCAGTCTTAAGACCCAATGTTGGCAAGAAGCATACCTACATAAAGCATTTCTTTGGGAAGAGTTAGTCCTCTTAGAATTAGTTCTATATAATGATTTAATGAGGTTCCTTCAGACACCAACTCTTGTTTTCTTTCCAAAGGTGGGTTAGAAAATATGTGTACCATCCTGAACATTGAATCCAGGCTGCAAAGTGATGAAAAGCTGACGTATCACCCTCATGTAGACGAAAGTTCACGGTGGATAATGTCCCTCTACAGACTGGGGTAAAACTCAGCAGTTTATGGCTCCATAAAGTCACGATTTTGTTAAATATCAACTTGATGTGATCTTGTCAAGCAGGAACCGGCTCACATCTGGTTTACTCATTACTCACGTCTCTTCTCCCGCTAGAGCATAAGCGCCATGAGGATGGACACTTTGTCATGCTCATCACTCCCACTTTCACAACTCTCCACTGACTTCACTTAAACGAAAATCCAACCCTACATGTCCGGCCCTGCCTGCCTCTCTGACCTTGTCCCCCACCACTCTTTCCCTCCTTTCCCTCCAGCCACCAGGCCCCTCGCTATTCACGAATGCACTGATTTCTGCCCACTTTTCTTTCTGTTTTGCTTTCATTTAATTCTCTTCTCACCTCCTCAGAGAGGCCTTCTGACCACTCTTCTATACTTCACCTCCCTCTAATGCTGGTGACCTGGTTTGTTTTTCCCCATAGTATGTATCACCACCCAGAAAGAGTTTTCAGCAGTGATAGTAACTCAGTAATATTCATTGAATGGGGAGAATTTTGGCACGTGAAGAACATCCAGCTTGGGAACTGGGTATAAAGATCAAAGAGATCCCAAGCTAGGCACCGGGGTCCTTAGGGCCATTAGTAGAAACAGACGGCGGGAGGGGTCTGTATAGAGGAAAATAACTCATCACTGATTATTTTGATTTTTATATAGAAATATGTCCTTGCTGGTTTCTAAAATGGAACTTGGTGATCTCTGCAGATTTAAAGGCTCTGCGTTGTGCCCAACAGTTCAGCATTACACTAGGGAGATAAATGAAGAAACGATCAAATCTGTAATAAGGTAAAACCTGGTTTCCACCAATCTAATCTCTATTAAAAGTCTCATAAACCACATTTTGGTAAAAGGGACTAATATCTATCTCACAGCTGTGCCCAGCTTCTAACGCAATTGGCATATGTTTCTTCATATTCCTTTTTAAAAAGTCAATGGTTTATGAAATTATCCAAATACCTGAATCCCACCCTAGCCAGAAAAAGTCAATAAATGCGAAAGAATTTAAATTGCACTCACTCCGTGATCCCCCCCCCCAGGCTTTTTTTTCCCCCTTAAGTGCAAGCGTGAGTTTCAAGAAAAGGAACGCTGTAAAGTTCAGTAGATTCGGGGAGGATTGCTCTATGATTTTGACTCAATGCCCTGATTCTAATCCAAGCCGTTGAAAGATAAGGCTTAAAACTAGCCAGCTGAGATGTTTCCCACCCTGTCCCATGCCTTCATCTATCCCTCTGCTTCAGGAGGAGTAAAGCCTTTTCCTCAGCAGGGTCTCAGCTCAGCAGAACCCCGACTCGTGGAGTCCTGTGGAGTACCCTGTCGGGGTGTACCTCCAAGACAGTACTCTAGAAAGGCATTCCTTTCCGGAACACCCTTCAGAATCCTTAATTTGCGCAAGATGCAGGCCTCATAGCTACATGGTGGTCTGACAGTGAAGGGTCACTTGGAGGCACAATAAATCTCTCCGTCTGGACAGTGTCTTTTGGTCCATTCAGCTGACGGCTCTTTGAATCTTACTTTCTAGAAGGTTTGAAAGGTGTGGAAAGCAAGACAAAATTCCAAACTCTGGCTTTCTGGAAGAGTCTCACATCTTGCTGTCTATTTTTAAATGGCCATCCTCTTCCAACATCCCCAGGCCATTTGGGAACCACGACGAGGGCTTCACAATGTGTATGATGCGGAGGAGGTCAATGTGGCTTCCTCAGCAGCCACGTCCCATGGGTCCTAAATTCCTACAGATTCAAGGTTGTCAAGGGAAATGGATTTCTCTCAGGTCTGGAGGGGGCCTTCCACTGCTCCAAGTTTCGTAAGCGTTTTAAGACTTTCCGACTAAAACCAGAGGCCTGGTTGACAGACTCTTTTCACATCCCTTCCAGCTCTAGGAGTCCAGATTTTAGCTCAGGCCCAGATAATTCTTTAGTGAAAAAGTGAAACTTCTGTTCTAGCTAATTCAGTCTTCGGCACATTTGCTACTGTTTTTTAGAAGCCAGAGGCGATTTACAAGGGAACTTGCAAAGCCATTTTGCCTGAACAAATTCTCCATCTGGTGATTCACTGAACATTATCTCATATTTCTTAAAGGAAGAAACAAGGGATGGACTTAGAAGGCCTCACGTTGATGTTTACCTGCCAAGACTTCTTACTCTGCTGCCTCTCCAGACCCATTTGTAAATCTACGTAGAAAAATCCTCTTTGGGTACAATTTCCCTTTGCTTCTAGCTGTCTTAGGTCAATGAAGCTGCAAGTTGGGGCCCTGTCCACATATAAATACTAGAATAGCTGAAATTCGAGGATAATTTTGTAAAAAGAATTTGTTTTATATTTCATGGGACCCATGAATGAGTCTGAGTATTTTCCAGTCAGTTGCTATGTGGTACCTGAGAACAACACAGCTTCTAGGACAGTTCACATCACCTCCTGCAGAAAGCATGATGATAGACAGAGGTCCTTGAAATAGGAAGGGGAAAAACACGGCCTGTTAGGGTCGAGGGGTGACTATGACCTCACACAGTCTCTGTTGTTCTTTTGGGGATACTCTCAACTCCCCAAACTACCTTCTCCACGTTAGCCCTTTATCTTCTCCTCCTCCTGACTGCTGGGACACCCTTGGTGGTCTGCCGGTGTCCCTGCAGCCTTTGTGATGAACCTGTTGATTTCTGTGTTTTTCTAAAGCCAGATGTTCCTTCCTGTTTGACAACCCGGTTTTTCCTCACGCACTGATTGCATCACTTCTGCTTCTGCCCTCAAGACATAATCTCTCCAACAAGTTGGATTGCTTTCTAGCCAGCTTGTGCCTAGGAAGAGAGACTGCTCGCGCCTCCCACCCCTTCCCTAATGCTGCTTTCTTAAGGCCACATACTGATTCTCATTCAGCTGATTTTCTTTGTGTTTCCACTCTTTAATCCGTAATTCTCTCTCTGTGACCCTTGCTGCTCTGTGGCTTTGGATCTTTCTTTTTATGTCTCCTACACTGTTAACTCTGGAGGACAGAATCTGGGCCAGATATATGTAGAAAGAGGGCTAGGAAAAAGATAAGAGGAATTGACTGGGCCAAGAAGGGGTGCAAGTTCACAGGACATAGGGAAATGGGAATATTGCACATAATCTTACATAAGGAAACACACCAGAATCGTACTCATTCACTCATAAATGCAAACATTCATTCATCAACTCTTGTCTGTAACAAATATTCTACCTCTCAGCTGTCTGTTTTATAAGATTGCTCAAGATTATTTCTTTTCTTTGTGCAGGAATCCTAGACTTATACAACCATCTTCCAACACAGATATGAGATGACCATATTCTGAGCCAGAGACACTTCTCTCTCTTTTAATTACTTAGGCCCTGTCTGATCTAGGGCACTGCATGACAAATTTGAGGTTTTCGCCTAGACTATCACATAACAATTCATCCATTCATTTATTCATTCAAGCAATTAATCATTGAACTGACATTTATTGATCAAGAACGTATATGTGCCAAGCATTGTTCTCAGTACTCCAGAAATGACAGTGAATAAAACAAAGTCCCTGTTCTCCTTCAACTTATTTATTAGAGACGTAGGTTGAGGGGAGACCTACATATTCTTTCAGGGGTTGATGAATCCTGTGAAGAAAAATCAGGTGGCTAACTAGACAAAGCAATGGGGAGCAATGTTGCGTCATTAAGCAGAATGGCAGGAAAAGGTTCCTACTTATTAAGGTATTATCTGAGTGAATAAAATGTAGGCGTGAGCCACCTGGATATTTAGAAGAAAGCCTTAGGTAATGGGAGAAGGAAATCAATAACCCTCAAGCAGAAGAGTGCCTGGTATATTCAGAAAACAGCAAAATTTGGAGTCATTTAGTAGGTCCATCTCCTGTGAGCACTGAAAGACCTTGCATTTTTCAAAAAATACCCACTTCATCGTGATCACCTGTTTAGTGCTTATTTTTCTCTCTAGGCTGCACGTAACTTGAAGCAGGAAATACGATTGCTTGGTTTACCCCTACATCCTAATGCTTACTGGATATCTGGTACATCCGAGGTGCACCATAAATAGTAACCAAATGAATGAGTGGATGTCTGAATAAACTGCCCTATAAAATGAGATAATGCACATAAATCTTTTAGCTCAGTGACAGAGATATACTACACATTTAGTGGATTTCAGGGACAATATGCTGCTGCTGATGCAGGTGATGATGATACGTCCCAGGAGAAGATGACCTTCTTCCCGAAGGAGAGGCTGCTCCTGGTCCACGGGCAGACCTGTGCAGCAAGAAGTTCACTTGAAGCACTTCTTGCTGAAATCTGTCCATTTGGTTTGTGCCCTGTCTAACCCCAATGATAGCTGTAGCAGCAGCAAATGCATCTATAATGATATAAACATATAATAAATCCAACTATACAGTCAATGACAAGAAAGCACAACTATTCAACTCTTAATCTTCTATGGCCTTCTAAACAAGGAATAACGTCTTCAGAGAGAAAACAATTAAATGATGTCAAATGGAGGGTGTCATCCAAGTGAGGGATTAGTAAGGAAGAACATAGCTACTTGAAGTGACTTCCACTCTCGTGGCCCAGGCGTAGAATGAGCAGATGTTGTTGCAAATATCTAGTCCTCACAACTTTTGAAGCATCGCATAAAACAGAGGAAGTCTCAATTTTGAAATAAGGGAGCAGTGTATACCTCAGAAACTGAAGAAAGATCACACTGCCATGGAGTCAAGAAACATTCTGGGTTTAACAGTAAATAAATCATAGAGTGATGATTAAATTGCATATGTATGGAATGTTAGAGCTGGCAAATTTTGTCAAGGTTATTTCA
The DNA here is from genome assembly GCF_949774975.1 of Lagenorhynchus albirostris. NCBI lineage: Eukaryota > Metazoa > Chordata > Mammalia > Artiodactyla > Delphinidae > Lagenorhynchus > Lagenorhynchus albirostris. The sequence goes on from NC_083107.1 coordinate 39,443,617, forward strand.
CAAAGCTCCTTTAATCCTTCATTTCATAGATAATGGAACTCAGACTATTTGGCTGGAACGTCTCTGCCAAACTCACACCATCAGTGGCAGAACCAGGAGAACGTATCTTCTGGTCCAGAGGTAAGTGTTCCTTCAATTAATCTCTATAGCCCCACAACTGGTCTCCCTATGTGCGTTCTTGCTCTTCTATAATCTATTCTATACATAGTATCAAAGTGATGCTTTAAACCTGAAGCTCAGATCACGTTATTATGCCTAGTAAATTCTTCAATGGTTTCTCATTGCAACTAAAGTCCAATTCCTTACAACGGTCTACAGTACTTCTCTAACATACAATAATGCCTGGCACAGAGTAGGCAATAATGAACAAATAAACTTCTTTTTTCTCGGAGTAATATAAAGTTGGCCAATCAAGGTAAATCTGCAGAAACAGCTTGTTTAAATAAAATATTCAACAATATTTCCTCTACAAGTAATGTACATGATGAAATGCAAGCTGGGTGAAAGTGGGTTAACTGAATTTAACAATCAGACCCGAATAATTTATCTTAGCCTCCCTCAGCTCGTGGATGACCACTTGTTCCAGCCTTGCTAAGCCTGTTTACCGATGATTTTGATGACAACGCAGAAAGGAAGCTTATGAAATCTGAATGGCACAAAGCTGGAAAGGATACTAAGTATAACAATCAACATTCAAACCTGTTCTGACAGGCTGGAATTCTGAGTAAATTCCAATAAGATGAAATTTAGTAGCGATAAATACAATGTTCTGCATAAAAGTTCAAATATTAACTGTATAAGTACAGGATGGAGAAACTTGGCTTGGCAGAAATTCATGTGAAAAAGATCTGGAGGACTGAGCTGACCACAACTTTAATAAGACCCATCAGTATGTGGCAGATGCCTTTAAAAATTCACATTCATAGGTTGCATTAATATTGTACAAGCTCTTTTTCTAAATTATGGCCAGTAATAGTTTTCCTACTCTCTGTAGCTCAAACCACAACCAGACTATACTGTTCAGTTCTGGGTGACATATTTTAAGAGGGACACTTAATCCAGGGGAAGAAAACCAAGATGGAGAAAGTTGGAAAAGCAAGCCATGGTTGAAAGAATTAAAATCCAAAATCATACCAAATTTTAAGTTCTTTGAGATATTATAAAAGCTTCACTTTTTGCTGTTCTGGAAATCAGAATGTGAAATATTGGCTTTAAGTGGGTATTAAATATATTCTGACAGCAAACTTTTGAATCAATGAATAAGGGACTTAAAGGAACAAGGAAACTTTCATTGCACACGGGGGAAATTTATGTGTATCTGGAGTATTTTTACAATAGCCACCTGAATGAGTTGGGATACATAAACTATTTGTCACGGGAGGTTGTCAAAGCGACACAGGAACAAGTAACTAAACCTCAAAAGTTAGAAACACTGAGTGACGATATAGGTTCTGCATCTAGCATCTAGCATCTCTAGAAGCACAGTGCTTCTTCCTCACCTTGCTAACTATGCAAGGTGGTCAACTCAAGAGACCCTTTCACTTCCACAGCCAACATATATGGAATACTGTATATGGAAGCATCCACCCTAAAACTGAAATCATTTCCCAAGAAACTTGACTTACTGTCCCCAAATAAAAAGTCAGATGCCATTCTGGAGCCTACACACACACACACACACACACACACACACACACACACACACACAAAATAAAACAACTTTGTCATTTTGTCACTAATATATAAAGCTTAACAACCCAAAATAAGAATAAAAATGTTAAGGTATTGGGAATTCCCTGGCGGTCTAGTGGTTAGGACTCAGCGCTTTCACTGGGTTTGATCCCTGGCTGGGGAGCTAAGATCCCACAAGCCACACTGGCAGAAAAAAAAAAAAATAGTTAAGGTATTGCAGGAGGATGCAGTCTTAGGATGTCCTCATGACTCACCATTACAATCTTCTTTTTCTGAAGAATTGCAAGAATCAAAAAGTAGCTGATGAGGAAAGAGATCAAGATGGCAGAGTAGGAGGATACTGGGCTCCCCTCCCCTCACAAACACATCAAAATCGCAACTACAGCAGCTCTCACTGAAACTGACCTGGGGACTAGCAGGGCAGCTGTAAAAAAGATTTATGCGGAATCTGGTAGAAGGGAGAAGAGATCTGGTCAGGACACGTACTCCTAGTGGGGGACACAGAAGAGAAGGGCATATCCCAGGCTCAGGGATCCTCCCTGGGGAGGATGGGGTTTGATCCATATATTAGGCACGCCAGCTCTAGGGTCCAACACCAGGAAGATGAGCCCCCCTTAGTTGGTTTGAAAACCAGTGGGGGTAACCAGAGGGCTGTTAGAACCTGAGATCCTGCTCTTGAAGAACGTGTGCACAGACTTGCTTGCTTCAAGTCACAGCGTGGAGGCAGCACATTGAAAACTGCCTGGGGCTCTGACCAGATGCCAGGACCACCCCAGCGCACCCTGTGGCCCTCCTGCTCTAGCCCCTCTTTCTCCAGCGATGGTCCCCACTACGGTGGAGGCTGCCATTGCCAATGAGAGTGCACATACTTGGAGGGAACAGAGCTGACTTGGGCTCTGGACCTGCCTCTGACCAGAGCGGAGGCAGCCATCGCCAGTGCGTGCATCATTGCACACGTTCAGGAGGGAGTGAAACTAGCTCAGTAGTGTGGCACCAACCCAGCCTCTAACCAAGGCACACACACATGGAAAGAAATGAAACCAGCACCGAGCCCCAAGCTCTCAGGTCCTGGCTGTGCCCCAAACCAAGGTGGAGACTGCCATCACACCCAGGAGAAACCCATCTCCCTCAGGACTCCTGTTCCAGCTCCTGGGGTCCTGCCCCACCTCCAATAGGGCTGTGATGGCCTTGAGCATAGAAGCCCTGGTTTGCACCTGGCTCTGGTCTAGCCTCTTATACCAAGGCCATGGTTGCCAGCATTCCCCCAGTGAAAGATATGGCCCTCGCTCACTTTAGATCCAGCTCTTCCACCACACGTGGACTGAATAGGGATGCTCCCACACAAGTACATGCCTTCAAGACTGTGAGAGGCAACTGTTTCACCTAATTTCATAGAAAAAGAGAAAGTTAAATAAAATGAGAAGAAAGATAAATGTTTCAAATGAAAGAACAAGAAAAAACCCTGGGAAGAAAACCCTAATGAAACAGAGATAAATAATTTACCTGATAAAGAGTTCAAAGCAATAATAATAATGTTAACTGAACTGAGAGAAAAAATAGATGGACGCAGTAAGAATTTTAACAAGAAAACATAAAGAAAGAAACAGAGCTGAAGAATACAACAACTGAAATGAAAAATATTTCGAGGGAGGGAATTAACAGCAGGTTAGGTGATACAGAACACATAAGCCAATCTGGAAGATAGAATAATGGAAACCATCCAATCAGAACAGCAAAAAGAAAAACAGATAAAAAATGAGAATAGTTTAAGGAACTTCTAGGTTGACATCAAGTGTAGTAACATTCATAGGGGTCCCAGGAGGATAGGAAAAGAAAGCGATAGAAATATTTTTGATGAAATTATGGCTGAAAAATTCCCAAAGCTGAAGAAGGAAACAGACATCCAGGCACCGAAAGCACAGAGTCCCAGTCATTTGGTCAGCATTGTTCAAGGCCCTGAAACTGACTATAGACTCTGCTCCAAGTCACAAAAGGGTAGTCACAAAAGAATGAGAATAACTTTCTAACGGGTTCATACATGAGTGTATAATAAGGTCTACAACTGCATGAGGGATTTCTCTTCTTTATGGTCTCTTTTAGAGTTAAGATATCATCCCAGTGATACTGCATCTATTTTGTGATTCTCATTTTTTTAAAGATCCTCAGATTCTACTTCAGTATGCTGCATATACTTGAAGGTAACACATGCTTGTCTCCTCAGAGTAGACATAATAGGATAAAAACGGTGAACATAACAGAAACTCATTCAAGCTTGTGTTGTTTAAAAGGGGAACTATTACAAAGATACAAGAGCCAATTTTTGAACCTACTGTCTGAGTTTTTGGATTTTTAAGGTTTCTTCCCTATTTCAGGTGACAAAGTTAGTGTATTACATTTTCCCCAATAATTTTGTTTTACCTTTAATGTATATCCTTTAATTCATCGGGAGTCCAAAGGATGAGGATTATATCCAAGAGCTTCTACTCCACAACTGTCCTACATTCATTGATTTGTGTTGGCCCTCATATAATTATCAAATCCCCATATATATATGAGTCTGCCTCTGAACAATGAATTCTGTTCCATAATTATATTTGTCTGTTCCTTTAGGACTACAAAACTATTTTTTATTGCAATTTATTTTTTATTTCTATTGTTTTATTAAGGCATTGTCTACAGGTGGGTTGTTGAACCAATCCATTCTGACTTCAGTTCATTTGTTTTAAAAATCCATCCATATTGCTTGTCCTCCTAGCATCACAGTCCTTCGAACAATCTCACTATAGCTTCTCTATTTCTCTGCTGCTTCCTCTTTCTCCTACTTTTTTTTTAAACATCTTTATTGGAGTATAACTGCTTTACAGTGTTGTGTTAGTTTCTGCTATATAACAAAGTGAATCAGCCATATGTATACAGCTCGGTGCTTTGTGACCACCTAGAGAGGTGGGATAGGGAGGGTGGGAGGAAAATGCAAGAGGAGAGGATATGGGGATATTGCAATGGCTTTTAAGCCCTAATATCTACTGTGAAAGTCCCCATGTTTTACTTTTCTCTTTCAACGTTGACTTACTATTAAGGAACTAATTTTTTATTTTTGTATTTAATTTTCTAATATTTGTCAAGTTTCTCCAAAAATCCAGCTGATATTTTGATAAGAATTATTTTGAAATTGTAAGATAATTTGACCTGAATTAATAACGTTATAGAGTTAGGCCTTCTCACCTATGGTGATGGAATGAACTTAAATTGGTTCTTCTTTTATGTCCTTTAATACGCTTGTAAAATTTTCTCCTTCCCAAGTCAATATCCAAATAATTTAGAGTTTTCCTTTGCATTGTCAATTGAACCTTATTTTTTTTTTTTTTTTTGTCGTTCTTCCAAGTGATTTCTTATATAGTCAATGAACACTATTAGTTCTGGGATGAAATCATCTCCTGTCAGGCAACCTAACTGAATTTTCTCATTTTTTAATAATATGCCTTATTTTGTTTAATTTTCTAGAAAGATTCATGAAATGTTGCCTTTTTTCTTCTAACCTTACACCTCATAGTCCTTTTATTGCTTTATGGAGTTTCTAAAAACCTACAGTATTATATTATACAATAGATACTGGGAGTATTTTATTCCTTCCTAATCTTAAAGTGAATTCACTTAAACCTTTCCTTTAAATATGTGTTTTCTGTAGGTTTTTTTTTATTTTAAAATCCTGTGATATTTCTCCTTTGATATATAAATTATAAATTATCTTATATTGAACTATCCTTGACTTCCTTTAATAAACCATTGATCATTTTATTTTTACTACATACTAGGTAAAGTTAACTAATATTGCATTTAGTAATTTCTAATCTATGTGTACAAGTGGAACTATACTTTTTTGTAAAAATCTTACTTGATTATTTAAATTAAGGTTTCTATAATCCCGAATTATTTTGGCTTTCTCTTTCTCTATTGTCTGAAACAACTGTTACACAACAAAATAATGTATTTCCTGAAGGTTGTTCTAACAACTTTCAACAACTTGCAACATAACAACAACTAAATTTAGTTACATCAATATTATAAATATCTGCTCATTAAAACACACTACATAGTGAAATAATAGTTTAAAGGTAAGGAAGATACTGCAAAAGGGAACGATTATCTTAACTGTGTAAGGAATTTATGCAAATTAATGATACAGAGAAATGACCCAATTGTGAAAAAAAGGAATGAATATGAACATACAATTTTTGGAAGGGATAATGAAAGTGAATGGTAGCAACCAAAGGATAAGATGTTCAAATTGTTTTGTGTGTAATTAGAAAAGTGAAAGTCAAGGGCTTCCCTGGTGGCGCAGTGGTTGGGAGTCCGCCTGCTGATGCAGGGGACACGGGTTCGTGCCCCGGTCCGGGAAGATCCCGCATGCCGCGGAGCTGCTGGACCCGTGAACCATAGCCGTTGAGCCTGCGTGTCCGGAGCCTGTGCTCCGTCCGCAATGGGAGAGGCCACAACAGTGAGAGGCCTGCGTACCAAAAAAAAAAAAAAAAAAGAAAAGTCAGAGTCAAAAAGGAATATGATATCATTTAATACCCATGAGATTTACAAAAGTTAGAGCTATGTAATGCCAAATATTAGTGGAGTTGGAGACAAGAAGGCATTGTCTACTCTTGATGATACTGAAGCTATTCTAATTTTCTGGTGAGCCCTTTAGCAGTACTTTGTATAAAGTATTCACACCTATGATCCAGTAATACAGCACAGTAAAATTCCATATTGGGACATGTTCTGTGATGGTGACTGTGGGATTTATGTGCGGTAGTATAAAATGGAAGACTAGTTATATACCAAGGAGGTAGATATGCAAAATGTAGTAGATTTACACTATGGAACTCTATGCATTTTTTTTTTTTTTTGAGTGTAAGACAGGTTTCTTTTTATTAAGTTTTCCTAAACTTGTCTCATGTTTACTGAATGTTTTTCTTGTGTAAGAATGTAACCCGGAGCTTTAACAAACCAATTTGGACAATTCAACCTGGATAAACGCTTGTCTGCACACAAGTCATCAATTACCTCTCTCTGGCCTGGCCTCCACGTAAATCCAATTGGTCTTAAAGCCTATCTAAACAGATAGCAAGCAGACCACATCATCTTATTTCTAGTTTAAACTTTAAACCTCAAACTCACCCCCATCCCAAGACCCACACCCTCCCCCACACACAAAATTTTTAAAAGAAGTGGCCATTAGGAACTGAGTCAGTTGCATAAGAATTGGCTTAATCCTGAAGCCAGCACTCCAAAGTAGCTCTTGGCCTCATAGCAGGTCCCCTGGAACTCTTGAAGCAGGACAGGTCGAGAATGGATAGAAGATGCTCTAAGAACAGGGCCAAGTTCTGGGGCTGCAACGCTTCCACACATGCTTACACTCCAACATAAATACACTTCCACCTTCCTCCTCTAAGCGATGCTTTCCTATAGCACTTTAGAGCTTGTAACACTCTAAATTTTTTAGTGCAGAGATGGACAGAAACTTATTCTAAATATGCAAGGTATAATCTTATTTCTAACAACATAGGCCAAAGATAACAGAGAAGTACTCTATGCAGCAGTTAGAAGGAACCAAATGGATAGATACACACATAGAACATGCATGGATCTTTAAAGCACAGAGACAAAAGCAAATTATATATAAAATTAAGGCTATAACGCAATGCTACTCATGTAAACCAAAAAATACACACAGAAAAGAATAATGCCATATATTTTACGATGTTAAATTTAACTTCAAATATGTACTAATTATACAACAGTGGTTGTTATGGGAGTAAGGAGAAGGGGAATAGAGAATAAGAATAAAATGAATATGTGCTTTGCGTACATTCTTACATACACAAATACATTCATAAAATGAGTCTGGGCCTGACATCAGCTTGTAAGAGAGTGTCATGAACTGGGAAATAGGATTAGTCACACCTTTTGCACCTGGGATAACACAAAAGAAAAACTACAAAGGTATCTCTTAGAACTCAAGGGACTTCAGGGAAGAGGAAAGGGAGAGTTGTCAGAAATCCAGGAGAGAACGTCCCTCCACCTGCATCTCTCCTTGGCCTTCCTGCTCAGTAGATCCACTTGTTTTCCTTTGCAGCACACAGGGCAAGAATTCCATGTATACCCCCATGTGGTTACTGCCTCCCTTCAAAAGACCAGACTAGATTGACTTTTAGAAAAAGAACGTAATTCACAATTAAGACTGATGAACAGGGGACTTCCCTGGTGGTCCAGTGGTAAAGAATTCACCTTCCAATGCAGGGGTCCCAGGTCGATCCCTGAGAACTAAGATCCCACGTGCCACGCGGCAACTAAGCCCACGCGCCACAACTACTGAGCTCCTGTGCCTCAGCTAGAGAGCCTGCCTGTCGCAAACTACAGAGCCCATGTGCTCTGGAGCCTGCACGCCACAACTAGAGAGAGAAAACCTGCACGCCACAGCTAGAGAGAAGCCTGTGCACCACAGCGAAAGATCCCACATGCCTCAACGAAGATCCTGCGTGCTGCGAGTAAGACCCGACGCAGCCAAAGATAAAAATAAATATATAATTTTTAAAAAGGCATTAGATATTTAAAAAAAAAAAGACTGATGAACATGGTGGATAACAGATTTTTGTTATTATACAACAGCATACAATGTGATAAGACTGTTTTTCTTTTATGAGAAATAAAATGATGGTTTCCGAAGAGGAATTCCAATTATCAATTTGTTCAAATATACCCATAAGCTCCTGAAAGCTTCTGAAAGTCATATTTAATTGTAAAAGTTCTAGACTTCATTTTTTCCTTCATTCTTTCTTTCCTTCCATCTTTTAATTCCTTTCTTTCGCTTTATCCTTTGCTCTCTTTTTTCTTTTCCTTCTCCTTTTTCTTCTCCTCCTCCCCCTCCCTTCTGCCTCTTCTCCTTCTCTCTCTCCCTTTCTCCTTCTCTCTCTCTCTCCCATCCATAGCTTCAACACCAAAACAGTTCAAAAAGGCATTGCCTGATTGAATCACAAAGTCCACCAGTTGACTTTTAGGGAAGAGGAATTTTCAGAATGATTTCATTTCAGGAACATGACACTGTATTTTCACTGTTTTCATAAAGCTTTTACTTAGTCTTCCCTTTGAATGGAATACCACCAAGTTGGATAGATATGGTTCTGTCTACTGAAAGTTTACAACATATCCAGAAACTTAAAACTCCCCACCTTGGTTAACCAAAGAAGATTAATTGAATATTTTTCAACCAATATTTCTTAATCTCCTGATTTGAAATGCAAGTTTTGAGCTAGGCATGACATTTGACTAGAAATATGGCAACTTTGTTGCCACAAAGCTGATCATTCCACTGTCCTGGCTCAGGGATGAAATGAACAAAGATATTAGGGTTCGAAACATGATGCTTCCTGGCTATTTGTTGCATCCATCTCACTCCATTGGGTACTTCAAGCGAGGAAGTCTTGTGGAGTGTGGAAATAATAGAGACATATGATGGGCACTTTACAATTCAGAAAGCCATTCAAAAACACCCACCATGCAATTAAGCTGTTTATTTTTATTTTCAGTCTATTAGAATTGGTAGAATATTTTCATTCTATCAGCATTGTGTCAGTGAGACCACAGGGTAGAGTGAGAGGGTTTTTACAGCCACCAGCTTCTGAAAAGGATTTACTTTCTCCCCTGCCCACTCCACATCCATGAAATTAAATGATTATTTACATGTTTGTTTTCACAAAGATAATGAATTGTTCACTGACTACTGCCTTATCCTTCTGCCTCCATCCTCTTAGCAAGTATTTTAAAAGTTAAGCTTTGTTTCCTATAAATGGCGTTATTAAATCACAGAAAAAGCTCTTTTTCAAGAGCTTGTTGGCTAGTTGTAAAGACAGCCCTAGGGCTCTCTCTGTGAGCTCCAGAAAAGATGTGGTGAGAGGTTTCACAGCTAGTTGCTTTTTCTCTCCTAAAATATATATCATTGTTTTTAAAACTAAATTTGTTTAGTTACATATGTATTTGCTCCAAAGGAGACTCTGTCATGTTGAAAATCCATCCAAATATCTTCTACTTCATCTGATGGTTCAAGGTATAGCTTCAAGGTATAGCTTCTTATCTCTGCTGATAAGAGAATTAAATTTCTGGTTCTCCTCTTTGAAGATTCAAACCACAGCTACTTCCTAGTAACAGCCTTCTCAGAATCAACTATCAGAAGTCACTCTTGAAGAATTCCCCTTCAACTGTCATAAAGAAAAATTCTAATATTAATGGCAGGCATCTTGCTTATCTAACCCCTTATTCCTATTCTCTCCTGCTCCCTGGGTTAAACCCACTGTTTCCAACAAGCAGATAGTCTCCCCTTCAGGTCAAGTTCATCTTGCTTCTGAGCTTTTATTCTCTGCTGTACCACTCTTTCCTTCACTCCTTCTTCCTGATTTCTCAGCTTATAGAAATCTCACTTTCCTCAAAAACAAATTCTATTTTCACTTAAATCCAAACAAACAAAAGAAACAAACCAATCAATGAACAACCAACTTCCCTGATTACTCCAAGGGCCAAACTGCCCTTTCTCTCAATGGCTTACTTACGCTAGTACATGGGGTCATAAAATATCATATTTATGGAATTCTTTGCCTTGTTCTGATTACTTCCTTTGTGAACACATTCTGTATGTCAGTAAGGACAGGGAATCTGTTGACTCTTGCTTGATGTTTTTTTAACTTGCCTGCTGCCTAAGGTAGAGCTGGACAAACAGAAGACATTTAACAAATACTTTTCAACTCAATAAGTGGCTATTTGCCTTAATTGTTAGAATATTTACCCCGCAATTAATTTTATTTTTTAGAAATTAAAATAATCTGAATTATATAGCAGGGGTTGTTCACCTTATATCAAATGTGTCCCTGTGGATAGCTCCTCTTTGCCTTTTCTTCCCATTAAAGTCTGGTATAATTTTAAAATAATAGTATTTTTATTATGAGATAATTCAAACACACAGAAAGCAGAATAGAAAAATAAATATTGAGACTTAATTATGCAGTTTTAACAAATAAAAATATTAAACACTCACTACACACTAAGCATTCTTCTATGAATTTTTACATATATTGACACATCATATTCTCAGAACACCCCTATGATGTGCTACTGTTATTACCATTCCACATTTTCTGGGTGAGCATGGAGTTGTTAAATATTTTGCATAAAGTCACACAGATTGTAGGTTGCAGGGGGCAAATTTGAACCAAAGCATTCTGGTTCAGAACCTGTGCCCATGATTCCATCCTATACTACCTTTTCACCTTGCCTTTCCATTAAATCCACACATTATGGAACATTTACTCTGGACTTTAAAAAATAATATTCCCACTATGAACACCTTTCCAATCCTATTTCACTGACTTTCTCTGCTGTGATGACAGTAATTATTAATTCAATGTTTATCAATCCCATGTGTTTTTGTGCTTTTGCTTGTGGACTTATATTTACTTTTGTGCTTATATTCATAGACTATTATTTTGGAATGGTTTTATAGTTTATTTAAATATGTGTCATTTGGTAATTGCCTTGATTTTATTCAATGTGTTTTAAAAAGTTTATCTTCATTGGCATATATACCCTTGTTCCTCATTTTAACTGTTTTCTAGTGCCCCATGATAAATATACCATGAATTTCCTGTTCGTGGACATTTGTATTGTTTCTAGATTTCTGAAGTAAGAAACAGTGCTACAATGAACATTCTTATATATGTCTCCTTTAGTTCATGTGCTTGACTTATTTTAGGGAATATAACTAGTGTATACTGTCACTCAGTGTAGGGCATGAGATTTGGTCAAGTGGCTTTCCAAATTATTGTACCAGCTTGTATGCTTGTATGCCCACTAGATTAACTGAGAGTTCCTGTTTCTCTACTTTATTGCCAACATAGATGCTCTTAGGCCTTTTACTTTTCTTGGTCTCAGGAGTGTGAAACTGTCTCATTATTTAATATTTACATTTCAGGATTACCTGTTGAAGCTGAGATTCTTTTCATAAGACCTACATTCAGATTTCTTCTCCTGTCAAACGCCATTTCAGTTCTCTGCTCATTTGTCTTTTTTATTAAATTGCAGAAGTTACAGATTGTTAATAATAAACTTTGATTTCTATTAAATTTTTAAAATATCTCTTCAGTTTGGTTGCTTTTAACTTTGTATTTGGCTTCTTTCATAATACAGATATTTAAAAATTATGTGTGGTCGCTTTATCAGTTGTTTTTGTTATAGTGTGTACAATTCAGTGGGTTTTGGTATATTCACAAACACGGGCAACCATCACCACAGTCAATTTCAGTATTTTTTATCACCTCAAAAAGAAACCCTATACCATTTAGCTACCAATTCCTATGCCTCAGTCTCCCATCACTAAGAAACTTTCTATAGATTTCCCTGTTCTGGACTTTTAGGTGAACTGAATGATATAACATGTGGTCTTTTGTGACTTGCTTCTTTCACTTAGCATATAGTTTTCAAGGTTTATCCATATTATAGCAAATATAATTTATTCATTCCTTTTTATAATAATATTCCATTGTATAAATATACTAACTTTTGTTAATCCATTTGTCCATTGATGGGCATTTGGGGTGTTTCCACATTTTGGCTATCATGAATGATGCTGCTATAGACATTCATGTATAAGTTTCAGTGTGAACATGTTTTAATTTCACATATTTGGGAATGGAATTTCTGAGTCATTTGGTAATTGTAGACTGAGTTGGGAAGTATTCTCTCCTCTTTACTTTTTGAATGAGATTATGAAAAATAGGCATTAATTCTTTAAATGTTTGGTAGAATGTAGTGGTGAAGCCATCTGGGCCTGAGTTTTTCTTTGTGGGTAGGTTTTTGATTACTGCTTTAATATCTCACTTGTTATAAATCTATTCATATTGTCTATTTCTTAAGTCAGTTTTGGTGTTTCTTTTTTAGGAATCTGTCCAACTCATCTAATTTGTTGGTGTACAATTGTTTTGTTTTAATTTATTTATTTATTTTTGGCTGCACTGGGTCTTCGTTGCTGCTTGCAGCCTTTCTCTAGTTGCAGCAGGCGGGGTCTACTCTTCGTTGCGGTGCACGGGCTCTCGGTGCACAGGCTTCAGTAGTTGTGGCACATTGGCTCAGCAGCTGTGGCTTGCAGGCTCTAGAGTGCAGGCTCAGTAGTTGTGGCACACGGGCTTAGCTGCTCCGCTGCATGTGGGAATCTTCCCGGACCAGGGCTCGAACCTGTGTCCCCTGCATTGGCAGGCAGATTCCTAACCACTGTGCCACCAGGGAAGTCCTGTACAATTGTTAATAGTAGTTCTTTGTAATCCTTTTTAAATTTCTGTAGGGTCAGTAGTAATGTCTTCTCTTTCATTTCTAATAATTTGATTCTTATCTCTTTTGTTCTTGGCAATCTATCTAAATGTAATTTTTTTTTTTATCTTTTAAAAGAACCAGCTTTGGTTTTATCAATTTTCTCTATTTTTCCTAGCCTTTATTTCATTTCTTTTTGCTATCTTCTTTTTTATTTCATTCCTTCTGCTTTCTTTTGGTTCAATTTGCTCTTTTCAGTGTTTGAGGATGGAAGTCTACAGTATTCATTGGATGTATTTCTTCTTAATATAGACATTTACAGCTAAATATTTCCCTCCATGCCCTGCTTTAGCTGCATCCCATGTGTTTTCACATGCTATATCTTCATTTTCACTACTCTCAAGGTATTTTCTAATTTCCCTTCTGATTTCCTCTTCAATTCATTGGTTGTTTAGGAGAGTGTTGTACAATTTCCACATTTTGTGAGTTTCCCAAATCTTTTCCTGCTATTGATTTCTAATTTTATTACATTGTGGTTGTAGAACATACTTTGTATTATTTCTATCCTTTTAAATTTACTGAAGTTTGATTTATTGCTAGTTTATCCTGGAGAATGTTCTGTGTGCATGTGGGATGACATATACACTGTTGTTGTTAGGGTTGGTGTTGTATAGGTGTCTATTAGGTCTAGCTGGTTTACAGTGTTCAAGTCTTCTATTTCTTTTGTTGATCTTCTGTTTGTTCTCTCCATTAGTGAGAGTTGGGTATGGAAGTCTCCAACTATTTTGCATTTTGGTGTTCCGTTGTTAGATGGCATATATATTTATAATTATTATATCTTTTTTCATGGAGTGACTCTTTTATCACTATAGAATATCTCTATTTCTGGTAATATTTTTGTTTTAAAGTCTATTTTTTTCTGATATCATCATAAGCACTTCAGTTTTCAATCACTATTTCTTCTAATATTTTTTCTATTCCTTTCTCTCTCTCCATCTGATACCTCCGTTATGTGTACACTGGTGTGCTTAAAGATGTTCCACATTTCTCTGAGATGCTCTTCACTTTTTTCAATTCTTTTTTGTTTTTCAGCTTGCATAACCTCTATCAATCTATCTTCGAAATCACTTATTCTTTTCTCTGCCAGTACAAATCTACCATTAAGCCGCTCTAATGAAGTCTGTAATTTCTCTTTGATTCTTTATTTTAAAAATTTCTGCCTCTTTACTGATAATCTCTTTTTGATGCCAATATTGCAATCACACCTTCCTTTACTTCTTTAATCATTTCCCTTAATTCCATGAATATGTTTATAATGGTTAAAGTCCTTTTCCCATAAATTCAGAAGCTGATCTGTCTCACCAGTAGTTTCAGTTGCTTTCATTGTTTCCTTTATATGAGTCACAGTTTTCTATTTCTTTACATACTCATAATATTTTGTTGAAAGTTGGCATTTTAGATAATATATTGTAGAAATTCTGGGTACTGTCTTCTACTGCCCCCCCCACATCCCGCTAGGGTTATTGTTATTTGCTTGTTTATTTGTTTAGCAACTGATTAGAGTATTTCAGTGTCATCTCCTCTACCTCCCCTCCAGTGTTCAGCCTCTGATGTTTTTCCTTGAGGATGCACAGGTTTGGATATCCCCACAGTCACCCAGGGATGACAGTGGCATTGGTTGGTGTCTCTCCCTTTCTTTCCCTGACCACATTCAGCAGGTAAACTCCACTAACTGACAGCTGATTACTCTATTGCATTTAATAATACCTGGGGGGCTTCCCTGGTGGCGCAGTGGTTGAGAGTCCGCCTGCCGGTGCAGGGGACACGGGTTCGTGCCCCGGCCCGGGAAGATCCCACATGCCGCGGAACAGCTGGGCCCATGAGCCATGGCCGCTGAGCCTGCGCGTCCGGAGCCTGTGCTCCGCAACGGGAGAGGCCACAACAGTGAGAGGCCCACGTACAGCAAAAAAAATAATAATAATAATACCTGGGGTATAAATTGCTCTACAAACTAATGTATTCAAATTCTGGCTCCTTTGAATGAATAATTTCTGAAGTTAGTGTTTGATTTTTGTTCTGATCACTGGAGGGCTCTTCCAGCTTTATTACTCCTTGGTTCTCTTCTGCAAACTAGTTGGCCTACAGTTTAGCCTGTGTCTTGAATCTCCTCTCAATTGCCTTTCACCACTTCTACTGTTTTTGAGAGTACTATTAGGCTTGAATTCCTTCACTCTAGTTTGCAAAAGAAAGCTCCTTAGGAAGAGATGAAGAGCTATTTGTTTTATGGCAGGCTTGTCGTCTCTCCCCAGGTAAAAATCTCTGAGCCAGGGCTATGGATTTGAATATAGGAAAGCTTGCAAGTTTCTCTCTGAGGTCACCTTCATTCTAAGAACCAAGAATGCCATGAAGGAGGGGGCAGAAATATGAGATTCTTTCAGCTGGCCTTTCCTGGTGTGGAACCATGGCCTCGTGAGCCAGGGAAAGAGTGATCATGGTCTCAGGGGAGCCTCCTTTCCACGGTGGAGGCTGGAGATAAGAAAGAGTCCCTGCTTCTCAATTGCACTGGCCTAGAACTTAGCCTCAGCAATAAGAAACTTGGAGTAGGATGAAACATTATGAAATCCTGCCCCTCCCAGGAAGAAAGCCTTTCCTCTGGGTGCTGAGGAGAGAGAGTATCCTGTATTCTTGGCATCACCAGTCTGGAGTGCAATCTCCATCTCACTGAACTAAGAATAGGGGAGATAGGGACCAATTTTGGTTCAGGTATCACACATTCTCATTTTTCTTACCAAATTTGGTAGATATTATTGAATAGATTCTTTGTCATATGCTATTCACTCATAACAATTTCTAGAGCCTTTATTATCTTTTTTAATAGTTTTCAACACTTTCACTGGGAGTCAGCCAACATAATTCCTCATAAATCACACTGGAGGTTGACCTCCTAGCCCATGTTAATATTTGTGTTTTACAGATTTCTCAGATACTTCAGAGTTTGAGTTGCAGATGGTTAGTAGGAAAAATAAATGCTTAACACTAGATGCACACACATAGACAACTGAGTGAATTGACCTGGTTGATAGTCAGTCAATTAAATCAAACTAGTTTTGCTGTATTTGCCTCTTTAAGAAAATCACTTTTTCCAAACTAGGCAGTTATCTTGTGACATATTTTATAGTATATTTCAATAATATCTCATTTATCTAGTAACTATTCATCCAATAAGTTCTTTTCTGTATACACCTGAGAAACAGGAAATACTGGTCTTAAGCAGTCAAATGAGATGCTATAAAATTAGTGTACTAAATGTTATGCCATTTTCATAGACAACATGTCAGGCACTCGCTGCTATTTTAGAATAAATTTTACCAAATGTGGTTTTCCAGTCCAAAGGTGAGAGGCACATTAAAGGAGTAGAGCTACTAGAGGAAGCACACTGACAGAAGTGATGAACAAGAGTAGATTAAAAAATTATAAAGCACAAATAAAAAAAAAAACCAAACAGACTGCCATCTATACATTGAAATTTCCTGAGTACATCACAGAATTAATTAAAACACAGTGAGTGATTGACTTTATGAGTGATTAAAGAACATTTAGTATACTCTAAGGAAATGAGGATACTTTAGAAATATTTCAATCAAAAATAGTTAAAATAAGACATGTAAGTGTTTTAGAGGGAGCTTTAGTTGTATGGAAGAGTAGAAAGAGGAGTTTATGTTTCCATAACAGCTGTAACATGAGGCACTTCTATGTATAATGGAAAAGCCAACATGGGCTTGTTTTGGAACATACCAGTTAGGCTTTTGGACAGACACTCGATGAATATTTGTACAGTGAGTGAATTAAAGAATAAACCAATTAATTAACCTAAGCTGTTAAGATATTTAGATATTTAAACTATTAAGATTTTTAGAGTCTAACAGACTTGACTTATGGTAGACCTTGATATTCACAAGGGTTGCAGCACATGGCGATCGTGTGTGCCGTGGACCTGTGCAGGTCAAACATCTCAGCCATCACCAATATTGTCACTTCAAGCTTTAATGCTTTCAAAAGTTTCTGGCTACGTACATTCACTTTTTTTCTGACTTCTTTACATCTATCATCAAGACAAATAATCCACGTTCTTTCTGAGAACTTTTATTTTCTTTCTTTTTCTTTTCATACTAAGAAAGGGTTTATCATACACTGTAACAGAGAACACCTGAGCCTTCGGGCAACTGGCTAATCCCAGTCCCTGAGGATGTAACCAGATCTCATACAAACCTCATCTGAGTCTGAGATTTTTAAGCAAGGAGGTGGAATTCACCTGGGTTCAGACATTAGGGACAGAAATATGAAGGTAGTAAGACAGCATTCAGAGAGAAGACAAGTGCAGAGACCAAACCAGTGGTCCAAGCAACTAGTCCACTCTCCTAAATTCCGGCAGAGAGTGTAAACAGTTCAGAAGTGAGGGAGAATACGGGGCGGCTCGACGGGAGAAAGAGCCTGGATTTCTTGAGGAATGGCAGTTTGAGTCAAACCCATTTCCTATGTGCCCATGACTGTATCCAGGATTACTCCTAAACTTTGTGAGGCGAGAACAAGAATAAATATGGAGACCCACACAGGAAACGTCTAATATTTAAAAGTCATAAATCAAGCCAACAAACTGTTAAGTAACATATGTTCTATCCTCTTACCTTGAGAAATATACCTTCACGATGATCTAAAAACCTAAATCTGAATTTAGGTTCTTGAATTCCTGGAAGTTCCACAGACCATGACGGTGTAGGGATGTGAGCCAGTCCACAGCTCATGGCCCTGACCTACTCCTTTTTTTCTCTCTGACCTCTACTTTCTCCTACACTATTAGAAGCCCCAGTGTACTTGTTGGGACATCCCAATGCATGCAGCTAAGTTCCAACCATATTCCATACCAACAAGGCCTCACTGGCCATCCCTCAGGCCTAGAAGTATATACACCAGTGGTTGGGGACTTCAGAATCCTGGTAACTGGAGCCCTCGATAAAAAGGGAGCTTGTTGCCTTAGCCTCAAAACCTCCTCCCGCTCAGGGGAAATGCATGAGCTGAAAGAGCTAGAGCAAGACCCTCTAAAGCCCAGGGTGAGGCAAGGGCCCTCTCTCCCATACCCAAGGGTAGTACTGGCTGTGATTGCTAATCCAGATAACATAGGAGTCCCTCATTCTTCATGTCTTTTTAAGTGCATCACTATGGACCTAGGTTGGATACCTCAACTCTGCGTAAGTTGAAAAAGAGCAGAATTAGGAAAACCTTAACACGATGGTAAATATTTCTCCCTTCGTTCTTTAAACTTGCTCCTGGGAGAATTATTAGGATTCATAGAAAACTTTAATTTCTTTTGATTTTCTCTGTATCTGTTTTCCAAACATCTCTTACCAGCAATTTCATTATATTTTAATGAGCTCCAACAACTATAGAATGATTGTTTATAGAAAACTCTTTGAAGGCAAGAGCTGTCTTATTCATCTTTTGCAGCCCCATCTCATTGCTCGGGTCCTCACACGAGAGATGCTCAGTAAATATCTGTTGAACACGGTGGCAGCTCTGAGCCAAAGATCAAAATGTGAGCAAGGATGCACTTCTGTATTTCCTTGTTTTTGTGGCAAGAGGGTGTCTACTTGGAATAAAGTGAAACATTCAATTACATATTGCTTGAGAATCTCATTTTTTTGGAAGGAAGCATGCTTGGTGCACTGAGAGTAGTTTGGAATCGCTATCAGGGTGAAGATGGCTGGTCACCACAATGGTGAAGGTACACACAGGGGCCATTCCACAATTAGACCATGTCCACCTGTACAGGTAAACCAAGGAGGACAAGCAGGCTGACCAGTCATTGAGCCTGGGCCTCTCCTTTATGGAGAAGAGAGAGCGAAGGAGGTCAGTTCTCCCCTGGGCAAGCAGGGAAACAAGGTATCATTTTGAATGTCTGCTCTTTTGCAGTCTAATTATTCGGAACATCGTAGAGGCCGCAGCCGTCAGGGACATTTCCGAAGCGAGTGTTTTCGATGCCTATGTGCTTCCCATGCTGTATGTGAGACTGCATTACCGCGTGAGCTGTGCCATTCACAGCAAGGTAGTCAGGAATCGTTCTCCGGAAGCCCGGAAGGCCCAAACACCTCCACCCCTACTTAGACCTGCAGGTGCTGCCCCACGACCACCACCAAAGCCCATGTAAGGAGCTAAGTCCATAAAGACTAAAGAAATACTGTCCCCTGGAAAGACAATAAAGTCGAAATTATACTTAAAAAAAAAGCACTTTCTATGTGTCTAGCACCACAAAAATTATGCTTTACACCATAAGCAATTTTGTTTCTCAGAAAAAACAGAGCCATTGTAGACCCCAGTTGATGAGAGCTGATCTGTGAAGAAAATTGAATCTAGGCCTTGAAAGTTAGGTAAAATTTAATGAGGTAGTGGAGAGAGAAAGGAATAGTCCAAGTGAAGGGAGTACATGACATGAGAATGAGGTTCAAGTGCGTATTTCAGGTGTAGGAAGGAGCTGATAGACTAGTCTGCCTATAGCAGAGGGTGTTGTAGGAAGCACCTACAGATGAACGGATCGGAATCATATCGTGAAACTTCATAGTCTGAACTCAGTGTTTAAATTTAACACATTTCATTCTAACACCCTGACAGATCAGAATGCTTATTTTTATTTAATGATTAAACACTTACATACTATTTATTTCCTAAGCATTTAACAAATACTAAGTCATTTACACCTCATAACAACCCTACAAGGGCTTTCATAATCCCCATTTCACTAATGAGGGAACTGAAATACAGAGAGATTAAGTAATTAGCCTTACACAACATGCTGCCTTGCAAACTAGACGGTGTACTTGGTCCTCACGTTTTCCTTTACCTGCTGGCTGGTAACTGAAATCCTTCCACTTGTAGTATGTTTAGTTTGAAAGTGACTCCTCTAGAAGGCTGTAAATTCCACTAGTAAAGTAGTAGAACTCTAGATGAAGTGTCATGAATCAGGGCAGAAGGCATAGGGGAACGCTGAAAGGGTGTTGGGGACAGGTGGTATCCAGGACAGAAGGATGCAAATGGGCAGGTCTAGAGTGATATAAACTTACTTAGCTTCCTTCATAGCTGTGCTAGGCACTGACTTGGGTACAAGAAATTAGAAATGACTGTAGGTTTCCAAACACAGGAGGGACCTAATGAAAGTGATAGTTTAGGAAAATCAATGAATTTGTGCATTTCATGAATAAACGAGGCTTTAGGTATAATAAACTTCGATCAGCCAAGATTATGGCAGCATTCTGCATGAGAATCAAGCAAAGGTGACAGGAAACCATAGGAAGTGATTTACTACCTAATATAGGAGTTAATCTAACTTGAACTAGCTCTACACTAAGAGAGACAATACTGAATCAATACATCTTGAACCAGAATGTGTATTTCTTCTCTTACATAGACTCTCTGGTCTGATCCTACTGTCTTCACAACCATGTAAATCGACAGGATTACTCCTTGACAGAACTCTACAATTCTCTCTAGGCTGAAGGCTGACTTTTCAAGTCACACTGTAAAAAGGTGGTGGTTATTTCAAACTTGCTTAAAAACTTCCTTAACTAGCTTAGAGTAACACTTAATTCTAATACAGTATTATTCAACATTTTGTAAATTCATTGGACCAGTTAAAATGCT
This sequence comes from Lagenorhynchus albirostris, assembly GCF_949774975.1. Classification (NCBI taxonomy): domain Eukaryota; kingdom Metazoa; phylum Chordata; class Mammalia; order Artiodactyla; family Delphinidae; genus Lagenorhynchus; species Lagenorhynchus albirostris. The sequence goes on from NC_083107.1 coordinate 39,464,335, forward strand.
CCAATTCATTTGGAAAGCCTGAGGGTTTTTTCTGCATGTTTTCAATTAGTCTTTAATATTTCCTTCTTTTTTTTTTTCCCCCTCTTCTGTGCCCTGTTGCCCACCAAAGCTCCCTTTTACAGATCCTAAATATTGGAAATTCTGACTTTGTTGGTCTTAGGTCACGTCTTTCCAACAACCCAACAGCTCCAAATGAAGGGAAACCTTAGCTTTTATGTTTCCAGAGTACCTTCTAGATCTTAGATAGTGCTCCTGGCATTAGTTTATGTGTAAGATAAGAAAAAAAAAATTAGAGATAAAACTTTTCATTCCATGTAGGTTTCTTGCTTGACTTCTTAGCTGCAAATCCTATTCTAAAATGAACTCCTGAATGTTCAGTCCCTCTACTCTTCAGCATCGATACTACAAAAGGGTCATGTTGCGTGCACACAAGGCTCATGCCTCCTCACACATGCCCCAGTGTAATGACTGCACTGTCAGTTTCTCATAAAATTGTGAACTACATCTTGGCCAGGACAAAGAATCACTTCTATGGGAGGAGGGCTGGGCAGCATTTTCTGCCTGCCCACTTCCCCCAAGCTCGTCCCAGTAACGCCACCTTGTCTGAAGAATGGAAGCAGAAAAACAAGGTCAAGGAGCCTTTACTCCCTGCACACAACCTGCCTAAAGCCTAGGATGGAGAAGCCTGGGAGATTTCTTTCTGCAGCACTGAGTGATTATTAACAAAAAGGGCTAGTTGACTGCAGATCATGTTTCCCCAGGAATTCTGCAGAGGGCGATTAAGCTAATAATTGCCAGGGGCATCTTTGTGCAGATGGGGCATCTTTGTGCAAAACTGTTTTGCTGGAATCCTGTTTCTAAACTGGTTAAAAATCAATTGGCTAACCATTTCATCAGGACTGAAAGTTACCAGAAATCTGGTTGACAAGAAATTTCCATTTTGAAGTTGAGAGGGTACATATTCTGAATAGAATTAATTGGCTTACTTGTTCACACTTTTGGAATAAATACAAAGTAATGCCTAAAATTTAGCTTTGGTTTCTAGAAGTCATCAAACTGATGGTGAAGCTACCTCCAAGCTAGGGAAGATATGCCATGTTTGATACACTAAACTATTATTATGAGTTATAATTGTTAAAATACCATGAACATTAGTTCTACCCAATGATGCCAAGAGTTTTTCTTTAACAGATACAATTATTTCTACATGAGAAGCAAGGTATCTTCAGAGAAATAAATCTCTTTATGGTTTTTAAAAGTTTACATCTAGAATGCCTGCTTTTGGAGACAAGGTTTTGAAAGACTCCTTATCTCATTTAAATATTCGGTGACATAGGTTTGAAGGGCAACCAACTTCACATAAAGACACTCTCAGAGTTAAACATTAGTCTCTCTCTGGGACCTCTAAAATTTGAAACTTTAATTTCCCAAAACAATAACAGTTCTACGAGGTATTATATCTCATGCCTAAAAAGGGGTCACACATCACAATTAAACAGGGCACTTTCCTCTGGAGCCAAAGTCTCTAACATGTTCATGTGCTCTGTGACTCTCAGAAATAAAGACTTTTCCCAGAATCCTATTATCATAGGACTTTTTGATGTATCGTATCGCCGGAAACATACTTTGGCAAATGTTGGCTTCAAGTGATTTTTTTCTTCTTCATAGGCAAAAAGTGGTGCACGAGAAAAGGGATCAGAGAAAGACATTCAGGATGTCAGAGAAATGCATCAGAAAGTGTTAGTGAAGAACTTGGGAAACTAATTACTCTTGCTTTATATTTCTCCAAACCAGTTCTGCAGTTATGCCCAAAGAGTTATCCACAAAGGCTACCTCTTATCATCAGAGCTCATGAGAACCAGATATTCTTTACAGAGGTTCTGTTCGATCTGTAGTAGAGGAAGCAATGGGATGTGGGCCAGATTCCATTTCCCCGCACTGATAAGCTATTTTCCCCAAGGCCTGCAAAAGCAGCTCATGAGTAGCTGGCTTGGCCCATTTAAAATATTACTGCATTGTCCACTATAATGATAGTAATAACCTTGTAATGACTGTGCATAGAGCTAGGCCCAGTACAAAAACCCAGAACAAACCACACGCTGCCTGTGCATAGTGAATAACAAAGAGGCCTTCCATCCCCATCGGGGGAGTCACTGTTGAAAAAGTAGGTGATCACTTTCTTTCTGACATTCTGGCCTCTGGCCATGAATATTGAGAGCTGTTATCCTCTGAGGCTACCCATTTCCTTCTCCAAAAGCCTTTAATGCTTATGGTAAGTATACTGCCTTGTAACCCATGCGACGGAAAGTAATGTCAACTGTCCATTCCATAAAGTATTCCTCAAAAAAGGTCATATTCAATACCTAATATTGATGTAAGAGCTTTAGCTAATTCCACTGAATATAGAAATCCATCTACAGATTTCTTTCTCCATATATAGATTTGCATTCACTCATCTGAACTCTGTCATCTGGCAGTTTTACACCTCAACAGCTATTTTCTGCAATTTTGAAACTCTCATTTTTTTAAAACTGGCAAGCAGACAATTTATTGATCATCCTCATTTTGTAAGAAGTATTAAGAAGGGTTTCAAGAAATTAAACCAGCATAAAATAATATCTAGTAAAAAAACTGAGAGATGAAAGTAAAAGAAGGATGGGCAGAGAGGAAAGGGACAGACATTAAATAATGTGAGAGAGATAGAATAGTTAACTTTGGAGCAAGAGAAGCTAATTATTGAGCTGTTGTCTACAAATGATGCTATTCTTTGATATGATAGCTTTTAACATAATTACATGAAGTAGTAAGAGACGCAGAGCAGCTATGAATAGGTTCATTGGTTCTATTTAAATTTCATAGGCATGATTACCACCCCAAGTATCTTATAATGCTGTGTCACTGGGAATGCCATTCTACAATAATGGCGATCCTTCACCCAATCACCAAATAAGGCCAGAAAAGAGTTGAGCTATTACAGTAAAGGTTAGCCAAATCACTGAATTCGTTTTTCTTTTTCAATTGTTGTTGTCGTTATTTGGTTGCAGAATTGAAATGACCGAAAAGCAATGCGACAGATACAAAATCAATCACTTAGACATTTCCTTATGTCTCCAAATTTGCTTCAGAACGCCTTGCTTGTTCAGAAAAAAATGAGGAATTGGGATTTGGTGACTTTTCAAATGCATGGTTCATGAAAGCCCCGAATTCCTGAAACCTTTTCACCCACTCAGGTCCATGAGGAAGAGGTACATGCCACACCCCAGCTTTTGAACAGTGTGCCGAAAGCCTAGATCTTAAGGTCATCTAAAAATTACTAGTGATCCTAAAAACGATGTGATTTCAAAAGTTTAAACATGTATGTTGCTTTTTAATTTTTGCTGGACGATTCAGCCATTCAGCAGTCAGTAGTTTACCCTGGCTGACTGAGTTCTTACCATATTGCTTTGTGGATTCTTGGAAGAATATTTGGGTTACAAATGAGATACAGGCTGAGTCATACTGCAGAGGGACTGTGTGAGATGCAGGTTTTCTCTTCATTCATTGCCTCGCTGATCTGCAGCATTATTTCAGCTGGGAGCTGCAGTATGTGACCCGTTAGCCAATGGAAATCTGCTCTCTGGACTCCCTGGAGGTAGGTTGTTACTGAAGTCCAGGCTGATAATAAGGACATTGCACAATGTAACAACATGACACACCCAGAGTAAAGGAGAAGCTATGAAGTAATGAACCTCTTCCATCAGCTCTAAACTATTTATTTGCAAGTTTCACAATGTTTCAAACGGGGAAGAAAAAAAAGGACTGAATGAATACGAATCAGAAGGTTTTTTGGAGGACTGATTTTTCACCTCTTTCCTCAGGAAAGAATAGTATGAATCTGCCTCTCAGTATTTTTTTTTTTAACGTGACATGCTGATTTCTGGTGCTTTTGAGGAGCTTGTTTGTCCTCATGGATGTTTTAGGAAGTTACCTCTTTGAGCTCACCTAGAGTTGATCTCATTAATAAAAGAATGACTTTACAGAGTTTCTAAAATTATACTTGAACTCAGAATTGCAAGAGTTGGCTTTTAAGCCAGAAGATAAATTTCTTAAGCATTAAGCTTACTTTATCAAGCATTACACCTGACATTCTCTCATAAATTTTGCATATCTTTTAACTTATTTTAATATTGTGTGGGCTTGGTTTATAATATTCTCACGCAGTTACTAAAATTGAGTCTTCTCAGCAGTATATTAGTTGTAGGAATGCTTAACCCTCCCAAAATATCACTCGACTTAAAATAACATCAGCTAAGTTTTCTTTTGAGTTTGTTTGCTTTTTTGCTTATTTATCATGTGCTTTGTGTATGTTGGAACCAGCCATGCAGTTGCTGTATGGCTTTTATCAGAGTGCAAAAATATTTAGACAAGGTTGCTATTGGAAACACTTTTGAAATACCTCACGTGTCACATTCCCAGGTATAATCAACATTGTAGTATGGTTGGGTAGGTTGGTTTCAGGAGGCTTCAGGAGGCAGCAGGGTACATTGCTTACAGGGGTCAGGGACATTCAAGTCCGGGCAGAGCCGTCACAGACATCACTTTGCAAAGGCACAAAGAGCAATGTGATTGGAGAGACCAGTCTTCAACTGGCTACATTTTCTAGCGGCACCCCCCTCACTAAGCCTCACAACACAGGCGTCAGCCTCAGCGCTGAATCTGCACAAACACCTGGCTCAACTGTTATGACTGAATTGGCAGGTCAATTGGTTCAAACAAATGATCAATTCAGGGAGAAAGCATGAGCTTGAGCGTTGGACGAAACCAACCCGCCTCTTCAATTGAAATCGCAGGTCTGTTCAGAAAGACAAAAAGTAGAAATTAAGATATCTGTACAATGATTCTATTTAATGGATACATAATGGGTCCTACAATAAATTGATATTGTTGGTTTGGTGCTTATAAATCAACAGAACTAAGGAGAATTAAGGAATAATACCAGCATATTGAAGATTACCTCACAAAGGCCTAAAACCAAAGGGTTAAAAATCTATGGTCCACATGCCTTTGACTGTATTTAAAACAATTTTAGTAACAACACTACTGAGCATTAAGTAAGTGTCAGGCACGGTTCTAAGGGCTTGACATTAATTATTTCATTTCATTCTCAGGGTAACATATGAGACAGGATTGAGAGGTGGGTGCATAAAATCAGTAATCCAGATAAATAGCATTTTAATGAAATATTTTTTAAAATAAAAATTAATGCAAAAAAATCCATGATGAGCAAAATATCAAAATTTTAAATACAGTCTTCTGTTTGTTGTTTTATGACCCTGCATTATGGGTGATGGGAACAGTAATTTCCAATCAGCCTGAGGTTCTGGGGCCGTGAGGCCAATGTGTCCTCCCCTGGGGGGGGTTTCTGAGGGTTGACAATGGTGAGCTAACAGACTGGATGACTTGGAGCTTTAAATATCATCATGCTTTTTTTTTTTCCTTTTTAAAAACTGAAGTATAGTTGTACAATATTACACAAGCTACAAGTGTACAACATAGCGATTCACAAATTTTAAAGGTTACGTTCCATTAATAGTTACTACAAGAGACTGTCTATATTCCCTGTGTTATATAATATATCCTTGTCGCTTATCTATTTTGTACATAGTAGTTTGTACCTCTTAGTCCCCTACCACTATCTTGCCCCTTCCCCCTTCCCTCTCCCCACTGGTAACCACAAGTTTGTTCTCTATATCTGTGAGTCTGTTTCTTTTCTGTTGTATTTACTAGTTTAATTTTTTAGATTCCACATGTGATATCATACAGTATTTATCTTTCTCTGTCAGACTTATTTCACGTAGCATAATACCCTCCAAGTCCATCCATCTTGTTGCAAAGAGCAAAAAAAAAATTTTTTAATGGCTGAGTAGTACTCCATTGTATATATATATACCACATCTTCTTTACCCATTCATCTGTTGAATTTTCCACTTGGTTCAAAATATGGGAGGCTAGTTTATAAGTATATATAAAGGCACATGGTTTTGTTTTTTTTTTGTTTCAGGCTGTAATATTACAGGTGCCACAATGGAGACAGATGTTCATTCTCTTCTTTTTAAAATGAAGACACTGAAGTTACAGAGAGGTTAATACAGTTGTCCAAGCTCACACAGCGAGGAAGTGGCAGAGCCCGTTTTTGAACCCAAGCAGTCTAACTCCCAGGTCCACTCTCCTAATCACTGCTCTCTTGGAAATCACAACACTTAACCAGAAAATCTGAGTATCCAGCACACTTTACTCTGAGTACTCCAACTGTTAATATAATGTGGCTCAACCATATCTTCAACAGAGAACAATTTGTGTTAAAAATTTTCAGAGAAAGAAATCAGAGCCTTTATAAATAGCGGTTTTACATATCTACCAATATTACTGTGAGGTAGGTGTGAAAACTGCGTCTGAGGGTACTGCCATTAAATACCTATTTAAATCAATCCTCTTCCAAAATAAGGACCATGAATAATCTGACTATGATAATGCCAAAAGGGCATTAGGAAGCACTGATATCTTCCGATCATCTTGCTATAGATCAGGCTGCCTAGGTCAGACACGGTTCTCTTCAAAGGATGTCATCTAAGGGACTCAAACATTAAGCCATCATGTTGAAATAGTACTTTATTTTTAAAGGCTGACGAAAGCATGTATTTGGACATGCAGATTTCTTTGGCTCTGCCAAAAGACTCATTTATTTTGCTTCTGCAAGCTGGTTCTCCTTGAGAACTGGGGAAAAATGGTTTTCTTTGAGTCATGAACTTACTTGTATAAAAGTTTCTTTTACTTTCTCTTAGTGAGTAGGCAGAGTCTGAACTAAAGACGAGTATAATGTTGATGACACAGTGATGATGAGGAGGATGAGGATGATGATGCCATTGGACCTCTGAGAAAATTTAAGCATGGTTCACAGTGTTGAGGAAGAGCGTCACATCAGCGGCTCTGGGAATTGGCTCTAAGCCTCCCTAAACTACACAGCAAGTCACTGAAAGCGGAAATTAGGCACCTGCCTTCTTTTATCTTCATCTCTATTTATATTTTGCTGCTTTGTGTTTAAAACTACAAATTTATTCTCTCTACAGCTACTGTCATTGATTTATTTATTCATTCATACATTCAAAAAAATGTTTGAGAACTTGTATATACCAGACACTGTACTAAGTGCTGAAGAAACAAAAATGAGAAGACATGGTTCCTGCCCTCAGGAAGTTTATAATCTAGTTGGGAAACAGATATATCCACAAGTATTTGTAATGACATACGTGTATGTACAAAATGCAGTGGGGTTACATCATGGTTGAAGGAGAGTCTGCTGGGAAAACAAGGGAAGGCTTCCAGAGGGAGACTATATTTACACTCAGGCTTAAAAGAATAAATAGAAGTTTTTCCACTGAGTAATGGGAAGGCCTTCTAGACAAATGCAAAAACACAAAGGCCAAGGAAGACATGGCATGTCTCTAGACTGATAGTTCAGTGTTGCTGGATCATCTAGGGAAAGATCTAGAAAAGAGGTGGCAAGTTAGACAGAAACCAGACCCTAACAGGTATGCAAGGTTACCATTCAAAGGAGATTAGCTTTAATCCTGAAGGGAGTGGGCAACAATTGAAGAGTTTTGCCAGGAGAGTAATATGATCAGATCTCAATGGTGAAAGACCACTTAGATGTTATGTAGAGCATAAATTAGAGGGATAAATACAATTGATGTTCTAGGCTTTTTTCCCCTCTTTTTTTCTTTTTACCAGGACTTTCACCTTCTTCCTTAAAATAAAGTTCCATAATTAATGAATGCGGATTTTTCAAAATTGATTCATTTGCTATAATTTGATATACTAAAACACCTACTTGCAAATCAGGTCTCTGATAATTTTACAAACATCTGTAAATTGTAATCTATTTTGAAAGAGGCAGATCAGTTCAGTAGAATGAAGCTCTTTCTGGTGCTTCAGAGGTATCAAGGAAAAAAATATGATCACGCTGCCAAAAGACCAGGCGTGTGCATTTGTGGCCATAGAGAAGGGATATGAGCATACTCTAGCGTCTTCATAATTCTATGAGGACCCCACATAAGCATGCATACACTCAAAAAGAAGCTTATTTTTAGGCGGAAACACTCAGTGGACAGTAAATAACCCTTGATCTTTCTCTAGCCAGCAATTAGTCCTGTTTGCTGACTACCTGAATCATCTCATAGTGTTTTGCACAATTCTGGTAGTTTGCAACATACTTATTATCATAGCTTCAAAGCACGATTTCTCCAGATTAACATACAGTATAGTTAAGGTGAAAAAGCACAGCAAAGACGATTCATTTCTACTCTGGTCGCTATAGAATTTTACTTAAAAGAAAAATGTCTCCTCTCTTTTCAGAGCAATGCTATTCTAGGAGCCTGTACTGTAATACAATCCTAATGTAAAGCCTGTCTTAAAATGCTGAACCCAGAAGAATCTGGCATAAATAAGACATGGAGTTAGCTGACATGAGATATTGCATTTATTCCATTGTTGGAGAGGACAAAACTGGGCCGCTGTTGTCACAGGCGAAAAGTGTTTTCAAAAGTCTGCTCTGGTGCTTGTTAGATAAGGGGCTGCCTTAGTCTGAATAACCTGAACAAGATTTATACACATCACTGAAATGGACTTGTGTTTACAGCATGCCCTTGCTCCCCAGGATTAACAGTGCAAGGGCAGTGTGAGAGACATCAAGCAAGGAAACCTCAAACAACCTTCCAGGAAGTGCTAGGAAGCTGCTCAGAAGAAAACAGATTTTCTGAATCTTCTCTTTGACTAGTGGCAGGCAGCAAGCTCGTTCCTGCACCAAGAATAGACCCCAAGCTGCTGTTATGACCTGAGTAGGGAACTTATTGCAGCTGTAAAAATGGTTAAACTATATTAAATAAACCAGAGTTCTGCTGCCATTTTCTCTAGAAAGAGTAAGATGCTTTGCAAGAAATCATCACAGAAGCAAATGATGGTCCCCAGTGTGGGGTTTTAAAAATACGCTAATGTACCACAATCAGGATGAAAGAAAGCCTTTATGGAAAGTTGGGATTCATACTCGCTTAGTGTATTTTTTTTTTTTTTTTTTTTTTTTTTTAACTGCACAGGGATCCTCTCTTACATGCTCTCACTCAGGGACAATTCAGCTCTTGCCTGTGCTCCTAGGGACTGAGCTATTTTCAACTCCCTTTATGATCTATGCAGAAATTATCTCTACTTCCAAACCATCAAATATAGTGCGTGGGTGCAATGGCAGCCTTCCAGTGAGCTGAAAAGCTCTCATGACTTGGCATACGGTCTTCCCCTGGGCCCTTCAGTAATGGCATTTCACTTAATACAATATGCCCCTAACTGAGTTATAGTGATTTCAAATGAATTTAGTCTCCTTATCAATATCCTCTATTTGGCGGTGTGCTTGCTCTTCAGTGTGCCGTGCCAATAAATCCAGCACAAGTGCTGCCTCCTTCCCTCTCAATTGTTTGGCCTTTCTCCTATGAAAGCAAACACCCCGCGGCAGAAAAGGAGGCTCTCAAAAAACGTGTTTGTATCATAAATGTAAATATCAATAAACTTGGAAAGTTGACAAGGGCATGCTCTCAGTAGATTTGGGCATGTTGCTGTCTGTTTTACAAGTGAGATGCTGGAGTAGCAGGAAGCCCAAGTAGCCTGCTCAGAGTCCTAAAGGGACATGTCAAAATCTGAATCTAGAAAAACTGTTAACCCGAAACGAACTCAATGAGTGCCATCTCAGGGTGAGGCAGCACAATCCTAAAAGGAAAGAATATAAGTCTTGCCAGGGGTATCTGAATTCTACATGACCTGCACACAGAAATCAGGATCAGAATGCAACGGATGAAGTGTTTTAGTATTTTCCAAACTGGAAGTCTCTTAGGAAACCTTTTCTGCTCTGTTTTTTGTTTTGTCTTTGTTTCTTTAGTATGCTTTCCTCCCTTTTTTTAAGTAAACTTTTTATTTTGAGATGACTATAGATTCACATGTAGCTTAAGAAATCATATAAGAAGATACATATACACCTGAACCAGATTTCTCCAATAGCTGTGTCTTGCAAAACTACAGTACAATATGATAGCCAGAATATTGACACTGATTTAGGAAAGACATAGATGTTTCCATCAACACAGGATCCCTCGGATTGCCCTCAGATTAACAAGGGAAGCCTTCCCTTGTTTTCCCAGCAGATCCCTCAGATTACCCACACACTTACTTTCCATCCCTACCCCTCCTTAGCCCCTGGAAATACTAATCTTTTCTATTTCTCTGATTCTGTGATTTCAAGAATGTTATATATGTGGAATCACGGGATTGGGTTTTTCCATTCAGAATAATTTTCTGGAGATTCATCTGGGTATGTTTGTTTAAGAGCAATAGTTTGCTCTTTTCCACTGCTGAGTAATGGAATGGTATGGATGTACCACAATTTGTTTAACCATTCACCTGATGAAGGATATCAAGGATGTGCCCAGTTTGGGGCTATTACAAATAACATTACTATAAATATTTCTGTATAGATTTCTGAGTGAACATAAGTTTTCATTGCTCTGGGATAAATTTCCAGAAGTGTAATTGCTGGGTCATATGGTAGTTGCATGCTTAGTTTTTTAAGAAACTTCCAAAATATTTTTCACTGTGACTGTACCACTATTCATTTCTACCAGCAGTGTATGAGTGATCTGATTTCTCCATATCCTCTCCGGCATTTGGTGTTGTCACTATTTTTTGTTTCAGCTACTCTGATAAGTGTAGAGCAGTATCTTGTTGTGGTTTAATTTGCATTTCTTTACTGGCTAATGATGTTGTACATCTTTTCCTGTGTTTACTTGTCATCTGTATACTCTTTTCTTCTGTTTTTTCCCATTTTCTAATAGAATTTTTTAATGGTGAATTTTGAGAGTTCGCTAAATATTCTAGATATTAGTCTTTTGTCATTTAGGTTGTTTGCAAAATTTTTCTCCTTATCTGTAGCTTGTCTTTTCATCCTTTTGAAAGATCTTTCACAGAAGTTTTCATTTCTATAAAGTCTAATTAGTTGATTTTTGCTCATGTGGTTAAGTGATTTTGCTATCAAGTCAAAAAACTCTTCACTTGTTCCCAGATTCTGAAGATTTTCTGCCATGTTTTTTCTAAATTTTTATTATTTTAAATAAAATTCTGTGACCCATTTTCTGTTATTTTTATGTTAGATGTGAGACTTAGGTTAAGGCTCATTTTTTGACGATTGTTCAACTGCCTCGGCACCATTTGTTGAAAAGTCTACCTTGCTCCTGTTGAAGGCTTTTGCACCTTTGTGAAAAATCAGTTGGGACTTCCAGGTTCCATGCATTCTATAAGGAACTTAAAAGTCCCCACTCCATCCTAACGAATCTGAACAAACCGAAAATCAATAACTTAGATTCATCAGAAAAGTGAGGTTACAGGGCAAATGTCTACTCCCCAAATTGGAGAGACAGAAAGCAGATACAGAAAAATCACAATTTACTGGAACAGAAACTCTAAGCAGAAACCTCTGTGGGAGCCAGTACCAGTGTAGGACAATCTAAACTGTAATTGACCATTTGCTGGAAGCTCATTGTGGACAAATCTGAGAGTTAAAAACTCCAGGGAGACCCAGTCATGGGGGAGCTCCACACATTTGTGAGTTTTGCCTTCAAGGCCTCTACTAGTCCTAGTAAATCTCAGAGAAAAACCCTCTCAAGTTTCCAGAAGGGGCAGAGGAAAAGGAACCACTTTGAAATGTATCAAAGCATTCTGCCCTCCTGGACAGCCTACCTTCAGAAGAAACTATTTTATCCGATACTATTGGGGTTCTATCTGAGCTTACCAGACCAGAGGGAAGGGAAATACCCAGGTCCAGCTCTCTAGTTTTCCATGTGGGGAAAGGGAAATACCTAATTCAGCCTCCCCCTAGCCATACTGTGCCATGTAAGGAGAGAAGAAAAAAAAAAGAAAAGAAAAAAAAAAACCCCAAAATAACAAAAACAAAAAAACTGAAAAGAACTGGTGAAACTGACAGTCCAGGAGCATAGTCTTACAAAAGACTGATACCTAATCATAGACCAATAGCACTCTTCCCCCACCCACCGTACCACTACATTACTAAAGGCCTATTCATTGCAGTTTCTTTGACCCAGTATATCATGTCCACTTTTCAATTAAAAATAACAAGGCATGCTAAAAGGCAAAAACCACAGTTTGAAGAGACTGAATGAGCATCAGAACCAAAGTCAGATATGGCAGAAATGTTGGAATTATCAGACCAGAATTTTTTTAAAACTATAATTAATATACTAATGGCTTTAATGAAAAAGGTAGACAACATTCAAGAACTGATGGACAACATAAACAGAGAGATGAAAATTCTAAGAGAGAAGGAAGAAGAAATGCTAGAGATAAGAAAACACGGTCAACAGAAATGAAGAATGCCTTCGATGGGCTCATTAGCAGACGAGACATGTCTGAGGAAAGAGTCTGAGCTTGAAGATATGACAATAGGAACTTCCAGATTGTGGAAGAATGGGGAGGTAGGAGAACCCTGTTTCTCCATCTCACCACAAAGGTCAATGATTGAACAGCTATCCATGAACAAAAACATCTCTAGGAGACCTCTAGAATCCACTTAGGAAGTTTTAGCAACACCATGGAACAGAAAAAAAAAAAAAACCCACTGAGAATAATCACATAATACATTAATACTGTAATATAATGATGTGTTAATTTCTTAACCCTAGTGTAAAAGTTAAAAAAAATGGAAGTATTAAAACTAGCTCTAGCTTCAACAATTTGTTAATGGATACACAACATTAAAAGATGGAACTGGTGACATAAAAAGCATAAAAGGGAGGAATAAAAGGATAGAGTTTTTATATGTGATTGAAGTTAAGTTGTTACCAGTGCAAAATAGATGCTACATATCTAAGACATTTTATGTAAGCCTCATGGGAGCCACAAAGCAAAAATCTACAATAGATACACAGAGGAAAAGCAGCACGGAATCAAAGCATATCACTACAGAAAATCATCAATTTATAAAGGAAGGCAGCAAGAAAGGAAGAAAACAAAAGTGGAACTACAAATATCCAGAATAAGATGGTATTATTATTAGTAAGTCCTTACATATCAATAATTATTTAATGTTAATGGATTGAATTTTCCAGTCAAAAGGTATAGAGTGGCTAGATGGATTAAAAGAAAAAAAAAGGCCCAACTATATGCAGCCTACAAGACACTCACTTTAGCTTTCAGGACACACATAGGCTCAAAATGAAGAGATGGCAAGAGATATTCTACGCAAGTAGAAACCAAAAGAGAGCAGTGATAGATATACTTATATCAGACAAAATGGACTTTAAGCCAAAAACGATAACAAGAGACAAAGATGGTCATTATATAATAACTGGGTACATTAATTAAGAAGATGTAACAATTGTAAATATATAGGTACCCTCCGTAACATCTAAATATTTTGAACAAATACTCACAGATCTGAAGGAAGAAATAGACAATACAACAATAGTAGGGGAGAGTTCAATACCACACTTTCAACAATGCGTAGATCATCCAGACAGAAAACCAACAAGGAAATGTTGGATTTGAACTTTAGATCAAGTATGACTAAGAGACACATTCAGAACATTCCATCCAAAGCAACAGAATACACATTCTTCTCAAGCACACATGGAATATTCTCAAGGATGTCTATATGGAGTGGTTATGCATGTGTGGAGACAGAGGATATATGGGGACTCCATACTTTCTGCTCAATTTTCTGTGAACCTATAACTGCCATAGAAAATAAAGTTTATTAATTTAAAAATAAAATAAAATAAACCTAGAAAAAATTAGTTGAGTATATTTGTGTAGGTCTATGTCTTGGTTATCTATTTTGGTCCACTGATCTCTGTCTAACTCTGCCAATGCTCTAAGTCTTGAATACTGTAGCCGTATAATAAGTCTTGAAATCAGGCAGAGTAATTTCTTTCAGACAGAGTAATTTCTTGCACTATATTCTTAAAAAAAATGTTTTAGTGGTTCTATCTGGGCAACTTCCTCCTGGCCTCTGTCACAAGAATATATATTACTGTGTAGGTAAGCTGTCATTTTTCTTCTGATACTTTCAAGCTTTGTCCTTTGTCCTTAGTTTTCAGAAGTTTCATTATCATGTATTTTGATGTGAGATCCCTTGGGTTTATCCTATGTGAAATTTGCTGTTTTTTAAATCTGCAGGTGTACATCTTTTGCCAAATTTGTGAAATCTTTAGTTAGTAATTCTTTGAGAAGTTTTTAGCCCTACTCTCTTTCTCCTCTCCTTCTGGAAATCTGATGACATGAATGTTAAGATATTTTGTTATAGTCCTACAGGTCCCTGAGGCTCTATTCATTTTAAAATTTCAGTTTACTTTCTCTCTGTTCAGACTGAGTTATCTGTATCGTCCTATCTTTAAGTTCAGTGATTCTTTACTCTGTTCCTTCCATTCTATTGTTGAGTCCATCACTGAGATTTTTATTTCAGTTACCATATTTTTTAGTTTTAAAATTTTCATCGGATGCTTCTTCATATCTTTTATTTTTGGCCAAGACTTTCTGATAATTTGCTGTGTCTGTATATTTTCATTGTGTTTTTGGTTGTTGTTTGTAATTGCTCATTGAAGCATTTTTATGATGATTGTTTTGTCAAATAATTCTAAAGTCTCCATCATCACTGTGTTGGCATCTATTCATAGTCTTTTTTATCTAATTTGATATCCTCTAGGTTCTTGATATGATGAGTGATTTTCAGTGGAATCTTTGACATTTTGGTTATTATATTCTGACAGTCTACATTTTATTTAAAACTTCTCTTTTAGCTGACTTCCTCTGGCACTCCTCGAGCAGGGGAATGAGAGTGGCATCTCATTGCTGTTAGGCTTGGATAGAAATTCAGGTTCACTGCTCGCCTTTCTTTGACACCCAAGTGGGCTGTGTGTGGGTAGGAGTTCTGGCTCTCCACCAGGCCTTCGCTGTTAACTTCCTGGCTGGGCGGGTTGGAGTGCCTCATCCTGCCTCCCACATGGCTTCCACTGACTCAGAGTGGGTAGTGGGGGAAGGGAACTCATTATTGCTTGATAAAAGTCATGACTTTCCACTATGTCTGCTCTGACATCTCTCCATTGGGGAAATGAGGAGTGGTTGGATGTCTCCTTATTTTCAAGTAGGTATGGAATTCTAGACCATGTGGTCTCCACTGATATCACTTCGGTGGGGGGTTGTAACTACCCCAAAGGGGTGAAAGTCTGCGTTCCCAACTTGGCTACTGCTGACATGGATGGGATGAGGCCATGGTTTATTATGTCTTCCTTCTTCTCTAAGAGTCTTTTAATGTTTGTTTTATATATATTATCCTGGCTTGAACTGTTTTTAGTGGGAAGAATAAGGAAAAATGTGTCTACTTCCCTGAAGCTGAAGATGTACCAGATGCTGCTTTAATATCATCCCAAGACCTAGACTTAAGCATGACTTCCCACAGTTGTGAATTAAAGCCTATTTCCCGGATGTTGTTATCTCCCTGTCAGGCTCTCATATGATACCTGAATCTTCCAAATGTTAATTTTTTTTTTTCTTTTCTGTCATGTGAACAATGCATCAGCTACTTTGGAAAAGGTAAGAGTTCAGCCACTAAAACCTACTCATATCTGAGGACTATTCAATTAATCAGTTAATTTGCTCTTTAGAACTTAGAACAAAGAAATCACAAAACCTGAGTTTAGGTTGTGGGAAGAGGACTAGAGGCCTTCATGGGAAGAACCCTAATGGTAAGTTCTAGGGCACTTGGGACAAATGCAAAGACACTGTGCAGCTGAGAGGTGGTGTGCAGAGATTGGCAGAGGAATCAAAGAGGGGTCTCTATTTGTCACTAACCTCAGGTGGGCCCTTCATGCTACTACATTTCCTTAGATCCTTCATTTTTCTACTCTCTAGATGACTATTTCAGACCTCTCTCTCTGTAAATCTATACCAGCTCTCTCCCATCTTCACGGATAACCATATATCCAATTTCACTGAGAAATTACAAGAAAATGTCCACAAATTTCATAGCACATCTCCCTACCTACTTGTTGAATAAATAAATGATCATTATACAGAGGAGACACTACAAGAAGGGCAGAAACAGCAAACCAGAATTATTACAGGATATACCTGGAGCTTCTATAACCTTACCCAGTTCCGCTAAACAGTTTTGAACCAGGGAATTTAAGTGGAGAACAGGCCTAACAAGCCATTTTTTAAAATGCAGAAATTATAGTGGAACCCAAATGAATGTTTTAACTTGAGTTTTAAAAATATAATTAAAAGCAACTTAACAATATAAATGTAAGTATTATGCAAATACTTTCCTGGTCTCTTAACTCTCTGCCTTTGGAGGTAAAGTTTGGAATTGTACTAGCTATTTTGGTGTAAAAGGAAGATTATCCAGAAAATTTTATTAAAAAATCCTTTATGTAGTACTTTTCCTGGTTAGTGAATGTCTTCACCACTTACAAAACATGCTGGAGAGGAAGCATGCATTGAAGGAAATCTGCAATTTCAAAAGGAAACTCTGCCCACAAGAAAACTTGAAAAAGATGTAAAGAATGAAAGTTAAAAAAAATCGCTGAAAAAGAAAATCGTAGATCATTCAATTGAGGGATCATAGTCTCGATTTTTGGAGACTTGCATTTTCCAAGAATTTTTTAGAAAAAAGAAAAACAAAACAAGTTTAACTCACTGCCTACTTTTCTTAGTTTACCCATTTAAAAATCCAAAGCTTCATCAATTCTCCAGCAATTCCTCTCTCCTGTTTTAATCGCCGTTGCACCATAATATTCACTTTTCCAAGGGTAATTCCACCTTAAAATTACTGTTTCAACTTTCAGACCTCAACAGTCCACCCAAATATATATATATTTTTTATTCCTAAAAAAAACTGCACCCTTTTCAGGGGAAAAATCCATTTAAAACATTTTTTCTTTAATCAAACACACATCTGTTCTTTATTTCTTTTAAAAAAAGGTTAAAGTGGGGCTTCCCTGGTGGCGCAGTGGTTGAGAGTCCGCCTGCCGATGCAGGGGACACAGGTACGTGCCCCGGTCCGGGAAGATCCTACATGCAGCGGAGCGGCTGGGCCCGTGAGCCGCTGAGCCTGCGCGTTTGGAGCCTGTGCTCCGCAACGGGAGGGGCCACAACAGTGAGAGGCCCGCGTTCCAAAAAAAAAGGTTAAAGTGAATGCTAGATCTTATTATTTATGAGGATAATTTTCTAATCTGTCACTTTTATTCTTTGGTTTTATAGCTTTGAAATGGGTATTTTTAATTAAAACAAAAGTGGGGAGGTCAGAGGCCAGTCATAGTTCTAAAGAAGCCTTTCTATGTCTTAAACATTCACCTGTTAAAAACAACATAGAGACTAGATGCACTGTACAGGGTGCCAGCAGTGTTATCTACAGGAAGGAAAATGCTTGTCATTGGGGACTTCTTACTCGCTCTATTTAGGTCTCATCATCTACACCCTTTGGCAGCCTTTGAAGATGTTGCCCACCTTCTCCTCCTTGACGTTCTCCACCTACCTTGTTGACATTTCATTTCCTTACCTCTTAGCTTTGTGTGTGGCTTATCTCTGCATCTTGTCTCCATGCTTTTTTTTAATCTTTGTTTTTCATCCAAGAAGAATCTACCCTTGCCTTCTCCGTGTCCTCTCTGTTTTAACGAGTTTAAGACAACTTTTTTATTTGTTTTGAATAGTTAACACATTCTCATGATTCAAAAATCAGAACACTATCACAAGGTATATACTGACAAGATTCCATTCCACCTGGTCCTTACTTTCCTTGTTTATCCTTGCCACCATAGATGACCACCTTTATTAGTTTTGAATATTTTTAGTGTTTTTTTATATTCAAATAAGTAAAATGTATGTTCTACTTTTCCAAACGTTTTTACACAAAGGGTGGCATACTTTACACCATTCTGCACCATGTGGTTTTTACTTAACTACATATTCTTAATCTTTGCATATTACTACAGTTTTTCAACAATTATGTAACATTTCATCTTGTTGATATACCCTAGTTTGCGTAGCCATTCACCTCCTGATGAACACTTGCTTTGTTTTCCATCTATTGTTGTTAAAAGTATCACTGTAGTTGACAGTATGTGTCAATTTGGACATGTAGGGGTGAGCCTAGAAGTTCTTGGAAGTGGAATGGTTGGGGCAATGACTCTCTTCTTTTATAAGCTTTACCTTATCACTCTTAAGAAAGCTACAGACTTCAATTTATCTCTGCTATCTGGATTCACCCCTTATTTATATCTTGTACTCTAGAATCTGCCCAAGTTTCTCTCTCAAATTGTCAACTACTTTCTACACATTTGCTACTTCAACATGCCATTGGCACTTCAAAGTTGTCATTTATCAATTTGAATTCATCCTTTTACTTTTATATTCTCTAACCTGGCGCTTGTTTGGTCAAACGCTCATTTCCTCTCCAAGTATTTCTTCATTTTGTTTCCATTCTATTTTGGTACAATATGAAAACTGGGAGGTGGGTCACATCCTAGACTCTTTATACCCCAGCTTTTTCTTTATCTCAAACCTGAGCTAAACAATAATGGAATAATTCAGGCTGCCACTTCAAAAGGCAGTATAAGCTAAAATGGGATTACTTTACATTTAGTAAATTAGATGTCTCTCTGTTACCAGGAGTTTAAAAATGAATATCCATAAAAAAACAAATTTCTCACCCATAGACGTTACTCAATTAAATGTCCAGTACTAAATTAAACTTTCTGCCTTTTCAGTTTATTTTGACTTTTCCGCCATCTCTTAACTTGAAAACATAGTTAATGAACTTTTGGTCATACATTTAGTGGTCAACACATAATTTCACTGCTATAAAATGCTATGAAATAAATAACTGGTATGGAATTAACTGGATGATTCAAACCTCAGAGCTGCCAGGTACATTTAGTTTTCACTGGGAATGTTAAACCTTCATGGAAACCATTAGTTCTGGCCACGGTATTGAGTTTTGTCTATTTTACTCTGTTTTACTTATTTAGTTCCAAATAACCAAACCTGACTTTTAAAAAAATTCTATTAACTTTTGACAAAATTAACCTAGTTTTTAGGTAGGCAGAGCCTTTGTCCAACATCAGTGGGTATCTAAGGTTTAGTGGAGAAAGACATGATTCGAATGATCTTGCCTAATTTTATGTTTGGGACATTCCCCCCATATTTGTCATTTTCTAGAAATCTTATCTGTCACAGTTCTCCATCACTTGCTCTTGCAGTTAATGTAAAAAGCACATCTAGAGGTAAAATGTAAATATCAAATAACAGAGTAGGTTATTCCTGAATAAATCTTTCTGATATACTGAACTCTAGAAGAGAATATGAAAATAATACATATTGATCAAACAGAGATAACTAAAGAGGGCTAGACAATGTCCAAGAATACTCTAGTTAGTCTGTAGTTCTCTAAGATAGCATGAGCCAACCAAATTTGAGTTTTGAGGACAGAGCAACTCTAGTGAAAGAGCTATTTTTTAAAATGTAATGGGTGTTGACTTATGATTCTAAAATGGGCAATTCTGATTATAATAAGACCTCCTCAGGAACAGGTATGACAGCAATATATTTATCAACAACTTCCTGTTTATTATTAAATATCAGAGGAACTAACTAGTTGTCAGTGATAACGAATTGAAGATCTTGTATTTCCAGCAATTTTGACAATACAGTAGTAAAATAATCATAGGAGGTCTGGAAATTCATCTGCTTGTGGAGAAGTGGAGTATTTACCCATTTTGAAAAAACAGGTTCCACCTCTTTCCCTTTTCAAAATAAACAAAACCTGAGTTCTGCCATTTGGTAAAATTAATTATGTAAAAGGACACATACATGATACATAGACACACACACTGATACTGATTTATGTGTGTTTTTAGGTTGACAGCTTTTAACTTAAAAATATAGTTCAAGTTATACTTTATATAAAAGTAGATAGATAGCTAGTGGGAAGCAGCCGCATAGCACAGGGAGATCAGCTCGGTGCTTTGTGACCGCCTGGAGGGGTGGGATAGGGAGGGTGGGAGGGAGGGAGACGCAAGAGGGAAAAGATATGGGAACATATGTATATGTATAACTGATTCACTTTGTTATAAAGCAGAAAGTAACACACCATTGTAAAGCAATTATACTCCAATTAAAAAAAAGAAAGTACTGATACCTCTACTACTACAGCTTGTCAACTACTATTGCAGGGCAAACAACCACAAGATTGTATATTAGGTGCTCAATAAAAATATTATTCTAACTCATTTCTTATGTTGGTAAGTTACAATGAAGGAACAGCACCACCACCATTTTTTAATTTTTTTTAATTTTTTATTATTTTTTTTTTGCTGTACGCGGGCCTCTCACTGCTGTGGCCTCTCCCATTGCGGAGCACAGGCTCCGGACGCGCAGGCTCAGCGGCCATGGCTCACAGGCCTAGCCGATCCGCGGCATGTGGGATCTTCCCGGACAGGGGCACGAACCTGTGTCCCCTGCATCGGCAGGCGGACTCTCAACCACTGTGCCACCAGGGAAGCCCCCACCACCATTTTTAAACGACAGTGCTATGGCAAACTGGTCATAATACGTTTGAGTTACTACCATAAACAACAGATTTAGAGTATTATTAAAATACATGCTTTCTTAAGTGCTGTGAATTATATGGAATAATTCTGAACATCTCTTTGACTGAACTAGTGAATCAAAATGGAACTTATTACATTCTGTATGATCAATGATATGGAAAATGTATATAAAAATACAACTTCAGAATACACACTGCATCATTTTGGGGGATAATGATGTGTTGGGCAGTGTTCAGTTTAATGGAGAAAGAACCTCAATTTGGCAGCTCAAGGACATTTCTAATTTGGTAGGGGACCTAAAAACGTGGTTTTGAAGAATTTAGAGCCTACACTGCACGTGGAATGCTATCTAAATTGAATTTATAATCTGTTCAGGGTGTGTGAAATTAAGCTACAATGTACAAATTCTACAGGACTTGATCTTTTGAACAATAACCTATTTTTTTTTCTTTTTTTGTTTTTGTATCTTCCTTTATTCTCTCCCTTTTAAATCCTGGAAGACATGAAGCAGAATATTGTCTAACAGGAACACTTTCTTGCTTCCACTGGAAGAGCTGCAAGAAAGTATGACTGAAAAGTGCATGTTAAATGTAGAAAATTTGGAAAATAGAAAAATGGAAATAACATAAAACAAATTATAACTGTACTACCCAGATAAAACAAATATAAACATTTATATATACCTAAAAATGCACATAAACACATGTATTCATACACACAACAGATTTTACAAATATCAGAATACATAATTTTTCTATAATTTATATACAACATAGTTTTTCCCATAACATGGTATGAACTCATCTCTTTCTAATATTTGTATTATTGTATCTGTTTGGTGGAAATACTCTATAATGATGTGCTACTGTGTATCTCTTAGCAATCCTATTTTTAAAGCTTGATATCAGTTTGGTGGGATTATTTCATCACGGCACTGAAAAAATACGACAAACCAGTGCCTGAATTATTGTCTTGTTTCTTTTCAAGAGTTAATGAAGCAATGGGTAAAATATTAATAATGCAGGTTTACTTTAAAATATACCATGCTTATAACGTTTACATTATGAATGGTGATCAACATTGAGGAAATAATTCTTCCACTACTCAAGAAGTCAATTATCCTATTTATTTCCAAGGAATTTGCCCATCTTAACTGAAGAATGAGTGACATTCTGACTTTTATCCTTTTTTTTTCTTTTTTTTACTTTTGTCCTAACATTAAATTTAAATATCAACAAACATCAGCTAATATTCATGTGAGAACTACATCCAGAGAGCCAGCTGCTAAACATTTACAAGCATGCCACCACCGCCTCCCACACTCGACACCTCAGTATCACTGAGTATTAATAATTCTAAAAATCATTTATTCTTTGGCAAATTGAAAGTAGCATGTTATTGCTGAGCAATTTTTCATATACTTATTGGATATTTGAATTTCTTTTGTGTGTGCAAATTATTTGCTTCTATGGATTCATATTTTTATTGGCGTTATAATGCTTATTTTATTAATTTGTAAGAGCTTTTCTTAATACTGAGGATAGCAATGCTTGCTTAATATTTGATGAAAACATATTTCTACCAGTTTACTCTTTGTTGCTTAACATTTATGTATTTTTGATATAAAGTTTCTGCCTTGTTGAATGTGCATTTTCCTAAACCACAAGTAGTTAAATATTCATTCATCTATCTTCTCTTATGTGGTAATAATGTCTGTTTAATTTCTCAGGATATCCAGGATTTAGTTTTTTTTACACATATTTTCCCTAATATCCATTTTTTCTAATCCAATTTATTGACTAAGCAGTTCTGCCCTTATTATTCTGTGATGTTTCTTTTCTCATCAGCCAAATTCTTATTTTGACTAAGATCAGTTTTAGGACTGTTTATTAGGTCCCATAGATGCACCTGCTAATTTTGGCACAAATGAAAAGGTTACCTTACAAATCATTCTTAG
The DNA here is from genome assembly GCF_949774975.1 of Lagenorhynchus albirostris. NCBI lineage: Eukaryota > Metazoa > Chordata > Mammalia > Artiodactyla > Delphinidae > Lagenorhynchus > Lagenorhynchus albirostris. The sequence goes on from NC_083107.1 coordinate 39,486,982, forward strand.
TAATTCCTTCCTGCTTCCTTTTCTAATTGTAATATCAAATATTTTTTATTAGTTTGCAAAACTACATATCCATTGGGACTTGAATAAATTATGCTTTAAATATATTAGATTGGCATCTTTGCAATATTCAGGTTATTCAACTAAGATAATGAACAAATCCCTTTTCATTTGTCAGATTTTCCCCCTTCTATAACAACTACCACCACAGTCATATATTGTGTTCACTGTGTGGCAGCCACTAAGAGCAGCAGTGAAAAAACAGTACCCTGCTCTCATCAGTCTTGCGGGGGCAGAGATTATAATGTTTTTTTATAATCATACATCAGGTACTTTAAGAAAAGGTAAGGGGCTAAAAAGTGATTGTGGGGAAAGAAATTTTATTTAAACATTATTTCTGGATACATACACCCAAACATAGACTAGCATTCATACATAGAAATATATACATACACAGAAATGGTTTTTCTTTGTGGAAAAAAGTTTTTTCTTTGTGGAAAAAACTTCTTATCTCTTCCAACTGGTTACTGGGAATCTTCCTATGTGTGTTTCTCTCTTATCTGGCCATTTTCTTACATAAGAAACTTTCATTTGCTTTTATTGGTTTTTCTATGTCATAGGGATGACATCAGTGAATAATGTAGAAACGTAATTTTGTGTTCTATCATTGATTACACCTGTTTCTAATTTTCTTGCATTGCCCATAATGCTCAGAAAAACATAAATAATAGTGGAAGCAGCGGTCCACTCGTTCTTTTCTTTTTTTCCCCAACTAAACCTTCTGATGAATTTATTTGGTATTCATTCATCAGTACTATGCTGTCAGTTTCAGATAGAGATACTTATTTGCGTTAAACGCCTATATACTCTGTTCTGCAATAATACAGTTGCCTTCCTAAGAAATATTATGATTTCAAACTCTGAATTAAACAGAACCAGAACTCACAGAACTTTCTTAAGTCCATGGAACAAACTCGGAATTAAATAGAAGCAGAATTCACAGAACCTTCCAGAGTCTACACAGCAAACTCAGAATTAACCGGAACCAGAGCTCACAGAACCTTCCAGAGTCTACACAGCAAACTCAGAATTAAACGGAACCAGAACTCACAGAATCTTCCGGACTCCACACAGCCAACTCTGAATTGAATGGAATCAGAGCTCACAGAACCTCCTGGAGTCCACAGAGCAAACTCTGAATTAAATGGAAACAACTCGCCGTGAGGCTCCGGGCTCACAGAACCTTCTGAAGTCCACACAGCAAACTCAGAATTAACCGGAACCAGAGCTCACAGAAACTTCCAGAGTCCAAGCAGCAAACTCAGAATTAAACGGAACCAGAACTCACAGAATCTTCCAGGCCCCACACAGACAACTCTGAATTGAACGGAATCAGAGCTCACACAACCTTCCGGCGTCCACACAGCCATCTCTGAATTAAATGGAACCAGAGCTTACCGGGAGGCTGCAGGTTCACAGAGCCTTCAGGAGTCCACCACGCACCCTTCCCCGGGCAGGCCTGGTGCTCGCGGTCGGTCACCGCCGCTGTGCTGGGCTGTCCTCGCCCGTCCTCGCAGCCTGGCTACTCCGACCCCTGCGGCGACTGCGGTGGAACTGAGGCCGCTGCGGTGGGCGCTGTTTTATGTGACTGCCTCTCCCCGAAGCGGGGGCGGGAGCCGAATCCTCCCCCTTTCGGGCCACGGGCCCATTGGAATCACCTGGATCTTGTTAAAGCGCCGACCCCTAGACCTTCGGCAGCTGCAGCAGTGTTAGAGAATCTGCATTGGGCAAAGTTTCTCAATTATCCAGGGCTACATAACACATCACTCCAAAACGTAGATGCTAGAAACAGTAAATATCTGTGATATCACACTGTTTCTGAGGGTCAGAGAGAAGCTTCACTGGATGGCTCCGGCTCAGTCCTTCCGCAGGCTGCAGGATGATTTGGCCAAGGCTTGCCTGGGGCCAAAGGGCCCACTCCCTGCCTAGCCAGTTAAAACAGGTGTGGCTCCTCATCACGGGGCCTCTCCACCCCAAGAGACAGCTCGACCGCCCTTACAACATGGCAGCTGGGGCCCCACAGCAAGTGGTCCAAGAGAGCCAGGAGGAAGTCCCAGTGCCTCCAATGTCACCTGTGTCATTACACAGGGTTGCCTCATTCGGGCTGGGAGGGATGATCAGGGCCGTGACTACCAATGGGCAGGCTCATTGGGGCCAATGTGATGCTGCCGACCATACGCATTAAGGTCGGGGAGGCACTAGCTCTCCCCGAGCTCACACCCATGATGCATGGGAGCTGGGAAGTTTTTTGAGGTTCGTCGGTGTTGGTGGCATGGGGCCTCCTGCAGGGCAATTAGCTGCTCGCCCCAGCCAGTCCTGGAAAGGCCTCGCTCATCCCCTGCCGCAGACGCCCGCTGGATGAACGTACCACGACTCACAGACCCGCCAACACATGGGGCTATTTGAACACTGCGGTGCCCAGTGAGTGCCACTGTCTTCCCAGGGAGCTCAGGTGACTAACTCTCCCACGGGCATCTCCTTTCCGCCACATCCCATCGACACTTTCTATTTTTAACCCCTTTGGTGGGCGTGAAATGGATCGCATAGTTTTCATGGGAATTTCCAAGGTTACTAACAAGGCTTATTAGACATTTAGATTTCCTTTGTGCGAAATGCCTATTTTTCTACCACACTGTTTCTTTCTTGACCATTGGCGTTCTTTATATATTTTGGAGATTAATCCTTTGCAGTTACAAGTGTTACAAATGAAAAAAAAAAGTGTAATGCTGGATAAAACTACCAGATGCTGGGGGAGATGCAAATGGCTGATAAACTCTCCCCCCATAAACATTCAAGCCCTGAATAGGATTACTCGGCCTCATTCCATAGCCATAGTCTCGGAGAAGACTTTTCTTTAGGAAAAAATTAGTATTTACTTGGCCTCATTCCATAGCCATAGTGCTGGAGCAGACTTTTCTTTATGAAAAATTAGTATTGGAATAAGGTGCCACTTCTAGTGTATAGTGAAGGACAGTCCCTTGGGGGATACTGCTTCATTGTAGCGAAGGATTTAAAAGGCCCTCTAAGTTATGAAAAGTTAAGGCAAGCAGGCAATCCTTGCCAGTGCAAGTCTGCAGGTAAGCATAGGTATAGGTATGTGAAAGGGGTGTGTGTTTGTCGTTTTAACATTTGCCTTTCCTCTTTACCTGCAATGGGGAGATCCCACGTTGGGATGTGCCAAGTTGGTCCCATGCAGGGGGTGTGAACCATGCTCCATGGGGAAGACTTCGTCCAGCACCTCAGGAGGCTGGAGCTGTGTTCTTCTCTAGTGTGGCCCACCTGGCACTGTGCTAAGCATGAGGGGGAAAAGGCTGAGCATGTGAGTGTGATCCAAAAGAGAAGCGTCCTCAGAGCTCAGGGGGCTGCTGCTGGGGTGATGGGAAGAAAAGAGCTGAAGCAATAGGAGTATGGTAGCAACCATGAACAGATTTCCTGCCATCAGAATATGTGCAGGACCATCTGTAAACTCATGTGGCAGAGACCCAAGCCACAGCATTAGTGGACTGGTCACACTTCCTGGTTTTCTCTCTCTTCCTGGCTTCTTGCAGCAGGACCGATCTTCTTTGAACTAAGTCCCTAGTGTTCCTGCCTAAGGAGGGTGGATGGGGGAGGCCTTGGGGAATAAGGGGACTTCCCACCACTGAGGGCAGGTAAGTGTTCAAGCAACAGACTGAATAAATAAAAGTAAGGTGATTGTGTTTGTACTCCAAGCTAGTAACGTGGATCATTCCAGATACACTATTGACATGGATTTCTACCAAGTAAGTCAATTTCCCTTATGGTCTGTCTCTAAATTTCTTAAATGTATTCCCACAACACCTGCAGTTAAGCCCAATGTTTCTGGGAATATAAGAAGCAAAGCACACTGCCTACCTCTGAGAGAAATGGACCCGGTGAGTAATAATGAGAGCTCTGAGAACAGGAAATCTGCAGAAGAAAAGAAAAAAACACGATTCCATAGATTCAGTTATTTCCACAGAAAATCAGTAGTCAGTGGCTAAACAATTTTCAGAGTTAAACTAATGTTTTCTACCCTGAAGGATTATTCATAATAGTTATATGATTATAAATATATACTTATAAAACATAAACATCGCTGAGAAAATTCTGACATTGGTTATATCTGTCTTTTGTTCTGGTAAAATTATTTTCTTATTGCATCATTAATGTATTTCTTATACATTTCCATAACATTTATCATTTTTAACCCCCACTGTTTCAGGAACAAAGTCTATAGCCACTAAAAATTAGCGACCTTGTCTTCCTCTCTCTCTCTCTGACTTCCTTCCCTCCTTCCTTTCTTCCCTTCTTCCCTCCTTCATTCCCTCCCTCCCTCCTTCCTTCCTTCCTCCTTTGCTTCCTCCCTCCCTCCTTCCTCCTTTGCTTCCTCCCTCCCTCCTTCCTCCTTTGCTTCCTCCTTCCCTCCCACTCTTCCTCCTTCCCTCCCTCTCTTCCTTCCCTTCCTTCCTTTCCTCCTTCCCTCCCTCCCTCCTTCCTTCCTTCCCTTCTTTCCTCTTCCCTGTCTCCTCCCTCCTTGCCTTCCTTCCTCCTAACATAGTGCCATTTTTCTCTGGTTGCTAGTTTAATTTCCAATCACATGAGAGTGATGTTTTGAATGTTTGAAAATATATCATTTGTAAAAGATGTCTGATTTTTAACTTTTTCTTGAAGTTAACCCATGATGATTTCACATTTTTTTCTATGCAATTGGATTTTTTCTATTTTTCATTTCACTTAGTTTTTACATAAAATCTTCTGAGAGGTAGTGCGTTGCGGATGGAAGGAGTAGGGACTGTGGAGCCACATTTGTTTTCTTCTAATCCCAGGTCTGCCATTTCCCAGCTGTTTAACCGTGGGTAAATTACTTAACATCTCAATGTCTCACTTTCCTTATGTGTGAACTACCCTGTTTATCATATAGTTTTATCCGAGAATTAAATAGTTTAGTGGATTTTTTTTTTTTTTTTTTTTGCGGTACACGGGCCTCTCACTGCTCTGGCCTCTCCCGTCGCGGAGCACAGGCTCCGGACGCGCAGGCCCAGCGGCCATGGCTCACGGGCCCAGCCGCTCCGCAGCATGTGGGATCTTCCCGAACTGGGGCGCGAACCCGCGTCCCCTGCATCGGCAGGCGGACTCTCAACCACTGCGCCACCAGGGAAGCCCTAGTTTAGTGGATTTTAAAGGTCTTAGAACACTGCCTGGCACTAGCTAAACACTCAAAATACGTTAGTTACTATTAACAATTTCTAAAATCCCCATATTTATAGGAGGTCATTTTACATAGTATTTTCACACTTAAAAGGTCCTTTATTTGAAAACATCCCTTTCATCACACATAAAGTTTTTATTCTCACTCTTACAACAAATTTGTTAGAAGCTAAATATCGTGTTTTGTGTATTTTGATTTTGTGTGTCTCACCCACTCTATAAAGAGTAAACTCTTTATCTTATTAGTAACTTAGAAACTTACAGTACAGCTATTAGGTAACTTGTTGATTTTTTGCAATGCCTTATTTTGCTTTCCTCTGGTTTTCACTAAGTTTATATTTCAATCAGAAAATATCATGAATTTATAGTTTTAACATTTTTAACGCAAAGGCCATACTTTATTATTTTTGAAATTAGGTTCAATTATATAACTGATTCCAAATTCACCTTAGTTATTTAGAATGTTTTGTTTGTTGGAGGGAGGGAGGAAATTTCGTTGTGCAGTCATGGTAAACTTTCTGTTAACTACTAAAGGCCATTGAGGCCCAAGACTGTGCACTTCATTATTTAAATGTTTTGGCAATTATTGAGATTTTCTGCCTGTCGTAGTATGCTTCTAAAGGGTTTCCTATATACAACAAAATAAACTATGTTCTTTGTTGGGTGGTTGCAATCCATATTTCAATTAATCTTACTAATGATATAATCCAAATCACCTATTTCACTGCATTTTTTGTGTGTGCTTACTTGAGTCATCAAAGGCTAGCAGAGGTGTATTAATCTCTCCCACGAATATGGAGCTTCTGTCATTTTGTCTTTGAATTTCTCATAGGTTTGTGCCCTACATTTCTAAGCTATGCTATTGGGTCCTACAGTGTCAGGACTATTACATGTTCATTTTGGATTATGGTCAGTGGTGTGCTGGCAAATGTTTAACAACCTGGTCTCTGGCAGTGGGGAGGGGAGGGGAGAGAGGGGCTGATTTGAAACATTTACCAAATTCTAAGGATTAAATACTACTACCATGGCCAATTTCAAGCAACCTGTGTGACATTACTGAATGTGAAGTTAAGAATAGATGCATGTAACTGAATCCCCTGACCTGCAATACAACACTGAATATCTATTCTCAACGCAAAATCATCATCATTATCCTGACTTTTTTTCTAAAATTCTATATTTCTGATATTGCCATTTAAGACTTATAGTTTGCCTGATATATCTTTACCCAATATTCTTTTTATGCTCTTTAATTACTATGACATCTTTTTAGGGGGAGGTAGTATATACATGGCTTTTTGATAGTGCCAACCAGAGATGTTTTGAGTTTTATCCATTTACATTGATTTTGATAATTGGTGTGTTTCATATTCTTCCTATAACTCTTAATATTTCTTTTTTTTTTTTTTTTTTTTTTGGCAGTACGCGGGCCTCTCACTGTTGTGGCCTCCCCCGTTGCAGAGCACAGGCTCCGGACGCGCAGGCTCAGTGGCCATGGCTCAGGGGCCCAGCCGCTCCGCGGCATGTGGGATCCTCCCGGACCGGGGCACGAACCCGTGTCCCCTGCATCGGCAGGCAGACTCTCAACCACTGCGCCACCAGGGAAGTCCTTAATATTTCTTAATTTAATAAATATTTTTCCTTTATTTTACAGAGATGAATCTTATTTTATTATGAGAACTCTTTCATTTGCTTTTTCTCTTCTCCAATAATACTATTTGTTTTACCTTGAGTTTTGTTCAATTTAATGTTTGTTTTTTAAATAACATTAAACTATATTTTCTAAGTAGCAAAACCAGGAATGATGCTATCTCACCATTTATTTCCAAATTGTTTAATTAATATTTTAATTATATCTATGATATAAAGAGCATGCAGTTGGATTTTTAAACCCAGTTTCAGAATTTTGTCTTGTCCCAGATAATTCAATTCATTCATTCCACATTTATTGTGATAGCTACTTTTGTCTACTTATTTTGTTGTTTGTATTTCATGATTACTTCTAATTTTGTTGCATTTTTTCTTTTTTCTTTTCTATTTTATTTCTTCTAGTACTTTGGAAATTCTATTTTCCATTTTATTATAATAGTTGCTTCCCTAAATTTATAAATAATTATATTCTCTATTCAACTAAAAATTAATCAATATCAACTTCTGATTTCTGATTTAAGAGATTAACGAAGTCCAAACTTAACTTCCCATAGTAAACAAAGAACTAGACAAAATATGTAAAGTAACTGTTTTCGTAAAAGCAGAGTAGGACTGTGATCCAAGGAAGAAGGTAAACAAATGGGTTTAGGAGGAAGATTGCCCCAGATTTCTGCCTGAAGCCAATTCCCAGACTTGAGCACAGGGAAGATCTCCCAATAGTGCCCAGAGGTCTCATTGCATTGAGAAGACAGATTGGTATTTAGGAAGATGGAGTTATCTAGAATTTGAAAGGAAAAGTACTGGAAAGAAGGGAACTTTGCAAAACAGGGGATTCCCCCAATGGCTTGGGGTCCCTATCAGTTATCGGCTGAAAACTAATCTGCACATACATACTGTGAAACCACATGTGGCCAGGAAAAGAATGACTGGGAAACATACACCTCATCCATAATCCAACAGCTGATTTATCCCACTCCTCTGAAAATAACATGTTTTCACATCCTTACATAGAAGCTTTATATATTCAGAGCCCTAAAACATGCACTCAAATGTCCATCAACAGGAGAATGGATAAACAAGTTATGGTATACCTGTGCAATGGAATACTATTCAGAAATAAATAAGAACACATTACCGATAGATGCAACACGGATGAATTTCAAAAACAGATGCTTAGCAAAAGAGACCAGACCCAAAAGATTTGGTAGATAGGGTGATATTTTCCCAACTTTTTGGCAGTAGGTTCATTGTCACTTATTGAAGTTTTTGTGAAGTTTTCAACTTTTTGTGGACCTTTATGGATACTTACAGGGAGAGGCTGCATTAGGAAAATCTAGTCAGACACTACGACTCTTTCCCCATATTAATTATTCTGAGCAATCCTTCAAGGAATATTTTCAGTGCAAACTGATTTGAAACTAATGATCAATAAAATCCTTTTTTCTTCTCTTTCCAAAATGACACAACCAAGTAATTTTCATGAGCTTTATCTCATACTAGTGAAAATCAAATAAACAAAGCAAGCCTCCAAAGTATGAAATTATATTGTTAAAGGTTTCCAGTCTTTTTCCCAACCTCTAAGAATATACAATTGACCCTTGAACAATACAGGGGTTAGGAGCACTGACCCCCATGTAGTCAAAAATCCCCTTATAACTTTTGCGTCTCCCCAAATTTAACTGCTAATAGCCTACAATTTACCAGAAGCCTTACCAATAACGTAAGTAGTCTATTAACACATATTTTGTATGTTACATGTATATCTACATATATTTCATTCATTCATGAATACCTAACTTATTAACTTTTTCAATATTTCTAGGCTACATGGTTCATATGCAAGTTCTTTCAAACTGTTGCAAATCTTCAAAAATTTTTCCAATGTATTTATTGAAGAAATCCGCACACAAGGGGACACACACAGCTTAAACTTGTGCTCTTCAAGGGTCAGCTGTACTTAAACTGCTGGCTTTTAACATATTGAGAATTGAAAAATCTGTCAATGTATGTGTGCTGTATATGCTATGTTTTTAAATTAAATGTATGATTATATTTATAACTAAAAATTCTAAATAGAATTTGTCTTGGAGAATATTATTTTCAGGCTCTTTGCTGCAAAATTCTATTTGCAAATATAACTAATTTGAATGTTCCAAGTAAGTAATTGAAATACCCCAATGAAGGAATTACTGAAAGAAGATAAGATTTAACCACAAATGCGTTTAAATAAATTACTATTCTTCCTTATAAATGGGCTTTGTATTTCATATAAATGAGCAATATTTAAGTATAACAGGCAACACAGAATTTTGGATAGCAACTGTCAAAGAAAAATCACACTTATTTATGATATACAGGGACACAGTATGCTAAGCACTTTGGTGTTTCACTTCCCGGTTTTATCCATCTTGGGTTATCCAACAACTATGAATTTTATTTCCTTAATGATAAATTAGTAATACTAATAATAATATATTAGGTTATACTGATAAATAAATAATGTGAGTACTCTATAAATGGAAAATCCCTATGCAAATATACACTGAAATACTAGCTGTGTAGTGACAGGCATATAATTCGTAACTATTCGCAATGTCATTTTCAACTATAAAGGACAATCTATATAGAAATAATTGTATATATATTTATTATGGGCCATTGCAACTGTTGATAGCTCTTAAACTGTTCAAATGGTGCTTAATGCCCAGTTAGTAAACCCAGTAAACTCAGTTTCTGACTTAAATGGACTGTGAATGAAGGTATAAAGAATGGTTTCACTTACACATTTAAATAATTGCAGGACTGCACTTGGATGGGAAATACTTTGGCCTCATTAATAAGGACTGGTTCAGATTACATTATGAAAGAATTCCTGAAGCACCAGTTTAATTTCATTTTTTCCCGACACACATTACCATGGTCTGCTGAAGAGTAATCATGTTCTAGAAAGCTTAAAAAAAGAAGGCTAAGACACAGATAGGAAAGAAAAGAATTGGGGTGACTTGGGTAGCTCCCTGTTTCGTTAAGTCCTCTAATCTTCAAAGCTGTGAGCATTTAACCATCTCTAGGTTAGGTTCTGCTGCAAACTGCAGAAACAATACCTGCTGTGTTTAGGGCTAATTGGTACCAAGGGCCAGTCCATCAGAAGCTGAGCTTCAGATCAGGCTGACCGCTAGTTCTGATCTGAACCAGGGCCCCACATCCAGAATCGGTGTCTTTATCTTCTTCTTTTGCAGGTGGTAGCTACATGTCACCCCACCTTCATTCCAAATGCCTGCTCAACCCTCTTCCAGCTGAAATACCTATGTCCATTGAGCGTCTGTCAGCCTGCCCTTCTACTACCAGAGGCAACATGTCCAGGATCATAGGTAGTTATGAAAGGATGAGATTAAATCAACAGACTGATTTGGGGAAAGAGTTAATTCAGCTCTTCTTGTGTACATAGGAGCTCTTCTTGTGTACATAGGAGACATGGAAATATTTCTACATGTGAACCTGTGCCTATAACATTCTAAAACAACTACTTATAATGTGACAAACATACTCTTTTGATAGTACCTAGCTATTTATTACTGAAATGACTAATTGGTTTTTGTCTAACACTAAAGATTGTGTGGGTGTTGTGGAGCGCCAGCAACAAGTATTCTGTGTATAGGTATACGTATGTGTGTGTAGTTATATTTACTTATGTATCGATTTATTCATTTTTAGTTGTACAATGGAAAGAACATGGAAACTGCAATCAGCCTGCCCTGAATGTAAATATTGGCTCTGCCATTATCTAGCAGTTTTACACTGGGTCCTTTGGAGACCCAATTTTCTCATCTTTAAGATGAGCATAATGTTATCTACTTCTAAGGATAGTTGTGAAGATTAAGGGAAACAATATAAAACCCCTAGCATAGTGGCTACTTCACAGATGATGTTCTACATGCAAATCGTGATCCTCTGTGGGACAATTAAGAATGTTCGGTGCATGCACAGGGCCTTAGGGAAGTTAAGAGGACTCATTTCTTACAACAAAGAAGGGAATTTCCAGTATTAATCAGAGGTATCAAATTTAGTCCAAGAAGATACATGGGGAAAAAAAGGTATGGGAAATTCACTAAAGGAACCTATATTCAGCACTATCATCTCTCAAAATATCATCAGAAAGAAAGAAGTTCTGGTGTTAAGAATGGGGCATGGCGGGGAAGGGGTACAGTCAATGTTTTCTAGAGAAAGGCAAAACTGTTGTGATTATTTAAACTGGGAAGTGTCTGGGATATTTTTATGAGTAACAAATGTTGCATTTTCTTGGAAAAGAAATCTCTTCCCTGGCTTATGTTTGTGGGATATACCTAGAAGAGCAAACTTTATTTGCACAGAATAAAAACTAATAATCATGTAGTCTTTGGTTAAAATATTTGAAACCACTTTCTCTCTGGAGAAACGGCTGGACTTGGAGCTCTGCTATTGTGTGCTTCTCAAATAAAGGCCATGGGGCCATGTCTCCCTGCTCTGCTCTTTCTCAATGAAAATAAACACAGGTCTGTGACTTGAGGCCCTAAACACGTCCGACCAGAATTTGTTTCACGTCAGCTGCCAGAAAAGTTCTCCTTGACTTGAAGTCAGCCAGTAGGGAGATCATGTCCAAACACCCAGTCCATGAGAAAAACAGAAAGCATAAAGGTTTTTTTCTTTTTCATGAAGGTGCCAGCCAAATAACTAAAGAGGAGGACATTCCGATGTTGAATGAATGTCCAGGGCCCCTCAGCGACTCCAAGGCACTGCAAGGCTCAGAGCAACGCTGGCCAGAACTGGAATAGCAAGAGCTGCCAGTGTCTGTGCATAAAAACCTGCCTTCAGAACATGTTCATGCAAAGTGTGTTACACTGGATAATCCTCCCAGCAACTCTGAAGAGTTGAGAGATTGAGCCTTTAATATTTTACAGATAGAAAAGGCTGAGATACAGTGCAGATAAATGAAGTACCTAAGGCCACATAAAAGCAGTGCAAAACCGGTTTAGTCTGAAAATGTATTGTGGGTTTCCATAATCACTCTGAGTGAGAAGAGTAAATACCTGTTTAAAAAGTGGGCAAAGGGAAACAAAAGATAAAGTTCTTCCCATATCTAACAGAATATATGAGAAAATAATGCTTATAGAAACTTTATTAATATTCAATAACTATTTCTGAAGTACCTGCTATATTAAAGGAATTGGTCTCAGCAGGCAATAACAAACCTTGTTCTCAGGAAGCACACAGTTTAGTCAGAGGAAATAGGACATTTCCAATATAATTTTAAAACGTAGAAAGTGCCATATTTTAAGAATAAGATGATCTGAAGGCAATGGGACTTCTGAGAAAAGAGAGATGGGTCTGAGCGAGAAGCATCATTGAAGCTTTCACGGTGGAGCCCATGTTTGAACTGGACTTTGAAGGATGCATGGGGTGGACTGAATTTAGATCCTCAGCTTAAGAGAAAAAACAAAATCAATGGAACAGAAAACATTGCTTGGGAATTGTAGCAGAGAAGTAAAAAGACAGCCATGCATTGGGTTATATTATTAGAAAAGGAAGAAAAAAGAAGATGGACAGAGGACAAAACTCTATGGGGGTTGGTATGGAAGGGAAGGTATTGAAGAAGAAATGGTATATCAAATATAGGCTGTGCTATAGTTGAGAGTAGTTATATAAATTTATGATATATTTTAAATTATTTATATATAATATTATGCCATTTATATTTACTTGGCATAGATGACCTCAAATTTGTTACAAAATTATCATCGTTCTCAATATCATTTTTTATGTTCAAAATGTTCTTTCCATAGTGTCTAGCTTTACTTGTATATGCCATAAATGTGTTCTCTTTCCATCTGACATATAAGACTAATTTTTCAAAGTGTGATCACTGAGTAAAAATTTTATCTTTAAAGCTTGAAATCATAGATAAACAAAAATGTCATTATATCCACATATAAATATATACATATGCCTGATTATTGATTTAGCTGAATTTATGATATTTAAATTAATTATTTGTCCCTCCAGATCCAAGGTATGTCAAATGGCCAAATTATTTATTGCAAGTTGTTTCACACATTTCAGCAAGATTCATGAGGCAGAAATTACTTGACTTGAAATCTGTCCATAATGTAACCAGAAATATTGGAATGGCCATTACATAATCATATTCTTTGTTTATAGCAAAGTTATCTTTTACTTTTCTTCTTTTCCTCCAAGTCATCTATTTTACCTATGGTCAGCTGCTGGTTACTGAACTAATGTATAAGAGACACGTTTAGCCAGTAAATCTTAAAAAACTCTCATTTATGACATTTTCTCATGTGATATTTTTTAAACTTATGATGCAGCCGTGTCTATAGAAACAAAAGGAAATGCAGAATAATTCAGTCATCAGTTAATTTGGGATCCAAGTCAAAACCACATATTCAAAGGCGACATTTAAACTTCAAACATCTAGCTATGTCATTTCTTCAACTTAATTTTCATGTGTGGATTTAAGACAGCAAAAGCTAGAAAATTATCTAAATAATTTTTTCAAAATCCCTACCTTATCCAGTCCAGGAAGGGATCAAAATAATTTATTTTCTCAATGAAAGATGCACAGGTTGGCTCAATTTTCAACTTCTCACTGATAGATCAACAAAAAACATAAATTATGTTAAATTCCCAATCACATATGACCTTAGTTGCTGCCAGACTGGATACATATTTTTCGAGAAAATTTCCTAATTTCTAGGACATGGAATAATAATTCTAAAAACACGTTATTTATAAGATATAAGTTGGAATAGTTAAAATCAGTTAATTCAATATTATTTATTCATTTATTTAGATACCATTTTATTTATTTAGATATTTAGATATTATAAGGCTTACATGGTGAGCTAAATAATTTCACTTTATCTTTCTGGCTGGTTCCTCTGGTCATGAATCATGTTGGCTAATCACTCCATTTGGGCCAATTTTATGTTTTCCCTTGACCCATACTATCCTTTGTAATTGCCCAAACAATGCATACTCCCAGGCCTCCAGTTCACCCCCCCACCCCCCCACCCCCTCACCCCCACCATTGTGTCTTTTTAGTCAGTTGGGAAACCCATACACCTGGTCTGTTCCCACATTTATTTTCACGCTATAAAGAGATGGAGCCATTAATGGCAAATCAATGCTATGAAAATTACAGACTGTTATGAAAGTTTTTTTGCAAAATAGCTGTTTAACACCACAAAGAAGTTAGGTTAAAATTGTTTCAAAGTCTAAAATTAGTTACATTTTAAACTAACTGCATATGCTTTTATTGTCTCTGATCTAAAATATAATCCCAGGAGGTTGTGAAAAGCATGCAAATTACAGAAAGCTAATTTGCTCCAACAGCGATGCCTCCCATGCAGTTGGGAGGTCTATTAGAAACAGTGTATTCTCTGTTATTTGCATATTAATAGCACCTGCTGAAATACTTTGGGATTTACTTCCACTGCCAGCAGAGGGACAGAACTAACATGTATAAAATTCCTTTCATATCACTATGTTAGGTCAAAAAACATGCGGGATGGACTAAGAATTCTGAATTAGTAGCAGAACTAGTGTGTTCATATTGCATGTGGTATGTGAATTTATTTTTCTCTATGATAAAGTATCCCTTGTTTAAGAGATTGCAGACAAGGTGACTACAAACCTTATGACAAAAGTATCTCTTCCTCCTCGAAGAAAACAAAGCAAGCTTTCAAACTGCACTGAATAAGAATATAGTTCCTTATGCTTTGCTCTGAGAAACTATAAAGTTTAACAAAGGAAAACCGGGCATACTGATAAAAAATAAAATGTGCAAAGATCCAGATTCTAAGGATAATCCAAACTGCAGAGTTTTGTTCCTATGTATGCAATTAAATATATATATATATATATATATATATATATCTCCAATAGCAACTTTAAGATTTTCTACAAAATGGACTGTGGGTTTTCTTCTGATTATGAATTTTCTTATTGCTTCTTTTCTTCCAACTCAAAATAGAAAGAGGTCTCATATGTACCTAGAGCTTACAATGTTTTCAAAGAAAAGACAGCTGTTTCTTTTCTCTAAAGAAGACAAGAAGATGCTTTTGTCTTTAAGTCTCAGTTTTAGAACATAGGACTGCCAAGAGAATTTAGCTAACCAAATATACCCCATCTTTTCCTACCTCTGTATCTTTCTCCTGTTATTACATCTAAGTGGACTGCCATCCACATTCTGTTTACTCGTTGCAACTTATCTACAACTCAACCGTAATA
Source organism: Lagenorhynchus albirostris (assembly GCF_949774975.1). Taxonomy (NCBI): domain Eukaryota; kingdom Metazoa; phylum Chordata; class Mammalia; order Artiodactyla; family Delphinidae; genus Lagenorhynchus; species Lagenorhynchus albirostris. The sequence goes on from NC_083107.1 coordinate 39,502,180, forward strand.
TCAAAATTTAGCTAAGAAGGAATAACTAAATAACTGAGACGAAAGTGAAATACTAGGAAGGTGTTTACAGAAATGCACGAATGAGAGGAGAGGGAATGGAGATTTTCGAAGTGTGACATTAGACCTCGCATATCGGGTGAATTCCCTTATTTTGAATCATGTAATAATTAGAATGAGTCGACCCATGTTATGTGTCACACTCTTTTAAGTTAAAGATAATAATTCATTTAATCTTTGTTACAACCCTAAAGAGCAGGTATCATGTCCCCCCGTTTATAAATGAGGGTACAGAATAACAGAAAGATTGAGGTCATAAAAAGTCAAACAGCTAATAACCGGTGCGGCAAGCATTCGTACTCAGGCTTACTAAATTCAGTCATGCCCTTAACTCTTCCACTATATGGCAATTTTGTCTTAATAGTGACATCTACTTGTTAATTTTAATTTTGTGTTGTTGCTATATGTACTCTGGACATAGCATTTCCCATGCTGGTCGCTGAAGGGTCTCTGATTTAGAAACTTACTAAGATTTTTCCCAGGCAATATGAATATCCAAAGAATATAAATCTTCTTCACGCATCTTCAGAACTAAAATTTTATGACTGGTTAGTTAAAATACACTTATACTTACCTTAAGCCATTCGATTCCCATTAGCCCCAGCCCTCAGACAGAACAAAGGAAGACTCAGTACGGCTAATTATTGATGGTCTGACACTCCACTTGTTTGAGTGGAGTTGTCTCTCAGAAAAAATGGTCCAAACCTAACTAACAAAGGGACAAAGGTCACTGATCTACCAAAATCTCTGCTCTAAATTGATGTTATAGAACTTTTCCTTTCACTCAGAAACTGAGTCACTATTTTGAGTCGCTATTTCCTCAGTGTCACTATTTTGTTTTTTAACAGTGTTGGTCCTCTGGTTTCCTAGCTCAAAGAGGACAGAAGCCACATGCTAGCTGAGCTGCGGAGGAGAAGCAGAGCTTTAGTTGGGATAGATTCTAGCAGCCGTAATGAATTCCCCCATTTATTGTCCTAACCAACACCAAGTTTATGTTTTACTCAGATGAAGTTCAATGTGATGTTCTTTGTTGACGTGTAGCCTACCACCAGGTCAGTTGCGACTTGGGTTCCCTCCACTGAATGGCTGCATCATCTCCTAAAGTGCTGGTGTCTTCTGCTGGATTCTCTACATCCAACTGGTGTACACAAGAGAGAAATGGAGCTCCAGCATGGGACAGATGTAGCAGGGGTCTGGAAGTGGTGTATATCACATCTGCCCATACCCCATTCTGTAAGACTCAATTAATGGTCAGCCCTAACTGCAGGGAGACTGGGAAATGTGTTCTAAATTTGTGCCCCGAAGAAAAGGAAACATGGTACTTGTGGTGTTGTCTGCCAATGGTACTTTTGGAGAGGTGTCCGTGATAACAGAAGATCTGCCTGCTGATACTATAGCAGGAGTCAGTAAGCCGATTCCCTAGAGGGCTACATCGGAACTATTTTAGGCTTTGAGGGCTTCCTAAGATCTGTGGGTCTCTGTCAAATATTCCTATTGTTGTTGTTGTTTAACAACTCTTTAAAAATATGAAAACCATTCTTAGCTCAAGTGCCTTATAAAAACTGGCCGCTGGCCAGATATGGCCTGAGGGCTGTAGCGTTGAGCCCCTACTCTAAGGAAGCCAGATCTAGTTAGCACAATGACAGATGTACACTGTGCTCTCGTTAAAATAATACAATTTCAAAGTTGAGAAAGCCTTTGAGAAGCACCTGAAACAAATGTATTGTAGGTAAGGAGACTAAGGCCCAGTACAATAGAGTCACTTAAAGAAACCAGGTTTATCTTTTTGTGAAAACAAGTGTTATCATTAGGAGCTGATGCTTTGAATAGAGTTTACTGAAATAAAAACCTTATGGGGGAAAAAGATTATTTGATATATTCATCGGGGGAGTTATTAGTAGCATTATAACCATGTATGTTATGCCAGCCTTCCTAACTTGTAATAATTGAAAGTTGACTACACAATTTGTTAGCCATTTGAAAAGACTAAAGACTAAAATTGGCACTGCAGAAAAAAAAAATCAGGTGGAGGAAAAATTACAAGGCAAAAAGGAGACTCTTGGAAATATTTGAGTCTCTTCGACAGCATAGACTATTTAATAGATATGGAAGAATATATGAGAACATTCAGTAGATTTGGATACATACAAATGAACATTTGTGTGCATTGAAAAGACATAAAGATAAACACAAAAAATGAAGAAAATTATTTGCAGCACATACATTGAACAATTATTATAATAAACACAAAAATGGTCAAAGAAGAAATAATAAAATACATGAACAAAGATTATGAATAGATAACTCGCCACATAAAACCAATAGAGATGTGAAAATATATCCAGTATCCCTGGTTTTCAAAGAATTAAATGTTGATACGAATAATTTCACAATCAAGATGATTAACAATAATAAAATTCCAGAGACTTCACCCTAGTCGAGACTTAAGGAATTCCACACCTATCCCTCGACTTTGCTTAGATTTCGCACCCATTCTCCTCAATAAGAGTTCCAATCCGTCATAATTTTTTTCAGTCCTTGTCAACACCTTCTCTTCTCACTCACGTGTTTCTCTGCCTCCTACTTTATCTAGGAAGCTGAGGTAATGGAAGGGTTTTCCTGTCCACATTCCTCAGTTTCCCCTCCTCCTCAAACCGCAGGGGCTGGAGATAGGACCATGCTCTCCCTCTATTCCTCAGCCTTCCCCAGGAGCCTCTCCTGCTCTGGCAGGAAGATGGCAGCTATGAGAATCATCTTTTCAGTGGCCAGGAGATATGGAAGGTGGATCCTGGGATTTCAACACGTTTATAGCTAGCCCTCCCAGTGGGGCTGCTGAAAATATACTTAAGGAATGGGGTCTCTAGTAGCTTCTGTCTAGATGTAGATACCAACCTCACATGGAGGAGGCTTTTGCCTTCAATTTCTCTTGATAAATATATTTTCCTGGTTAAGGGACCCAGGCTTCAAGGTGGGTATGCTTGACTAACCTATTGATTTTTCAACCCTTAACTCTGGAGGAATCTCAGGGTTCATCTACTGCAGTGGTTCTCAAATTCAGTGTGCATAAAAATCATCTTGGGGAACTTGTTAAAATTGCAGATTCTTGGAACCTGTCCTGGGTAAAATAAATCAGAATCTCTGGGGATGAGTCTCCAGATGCTCCTTTTAGAACAAGCTCCCTGAGTGCTTCTGGGATCAGGTGACTCTCAGAATTCTCTTTGAGAAATTTCTGATCCAGACCATTGGCATATGTGGAGATGGACATCCACAGACAGGCTGTATCTGTCTCAGATGACTCAGCTAGCAAAGTTCTGTGACAAGACCAAGTTTAAAGGTACTAGCTAGTGATGGTCCCACTATACAACCATAACGTTTGAAATTATTTCTGTGTCTCAACTTCAGCTTTTAAACCCTCAGCCTTTTGCGTGCTCTGTCCTGTGTGCAATGCTGCCTCTCTCAGAGCTTTAGCTCTTTTAACCTGGGGAAAGAGAGGTAACCTTCCAGGGTTCTAAGCAGCCTCCTTGTATCTGAGGGCAGCTAAGCATGTCTGAAGTGGACAGCCTTACCTGCACATTAAGGAGTAGCCAGCAAGTGGACCTGAACATCCAGGGATTTCTTTGCCCGGAGGATCATTGTGCCTGGAGAATCAGGCTTTCCCAAGCTGGCATGTTTCTATCAGGCAGCCATAAGAAGCTGGTAATTTCTATTTATTGTCTTCAGTTCATGGCAGCCAGTATTTTACCACCTGCACGTCTGAAAAAGAAGGGGAAGAAAAGCTCACCAACATTCTCAAAATGTTTATATTCAAGGAGTGTGTATTTCAGAGAGGGAGGTCATGATGTGTATTTTTATTGTGTGTGAAAGAATCCTTAGTGGCGGGTGCAGCTGGAAGAATAATGGAAGCACAGGGTACTGTCTTTTGTGACAAAGTTTCCTCTGGTAAGTTACAATTATAACACAGAAAATGATACCTTAGACGGCAACTAATTTGTGAATCCTGGGAAATGCCGTTCAATGATCCCTCATCAGGACAGCAGAACCTGATCTGTAAAAATTTGGGTCTCAGTGGGAAGCTGTTTGCAAAGAGTGATTTGCATTTCAATTGTAAGTCCAGCGCAACTTTAAATCTTGGCTGCTGCACTATCACAATGGAATTTTTCTTTCTTTCCTTCGTGAAGTACTTAAAAAAGAAAAAGGAATATTACCATACATCAATTCTACAACCATATACAATGAAATATAGGTGGTTATAAGGGAAAAAATATGGTGCTGATGGTTATATTTTCTCCCAATGAGCAATTATATCAAATTTTTATAACTGCAGAGGATATATTATTCCCTGTGTAGGAGCTGTCCCCACTCCATTCCTTAGTCCCCAAGCACCGTATCCCATTCTTCTTTTTTCCTTCAAAATTCCAAATAGTTAGCAAATGTAGCTTCTCTGTTATTTGATTTCACTTGATGAAGAAAAAAAGGAAAACACACAAACCAAGCAATAAAATGAAAAACACTTATTTATTAGAATTAGTTTTCTCTAAGTCAGGTCGTTGCTGGACTGCTGAGGGCCACCCCTCCCTCCACAATCATCTGCCCCTTTTCACTCCATCTCTTAGACTCACTGTGAGAGTCTCAAGTTTTCCCTTTGTTTAGATTGTTTGGATTAGCCCTCCTCTAATCATGGGTTGACTTATCTCCTGGGTGTGACACACTATACAAAAATGAATGATTCCATCTTGTGCTCTGTGCCCCACTCCATCAAAGGATGTAACACACTTCTTTCAGAAACAGGGGTCACCAGGCAGGGGTCAGGGGCCAGGGAGGGGTGGGGTAGAAGTAGTGATCCCTCTCTGGCATGTTTTTATATTAGGACTTTGCTTTAACTTTGTGCATTTCTCTGTCATTGTCAAGAATTTAAATTGTCTGTAAATGTATAAATTCATCTAGGTTGTCAATGACCCACTGATCATCATATCTAATGCTGGGTTCTCAGTGCTTATCTGACTTACCTAACCTCTCAGGAGATTACTCAGCTGCTCACTCACCCTTGAGATTTTTCTTTTTTTAGCTTTCAGGACTCTACTCTCTGTGGCTTTCTTGGACTCGTGAACCCCTTTCTCCTCTGTGTAGTCCTCCTTCTGTATTCCATTTATAAATGCTGGCATGTGTCAAGAGCCAGTCTTTGGACCTCCTGTCTCCTGTATCTACACCCACTGCCTGGGATCCCTTAGTCAGTCCCCTAGCTTTGTACCATCTATATTCTGATGGATCCAAATCATTGATCTTCAGTCCAACCTCTCCAGATCTCCAGCAGAATCGTCACCTAACTCTCATCGCCTCTCTACTCTCAACTCCCTCACACATGTGCTTCTTTTCCAGTTTTTCTCATCAGAGTAACTGGCTCTACTACCATTTACCCAAGTATCTCAAGGTCACCGTGATAGGGAGAGGGTAGGTGGGTGTGGGGTACTAAATCTCTCTTTGATCCCACATCCAATTCAACATTAGGTCTTGTTCCTCTAGGGTACTACCTATGTCTTCAAATTCATCTGCCTTCTCTCTCTCTCATTCTGTTTCTTACTGTTCCTCAAATATACCAAAGCCAACCCTGCCTGAGGCCTTTGCATTCACCTAGCACTTTCCTGGAAGGTTTTTCCTCTAAACGGCCATATTGTTTTCAGAGGCGCTGTGTAAATGTGATCTCCTAAGAGAGGATTTCCAAGAACACCATATCTAAAGTAGTAGCAATCCCTCCCTTTGACCCTCCCCCTGACACTCTTACCCTGGTTTATTTTTCTTTCTTGCATGCATAACCAGAAATTATATTATATATTTGTATACTTACTGTTCACATGCTGGGTTATAATTTGGGCATGAATTAGTTTGCACTGTTTTTTGCTAAAGCCCTAGCATCTAGTATAGCTCCAGACACATAATAGGGGTTCAATAAATATAATACTTATTCAATGTTTAACAAACTTTTACATGATTTTAGTTTAGTTTCTCTCTAACATTGTTCATCTCATAAATTATCTGAAATAACCTGGATTTTTTTTTTCTAATTGATCATTAGCATTTTATATTATGGCTCAATTTAAGTATTTTTGTTTTACAAATTTTCATAACAATTAATGGTGGGTTTTTTAGACTTAAATTCAAATGTTACTTATTGCTTTTATCCTACATCATGAGTTCCCTATTTTTAAATTCTTTTTTCCAATTATTTTTTTCTTTCAATTGGAGTTGTTGACTTAGTGTTTGTTTTTGCAGAGTGTCATAATTCTTTTTTTAATTAAAATATAATTATTTTATTATGGATAATATATAACATATAGGAGCTGAAACAAGCACAAATTGAGCTCTGGGTTACAACCCTGTGCAAATACCGATGTCCTCAGGGACCAGTGATCTGCAGGTTTGTTTGTTCTGTGCCCTGGTCACTTCATCCTACCCCAAACCTGGCTCCATTTTTCAGATTTTTGATCTCCTCCCTTGTTGTCCAGCTCTCTGCCTTCCCTCACACTTTTCATTTGCTCCTGCGAAATAACTGGAGCTAGGAAACTGTAAAACCAAGTTTATTAAGCTGTGTCCAGGATGAAAGTTCATAATCTATGATTGAGGGCCTGTGTTCTGATTTGAGTGAAGGAATTTGATTTTGCTAAGTTGCTGTCTCTTGGTTGTATTCTGGATATCAGAGCCACAATGCCAAGGCAGAGCATTTTTGTGTCTATATTTGCTAGCATTGATGGATACGCTGTAACTAATACATTTAACTGTTATGAGCCTGAACTTGTGTTTCTGGGACCCTGAGGAGAAGGTTGCCCATCCCCCCTTGTTCCCAGATTTTGGATTTCCCTGGATCATGATTGAACCTTTCCTGTTACACAAGAGACAGTTTTTGCTTTGGGGGTTTTTTTGTGTGTGGTAATGGGGTATGTAATGTTAGAAAAAGACCCCAATTAACATCTTTCTAAAAGTTGGACATGAAAATCTCCTTCTATATCCTCCCACAAAAGAGACGCAGAGGGAGGAGATATGGCGATATATGTATACGTATAGCTGATTCACCTTGTTATACAGCAGCAACTAACACACCGTTGTAAAGCAATTATACTCCAATAAAGATGTGAAAAAAAAAAAAAGAAAAATGCCTCTTGCAATAGGTCCCCATATCTTCAACCAGAGCCCAAGAGAGAAGGTGATTCTAGATGTACAGCAATGGCAGTGCCCTGATTTTCGGTGTCACATGGTTTCCACTTGAGGCTCCACTCAGCAAAGCCCTTGGGACACAAATTTTGTCCCTCCTCTGATAAATTCTACTTATTATACTGTGCTGTATACACTCTCAGAGCTACATAAATGAAGGGTAATAATAACTGTTTTTTTAATAACTTATTTTTATACCAAGTGTTATCAAATCAGAAATCTGACACCTAGTAATTTAATATATATGTTTTTTCCACATACCTTTATTGCTGTTTGGCTAGATAGAAAATATGAGGAGATTGGAAACCAACTGTAAATATTTCTACAGACTTAGTGGCAAGTGCTTTTTCTTTTCTTTATTACTTTGCTCCACTTACATGATCCTCTATTTTTCAGGGCTGTAATCCCCCTCTTTTCCTCCTTTTCATGTTCCCTTATTCAGGAAGCCTTTCCTGATTCACGACCCATTTCCATATGCTTTCATTGCTCCTTAGTCCCTCAAAGGTTGTCTTGCTTTGCAGGCTGGTAATGCAGTCTCTTTAATGTTACTTACTGTTGGACTGGCCCAGAGGCTACTGACCTGGGTTTGAATCCTCCCAAACAGTTAAAATCATTTCAAGTTTAGGCAGATTGTCTGGCCTCTCTTAGCCTGGTTTCCTCATCTGTAAAGTAGAAAAAACAATAATACCCATATCTTCGTAAGCATACTGGGAAGATTAAATTGTATTATGAAAATATTCTTGTTGTTAATTAAACATATTTCCCCTTCTTTTGCCTTTGCCTTTATAATGGTGCTTTTTTGGGGGTGCAAATATTGTCCTGTCTCAATGAAGCTGTGAAGTTCCCGAAGGGCCGACTTTACAAAACAACAAATGTGTAATGAGGATCTCCTGGTCTAAGGCACTGTGACAGGCTCAGTGGTTGTGGGGAAGTGGGAATGGGCAAAAAAATGCAAGAAAAGAAAAGATAAAGCACAACCATTTGCACTCCATAAGCTTCCATGTACTTGGGATAATGCGCGATGTAAAAAAGTCAAATGATAACACAAAAATGTAAATAATAATCCAAGATAACAAGAGGTACGACCGCCAAGAAAAGAGTTGCTGCCCACTGAATAGCTCAGAAAGTATTGCAATCAAAGGGCAGGAGACGATCAGAATCCCTCATGTAGAGGTAGTCAGTGCAGGTCACTGGCGTGCCTAAGTTGATGAAGAGATTTGACAGATGATGGGAAGAGGAGGTGGCCACTCATGATCCAATGATTTACGATGGACATAGCACAGAATTTGGAACTATTCCAAAGTAAATATAAGCAAAGGCAAGTTGAGGCAAGAGTCCACTGTGGTTTCAGGAACTGGTTCTTATATTTTGGACTCTGCCATCCTCTCCCTTTAATCGTTTCTTTTAAAATTCTCAGTTTATGCTCTCCCATTTCTTTCCTCATGTGTCATCAGGTTCAAAGTCGTGGCCTTAGACAGAGGACTTTCAATCAACAGCATCCAGTGAGTATTGATACTTCACTTGGCTTGAATCGCCAGATGAGATCGACTGCAGCAATACAAGTGATTGTCAGCAGTTGACTCGAGTGAATTAAAAACCGTCAATTCTTTCTTACATATGAAGAGTCATAAAAATATATATAGTGCCCCCAAAATATGTAGTTCCAGCCTCAAATTCAGAAATTATATACAAAGAATACATCAAATTGCAGGCTGTTCTTGCCCGTTCTTTCATCAAGAAAATTCCAGTGGCCAGAGAAACTGCCTTCTAGCTACCTTATTTTTGAAGCAGTGCAGTCAGGCCCTTCTGCTTTGGCTAGTTGGGATAATAAATAAGGCACATGGATAGATGTGTTTATTTAGACATGTAATTTAGTTTCTATATAACTGTATTTTTCTTTTAACGACACACATGCTGATTCCTAGTCATCAGCCCTAGGCACCAGTAAAATCAGATTAAAAGCATTAGTAACGTAGTTAATTCCATTTATAATATGCCTACACCAGAGAAGAGAACATTAAAATAAGGAAAATCTATAAACTGGAATTAAAGAATTTTTTTTAGAACGACTTGTAAGGAATCTTTGAAAGAAAGACATAACATTTTACATAAACACTCTCAGGGAACATTTTTAGCCATGTTTTGCAAAGTAATATTTGTAATCCCAATTAAAATTTGCCTTGGCCACTTGAGTCTTCATATTTATATTTCAGGTTGATTCAGGTGGCGTTGTATTAAGGGGTGGGTGTCCTTTAGCAATGCTCCACTAGTTGTAATATTGCCTTCTGTAACCTTGCCTAATAATCACTATCAGCTAATCAATTTTTCCTTTTTATTCAAATTCTATTATCCACTCCCTTTTGACCTCTAGTTCTTGGGACAGCCCATGCATTATTTTTTTTCTGAAATCCTCAGCATATTACATGCAGCATAACAGGATAAAAGCCTTAGCATTAAACCCAGTCAATAACTCCCACAGGCAGACATCTATTTCATCCCCTTCTTTAATGTGCTGTCCTTTGTACATGAAGATGTCACTATCGACCCACAGTCCATCTGGCATTTGGTGTGGATTCTGGACTTGGTCCAGCATCAGTGGTGTATTTGGGCCAAGTCATCCTCATTTTTCGCCAAGGTCATCTCTTGAGACCCACGATCCCATTTGACAGACAGGTAAGCAGTAACCATAGAAGGGCATAAAACTACCTGGCTTGTAATCGAAACAGTCATTTCACTTGCTTTTTCATAGCCAAAAAGTTATTGAAGTAAATTATGCATTTTGACTTCACCTTATTTTCTTGTCTTGTACGTCTTGGTAATTAGTTAATATCAACAATGAAAGCTCCTAAAAGAAAAGTATACTACTTCATTTGTTTTTCATCAGTTTAGTTTTTAAAATAAAGTCATAAAAGGAAACATAGATGCATAAAACATGTTTGTTATTAAAAAATTCCAAATATGTAGAAGTGCATAAAATTAATTCTCCTTCCTTGCTTGCTACCTCCTTCAGTCCAATCCTCTATTCCAAAGATTTCTGAAAGCATATACAAATACAGACATCCGTATGTAGGTGTATATCTAAATTATAAATATCCAAATGTATTTTACTAAAAAAATTAATATAATACATGTTGTTTGGTCTTATTCTTTAATATTTCCTAAAGATATTGCATTTTAGAAGATATAGAACTACCTTGTTAATTTAATAATTACATAATGCTTCATAATATGGATTAATCACAATTTATTCAACCATATCCTATTGATAGAAATATACATTTTTTCTGATTTTTCACTATTACAAATATTGCTTCCATAAAATATTGTGTATTATTTCTACTTCTATATTACAAATTATTATTAAAGTGAGTGGCCTCAAACAGCCACAAACCTTCATTAGCTCATAGTTTTCGTTGGTCAGAAATCTAGGAGCATCTTAGCTGGCTGGTTCTGGCTTGGTGTCCCTCACTAGAGTGTAGTCAAGATGTTGGTGGAAATCTGAGGTCTGGACTGGGACTGAAGGATCTAAGTGGCTCATTCACATGGTTGGCAGGTTGGTGTTGGTTGTTATCGGGAGACCTCTATTCTCCTTCATATGGGCTTTTTCATAGGCTACTTGAGTACCCTCATAATATGGCAGCCAGCTTCCCCAAGATGAGAAATCCATGAGAGCAAAAACCTGAAGCTACGTTTTCTGTGACCTAGCCTGGGAAGTTGCCTAGCATCACTACCACCACAATTTTTTATGACTTTGTTTAGATACAATTGATATACAGAAACAACAACAACAAAAACCCTGCATACGTTTAATGTACACAATTTGATGAGTTTGGATATACGCATATACCCATGATGCTGTCACCACAATCAAGGTAATAAAAACATCCATCACCACCAAGTTTCCTTGTGTTCCCTTCCCCCCCACCTCTTTTATAATAAGAATGTTTCACCTGAGATCTATCCTCTTAACAAAATTTCATGTGCATGATGCTGTTGTTAGGTATAGGCACTTTGTTGTACATCAGATCTCCAGAACTTATTCATCTTGTATAAATGAAACTTTATACTCATTGAAAACCTCCCATTTCCCCTTTGCTTCCAGCCAATGGCAATCATCATTCTGTTCTCTGCTTTCATGAGTTTGACTATTTTAGATACTGCACATAAGTGGAATCCTACTGCATTTGTCTTTCTGATACTGGTTTATTTCACTTAGCATAATGTCTTCCAGGTTCATCCATGTTGTTGCAAATGGTAGTATTTCCTTCTTTTTTAAGGCTGAATAATATTCCATTGTATGTGTATACCACATTTTCTTGATCTATTCATCTGCTGATGGGCATCTGGATAGTTTTCATATCTTGGCTGCTGTGAATAATGCTGCAATGAATATGGGAAGGCAGGCAACGATGTGAGACCCTGATTTCAATTATTTTGGATATATACACAAAAGGGAAATTGCGGAATCACATGGTAGTTATATTGATGAGCTTTGAGGAAACTCCACACTGTTTTCCATAGCTTCCTCACCATTTTAAATTCCCAACAATAGTGCACAAGGGTTCCCTTTTCTCTATATCCTCATGAACATTCATTACCTTTTGTTTTGTTTTTCTTTTTGATAATAGCCGTCCCAATGTGTGGGGTGGTATCTCACTGTGCTTTTAATTTGCATTTCCCTGATGATTAGTGGTGTTGAACACCTTTTTATATACATGCTGGCCATTTGTTTGTCTTCTTTGGAGAAAGATATATTCAAGTCCTTTGCTCATTTTTAAATCGGTGTTGTTTGTTTGTTTGTTTGCTTTTGAGTTGTAGGCGTTTCTTATATATTTTGAATATTAACTCCTTTTTAGGCATGTGGTTTGCAAATATTTTCTTCCATTCTGTAGGTTGTCTTTTGACTCTTGATTGTTTCCTTTGCTGTGCAGATTCTTAGTTTGGTGTAGTTCCACCTGTCTTATTTTTTCTTTTATTGTCTGTGCTTTCAGCGTCATAGCCAAGAAATCATGTCCAAGACCAATGTCAAAGAGCTTTTCCTGTATGTTGTCTTCTAGGAGTTTTATAGATTCAGATCTTATGTTTAAGTCTTACTCCATTTCAAAATGATTTTTTTTCTTTTTTTTGGAATACTGTATAAAGTGGTATAACGTTTGCCGGTGGATATCCAGTTTTCCCAACACCATTTGTTGAAGACACTGTTCTTTCCCTGTGTGTCTTTTTGGCACCTTTGTTGAGATCAGTTGGTCTTATAAGAGTGGGTTTATTTCTGGGCTCTTCATTCTGTTCCACTGGTCTGTATGTCTGTTTTGGTGCCAATATCATATTGTTTTAATCATTTCAGCTTTGTAATATTTTTAAGTCAGGAAGTGTGATTTCATTCTCTGGTAAATTTCTTGTTAATATCTTTTGCTGTTTTAAATCTAGTTACTTGCTCTTGAATACATGTTTAAGAGGTCTTTATTTACTGTGGATGGTAATCTGTTGTCTGTTATGAATGTTAAAATATTTCTTCCTACTGTGGTTTTTTCTTTTAACATTCAAAATTTTTAAATGTTGTTTTGTATATGTAGAAGTTTAATATATTTTTAAATCTGCCATTTGTTCTGATATAGGCTTTATTTTAGTAACTCAAAGATATTTTTTAAATTATCCAAAGGTTTCTTTCTTGTACTTCCATAGCACAGGTTTTATGTGTGTTTTTTGTTTGTTTGTTTGTTTTGTTTTGTTTGTATATTGTATGAGTTAAGAAAGTAACTTTAGTTTTATTTCAGATTTTTTCTTAATGGTGGTTTAAAATGATTTATAACCATAGAACACTTTTGGTTAAGCAAAGACGTAAAAGAAACCCTTAACTCCCAAAAAGCTGCAGCTCTTTGGGTTGGAGCTCTACCTCCTTGTTTCCCTTACCTCCCACCCTTTGTAGCAGCTAAGAAGAGTCCGGGAGGAAGAAGGAAGAGTCATATTGAACACCTGGGTTTAATGAAACATAGTTTGAAACCCACTGTGGTCTAAAAGATGTAAAATTTGGAAACAAATGTAACTAGTTAGTTAAAATCAGTTGTTCATCCAGAGACTGGGAAACATTTAAAAGTTGACTAAATAGTATTTTGTTAGTTTATGCATTTACATTGATATTGATGTATGGGTATGGACTTACATACTGAAGACATTTATGTAATTCCATGTTTTAATTTAATATTAAAAAAATTAAATCTGGCCAGTATAAAGCAACTAGTTGTATATGAAAATAAGGGAACATAGATTGTAAATCAATTAAATTCAGTTTTTTTTTTTCTAATAAGAAAACCATATGGCTTCAGGCACCAGGCAATGCATTCTATCTCTTAAGAAAAAAATCTTACATTCTAGATATTCACCCACCCAGTGGATGAATGAGTCATGAGCTCAGTCATGAGCTCACAGATTCACATGTCATGGCACTCGCACTGTGCATATATCATTTATATCCCAAAATATATACACTGCATATGGACACACACAGAGTAAATCACAAGGCTTTCCATCCTGTAAGTCTTTCTCTTTTGCCATGAGGGATCTCATTATTAATTAAAGAATCATTTAGCTTGCATAATTGTCTTCTGCCATACATAATTTCAACCTTTCAATGTCTCTTCAAGTTGTCTTATTAGACTCCTTTGTTTTGGTGACATCGTCAATCACAGCTTTTAGATGGACAGACTCAGCAGTGGGGTGAATAACATGTAAAGAAGTCCTCTCTTTGTTCCCAATCATGGAACTTACCAACAGGTAACTGCATTTGTAAATTTCTCTGAGTCTTTAAAACTAACTACCTAAGTTCCCAAACCCTGCACTTGAGGAGCTCAGCCGTCTGATTGAAAGGAATAAGCCATTTGTTGTTAAGTATCCACTGCTTTGGAGCAAACTGATAACAAGACATAAGAATACAGCCAAGCATACTTCATTCACAGCAAGCTTTTATCGTTACTTTTTAAATAAACATTAAAATAAAATTCAGACTAGAAAATAGTGGTTCTCACGTGTACAGTAAGTCAGAAAGACTAAAACTCTTGGGATAATCAAAACATTGTAATAAACATATACATATATACCTGTATATTTACACATTCTTTTCTTTTGTAGTAACAGAGGCATCATGGGAAATGACCATGTTTGAGAGAATATTTAGACACGATCTGTAAACTGGTTTGAGAACATCAGAGGCTGTCATGTCAGATCAGATCCATGGGTCCATTAGAACAGCTGGCTAAAAGGCATAGTATTAGGTGAGAAGCGTAGTATTGGTAATAAATGTTTTCACTCTCTGGCATTAGCTTCAAAAGAATGTTAGAAAATGCTTTTCCAAACATCCATGTCTTCCCTTCACTGAAGTCCATAACTTTATCTATTGTCTTCTTGAAGAGAATGATTTTTGACTCCTTGGCCTCTATGAGTTTACCACACACCATGTAAAATTGTACCTCTCTCAAAATGCAAGGTGAGGTTTTGTTTGAATGTTCTGAGATTTGTAAACAAGTGTTTGCTAATGCATCAGGTTCCTTTTAAGAAGGGTATGTATTCTCTTTGGGTATTTTTTTAATTTTGTTCAGTACTGAGTGGGTTCTGGCTGCAGTGTTAGGAAGTTCAAGGAATTTGCATTGATAACTTTTTCTGAATTATTTGTATAGTTATATCATTGAATAGGAAATATTTTAGAGTTCTACAATCAATATTTCAGAGAAAACTTTGGGAAAGATGTTCTCTATTAAAATTAAATAAAGCTAATAAGCCAATTTTATTAACTTTTATTAAGTTTTAAGTATGTAAGCCAGACGCATTGTTCCAAATTCACAAAGTGCAAAATGGCATCGAGCAAAAAGTAAGCTTTCATCTCTCTCGACTCCCCAGACACCTACTATTCTATCCAGGGCATGCATTTTGCCAATTTCATAACTATTATTCTAGATAAATCCTTACAGAAATGTTCTATACATTTGCATGCATGTGTTGTATATATTTTCACACTAACATTTGCATGATATAAACACTTCTCTGCAACTTTTATCACAATGCATTTTGGAGCATTTTCATATTTGTGCATGTGAAAACATCTCCTTTTTCTTAATGATTATAGAATATTCTATTATACAGACATATTGTGAGCTATTTTCAAAAATTACATTACCAGATAATTCTTCTTCTATGGATAGTTTGAGGAATTTGAAAAAAAAATAAAATGGCATCTACTTCTGGAAAACCATGTCATATCTATTCTCCTATGATAATAACATTCTCTGTGTTTTGTTTTGTGGAAGATTTTCCTCTTTTCACTTATCCAAGTATTTTTCTGAATACATTTACATAGTTTAAGTAAAAACAAAATAAAAAAGTTTATTTTGGGGACAAATGGATATCCACGTGCAAAAGAATAAATTTGGACCACTACATCACATCATTACATAAAAATTAACTCAAAGTGGATCACAGAAATAGATATGAGTTAAAACTATAAAACTCTTAGAAGAAAATATAGGCATAAACCATTATGATGTTGAGTTAAAAAATTGTTTCTTAGATATACCAAATGCATAAGTGATAAAACAGAAGATTGGCAAGTGGAACGTTCTCAAAATTAAAAACTTTTTGCTTCAAAGGACAACATCAAGAAGTGAAAAGATAATGTACATAATGAGAGAAAATATTTGTAAATAATGTATCTGATCTGGGACTTGTATACAGAATGTATAAAGGACATTTACAAGTCAATAATTAAGAACAAATAACAGAATTTAAACATGGGCAAAGGATCTGAATTGACATTTCTCCAGAGAAGATACATGAATGGCTAATAAACACGTGAAGAGATGCTCAACATCATTAGTTATTGGGGAAATGGCAAATCAAACCCACAATGAGATGCCACTTCATATCCATCAGAATGGATGTAATCAAAATGATGAACAATAACAAGTATTGATGAGGATATGGGGAATTTGGAGCCCTCATACACTGCTGAAGGGAATATGAAATGGTGCAGCTGCTTTGGAAAACAGTTCAGGAGTTCCTCAGAATGTTAAACATAGAGTTACAATAGAGCCCAGGTAATCCATCTGATGTCTTTCTGATGTACTGTCAAAATGTTTTTGATATTAAATAGCTCCCAATTCTTTAGCCCTTCCCCAGAGTATCTCAGATTTTAAAATTCCAATTGGACCTCCACCAAGGCTTACAAATTCTCTACATCTGCCTAAGCATATACCCAAGAAAAACTGAAAACATACGTCCACAAAAATTTGTACACAAATATTCATAGTAATATTATTCATGATAGTTTCCAAAAGTGGAAACAACTCAAATGCCCACTAACTGCTGAATGGGTAAATAAAATGTGGTATATCTATACAATATGATATAACTTGGCGATACTAAGAAATGAAGTACTGATGTACGCTACAGCATGAATGAACCTCAAAAACATTATGCCGTGAAAGAAACACTACATGTTGTATGAAACGTTTTTTAAAAATGTCCAGAACAGGCAAATCTAAAGAGAGAGAAAGTAGATAAGTGGTTGCCCAGGACTGGTGGGGTGGGCAAAAGGTGGAATGGGGTAGTGACTACTAATTGATTTGAGTTTTTTGAGGTGGAGGGGATAATGAAAATGTTCTAAAATTAGATTATGGTGATGGTTGCACAACTCTGTAGATGTTGAATTGAATTGTACACAGTAAGTGGGAGAATGTTATGTACATTGTTATCTGAACAAAGCTGTTTAAAAACGAAAAATGAAACATCTGTCTTCTTTCCACATTTGCCCATGTCCCATAGTTCTCTTGTTATTGTTCTCCATAAAGCACCAGATCTAGACATGTCCACAAGTAAAAGCTTTCAGGAGTGGATAACTCCAATATTTCCACATTCTTCTTATATATTGAGTATAACAGTAATACCAAAAGCTGAAAATGATTTCATGTAAAAAGGAGACTACAGACCAATATGTCATGAATATCAATGCAAAGATCCTAAATAAAAATTCACAGTAAAGACTGAAGAATAAAATTCAAAAAGAATACTTCATGGGGCTTCCCTGGTGGCACAGTGGTTGAGAGTCAGCCTGCTGATGCAGGGGACACGGGTTTGTTCCCTGTTCCGGGAAGATCCCACATGCTGTGGAGCGGCTGGGCCCGTGAACCATGGCCGCTGATCCTGCGCATCCGGAGCCTGTGCTCCTCAACAGGAGAGGCCACAATAGTGAGAGGCCCGTGTACCGCAAAAAAAAAAAAAAAGAAAAAGAATACTTCATAACTAAGTGGATCTTATGCTAGGAAAACAGGGAGTTTCATATCAAGAAATCTATTTCTATAATTTATCAAATTAATAAATAATAAGGAGAAAACCCATATGATCACCTCTACAGATTATAAAGGATATTTTGATAAAATTCAATATTTCTAGGAAAAAGTTTACTAAAATAGAAATTTGTTGATACTACCTTAAAATGATAAAAATTTATCTATCTCTACCCAAATGTAATTATGACCCCTAGTGGGTAGGTACCAGAAGTGTCTCTATCAAGATAAAAACATAAAAATTCTCATTTTTATCAAAATTATCTAACACTAAACTTGAAAAACTAGGCAATGCAATCAAATAAGAAAAATAAATTAACTGTATAAAACTAGAGAGGAGGAGGTAAACTATTTAAGTTTGCAGATAATATGATTGCACATCCCACAATTAAAAACAATCAAGTGAAAATATACTCCAGATAAAGAGTATTTAGTAGATAGAATGGCAGGATATTAATATTCAGAATGTATACATTTCAGATGTAAAAAAGGCAATCCATTAGAAAACATAAAAGTAAGCCCCCACTTATAATAGCAACATATGTGGTAAATACATAGGAATAAGCTTTAAAAGATATGTGCAAGACTTATGGCAGGCTTTTTCTGTAGAAATAAAGAAATTCAGTAAAGTTTCAGGATAAAAAGTCAACATACAAAAATCAGTTGCATTCCTATACACTAATAATAAACTGTCAGAAAACAATCTCATATACAATAGCATCAAAAGGAATAATATACATAGAAATAAATTTGACCAAGGGGGTAAAAGACCTATACACTGAAAACTATAAACATTGATGAAAGAAACTGAAGACACAAATGAATGGAAAGATATCCTGTGTTCATGAATTGGAGGAATTAATACTATTAAAATGTCCAGACTACCCAATGCTATCTATAGATTCAATAAAATCACTATCAAGATTCCAATGGCATTTTTTAACAGAAATAGAAAAAAATGATCCTAAAATTTGTATGGAACCACAAAGGACCCTGAAGAGCCAAAACAATCCTAAGAAAGAAGAAACTTCTGGAGGCATCATACTTCTTGATTTCAAACTACATTACAACTATATTATTATAGTAATCAAAATAAATCTATGCATATATGGTCAATTAATATTTGACAAGAGAGCCAAGAATACTCAATGGGCAAAAGATAGCCTCTTCAATAAATGGTGCCAGGAAAACTGGATATTTACATGTAAAAGAATGAAAATGGACCTCTGTCCTACACCGCTCACAAAAATTAACTCAAAATGAATTAAAGACTTAATATAAAGACATGAAATCATAAAAATCCTAAGAGAAAGCCTAGGGAAACATCTTGACATTGGATTTGGCAGTGCTTTTTTGAATATGACACCCAAAGCACAAGAAAAAGAAGCAAAAATAAACAAGTGGGACTACATGAAATTAAAAAGTTTCTGTACAGAAAAGAAATGACCAACAAAATGAAAAGACGATCTATGGAATGAAAAAAATATTTTCAAACCACATATCTAATAAGAAGTTAGTATCCAAAATATATAAGGAACTCATACAATGCAATAGCAAAAAAAGCCAAATACAATTGACCCTCGAACTTACACAGGTTCACTTATACAGGGTTTTTTTCAATCCATACATATTACAGTGCTACTATAATAGCACTGGTTGAATCCACAGATGTGGAAGCACAGATATGGAGAGCCAACTGTAAAGTTATAAGGGAATTTTCAGCTATGTGGTGGGAGGTGAGGGTTGGCACCCCTAACCTCCACATGGTTAAAGAGTCAACTGTAATCTGATTAAAAAATGGGCAGAGAACTTGAATAGATATTTTTCTAAAGAAAACATATGGATAGCCAACAGGTCCACGAAAAGATGCTCATCATAACTAATCATTAGGGATGTAAATCAAAACCACAATGAGCTGTCACCTCACACCTGTTAGAATGACTGTTATCAAAAGACAAGAGATAAATGATGACAAGGATGAGAATAAATTGGAACACTTGTGCATTGTTGGTGGGAATGTAAATTGGTGCAGCCACTATGGAAAACATTATGGAGATTCCTCAAAAAATTATAAATAGAACTACTATGATCTATATGATCCAGCAATTTCCTTTCTGGAATAATGTGTTTGAAGGAAATAAAAACACTATCTTGAAGAGACAGCTGTACCTCCGTGTTCATTACAACATTATTTACAATAGCCAAGACAAGGAAACAACCTATGTGTCCATCAGTGGATGAATGGATAAAGAAAGTGTGGTATATATGTACAGGGGAATGTTATGCAGCCATAAAAAGAGGAAGTTCTCCCATTTGTGACAACATGGATGGACCTTGAGGGTATTATGCTAAGTGAAATAAGTCAGACAGAGAAAGACAAATACTATATATGATCTCACTTATATGTGCAAACTAAAAAACTCATCTTATAAGAACAAACTAGATTGGTGGTTGCCAGGCACCAGAGGGGCATGGTGGAGGAATGGGTGAAGGTGGTCATGACGTACAAACTTCTGGTAACATAAATAAGTTCTGGGATGTAATGTACAGCATAGTTGACTATAGTTAACAATACTGTGCTGTATATATGAAAGTTGCTAAGAGAGTACATCTTAAAAGTTCTCAACAGATTCACAAAAATTGTAACTATGTGAGGTGATAGATGTGTTAACTAACTTAATTGTGGTAATTATTTCACAATATATACATATATCAAATCATCACATTATACACCTTAAACTTACACAACATTATATGTCAATTATATCTCAAAGCTGGAAAAAAAACCCGAAAATTACTTTGATTAACATACAATCATGGTTGACAGTTATTTTCTCTGAGTACATTGAAGATATTATCACACCTTGTTCTGGCTTTCACTGTCACTTTTGAGGAGTTAGCTGTCAGTTCATCAAACCATTGAAGGTTCTCATTTTTCTCTTGTTATTTTAATACATTTATGTGTTTTGTGTTCTGCAGTTTCATGTGTCTAGGTACTTATTTTCCTGGTTAGGATTCATTTAGGCCATGAATACAAGAATCAGTATTTTTAAAAAATAAGTTCTGGAAAATTCTCAAGCACTATGGTTTTGAGTACTGCCCCAGCCCCCTTCTCTCTTCTTCCTTTCCGAAACTTAATTAGGCATACATTAGAACTTTGTGCTCCCTCATGTTGATTTAACTTTTAAAGTATTTTGTATCTCTTTTCTTCTATTCAGCTATATCTTCCAGGTCACAAAATTTTTCTTTCTTTATATCTAATATAATTTTAAATCTATCCATTGAACTATATGTTTTTCTAGAAGTTCAATTAGTTTCTTTTTCAAATGTGCTGCTTTTCATATTTTTATAATCTTTACCTTTTTGATAATTTCAGTCTCCTATTTGCTTTCTTAGAATTTATTACAAACATTTATTTTATATCCAATATCTGATTTATTTACTTTCTGAAGATTTTATCTGATTATGTTGTCCAAAAGGTTTAATGATCCTCACTTATGGTACCTTATTTTCTTGTGCATTTTGTACATATTTCTCAAAAATTTATTTGTAAGGATGCCTGGAGGCCTATTTGAAAGATGTGTCCTGCTAGAAAAAACTGTCCTGTGTCTGCCACTGGCCTGGAATTTTTACCAAATTCTTTGTGCCTGTGTGCGTGCATGGTGTGTGTGTCTGCCTGTGTTGGACACCAATATAGTATGAATTTTAACTGCTATAATCATATCATAATTGGTTTGCAGTTATGAATTTTAATAACAGATATCCCTCTCCATCTCAGGCAGAATTTCCAGAGATGCAGTTTTATCTGCCTTCCTTTCGCAAGGATTTTGGGCTGGCCATGCACTGCTGATTGGGATGTGTTTACTTGTGTTTTACATTACACTAAATATATGGCCCTCAGAGGGATTAGTTCTATGCAGGAGTGTCTCATACAATAGATTTCCCACTTAGGGTGACCCCTAGACTTTGTCTCCCCCACACCCTCAAAGATCAAGAAAGAAAAGCCGAATTTACATAGAACGGCAAATTTCTCAAAACAAAGACAGGTTCAGGGTTACTTAACTCTCTTTGTTCTTCCTTTGTTCTGAGTATTATTTACTAACTTGTTACCTGTAAATATTTTTCAAGATGAATATAGATGTACAACAATTTAGTTGTTTTCAGCAGAAGGGTCATTCATGATAACTGGTGCTCAAAAAATATTTGGTGAATCAGTGAACAGATGACTTCAGGTCCTCCTGTGTACTATTGATGGTTCATCCAAACTTTCATAGGGAAAGATATAAAATAAAGCCTTTTGCCAGAGGATATTTTTGTGTATCAATATCTCTTCCAGAAGGCAATGCACAACAGGAATTATGAAGGAAAGAGGAATCCCCTTTCCCAACCTAAACTTTGATAAAAAAGAAGAAGAAAGAAAGAAGAAACAAGAGGAAGAGAAAAGGGGGAAAAATAATAGGATGATCAGAGAACAGCTCGGAGGTGGAACTCTAAGTATAGGCCTCTGTAGTTGGTGTTTACTCACTCATGAGTACTTCTTACATTACTCTTTTACATCTGGAATTATTGCCAATTATTCTACACATATTCCTACATATCTACTCCTATGACTATATTCTGACTTTTGAGAGTTTCCCAACCTCACACTGATCTCATCCAGTGTCACCACTCTAATGGGCTAGAAGAGGAACCCAGTGGTTTACTGAAAAAAAGTTAAATTGAAGATAGTTTGCACAGTGGAGGAAAAGACTTCCTCTGGGTTCTTCAGAGTCCATTCCAGGGACCGACTACTTGTCTTTGAATTCTGTTCCCTCTTTTGCGTTAGCTCTTTCAAGAGAAATATGTTTCTCCCTCTACCCCACAGCCTGGGTGGTCTGAATCAGTGAAATTATGCCATTTCTCAGAGCTACCTTAACAGAAAGGTGGATGTAGATAGTCTGGTTCTTCCATAAGTCATAATGCTTTACAAGCACTTTGTTATCTCCCAAGATGAAATATGTGATATCCTGTAATGGGACCAAAGTATCAGGACCTTTGACTCTTCTCAAAGTGAGCACCATCTCCTCACGCCTTCCTTCTCTCCAGCCCATCATCTCACACTCTCCCTAAGACTGTGGGGCACTAATGTACACACTACTCCCAAAGATCAGAACTTGACTAGTTTTTCATCCATGCGTGTTTCCTGCAATGAGGGAAGATCTTACAAGAGCCATCAGGAGCAGAAATGGCAAAATTTCTTGGGACAAGAAACGGCTTGTTAATGGCTGCCGTTAACAAGCAGAGCCCAAGAGGTGAGTGGATGGAATATGACCTCCTTACTTAATGGGAGCTGGTAGCTGACACTGTCCACGTGAGAAAAGAGAGTGTTAAGTGGATGTCTAGAATGTGGATCATTCCACACACTGAGTGGTAAGAAAGGCCGAAGCCCCTCAGTCACGTTTCTGCTTAGAAAACTCTCTTGCTTATCTATTCCCATGTGCATGCACTACAGCATGGATTTTCTTTCTTTCTTTTTTTTTTTTTTTGCGGTACGCGGGCCTCTCACTGTTGTGGCCTCTCCCGTTACGGAGCACAGGCTCCGGACGCGCAGGCTCAGCGGCCATGGCTCAGGGGCCCAGCCGCTCCGCGGCATGTGGGATCTTCCCGGACCGGGGCACGAACCCGCGTCCCCTGCATCGGCAGGCGGACTCTCAACCACTGCGCCACCAGGGAAGCCCCTACAGCATGGATTTTGCTAGTGAACATCATCCCTGTTTGCAAAGAGGAGTTTTCCTGGGCAGCCAGTGTGGGCTCTCTCCACAATGAATCACTTCACTGGACTTCCTCCCAACATCACACTTCAATCAAAAACTTTTTGCACAAAATGTCACTTTCAAAGTTGAGGTTTTGGGGGAAAAAAGTGTCTTTATAAAAAATTCATGGCCACAATGATCTGATAATGCAGTGTTCTGATACCAGCAGATGTTTTGTCTAACATGTTCCCTGAAGCTGTACTCTGTGCCTTCATATCTTTCATTTCCAGTTGCTATCTGCTGACTGTGGGATGTCATGTACGTACCCTATAGCTATGCGTTGCAATTCGAATCTAACACCACTGTGCGTAATGAGCTTCACAAGATGCTTGTCGCAATAACTCCGTACTTCCCTAACCATATGGAACACAACACTCTAAAGCCCATAGACACTTTTTTTTTTATTACAGTTCAGATCCTTAAAACATAATCTGTGTGATGTCTAGTGAATGTACGTGAAGAGCTGCTGAAAACAAAGTTAACACTTGTTCACATCATCTGTTACAAATGTCCAATTTGGGACAATAAATTTCCTCGGAACCTGTTCTTTTGCTGACTCGTTGCTTTATCTTTTTTCCTCTTTCTCTCACGTCGTTTTTTTTTTATGAACTATGCATATGTATTAAATGGGATTTGTTGTCCCTAGATACCAATTTGCATAAAGTACAAGCCATCATTGGTTGGAGAGAAGCAAATTACTTCTCCGGCAAGATCACACTTTTTTTTTTTTTTTTTTTTAATTTTAACAAACCGCAGGCAGAGGCTGTTAACAGCACTTAGCCAGATATGCAAAGTATCACTTTTCTCAAAAGCAGCTTGATCAATGAGGGGGAAGAAAAAAAAGTGAGAGGTGATATTATTCAATTAAGTCCCATATAAAGCTGACCTGAAACAGAAATGCCATACCTGTTTAGCCACCTGTCCACCTGTCGGTAAGCTGAGCCTCTTCATTTCCCCTTCAGTTCAGGTCAGGTATTCAAGTCTTCTGGGGAAAAAAAAAAATCAAGAGACTTAGCAAAGAAGTGAGACCAACTCAGCAGCTTTTAAAAATAAAACTAATCTCTCAGTCTTATTCTCTGCTTCTCAGAAAACTCACTGTTTTTTATTTCTTTCTTTTCCAAGTTACTCTTGCCATTCCTTCCTTCATGGCTTAATAATCAGGCAGCATTCTGTCACCAGCTCTGCTTATAATTGCTGACTTGTAAATTGCAAGTCGGACCTGCACCCCTCACCTCTGCCCATCACTGAACGCTGATTTTCCCTAACAGATGCAGGAATAAATGTGGGATATTTTGGATGGAGCCCCAGCCTCCAGGTCCACACTAGTCCATGGCTTTCTCCTTCCCACTGCTCTTGTCGTGTACACCTGTGACAAGTTGGCAATTGCCTGAGTGATATCGCAGAGACTTGCAAATTCCAGCTTGTCCCTCTGCTAAGCAGAGCTGTGCTAGTTTTTGCTAAATAAAGAAACAAACAGCTCTCTCAGCCAAGAATCTCAGACAACGTATGCGGGGGGTGGAAGTTGTGAACCTTAGAAACAGCTGGGAATAAATGACACTCTCCAACTTCTGACAAATTTGCCATAGAAACTTCAGGAGACTGTGGTCTGACTTAGAGGCACATTTCAGTTAAGTTAAAGTGCCAGAGGCTTTGATATGTTTTATAGAATAATTTAATTTTTAAGATTATGTCAAACCATTCTAACCAGACTATAAATTTTTCACAGGTAACAAATACATCTTCTAACCATTGTAACCGCTAAAGGTAAACAAGGAGTCATTAGTAAATTCTCCTCCCCTTTCTGGAAAGGGGCACTCTATTGTTACTCATTGTGGAGGATTAAAGAAATGTGAATAATTATATTATTTACCTTCATTGTTTTATCAGGAGGCCAAGCAGAGATAGAAATACATGAGTGAGAAGCCAGCTTAGTTGGTGATGTAAGGACTTTACCCACCATATCTCTGGGGAAGACACAGAAGTGACCAAAACTCACCATGCGGAAGGCAGAGCCTTTGAGAGTATGAGAGAGTGTGTGTGTGTGTGTGTGTGTGTGTGTGTGTGTGTGTGTGTGTGTGTGTGTGTGTGTGTGTGTGTGTGTGTGTGTGTGTGTGTGTGCCTCTCATTATTGGGTTCCTAGTGCCCAGAAAGCTGGACTTATGAGGTGCTCAGTACCTGTTTTTTATATGAATGAATGAATGTCTCAGCTGTGAATTAATGAACACATAAAGTAAGTGGGCTGCCCACAAAGAAGTATTTATGTTAATAAATTATGTTAATAATCTTATGAGTAAAAGATTAATGAGATTCCTGTCACGTGAGATTTATTCCTCTAAATTTCCTCAAGGAGACACTTTTGAGTACCTAGATTGTTCTAGGAAATAAACTAAGCATTGCTGATAGCAAGATTAATACAACAGAGTCTGGGAGGTGGTATGTGGTTGAAGAAATGGTAGGGGTTTTGGAATAGAAACAAACAAAACAATACCACTTACTAGATCAGGGAACTTGGGAAAGCTACTTAATCTCCCTGAGCCATAGTTTCCTTTTCTGTGAAATAGGGAAAAATACCTATGGCATAGGAATGTTGTGATGATTAAATGAGATTAATCAATATCAACTTCTTGGTACATAGTAAATGCTCACTGTTGGTTTCCTTTTTATTTCTCTTCCCCTACGAACTTATAATCTAATTCTATTCTTCTAGATGAACACAAAATATATATATCCCCAATAGAAGAAAATCTTGAAAGATTTAGAAAGCAACACAGAACTACTTCTTCTGAAAAGAAAAATTTGTGAAAGAAGGAGTCTTTTTATTTCCTTGTCCTGTCTCTCTTGCCTGTGCTCATGTTGTTTTCCCTGCCTGGAACACCTTTATTTCTTCTGTTCAATTATCCAAATTCTATTCAATTATCCAATTTCTAAGCCCTCAGTGTTTAGGAAACAGTTTCAGAGATCCCAAGTGGGCCTTTGCATTTTTTGTTCAACCCCAAAATTTAAATATTTCTGTTTTACTATGATCTATGTTGTCTTTTGCTGCATCACAAAGAACCCCCAAACTTAGTATTTTGAAACAGCAATTCATTGTTTTTCACATGAGTTTTGAGAAACAGTTGTTTCTCAGTGAGTTAACTGATGACTGCCCTTCTGGTTTAGCCTAGATCCACTCATGTAATTGCATAGAGCTGGGAGGTTGGCTGGGTTGAAAATTCTAATAAGGACTCACTCATATGTTGGTCCTGACTATAGTCTGAAGCATCTTTATCCTCCTCCAGTAGGCCTCTTATCCTCCAATAGGCAAGACTGGTTTCCTCTGTGACACTCTCAAGGCAATGTTCCAATATGTTGAACATGGAAGATGCATGCACACAAAAATCCAAAACTTGCACAAAGTGATTTCTACCACATGTTATTGGACAAAGCAGGTCAGAAGGCCAACTCAGTTTCAAAAGGATAGAGAAATAGATTCTAACTGCGGATGGGAGGCATGCCAATGTCACGTTGCAAAGAGTTGCGCATATTGGATTTGGAAGTATTTGTGGCCATTAAACAATCAACCTCAGGTGCTCCCCACCCTTTGATATTGAGGATTTATGTCCAAGTCCTCTCTGGCTGGGGCTTTTTCTCTGGCCCCCATTTTGAACACCCACCCTTATAGATTGTCTAGTTTCCGAAGATCTCTATAGGCACCAAATCCCTGTTTCCAGGTTTTGCATATTTAAGAGTCATGAATGGGCTCTTCTAAACAGAGGATTGTCCAATCTTATTTCATATTTTCTTCCTTATTTTCTGATCTCTGCAAGAGGAAGGAATGATAGAAAATTATTTTCATGCTCTTACAAGATACGCTCCTTTTGAGAAAGCCTAAGTAAAAAGGTAGAAATATCTCAAACAACCTAACTTTACACCTCAGGAACCAGAAAAAGAAGAACAAACTAAACCCAAAGTGGGCATAAGGAAGAAAATAATAAATATCAGAGCTAAAATATATCAAAAAGAGAATCGAAAAAATAGAAAAAAATCAACAAAAGTTAGAGTTTTTTTTTTAATAAAAAACAATCAACAAACCCTTAGCTAGGTTAACTAAAAGAGAGAAGACTCAAATAAATAAAATCTGAAATGAAAAAGGAGACATTACAACAGACATCTCAGAAATAAAATGGATCATAATGGACTCTTATGAATAATTATTTGTGAGCAAATTGGATAAATAACCTAGAAGAAATGGATAAATCCCTAGAAACATACAACTTGCCAAGACTAAATCAAGAAAAAATAGAAAATCTCAATAGACCAATCTTAAAAAAGGAGATTGAAGTAATAATAATAAAAAAAACTTTTCTACAAAGAAATGTCCAGAACCAGATGGCTTCACTGGTGAATTCTACCAAAATTCAGAGAAGTAATTCCAATCCTCTTAAACTCTTGCAAAGAATAGAAGTAGAAAGAATACCTTCAAACTAATTTTATAGGCAAGTATCTCCCTGATTCCAAAGCCAAAGACACTGCAAGAACAGAAAACTACAGGCCAATATATCTGATGAACATGGATGCAAAAATACTCAATAAACTACTAGCAAACTGATATGCAGATCTAATGCAATCCCTATCAAAACTATAATGGCATTTTCATAGAAACAGTAAAAGCAATTCTAAAATTAGTATGGAATCTCAGAAGATCCCAAACTGTCAAAGCGATCTGGAGAAAGAAGAATAGAGTTGGAGGTATTACACTTTCTGATTTCAAGTTATAAATTACAAAGCTATTGTAATCAGGACAGTATGATACTTGTATAGATACAAAGAACAATGGAACAAAATAGAGAGCCCAGAAATAAACCAAAGCACACATGATCAACTAATTTTCACCAAGGGCATCAAGAATACACAATGGGAAAACGATAGTCTTTTCAATAAATGATGTTTAGAAAACTAGATATGCATATACAAAGAATGATATTGGAACCGTATCTTATACTACACACAGAAATTGACTCAAACTGGATTAAAGGCAAGTGTAAGACTTGAAACTGTAAAACTCCTAGAAGAAAACGTAGAGTAAAAACTCGGGACACAGGTCTTGGGATGATTTCCTGGCTATGACACCAAAGTCTAGAGTTTTTGGCTGCAATCAGTGGAAGTGATAGTTATAGTAGGTTTACTCCATTTTGACCAGCACCAAAAGAGCTAACATGATTTTAATGAATTATAATAATACGTAGGTACTTATCAAGAAGTTCATAGCAGTCTGAGGATTATTTTTTGGTGACACGCTGTGTTTAAAAAGATGTATGTAACAGGTATCAGAACATTCTTTTTCCAACATGATGCCTGTGTGTGCTAAAATTCAGTAACGATCTTAATGAAAGCCTTCAAAGATTACTGTCACCTGGCAGGGGTTCAGTGAACACATTTTTATTACAAATAAATACTGATAATTAAAGACATAATTTGCAAATATATCAATAAAAATATTTATACCACAGAAAACACGTCATTAAAGGGATCCTTTAAGCAATAAGTTAATCAACAAAACAGAATAGAGTTTGCTCTTCTCAGACAGGTATATGGTATGCAAAATACACGTTACTTGAATTGCTGTTAATCGTATCCTGGTAAATCTGCACAATTATTGATCTTAGTTGTGAATATCTTGAGACTACGATGCTTTACTGTTTGTTTGCTTTGTAAGTTGGCATTACCAAGGAGCATCACACAGTTCTTCTTACTTTGGGAAGTCACCACAGTTCTAAAATCTGGTGTTCAGCCTTGCAAGCTTGAAATGTTTATATCATCAGCACTTAAAGAATGCATCCATCTCTCAGGGAGGGGGTTGCATTACCTAAGCTCACAGAATCTGATGAAGAAAATAGAGTTCTCAGTTTTCAATGAGAACTGTAGATGTCACACACAAAAAGGAATATTTCTATTGTCTTGAATGACCCATACTCTTCCCATAGGCAGAGCTATAAAGGAAACACCATATTCAAAAGGTGTACTGTCGAGAAGGATATCAGAACACGGAAAATATATTGATCTGAATGTTTAATAGCAGCATAGTTCTATACACTCCAACAAAGTTTTGTCTTACTACCTTATGACTGTGAGAATTTGGGTGCATCATTTGAACAATATTGAGAGTTTGGATTCCTGTTCTTGAATTGGCAGCAGATAAAAAAGTGAGGTATCAAGTATCTTATACTCTTAATCAAACAGCACAAATCCTACAGGGGCCACAATCGAATAACTAGTAGTATACTCCCATATGAACTATCAGCTATCAGCCATTTCCCACTTCCCTCCAACTAGATAACAAAAGCGATGGAGACTATATAGAGAGAGATCTCCTTTTATTGTGCCCAACAGTGGAGGAGGCAGCACTTAGACGAAGGAAGAATAAGAGACATAAAAAGGGAGCAAACACCATCACTGCCCCCCACTCCGCACCACACATTCAAGCCATCATTAAATACGCACAGTTTGGTTTATGGAGATGGGGGGAGAGATCCTTGGAAGAAATAGGAAAGCAACAAGATAATGCAGAGCCATTGAAGACAAGAAAGAAAGGAAATTTCAAGAGGAAGGCAGTAATCAACAGGGCCACATGTGGCAGAGGGGTTGCATAGGCTATTGGCTACAGAAAGGCCTCTTGACCTTGTAAGTCAGATTTGGGAAAGCTCTTTGAGTGAAGTGCAATGAGTAAAACAGCTTTGATGGTGGGAGTGGGGAGGTTGGTCAAGAGCAGATCACTTTAGTGAGGTAGAGAAAAGAAGGAAGAGGGATTTTCAATACAGCTTTGGGAGAGAATTATTCATTTAATATAAATACTTAAGCTTATTTTTAGAAAGAGGGAAGTCTAAAGATTCAGAGAGGTAGTATAAAAATTATTTATTGAGCATGTACTATGTATCTGATACTGTTTTCAGCACTAGAGACACAGCGATGAGAAAATATGCAAAGACCTTTGCTTCTTGTGATTTACATTCTAGTGGAAAGAGACAGGAAATAAGTACAGAAGCAAAATATGTAATTTGTTAAATGCTGATATGTGCTATGGAGGAGAAATATTCTCAAGTAACATTCAATCTTTTGAGGAGGAGAAATACCTCTCCCTCTAAGGAAAAAGGTAACAATATGAGATGAAGCTAGAGAGACCACTCTTAAATGGAGAGAGCATTGGGACAAGTAAGTCATTTTGTACAAGAAAATGGCATTTTATCTCTGCTTTTGCTTAATACTTCTCTTAGCAT
This sequence comes from Lagenorhynchus albirostris, assembly GCF_949774975.1. NCBI lineage: Eukaryota > Metazoa > Chordata > Mammalia > Artiodactyla > Delphinidae > Lagenorhynchus > Lagenorhynchus albirostris. The sequence continues at coordinate 39,532,816 of NC_083107.1, forward strand.
ATGTTTGTCAACATTTTGCTGGGCTCCTACTTCCATCAGTATGTTTGTGCAGGAATTAACACATGTTGGAAGACTAACTATTGATGTACAATCTTGGTCCCTTTATTATGGATGGTGATGTAATTCCGTTACCAGGGTAGTACATTTTCCAATTACACATTCTATTGTCTCATTAGCTGCCATACGTCACCTGCACCTACCTATCAACTAGCACATTTTACTTCCTTATGTTCCCACAGTCATCTTCAGTGACAATCAGCATATCCTGAATTGTCACAAGCACTAATTTCAAGTAGTGAACAATGTTTCAGTTGCATTTTCAAACAAGTTTATGTACACAATATTGTTTCAGCAAATGAATCGAATATAATAGAATCGATTTCATGCCCCTCTCCATATTTGTATATGGTCTATTCCTTTTAACCACTGTTTTCAGAGTAACGTCCAATTTTTCATAATGGGTGGGAGACTCTATCTACATTTGTAGCCTCAAACATAATGGCTCATATAGTTTCAATAGCTTGCCCAAAGCCACCCAACATATCAAGGTCTTGATCAGGGTCTTGAGAGATGGGTTTTCTAGAGTCGTTAGCAATTTCAGAAACAATAAGGCTGTCCTGGAAAGGGTCTGTGAAGAAGGTCCCTGAAAATGCAAAGACCTCCAGAAAAAGCAGATTCATTCAGCATGAGCTACATTCTGCCTTATGAGCTAAACTATCATTTTCCTTCTTTTTCCTTCAGAATTCTGTTTGTCTGAGACCCTACTGTCATTTTCAAGCTTGGAGATATACAAATGTTCTCAACTGCATTAATCTCATGTCTATTTGATTCCGCATTTGAATCCATGAACTGAAAGCGTGAGATGGTGATAACTATCTTCACGTCTGAATTCTTGTATGTGATGTGTGGACATTCAAAGTCCCAACCTCACTACCATTCTCTTTCTAACTCTGCCCTCTCCTATAGATGCCTGAGATCCTGGAACGCCACAGCATCCCTGACCTGAGACTTTGTCAAAGTTTCCCTCTCAGTTAGAGAATGTTGGTTTCCATCCCACTACAAGCAAACTCAAGCCTTAGTCGTTTACGCTCCCAGCTCTGTCTTAGCACAGACCCTAGGCACTGCTGAATCTCCCCCTAACTGCCTGATGCTTTCGAAAACAGTCTTTCATCACTCTTCCTTGGCCTGAAATATTCCAAAACAACACTTCCGGGAATTCCCAATCAGAAAATTTCCCTCACTTATATTAACCAGTGAAGCTTCCACTGCAATTCAGACAGTGGCCATTTTTGCGTTCTCTCTTTCCTTTAGATTTTCCCAGTGGGCTAATTTAATCCCCTCCCCAACACCAGCCCCCTTCCCAAATCCCTATTCACAGTCTTCTTAGTGGTAGGTAAAGGGCATTAAATCCTAAAGGTTTCTGTTAAATTTCTTCATTCCTCTTTTGCTAACAGGAGGAAGCTATGTGTTTCTGCTGGGTTTGCTAGTGATGGGATTTTTTTCCCCTCTTTTCCCTAACACAGTTCTATAATTAATGCATGTTTCTTTGATTCTACATTTATATTTAACACATTTTAAAAGGTACAAAATGCGTTTTAAAGATGCTTCTTGTTCCCTTGTGATTATTCGAGTACGGAGGAGCCATGTAAGGATTATGAGAGAAACTCACAAGAAGGAGGGGTAGGCTATTGACAGAGACTCCCCAGAGCAGAAGCCATGTGAAGGGGAAGTTCATGGACTTGGAAACTCTTGCACCACCTGCTGGTAATTTAGGAAAGCAATTAAATGCCAGACATGGACTGACGCACTCACTCACTGTGGCATTTGGGAACAACCACACTCTTTGGGTATCATTTTATCATCAGAGTCTGGAGGGCTGACAGATGCTGAGCCTGTGCTTAAACTTATGGAAAACTTAGTTTTGGCATCTCACACCCCTGGAAAACTGGCTGATTTTAAAAAGAACCTTTTCTCCTCTTTCCCTCAATCCACTCCAACCGAACCTCAGCCTTGGGAGACCTTCAGGTTTTTGGATGCCTTTCCTTTCACTCTACTCCAACTTTGCCTCCTTGGCAGGTTCCTAAGTGGCCTCTTTCTTCTCCAGCCCTTGCAGCTCTTTCCCAAAGAATAATGGCTACTTTGTTGTTAGCTGAAAGTGCTCTGAGGCATTCGATACATGCAGAGACTCAGAGACCCGGATAATTTCTATGGTCTACAAATCATGGAAGAGGGAAGCTCTGGGGAGAGGAAGGATCGGTGCGAGCTAGCGCGGGACTTTTCTCCTTGCATACAGGATGCTCTGAGCTGCACCCCTCCCTGCCTTAGTGAACATCCAGCAGTCACTGCACTGATAAGGAAGCTACTAGAAGCTACTTAGCATGTAATTGTCACTCAATATGACTGGCCGCTATTCAGTAACTCTGAGACTTAAAGGATCCAGGTGATTTCTGCAGCCGTAATTCTCAACTCTTATACTACAAAAAACCACCTGGGATCTCATATTAAAGGCCATGTATCTCTGACAGTCTCTGTCCATCCAGAGCTGGGCAATATGCCCCAGGAGCAGGCCGCATGTGTGGGAACAGACTGTGGGAGGATCCAAGGTTGGAGGCCAGCAGGAAGGAAGAGAGATACAAGCAGGGAGGTTCCATAACAAGGCTTGGGGGGGGGAATTCCCTGGCGGTCCAGTGGTTAGGACTCTGTTTTCTCACTGCCAAGGGCCCAGGTTCAATCCCTGGTCAGGGAACTAAGATCCCACAGGCTGTGCAGTGTGGCCAAAAAAAATAAATAAATAAAATAATAATAATAAAAAACAAAGTTCTCAGCAATAAAAAAAACAAACAAACCAAAACACCACCTGGGGAGCTTGTTAAATTGGTAGATACCTGGGCCTTGTCCCGGAGATCCAGATTTAATAAGTCTGAGTAGGGCTCTGGAATTTGCACTTCTAACGAGGCCTCCCAATGGTCCTGATGCTCAGACCAGTTTCAGAAACACTGGTTTCAGAAACGCAGCCAATAGAGTAAAAAGTTCTCTCATTGCTTCCATTTCAAAAATTGTTTCTCCAGGTATATCCTCTGTTCTTTTGTCCCATGCTCTTCATTGTGGCTGTTTTGCAAGAAAAGAGGGATTACTTTTAGAAAATTAGAAAATACAGAAGAATAAGAAGAAAAATTAAATAGCGTAATCTAAACTCATACCCAGAGAGATAACTCATGCTAAACTGTTAACCTTGCTTGTGTATTCTTCTAGAATTTTTGTATACACACACATAATATATATATATATTTTTATATATACTTTGTAGGTTGTTTTGTTCAATTATCAATACATCAGAAACGTCTTTGCATGTTGACAAATCCATAACATCTTCATCACCATTTTAATGGCTATTCTATTAAACATACGTATGATTATTTACCCAGTGCTTTAATGTTGAATATTTAGATTTTCCCAAAGAGTTCTACCCTTATAAACAAACCTGTGATGAACATTTCTGTGGTAGAAATGTCAAGTCAAAGGATAATAGATTTTAAGGCTTTTGATAAGTTGCTAAATGTCCCCCCAAAAATGTTTCTTGATTTACCCTCTCAGCAGTACTTTATAAAAGTGAGGAAACACACCCTTGCCACCCAGATATTATAATTAGAAAACTATTACCCATATGCTCTGATATAAAAATATTTTTAGTTTTTAATTGTGCATTTATTTGACTTATAGAGAAGATGAACCTTTCCTTAACTCTATGCTTGCCATTTAAAGTTCCTATTTTATGAATTACTTATTCACATTCTCTGCCCACTATATTCTTGTAACATTCCTCTTTTTCTTATTAACTAGGAAGAACTGTTCACATAATAAATATATTAACTCTTTACGGATACATATTTCAAATATGTTCCCATATATTTATTAAAACATTGTGTTTATGACATTTTAATTAGTTTGCTTTTTTATCATACAGACATTGATTTTTAAGAGGTAAAAATGTGTACTTTATTTCGGAATTTCTATCTTCAACTTCATATGTGGAAAGACCTCTCCTACTTCAAAATTATACCCAAGATTGACTTAAGTTTTCTTCCAGTATATTTATAGTTTATTTTTATATGTAGGTCTTTAATCCATCTGAAAATTTTCTTGGTATAAAGATTAATTTTATTTTCCATATTGTCAGTCTATTGTCCTAATAGCTGGCAGTCCTCCTATTTTTTATGAGAGAAAAGTTCTGAACAGCTGTCTCAGTTATATACACATGCATGGTCTGGGAGAAAACAGAACAAAGTATCTCTTTAGAGAGTGCTTCCTTACAGGAGCTCATGGAAAACTTTCTCTTGCAGTTCATTTTGAGACTTGCTAAGCTATATGACTTCCAGAAGAAGCCATGAGCCTTCCCTTCCCTTCCCACTATCTGCAGGTCAGTAGGTTTCCAAAGGCTGCTGTATCTCAGATCAATCGACAAGCAAAGGAGACGATAACAAAAGAAACCCAGTATGGTTTAATATCAAGATTTCATTTGTACACTTCAATTCCCTTCCATTCTCTCCCAGTATTTTCCACACTCCTCAACTGCAACATGAGAGAGTGAAGTGAGCACAATGTGAGAGCAGATGTGTATTTTGACCCTGGCTTTGTCACTGTGTGACCACTCAGCTTTCTGAATCTTTTGTAAAATGGGTAGGTGTGTGCTTTAGTCTGCTTGGGCTGCCATAACAAGATATCATCGACTGGGTGGCTTAAACAACAGAAATGTATCTTGCCACAGTCCTGGAGAATAGAAGTTCAAGATCAAGGTAACAGCAGAGTTGGCTTCTGCTCAGGTCTCTCTTCCTGGCTTGCAGTAAGCCAGCTTCTTGCTATATCCTCACTTGGCATTTCCCCTGAGCATGTGCACAGAGAGAGAGGTCTCTGGTGTCTCTTTCTCTTTTTAAGACCACACCTTGTCCTATTGGATTAGAGTCCCACCCATATGACCTCACTAACTTTATTTACCTCCTTAAATGCCCTATCTCCAAATACAGTCACATTGGGGTTAAGGCTTAAACTTGCAGATTTTGGGAGGACACGATTCAGTCCATAACAGTGTGGATATCTAGATCTCAGACAGATGTAAACATTTTGAAAACACTTTTCAAATAGGTGTCAGTGGCTTTGGGAGAAGGAGCCTAAAAATGCAGATCGCATTTCCATTGAAGTCAGTCAGTCTGTTTTTAGCATGTCAGATATGGCCAGGGCTGTGTTAGAAGCCTCCAGGTGTTCCAGAGAAGTGTACAGCACAGTCTCTACCCTTCAACAGCTTAGTCTCTCCGCGTGGGAGGTGACACCGACCTTTGAAACAATGAGAGAATAGCACAAAACCCACTGTGATTAAGAGCAAAATGAGGCTTCAAATAATTGTACCACGCAGTCAGATACAAAACGCATCTTTAGAGTTCAAACACTGAAGGTGTGGTGAGCCTTTGGTCTGGTCCCTGGGGCTTCCTACATTCAAAGGCAAAGCAGAAGGATGCATCCCATTTCCTCTGAGAAAATGCCGTTGTTTTGAGCGTTGGCTTCTTCCGAATGGAGGCAGGTAGCTCTCGTTCCGAGCTGGTGGAATCTAACTTCAGTCGATGCATAGACAGAGAGGCTTAGTGGAGTATCATCTAGTATATTCGGCACATTACCTCAGAGAAGATTTTCTCAGTGGTGTTTTGGACCAATAAAAGAAAGGAAGTAGCATCAGGCTTTCCTTTTCTGAAAATCCATGTTATTTTAGAAAATGGAAGCCTGCATGCCGAGAGGGCAGTTTCCAGGTTGTCTGAACCAGTCATTCTAACCAGGCCTCTCATTTCTCAGAGAAGGAAGAAGGTGAGTGTATCTGGAGACAAGTGTCAGCCTCTTTAAAGACAAGGAGCGGCGTTAGTGATCGAAAAGCAGATAATCCCAAACACGGAACTGGTGAGAAACCAGGCGCATAGAGCAGGGCTGGTAGGAGGGCGTGCAGGGCTGCGGGTGCGGCTAGTGAAGCAGGAGCCCACCACGGCTAACGGAGTAAACCTTGCCCCTTCCCCCGTGATATCCCTTTACTTGCTTCTGCTCCCTTGCTCCTTCCCTCGGAAAGCAGGGTGCCAAATACCTGGCTGTAAGTCCCACAAGTGGAGCTACCTGAAGTGGTTTAACCCACTGCAAGTGTTGTACCAATCACTCAACAATTCCCATGGCTGCTTTTGTGAGAAGCCTCTCTCTTAAGCCTCTGGTTTAAGAATTTAGAGTAATCATGTAAAAATGATACCCCTGTGCTCCATGATCCGCTGAATCTCGCTAATGCCGGATCCCAGAAGAGGGCTTATTAATGGTGAGACGCAGTGCTTCTCTCTCAGCTCGTGTTTCACACGGATATCTCTTATGGATTCAGCTGTAAACCTCACTGCTGATAAAGGGAGTATAATGAACCTCCCTGCTCCATGAAAATGAAATCTAGGGCTGACGGAGGAGTTACCTGCTCTACCTCCTGGCACTGGGGCAGGTGTGCTTCCTGGCTGTGGGAAATGAAGGTATAGGGCCACTTCCTCTCATATCTCAGGCTTTTCTCTGCCATGGTGAAAGAGGCTGGATGTAATGATCACTATTTGGGACTGGAGAAGGGCTATAATTTCTTAAATACTTCCATAGCAATTACTTTGTCAGTTCTCTAGTGCCTACAAGATGAAGGACGCCTGATTTTTGTGTAAATTTTATGAAAATAAATAAGGCCTTGGAATCTCTGGACCCCGCGAACTAGATCATTCTAGAATATTTTGGGGTTCAGGAATTCTCCTGCTTTGTTCGGACTGTGACCACTTGGCTGCTGTTTTCCCTAACATGAGCCTGTGAGGGATGCTGAGGAAAATGTAACAATTGCCTGTCTGGGCCTCACCATTCCCACAGTCCTTCCCCATCCAAAGTCAGCAAGAGAAATGACAGCTCCTATCTTAGATGAGAAACCCTTTCTAGAGCCCAGACCTAAGGCTGGTTGGCACACACTACTACAGAGCCCATTTTTGAGCGTAGAGATTCACACTTAAAACAGCTCGACTCTGTATCAAGCTTTATCCTTTCCCAAACACTCACACCCAAAATCTCGTTTGCCACTTAAACAGACAAGCGAGGGGCTAGGAGAATCTTGTTCTAGAGATGCTGTACGTGAGGCACACACAGAAGCTGAGCTGTGGAACAAGAACTAGGATACAGGATTCCTGGGCTTTCAGCAAAGTCTCCTATCAAACATGCCATTTCTCTCAAACTAAGGGGTTCCCTTATTAACGTATATGTTGAAAATTGAAAGAAAAAATTGGCTCTCTGAAGAGATTAATGATTTTAACTAGACAGTTCCCAAGAAAAACATTTTTCTCCGATTTTCCTAATATCACAGGGTGACGGGTGAAACTTCAACCATGTGTCCCAAGTGGTCAAGCAGGCATCCTGGGCTGAAGCATCATTTATGCCTTCTCACAGGATGTACAGCTCAGGCCGTGATTACTTTGGGGTGCAGCCAGGGTTTTACTTTTGGAGAGAACACTTCCAGATAATTGGCTGCCCTGGAAGAATGTTCTGGTGTCTTTCAAACCACGCTGCAATCAAATCCCTGGAAAAGGTGCCCTTTCCTATAGAGCGAGGAAGACAAACCCCGGAGAACCGAAATCTCAGCTCTGAAGGAACAGCCAGGACCCTTGCTTTCCAAACCAGTGCCCCTGCTGGTGTAACTTCTCTAGAAAGACACACACACATATACATAAATACCTGCAGATAACACTGATTGGCACTTTGTCATAAAAACTACTCTTTCAGTGGGTCCCCTCAGGCAGCCACCCTTACCTCATCTGAATAGATCCTGCCATTTTAAATTTACTTTTCACTTACTTAACCTTTAAGAAAAAGCACCTCATTTTCCTGACTGCTTATTGAATAAAGGATTCGTATTATTTTCCTTCCTCCAGTGAACTTTCTTGTACTTCATCGTATCCTTTGTGCTCTCTGCCGAGATGTCACTGTTGAGCAAATCACAGGTCTCAATGCTGCCCAGTTCATGCAGTGATAACTTTTTATTCAGAATTGCTTGAGGTCATCTCAATGGGAGAAATGGGTAGGAATGAGAATTTACCCCGAACTTGAATTAAAATAACTTCCAAGCACTTCCTAGAGCAGGAACAAAGATGAAAGGCACCTCAAATTATGGGAGTGTTTGAAATAACAAGGCAAGGGTGTCCTTTGAAATATACTCAGCCACATTTGTTTGCCTTTAAGTCAGATCACCTTAGCCAAGGACATAGGGTGGCAGGAACAAATGGTTAATGCTTGTGGAAGGAACCTGGCCAACTGGCTTTTCTTCCTCTCTCTTTCTTTTACTTCTCTTTTTATATTATTATTATTTTTTTTAACTTTGGCTAGAATGCCCAGTAGGAGTGCAGACTGGAAGATCGGCTGTCTTTTGAACTGGAGACATCACAGGAACCTGGGGAGGCTCCAAATTGCTAACCTGAGGCCGGAGAAAAACTTTTTTTCATTGAAGGGACTGCGTTTTTTTTTTTTTTTTTCCTTCCTCCCCTTCATCGAATGGCAACCCCAGTCCTGCTGGATTGCAACTGTCTTTGTTCCTGCAGCCAATCCTTATAGCTGGCTCACACTCTGCCACGCTCATAACCTCACACTAGAAAGGAGATTACAAAGAGGGGCAAACACCCTAGAGGGCTCCCCTTCATCAGAACCTTCCCTGTCAGTTGGGATCCTCATCTCCCGAGCCCTCGTCTGATTATTAGTGTACTGACGGAATAAAAATAACCTCATATTCCTACATGAATCATAAATAAAACCCTTTTATTTCATCAAAGAGGTTGGCAGGTTTATAGTCCTTTGCAATGCAGGCACGATGTGAATGACATACCTTTAATTTTGCTGACAAGCTCATCAGGGTTCGAATGAGAAAAGAGTGAAAAGTGGGTGACTTTGGAAATGGTTGCGCGGGAGCTTTTTGGTGAGGATAAATATTTCACCTTGCCACTGTAATCAGGAAACCAGCTGATCTTGGTAATGAACTCTTCAATTACAGCACACTTCTGACTCTTCAAAAGTGCCTAAGCCAACAATACCACGGTGATTATTGCCGGTGTTACAGTTGGAAACAACCCGAAGAGAAAGAAAGAAGGGGGAGGCAAGGGAAAGAAGAGAAGTGGTGCGGTGGGAAAAGAAAGCCACTGAAAGTTAACATAACTGGATTATTAAATTAGAAAAAGCTGTGGAGCTGGGCAATAGAAAAAGTATATTCCCCAGCTCCCATTCTTGTCCATTCCCCTCCCTATGTAAACTACCCTGATGGTTCCACAAACGCTCCACGGTTTTAATTAATCTAGGCTTGAGATCTCCAAATCAGAGACCCTCAAAATTTAAAGCCTCCATAGTTTGTATACCCAGTTCATTTGCTTTTGATTTCTCTCAGGTTTGATATATGATGTTGTGAAGTCCCTTCTTTGAAAGGATGCAAAGAGAAGCTCGCACAGCAATGTTCTTGGCGCTGACTTTCCTACAGGTAAATTTCCTGTTTCTTATTTAGATTAAGGGAGAATCAAAGGAAAGAAAGAAGCACTAAACACTGGGTCCCTAAACTACTGACATCAATTTTTCCAGAGCCTCAACAAAGCTTTGGAAATAAGGGTTTTAGGTAGGAAAAAAAAAGAGGGAGCGGGGGAATGGAAGATTTTAAAAGTTAATTACTGGAAAAGCAAAGATGCCTCATTTTATGACAAGACCCTTTTGGTGAGTCAGTCCAGGAGACTGAGAACTCAGCCCTAAAGGATGAGCTTATACATGGCCTGGCTTTGGGGCTCCCCATTTAGCTTGGGGTTTGTTTTACTTCACACTCTACATTTTCCTCCATTATTTGAGAAAGTTTAGCAAGAGTAATAGTTGCTACCAGTGATCTGCAGGCTTCTTCCTAGGAAAAATAGGTCAAACTTTACAAGGCTTGAGACTTTCTTTAAGGCAGCCAAACAAGACAGAAGAGCTGAAGGGAACTAGGAAAGAAAGTATGATTTTCTCTCCTCAACTGAGCTATGACCTTCTTGAGGCCAAGAGCCATGTTTTATGCTAATTGCATACCTTACACAGAGACTAAATGCTGCAATTCTGTTTTTCTAGGTAACATAAGACATAGGACAAGGGTTACTCAAGTAGCCACTGGAGACAAAGGGACTCTGGTTCTTCTACAGAGTTCCAAGACTCAACCTCATACCTCCAGTCAATCCTCAAGTCTCCAGATTATTCCAAGCGAGATGGCTTTCTACTTCATGGATCCCTTGGGCTTAAAATTTTTTCTTATTGTGGTAACACAAAACTTACATCTCAACTGTTTTTAAGCGTACAGTTCAGTGCTGTTAAGTACATTCATAAAGTTGTGCAACTGTCACCACCATCCATCTTCAGAACACTTTTCAGCTTGTAAAACTGAAACTCCCTATCCATTGAACAATAACTTCCCATTTCCTCCTCTTCCCGACCCCTGGTAACCACCGTTCTACTTTCTGTCTCTATTTTAAGTACCTCATATAAGAGTGGCAGATTTGTCTGTTTTGTGACAGGCTTATTTCACTTAGCATGTCCTCAAGTTTCTTCCATGTTGAAGCATATGTCAGAATTTCCTTCTGTTTTTAAGACTGAATAATATTCAATTACATGTGTACATACCACATGTTGCTTTTCCATTCTTCCATGGATGGATACTTCCATTGCTTCTACATCTTAGATATTGTTAATGCTGCTATGAACAAGGGTGTAAAAATATCTCTTCAAGACCCTGCTTGCGATTCTGTGGGGTGTAGACCCAGAAGTTGAATTGCTAGATCATATGGTAATTCTATATTTAATTTTTTGAGGAACTGCTGTACTTCTTTTTTTGTACAGTAACAGTACCATTTTACACTCCCACCCACAGTGTCCAAGGGTTCCAATTTTTTTTCACAGCCTGGTCAACACTTGTTTATTGTTTTCTTTTTTTGATAGTAGCCATATTAATGTGATCTATTATCTCATTGTAATTTTGATTTGCATTTCCTAATGATTAGTTATGTTGAGGATCTTTTCATGTGCTTATTGGCCATTTATATATCTTCTTTGGAGAAATGTCTATTTGAGTGCTTTGCTCATTTATGAATTGGATTGTTTGTTTTTGTTGTTGAGTTTGAGGGATTCTAAGTATATTCTGGATATTAATCTTCGTCAGACATATGGTTTGCAAAATTTTCTTCCAATCTGTGTGTTTAATTTTAATTTTGCTGATAGTGTGTTTTTTTTTTTTGCACAGGCTCCGGACGCGCAGGCTCAGCGGCCATGGCTCACGGGCCCAGCCGCTCCACAGCATGTGGGATCTTCCCGGACCGGGGCACGAACCCGTGTCCCCTGCATCGGCAGGCAGACTCCCAACCGCTGCGCCACCAGGGAAGCCCTGATAGTGTGTTTCAATGCACAAAATTTTAAAATTTTCATGAAATTCAGTGTGTCTATTTTTCTTTTGTTACCTGTGTTTTGGGCATCATATCCAAGAAATAATTGCCAAATCCAATGTTGTCATGAAATTTTGTCCCATATTTTCTTCTAAGAGTTTTATAGTTTTTGGTCCTACATTTTGGGTTTTGATCCATTTTGAGTTAATTTTTGTGTTTGGTGTTAGATAAGGGACCAAGTTCATTCCTTTTCACGGGGATATTCAGTTTTCCCAGCACCATTTGTTGAAAACTGTCCTTTCCCCATTTAATGGTCTTGGCACCCTTGGATCCCTTGATTTTTAAAAACAACTTATATATACTTGTGAGTCTGAAAAAAAACTTATTAGGAAGGTACTATTTTGCCAGGTTTACAGATGAAGACACTGTGACTCAAAGAGGTTAAATATTATACCAAAGATGATACAGAAGGATATCTCTGAAACAGCAACTCAATTTTCAAAAAAAAAAAGAGTTTATCTTGAGGACAAATGATGGGGGAAAGGCCTATTCCATACAGCTGTAAGGAGACATTAATTGTGCTTCTAGGCAAAAGGTCGCATGGTAGCCCATAGGAGGAAAATACACCTGTAAGTAACAATGACAATGCACTACTCTTATTCCTCTAGATGAACACACAGGTGCTTACACTGTGGCCAAGAAAACCTGGCCTGTGATAGAATTCCAGGATCTGTTACACCTGCCACGGGCTCATGCACAAGACCCCCAGGCTGTGTGAGGAAGCATCAGATGGGCTCAAGGAGAGTATGTCCAGACTCAGACCACCTGAGAAACAGGGTACTCTCCCAAACTACCCTGAGAGTGAAGAAAGTAATTGGAACATAAGACTTTCTTCTGGAAAACAAGCATTTCATCAGGGCATGCTCTTCCTTGCACATTTATGACCATGAAAGAGATAAAACATTAACTTAAAAATATTATCTAACCTCACCTGCAAAGCCATATATACGTTGTTATAAAACAAAAGTCATGTAGCATAAGTGAAGAGTGAAGATGAATTGGGGATGGAGACTAAAATAGGGACCCAAGGGTCTAACGTAAAACAGGTCTTCCTTCGACATCCATGCATATTTGGAATATCTGAGTACTTTACTATTCAACAGGCACTGTACTAGATGCCTCATGTCTATAATTACCACTACCCCTTACAACACCACTGTGAGAAGTTCCACACATTTCCATGATACTATTTCTTCTCCTATGCTAGACTGGGCAACAAGAGGAAGGGTCCTCAGTGACCTGGGTTGCTCCTAGCTTCAGAATCAGACTGAACCCCTGGCCCGTCCCAAACCTGCCCGGTGATCAGACACTCATCCTCTAAAATAAGCAGACCACTTAATAGTGTGGTTGAGTCAACAGCAACCTCCAGGTGTTTTTCTGAGGGCCCTGGGATTAAGACTTCTGCAGCTCACTTTTCTCTCTTGATTTTTTCTTTTGTACCCCCAGCTTTGACTTTAGAGTCTGGTTTGGTCTAGCGAATCTGGTCTAGCCTGTATTTACACTCTGAAGCCTGTGGAGCACAAAGAATAAGGCACCCATTAGTTGAATCAATGAATGAGTGCTGTGCTGATTCAAATAGGTAATTCCATGGCTCCTGACATTAACTGTCCTCTGTGGGTAACACACTCCAGTCTGGCTTTGTGCTCTGGCTTCAGTCCCTTCTTAGCCCCCCCTCCCCCATGTTAAACACGCTGGTGTCCAGGTTCTCTACCTGGCTCTTGATATAATAAACCATTTCTAAATCATGATACCCAGACAAATGCCATCTGCCAGGCTAGGTCCTTGAAGCTTTCCTAAAATGAACCACTTCCCCTCCCTGTAGAACCTTACTCTGCTCCTTGAATTAAGAGTTCGCACCAGATAGTAACTCTTTGTTGATGGGTTGTTGATGAGCATAGTCTGCCCATTGTTCAATGCAAGAGTCTCTTCTTTAAAAGCTTACGTGCACTCCCTGAAAATACTGCTTTTATGCATATAATGAATGTACTAAGAAATGTGTCTCGATTTGAGAGAGACAGAAAGAAAAAGAAATGGAAAGGATGAGGGAAAAATTGATGAAACCACAGAGAAAGACAAAATCAGCTCTATTGAATTCTAGATTACCATCTTGTCAAGATTTTTGCAAGATTCCTCTGCCACTCTTTCAATTTTCATTACTTTCTATTTTCCGTGAATAAAGCATAGAAACAGGTTCTAATTTTACCAGAGGCTTTTCATCAAATCAGACTTTTTTATTCTCCCTAGGTTATCCTAGTCACAAAAACGTCTCTTTTCAAAGCCTGCATAATATTAGCTAACTCCACTGGGGTATAGCTTCTTGCACCCACACAGTAAAGATGCAAACATTATTCTTTAACTTGACTCTAGTTATCTTTCATCACAGAGACTGACATTCTTAGTACCCAGAATCTTCACAGAACCTCTGAGTTTTACAGAAAATTTCCTTAATCACTGGCTGTGCAGACGTGAACTTTTCAGACTTGAAGCAAGTCATATTTCTCTTCAGTGTTTTGAGGAACCCCAGATGCTTGATGCTCCTATTTCTAACCTGGGATAATGAAGAATTTTCTACAGATAAAGGAGATTTGTCTCAAGAGGGATTTCCCACTCCTCTCTGGCACAATGACCACATAATAGGTCACTACTTCTCACTGGGGCCACTTGGGATGGCTTAATTGCTTTGGAGAAAAATGGCAGAAGGTTTTTGCAGAGAAGCAATTTGCAAAGAGCTGTTCTATATAAATTTACAGTCTTGGTGTCACTATCCTCTATGTCAAAGCGTAAGCTGAAGGATGTGTGCCAACACCCTAACCTTAAATCTAATGGCAAGGAGGAAAGGGCTGGGAGACACACATTGAGGCTTCTCTTTGCTCACTTACAGAAGTGGTTTCTAAGATCTTCCCTCTCCCAACAATGGACAAATCTGCATTCTTACACTTCTCTTAGGAATGAATACAGGTGTGTACTCTTGCAGACTCTAGATGTCGCTGGACATTTAGAGCCTGTAGTTGCCCTAAACGCCACTGTTATTCTTTCTCTTAAAACTGAGGTTACAGAAACACTAATTTGAAATGATATATGCAACCCCATGTTTCTAGTAGCATTCTTTAAAGTAGTCAATTTGGAAGCAACCCAAATGTGTCTATCAGTAGATGAATGGATAAGAAATGTGGTGTGTGTATATATATATATATATATATATATATATACACACACACAATGGAATATTATTCAGCCATAAAAAATGAAATCTTGCCATTTGTGAAAACATGGATGGATCTAGAGGGTATTATGCTAAGTGAAGTATGTCAGACAGAGAAAGACAGATATTGTATCATCTCACTTATCTGGAGAATCTAAAAAACAAAACAAAAGAAAAAAACAAAGCCAGACTCATAGATACAGTGAAAAAATGGGCAGCTGTGAAAAAGAGGTGTAGAGTGGGACTGAAACACGTGAAGGGGATTAGGTTGTATAAACCTCCAGTTATAAAGTAAATGAGTCACAGGGATGTAATATACAGTATAAGGAATTTGATCAATAACATTTTAGTAACTTTGTATGGGGACCAATGGTTACTGGACTTATTGTGGTGACAATTTTGTAATGTATGCGATGATCATTTCACTATGCAGTACACCTGAAACTCACATAGTATTGTACATCAAGTATATTTCAATTAAAAAATGCAAGGATGTTAATAAAAAATTGAGGTTACAGAGCATCCTTAAAATGACACAATTAATTAATGTATATCCATTAAGGATTTGTTCTATGTTAACTGCTGATGAGTTCTAAAGAGGTCCTAGGCATAGTGGGTTTTTTGGGGTTTTTTGTTTGTTTTTTATCAAAGAGCTTACAGTATAAAACCACAAGGGAGACTGCATGGAACTGCCATCTGATAGACCTGAACTCCCAGTCCAGAGTCACTGCTAACTAGCCGTGTGGCTCTAAGTCCTGCAGGGATTTATCTATTTCCTCTCAACCTTGGTTTTCTCATCTGAAAATGGGATACTCATGAGATTTTTGCAAGATTTTATTAAGATAGTAAGTAAGAAAGACATTTTCTCACGATGACTGGCAGGTATGAAGCCCTCAATAAATACTTGGGAATATTTGACATATAGGTGTAAAGAGATAGTATTTCCCAACCAAGCCTGCTAAGGTGAGGTACAAATTAAGGGTATGGCTTCTAAGGTATTTGAGAGTTCAGAGTAGAAGAAAAATGTGATTAGCTGGAGCAATCAGGAGAGGTTTCAAGAGGCTGAGGCGGAGTCAAAGAGACGGACTTGAAAAGGTAGATGTAAAGTAATCCAGGAAGGGCCAGTGGCATGATCACAATGGAACTGTGGGAACTCCAGGTGAATATGGACAAGAATGAGGAAATGACTGGGTCAGGAATTGAGAAGGGGACCAGTGGACATGAGCCTGGAAAGCTGGTAGGGATTGGGCTAAGATTATTTTCTTTTAGGAAGAAGAGAGAGTTTAAGATTTTGGCATGAGGTGGATGATTAATTGATGACAGGAAAAAAATGTAGGAAGACAAATCAGACAGTGTAAATCAGGAAAGCATGGAGATGGGCAAGTAGGAGGGATGCCATTGGTAGAGTCAGGATGTTATGTGAATGGTGGGGCAGGAGATAGAAAAGAAGATAAGTGTATTTCTGGGTGTGTGACACTCAGAAAGAATGAGTAAAACTTAGGTTATGAGTAGACAGGAGTAGGAGGAATAAAGAAAAAGCCTCACAGTTGATTCTGACCTTTTGCTTCTGTATAGCAGGAAATGGTAGCCACCTTAACACAAATAGGGGAGTCAAAAGGAAGAGCTGCCTTTGGAAAGGAAACGCCAAACGCAAAAACAGGTGGTCCATTGCCCACAGTTCACTTCCAGGTGTCCCTAAAGGGTCTGGATTGAAATGAGAACATAGTTTCAGTGAATTCCAACTGGGTTATATAACATAATTTGAATATGAAACAAGATGTAGCATCTTTTCTACTCATGGCAAGGAGGGCTTTTTGCCAAGCAATGCTGGAACAGCACATCTATTTTGCTGGGCTGAGTCACTGTGCCTTCAGAAATGGTTCTAATCTCAGCTCTATATGATGGCTGTGGAAAAGTTTACTTCCATTTTTTTTTCTGAATCTCAGGATTTTTTTTTTCCCTCTCTAAAAGGAATATAATGACATCAACTTGTCCTCCACTGCCACTGCAACACATTTTGAGAGAAGTTCACATATTTACTGAGAACATGTTCAAGGCTCGTCTTCTGGTTGCACCTGCTCGATCCTCCCAGAGTGCACTGCGGGTGCCTGTGAGGCAGGAAGTATCACAGAGCAGGGCAGATGTATTGATGTATCTGTTTCCCCCAGGAGACTGTGAGGTCTCGAAGGTTGGAACTATACTTCTTCATCTCCATAATCCTTGTGGTTAGCACGCAGGAAGTAAAAGAATCAATTAAGGATTGAAATGCGTATTTCATTTGTCTGTAGGGTAGGGGCCCTCTTGGTTAAAAATCTGGCTTCACTTTGATGGGCTCAGCCCCTTTCTGAGAGAAACACAAGGCAACTGGAAATGGTTGCCTCCTCCTGATGCTTTCCTGTTTCTTAATTATAAATACAGTAGTTTCTCACTAAATGAAAGGATGCAAGACTTGCATCTTGTATTTCAGTAATACCCTCACTAAAGAACAAGGTCAAGAAATTAGTCCTGAGCTAAAGGAGAACGCAGTTAAGTAATGATGCCATCAAGAGCACATGTCCACATAGACCGTCCAGGCGTTTACTGCAATACACACCTTCTTCCGGTAACAGTTGCATCCACATGGCATGGGTGTATGGGCATTTGGGGAAAAATCAAATATAAATTCGCCAGGCGGGTGTTTAAGTGCTGGAATATAATGGTATGTGGACCTCTGCAGAGTGGGACTAAGTGGGAGGTAGAGGAATGGAGGGGTATGAAAAAATATTCCTTGGTCATACAATTCGAAAACCACATGCAGGACTGAAGAGTGGCATTTTTATACACTGTGATGTTTCTTGTTTTTGTTTTAGACTAGGACTGGTCTTCAACAATGAATTGGTATACGGGTTGTTTTTAACTTTCTCAAGGTTCATTACTTTATTTTTGCATATCTTAGGCAAATACTTGGAATGAACAAGGAATTGTGTAATACAGGGGAAAGAAAATGAATACTAACAAAAATATTTTGCTGCTTTCTTTGCTAATTGATAATGATTAAGAGCAAGATAATTTGCAAATTGGGTAACAAAACCAGAAATGAGCTCCATATTTGTGAGCTGAAGCCTGAAGAGGATAATAACTGCATCACAAAATAGCTAAAATGTCTCAAAATTCCCAAGGCTTGTGGGTAGAAGCAGCTTACAAAACTCAAGCTTATGATCTCCTTTTAGTTCTGGTTTATATTTTACAAATACAAATATGTTAATTGCAGAAATTATGATGAGACTTGCAGAAATAGCCAATAACAATAAAACCCTTTGGCATCGTTTTGATTACGTTATGCGTTGGCACTACTATCAAAGTGCCAGCCTGATCCTTGTTTACCTATTTCATATCAGCATAAAGGCTTCTCCACCAACAAACTGGTATATGAAACCCCATTCTCAGGTAACTGTGGTCATTGGAATAAAGATCTCAGGGATAATAGAAACCCATAAATACACACCAAAGCGAGGCTTCTCCTCCCTCCACCCCACCCCTAACCTTAACAAAGCATGTAAATAAGGAACAAAATGAACAAATTGGAAATGGTATGATGCATCAGAATATTTAGTTCCCCTATCTAATTGTTGGTTGAAGAGTAGAGAAAGAATGGTCCATGAGAAGAACAAGAAGTAAACAGTTTAGGTAATTTTCGTATTGCCTGGGACCCTATTTTGAGAACTGAATACAGTCATTTAACCCATTTTTGTGGCTATCCTGCTTTGTATTTTTGGCTCCGTCCTATATGGTATGGTGTACTGATGAACTTATAACACCAAAGGCAAGAAAACACATGCAGCCCATGTGTAATTAACTATGGCATACAGCAGTATATTATCATTCGCTTACAAGTGAGTTTCCTAACTGCTATAGATGTTTGTATCAGAATGTATATCAGTGAGGAAAGAGAAGATAATCAAAATATTTTAAGCAGAATTTAATGCAGGAAAGTAGGTACTAAAAAAAGTAGCAGAAGAGTCAAAGCTCACGTTCTAGACTGAGTTTTCAGGAATATCTCTCAGAATGACTTGGGCTCTCTAGAGCAGCTACACCCTCTAACGCTGCCAGTAGAGCTAAAAAAAGGAACTGGGATTAAGAAGGTACCACTGTAAATACCCCATTGCCTGTCAAAATATTCAGGAAACTGGAAAACTGAAAAGCAGTGCCTGGTGTTTTCAGGGCCTTCACCTCTTCCCTCCTTCTAAATCTCACAGGTATAAATTTGACTGAATTTAATTTATGTTGAACTCTAGCTGCAAGGGAACCTGGGAAAATAGTTTTAGTTTTCTAACCTTTTCAAATAGAAGAACGATGAAACAAAGGCTGAATGTCCCAACCCTCTGTATCTTCCAGCGAATTGGAAACTAACAACAATTTGTGGACTTCCATGTTGAGAAAATGGCCCAGAAACTTTAAGTGCCACACTTTAATTAGTTTCATTTAGTTAGAGGAGCAGCAGGTGGTGTTTGACTTAGGCCTAGAAGGATATGTGGATGATTTATGGATGAAGATGTTTTGGGGTAGAACAGAATGGATTAACCAGACGTAGGAAGTACCATTATTGCCCTGAATGCTAAAAATGACACATTTGGGGTTTAGGTGGCATCTTCTGATGCCAGGACCAGGTCCAAGAAGAGCAATGTAAGGCATTATATGTGATGGTGGTCTGGGCCCCAAAACTTCCCTCACTAAGGTCAAATCCACGAAGAGGGTTAGAGGGACCAAGAATAGACAGCCATCTCTACAGTTCTCTACATGTCTCAGCTACTGTGGAAAATTGCTTCCCCTTTGATCCCTAGTTCAAGGCTTTTTAAATGAAAAATTTACCAGTGTCCCTTGGCCTTCTTTGCCTCCAAACTCCTATAACATTGACCATCCCTACCACATGCTTAGTACTTAAATATAATGTCCTCATTTTGCTCAATAGTTGATTCTTGTGTATTACACAGGTGTTTCTGTGCTTAGTGTTTTCCACTTCCCCTAATGGGAAAGAAATATGATATCCATTATTTTTTTCCCTTCACCTCCACCCCATTCTGGGCACCTGTGCTTCCTTGGCCAAAGGGGCTTCTAATACAATTATTTTTGCCTGGGTTTTGAAAATAGAATTTCTTATTCTTTTACTTCTCTTCTTCCCTCCTTTCACCGTGCCTTTGTGTCTTTGTTTATGGCTTTGCCGATACTCCAGACCCTGGTCCCGTTTCAGAGTTACTTCCATCCTTATTGTCTCACTCGCTCTGGTTTCTTTATGCTCATCTTTACCTTAAGCCAGTCATTCCCTGCTTTCTGTATTTCCCTTCCCCGCCCTAGTTCACAGTCTCTAACTTTGGCTCAGTTCCCACTTCTTCTATATTTTTATACTTTATCCCATTTGTCTCCTTAATTGGAGTCCCTAGTTTTGTTTGTTTCTGCCTCTGCATCTGTCACCTTCTGTGCTTCCATTATTTATTTCACTCTACGTACGTACTATCTCCATTTTTATTTTTTCCTCTCTGCACTTCACTTGCTCTTTCCCATTCTGTGCCACTCCCTTCACCCATCCTGATATGTTACCTTTCTGCTTCTATAGCCATATCCACATAAATCCTCTCACCCCTTTCAGCATAGAGGAAGTGTGACTGGAGACTTCACCTTTTACACACTTGTGTCTATCCAGGGCATAGGACCTTCTGTCAGATGCAAGGTTCCCACCATCTACCACCTCTAAAGCCAGGTCTACCTCCCTGCTGCACTTTTTGCAAAGACAATTCAGTGCAGGAACAATTTGTTTTGAATTTCAACCCAGAGGAGTTTAACAAAAGAATGGCAATGTTGGGCTGTACTGTCTATGACATAGATTCATGGTTTGCCAGCTGCCTCTGAAGACATCTTCAGAGGAAAGATTCTTCCCTTTAGTCCTACAGTGTCTGCAATGTACACACACACACGTGTACAAACATGCACACATGTGTACATACATATACACAGCATGGGACTACACTCTCCATCCATGCATGTATTTGTATAAGTGCACACACACATATACACAGGCACACATATATAAACACACATATCTAAAGTATATATACATATATATATTGAATATCCATATGTATATATATTATATACATAATACACACACGTATATAACATATATTTGTATTGTTTACATAATGTTTACATATATGTTTCTTGTAGTTGAAATTATGGTAATTGAGTTAAGCGTTCAGTGAGGGCTTTATAATGACAAATACAAATAGTCTCTATCGAAGTCATGATTAGCTATTTAGAGAATAAAAACTAACAATGCTCTGAAGTTTTATCATACTTTAAAGATGTTTAAGCCACCTTCCATTAAATTATTTTATCTCTACCAACTGACTCTTTTATTGTTGCTTTGTTTCTTTATACATTTTCTTTAACCTCATAAAATATTCCTGTGAACTGAGAAAAGTATTAGAAGGGCAGAATGAAGGCAGGTTGTATCATCTAATTTTCCAAGTGGAGAAACTAGGGCAGGACCTGGTGAAACTACCTGCTCAACTTGCTCTATCAAACAGGAGAGGAGCTGACACCTAACCAATGGCCCTTCTTCTCCTCTCACATCACTTTTCATCCATATTTCTTGCCCCAGTTTAGGAATCACCCAAACTCAAAACTGTATATTTCAGTATCCATTTTGGGATCAGGCTGGAATTACAGGTCTTTATTTTCCATGTTTAGCTAAACAAAAATCTGATTTAGAAGCCAAAATTACAAAGATGAATGCATTAGATATAATGGATTGAATTGTGTTTTAAATACATACACTTAAACATTCAGCAAAATAGGAGTTGATGCGCAAGGCATTTGTGGAAGCCCTATTGTTTTCAATACCACAGATACTTTACACAGCAGGAATTTAAGAGGAATTTTTACATTACATACTAAATATATTTTCCATACAAATCAACATTAGCAGTAATTATAAAATAATTTACCACCAAAAAAACCCTCTAAATTTTAGAATTTGAGTATCATACTTCACTTCCTGAGATGTGCAAATATGAATCATTTATGCCTGTGTTTGGAAGTATTCATGTTAAGAGACATTTTGGCTTAATAGAGGCATTGGTATCCACCAGGTATTTGGAAAACTCAATAAAATAGAAGAAATATAAAGTATATTTATAAATTCTACACCAAAACAAAGGGCGCCAAAAGCTCTCCTTCCCGCTCACCATAATTTCAACAGAGTACCTATCTGGCAAGAAGGTACAGAGTGACTAAAGAATAGCCCTAGTGAAACAATTCACTATGAAATGAAGTTTAGCTTGGAGATTTTCCAGATTGCCACAGGAAGTATCAAAGGCTCAACCACTTGGGGATACTGAGGTGAGTCTGCAAACTATATTGCTTTGAAGACACCTATTTTTGCTCTTAGAGGTAGCATGCATGGCCATAGGCAGATAGCTGTCCCAACCATGTCTTCACTCCTGTCCCTTAATGACCTGCTCTTGGGATTTCGCTGCAGCCTCTTCAGAGACTGGAATGGCTTCCCACAACCAGCAACCCTGCTTTTCCTCGGCAAAGTTGATCTAGATGACCTTGCTGATACATATTAATGGCACAAGTTACTATATTCAAGGAAAAACATGATCTCAATTTGGCTACAGATTAACAGTGCCAGTCTCTATTGTCTTACCTAGCACTCTTAATTGCGTACATTTAGCCCTCAACTGGAGAATAATTTTGCTTCAGATGGAAAAGAAACAGCTCTGGCCTTCGTTATTTTGGCATACAAGTCTCCAATATGACTCTGTTTCCTAAGCAGACATTAATGATTCTAAAACTAATATTCATTGTTTGAAGAGGCACAGCGGCCTTGGCATTTACTTAACCTTTTGTCTCATGTATGAGACTGAGTCAGCCTAAATCCTGTGCTTAATTAATATCTTTTCTTTTTATGGCCAACGTTATTTATTGAACAATTTGCATGTAACAATTAGAGCCATGAGAGCTTAAGAAAACTCTTCCAGCTCAGAAGTCCACTTTTTCTGATTTTTATTTAGTTGTTTTTTTAGGGTTGTTCTGGTTACACAAATTCAGAGAAAGCTTAGCTGAAGCAATAGGGGAATAACTTACTGCAGATACATCTTATGTAGGTGATCCTACTTGCTGGAGCCCAAAGGAAAAGAAGGAAAATATTCCTTCTTTTTGAAAAAATATGTGACTTACATAAGAAAACTGTTGTCACTTTGCAAAGAATGTGGATTCATTTTAATTTAAATATCTTCAGAAAATTCATGTAAATGTTAGCCATTGTCCATAGGGGTGAGGCAAAGCTCTAAATAAGTCAACGTATTTAAGGAATGGAGTGTTATTTTAATGTTTTTTCTTTTAGAATAACAAGAAAAAAGTAAAAGTGATAAACTGTATTTCATCTATGACCCCCAAATACTGACAAAGCAAATGACTATTTGCCATCTTCCTTCAAATTCCTGTCCATATAAACTCACAAATTTGGCATAAGTGTAATCATAGTACAGATATCACATTTATATATATATATCATGTCTTTCATTTTTGTCGATGTATTGTTTTCAACTTGTCATACTGAATAGCTGCATAATATTCAAATAGTTGGATGTGCTCAATGTCTCAATCCCATTTTGGGGGTACTATAATCTTTATAATGTTTTGTTATCTAATGTAGTATTGCAATAAACATCTTTGAAGAATACAGCTTGTCCACTTTTTTGCCATAGAAGTAGAATTACTGAGTGAAGTAACATGTTCTTTTCCCCCTGTATGGTAACAATATTTCAGTGTATTTTGGTCCTAACCATGTTTAGTAGATTTGTTTGACAGCCTTGTCTTTGATGCATACTATTTAAATTTTTGAAGTTGTGCTAAAAGGATATGAGTAAAACACATACATTTTCTTGATACCTTAGAGTTTATGCTCCCAAATCCAGAATTGTTTAAAATCGTATTATTCAAAAGCTTGATTCTTCTTCTAAATTAGACAGTACTTTGAGCAAAACCAAATCTTTTTAATCTTTAAGGTGTTTCTAAGACCTCAAGCTTACTGTTAAATCACTAAATGCCTATAGTCATCTAAGACTCCAGGTTGAAGTGTAGAAGGTACAGAAGATGTTTCTGAAGGTATTTTGATTTATATTTTGACTTGTACTTAATATGAACTTATGGTGTGGTTATTTCCCCCTTTCTGAGAGAAAACCAGAGGGTGCAAACTTCTTGTTTGAGGGCTCTAGCAAATCAAGGTCTTACTCTAGAAAATGCAATTTTTTTTCCTTTCCCAACTGGCATCTCAAAGACATTTCAAGTACTCATATTGCCGGATATTAAGCACTTCAGCAAGAAATTATCTAAATTTCCCAGTTTGCTCCTTAAAGACTTCTTGCAGCCTCTTCTCAAATTTGCCTGTAGAGTGCAGACTGTCTTGTGCACATCACTGAATTTACTCAGGTAGTAGAAACTCCTCTGTGATTCCAGTGCTCCCAACACATGAGAGATAAAAATGCCAGTTCATCACAGCATCATGACACGTTTTCTGGAGAAAGATTTTGCCAGAAACTCCTAGCAAAATGAAAGGCTAAATGTCTAATTAGAGATAAGAAATTGTTTACATAAATATTGATTAGTAGTAAAAAAATTGGTGAATGATTTAGCATGTTAATAATGCTACAACAAACACCCTTGAACATTTCTCTTTATAGCATGAGAACATTTCTCTAAGGTAGACACATAGAAGTGACATTGCTGGATGGTGGGAAATGGACATCTTCAATGTCTCTCATCATTGCCAAATTTCTCTCAAAATGGTTTTAATCATTTCTTACATTGTCAAGATCCTTGATGTTATTGGATTTCAGCTTTTGCCTGAGAATTTTTAAATGGCATTTCCTTATTGTTTAATTTGCTAATCACTACTGGCATGGAGCATTTTTTCCCCTATCTGTTCAGTGGTGAATAAGGCTTCCCTTTTCATTCTAGCCTTATATTCAATAACGTTCATAGAAATGAAGTTGCCTTGCCTTAGCCTCCATGGACCACCACAAGAATCCTACAAAAGTCTTGGGCCCTGTCTTCTCAATTTCTGGTCATCAAAGGCATTACTTCTCTAGGGTTGAAAGCCAAACAATTTAGTCAACTGTCATGGTACCACAAAAGAAGTCCACCAAGCTGTCAATCAACCAACCTGTCATTCCACCAACATGGCCCCACTCCTCTAAGTTTTAGATGACTTTTCTGTCTTTAAGCAATGAAGGCAACCCTAGAGGATTATATAATTATCCATTACCATTACCATGTTATGTCTTAGTTATTATTTAGTATTTTATGTGACATCAGTTGAGGCTCAGGTGAGATGATGAATAGGATGAGATAGGGTGTTACTAGAAGAAAGTGAAAGACACTGATTTTAACTAAATGGTAAGCACCTTAGGATAGGAATTGTGTTTGACAATGATAGTAATAGGGTAATAGTTATTTGTCTACAATATATTAGGCACTATGCTAAACATTTTTATGTACACTATTTTATTTACTTTCATGAAAATACAGTGAGGTGGGCATGTTCTCCATTTAACAGATGAGGAAACTGAATGTTTAAATTCACAGAACAACTCCATAAGAAAAGGACAAAAATTAGAGATTGTCATACTGAGTGAAGTAAGTCAGACAGAGAAAGAGAAATATTGTGTGATATTGCTTATATGCAGAATCTAAAAAGAAATGATACAATGAACTTATTTACAAAACAGAAACAGACTTAGAGAACAAACTTATGGTTAGCGAGGGGTGGGGGGGAAGGGGGGAAGGGATAATTAGGGAGTTTGGGATTTGACATGTACATACTGCTATATTTAAAATGGATAACCAACAAGGACTTACTGTATATAGCACAGGGAACTCTGCTCAATATTATGTAACAATCTAAATGGGAAAATAATTTGAAAAGGAGTGGATACATGTATATGTATAACTGAATCACTTCGCTGTGCGCCTGAAACTATCACAACATTGTTAATCGCTATACTGCAATATAAAATAAAAAGTTAAAAAAATGGACAAAAGATTTGAATACGCACTTTACTTAAAAGATGTGGGTGGCAAATAAGCACCTGCAAAGATGCTCAACACTGTTAGTCATTAGTGAAATGCAGATATAAACCGAAATACCACTACACAGCTACTAGAATGCTTTAACTTAAAATGGCTGATGACGCCCAGTGCTGACAAGAATGTGAATCAACTAAAAATCTCATACGTTGTGGTGGGAAAAAAATATGGTACAATCATTTCAAAAATTCTTTGGCAGTTTCTTTTTAAGTTAGACATACACTTACCATAGGACCCAGCAATTACACTCTTAGATATTTATGCAAGAAAAATGAAAATATATGCCCACACAATGGGCAGTGCCAGTATACAAATATTTGTAGTGGCTTTATTCAAAATCATCAAAACTGGAAGCAATTCAAAAATCCATCAACTGGTAAATATATAAACAAACGGTATACTACTCAGCAATTAAAAAGATATGTACTGGGCTTCCCTGGTGGCGCAGTGGTTGAGAGTCCGCCTGCCGATGCAGGGGACACGGGTTCGTGCCCCGGTCCGGGAAGATCCCATATGCCGCGGAGCGGCTGGGCCCGTGAGCCATGGCCGCTGAGCCTGCGCGGCCGGAGCCTGTGCTCCGCAACGGGAGAGGCCCCAACAGTGAGAGGCCCGTGTACCGCAAAAAAAAAAAAAAAGAAAAAAAAAAAGATATGTACTAGTCATACATGAAACAAGAATGAATCTGAGAAGCATTATGCTAAGTGAAAGAAGCCAGACTCAAAGGGTTATAATTTGTATGATTCTATCAATATTTATGTGACATTTTGGAAAACGTAAAACTAGAGGGCCAAAAATTAGATTAATGTTTGCCTGGGGATGGGGCTCAGACTAGGACATTGACTACAAAGGATCACCAGGGAACTTTCTGGGAAGACAGAAATGTTCTTTACATTAGTTGTGATGGTGGTTATATGCCTGTACACTTTTGTCAAAGCTCATCAAACTGAACCCTTAAAAACGGTAAATGTTACTGCATATAAACTCTATTTTCATAAACTGGGACTTCTAAAAAACATTCCTGTATGATAATATTTTAACTTTTTTTTTAATCTGGGCATTCCCAGCATTTTAGAATAGGGCCAGACACCTAGTAGGCATTCAACAAATTAGTATTGAGTTAATTAAAAAGAAAGGTGATGCCTTGATCACGACAATAACATATTTTGCCTATTTCCCAGTTTTCTTTAGAATAGTCCAGCCACGATCACTCATGCCTGGCACCATTTCAGGAAGCTCACACTTATGCAAGTGATATTTCTGTGAAGCCGACCCATGAGTAATTTCTGAGTAGGTATTAAAACACTCTCATGTCTACAAGTCTAATATATTAATAAATGTGCTGTTTTCAATAAGACATCTAAATTTACATGCACCATCCTACTTGTTACGTTCAGTACTCAATTTTTTAATGTTTCTTGGACACTAGCCAGTATGTCTGAGTCCCTAGTTAGTTCATCTATTACTTTCTCGCCACAATAGATTTGGGTCTCTGCCAAGAAATAGACTAATACTGCATACAAAACTCCATAATGCATTTCCTGATCTGATATTTCCTTTCTGAGTAAGAGGGGGGAACACACGCGCGCGCGCGCACACACACACACACACACACACACACACACAAATCCTATCTATACACACAATCTATCCAAGTTAGGTAAACATTTTTTATTGCTGTTATTAATACCGGATGCCTTCTATAATCCAAATGTTTGCCTGTCCGTTTACATGATCCTCTCACCCCGAGGACTGGAAGGGAACAATGAGTTGTAAAATCTGATAATGATCAAAGATGATGCCTCTATGTGGGAAAAAAAAGTCAGGATTGTAGGAGCCCTCATTTCCCCAGGAAAAGCACATTGTCTGCATTTGATTTGGCCCATTCTCAGCGTCTTAATTTCAATGATTCCCAAATGAGATGCTCTTGAAGATGGGAAAGGTTCTGTGTTGAAGAAGGGGCATTTTCCTGCCCCTCTTCATTCCCTTAAAACATAAGCACAGAACTAATGAATGCTATTAAAGATACTTCTAGAAATGGTTCTGATTTGTATCTGATGACTAACTAACCTGTTATTGCACTTCTTGGGCAGAGATTAATGGGAAATTCTTAAAGAATAAAGACTCTAACAAGCCTTAGAAATATGTGTGGGCCCAGACTGTACCACATGATCTCAGAAAGCTGAACCCTGGCTGTTAATATCCTTGACTAATGAACCAAGACTACAGTCTGTGCTAGCAAAGTGTCAAGAAATAAGTAAGCAGAGAGGTGACCTTTTAACATGCTTCTAAATGTAATTTTTAACAGAACAGTGTCAATAAATTCAAAATCCCATATGCTTTTGATCTGATATGGAAGTGCGATACATCAATATCAGACACAAAAGGGAAGGAAAGAAGAAAGTTGCAGAGAAGGGATAAAAAAGGATCTAAAAGAATAATCTACAGCTATGACACGAAACACCTTTCCTTCACGAAGGTAAATATATAAGAAATCCTGGTTCCCTATTTCAACATTATCACCAGCATGAATATGTAATTAATAATGATAATAATAATTGCAGAATATTACTACTAATCCCCTTAATGGCTATTATCAATGCCTAGATTTGAGATATATTGGATGACCTAGCAACTACTCCTCTCCCCCTTCCAGCTCCAGAATTTTCCATCATTAGATTTAATCTTAGAATGTAGACTCCAGTGTCCAATGGATTTGGTGTCAATTTCCAGCTCTGGCACAAATTGTGTGACTCTTTGCATTGCTTAAGTTCTATAGAACCTCAGTCTTTTCATCTATAAAATGGGGCCACTAATAGGCTCTTCGTTGGATCACTCTGAAAATTAAACGGAAAAATATGTATAAATTTTTAGCACAATGCCCGATAAATCAGAAGAGTTTTGAACTGTTATTACTGCAGTGACTGCTAATATTAATTTTGTTATTGATATTATACTAGAATTTCCTCTCTCCATTTAATGCCTATTATTTCCACCTTCCCCATTAAAGGGTTAACTGTTTAAATATAGTCTCACAACCTTCTTTGTACTCCTCACAGAGCCTTGGGTGGCTGAGAATGTGAAAAAAAAAAATTGAATGAGCATGGTACATTCCATGTTTAGGCCCTGTTGATTATGTTTCGTTATAATATCAAATACATACTTAATATGGCTAAAGACATACAAAAAGAAAAATTAAAGGTGTGTACTATTGGAGAGATTTGTTCTGGGTTTTTTTCCCCATCTTATCTCTCTAATCAGTGACAATGCCATTATTTAGGTGTATCCAAGTTTCAACAAACTTGAGTTTAGGACCAAAAACATGATAAAAATGTGTTTAGGATGTCTGTCTAAAAAATGGTCAGTCAGCCAAAGAAAGGTCATTCCTCTAGTACCAGCAAAACTCTGTCTTTCCAAATGGCTGATTCTAATGTTTGGAGTATTTTGGATTCCATAGTCTTTAACATCCACCCTACCAACAATTCATGACTCTTTTCTCTTTCGACTCCACTTGGACCAGCAGATGTTGATGGGTGTCCTCTGGTGGACCAGTTTCTAAGCTAGATCCTCACTCTCTAGGGGCTTACAGCCTATAGGTGGAGGGGCATTACAATATAGTATAGTCAGTACGAAGGCAGAGCAGCTAATTCTTCCTGGAAAAGAAAAGAGTAGTGGACAGTGCTTTAGCAGTTTAGAACTGGAGCTGAGTCTGAAAGCACCCATTGATTAATATATTTGGCATAGCATATGCTATGGTACAGTACAGTGTGTATGGTATGGTACAGTACAGTGAAAAGCAAGAACTCAGGAGCCCGACTGCCTGTGTTTGCATCCTGGCTGTGCCACTGGCTGGCTAGGTGTCCTGGCAAAATATTTACCTCTCCATGCCTTGGTTTCCTCACCTGTATGGTGGGGATAATAATAGACCTTTTTTTATGGGTTTGCTATTAGGTTAAATAAGTTAAGTTCGGCATGTGGTAAGCGTCATAGAAGAATGTGCAGATAAATAAATGAACAGGTCATCTCTCTTCTCACAATCCTTCAGTAGGTCCACGCAGAGATCCCCAACCTCAAAAAATTTATAGTCTCCCAAGGTTGGGGTCATGAGAGGTGGGAGGTAAGGAGATAGGCAACAAACAGCAAACATAATAAACAAGTAGTTATATAAGTGCTATGGAAACAAGAACATGTAGAGTAGGGTAAGGGGCCCAGGAATGTAGGGCAGGAACAGAGTTGCAATTTTAAATGAGACCATCAGGCTGGGCTCATTGAGAAGGAGACTTTAGATCAAACTGTGAAAGGAGGTGCAGGAGGGAGCAAAGCAGATTTGGGTTGTATGTGTGGGATGAGGATGGGGTTGGGGAGGAAGCAGATGATAGGCTAGCCCTAAGATGGATGGATGGGGTCTAGGCTGTTGAAACAACAGCAAGGAGGCCAGTGTGGCTGGGGTGATGGAGTGAGGAAAGGGAGAGAAGGAGGCCACTATGAAATCTCTGGCTTTTACCCAGTGTGGATAAGGAATCATTACAGCCCTTTTAGGAGACGAACAGAGCATGACATGATCTGACAGACATTTTTAACGGATTGCTCTGGCTGCTGTACTGAAAACAGACTACAGAAGACAAACCTGGAAGTGGGGAGACTTGTTGGGCAAATTTTGCAATAATCCAGGTCAGAAGTGATGGTGGCTAAGACCAGGACGAAGCAAGTGAAGGTGCTGAGAAGAGTTCAGATACCGGACATATTTCGAAGGAAAATCGCATGTTTCCTAATGGACTGGATGTGGAGAGTTAAAGAGAGGAGCCCAGAATGACTCCCAAATTGAGTTAGTGAGCACTGGAAGCAAGAGGCCAACAGAGCAAGAGGCCAACAGAGCCACACGGCTCTGACAAGTGAACAAGCGGCTGCCTAGACCTAGGGCAGAGGGCCGTCTTAGACCCATCCTAGATGGCAGGAAGTAAGATAGATGAGGAGTGTGGCTGCAGCCAGGAGGAAGATGGTATAAGGGAAAAGCACACTCCTGTCTGTCTCTGCTTTATCATCACACTCCTCTACTATGCTACCTCACTTCTGACACCGGATCGGATGTGTGAGGTTTTCACATCAAGCAATTCTGTGACACCAGCTAGGTGTCCTACAACTTAACTCAATTCTGATACTCTCTACCTGGAAATAGCATCAGATCCCACAGGTTAAGGGTTCAGTCCTACAAGACTACAACCTACCGACTGGCCTCCCATCCCCCGACGCATACACATAATTCAGAAGCCAATTGCAAGTCCAGGTTGTCCCCTATGCTTCTAACCAACTGACTATGGACTGGAGGTTCCAACATCCCTCTCTTGGAGTTCAATTAATTTGTTAGAGTGGCTCACAGAACTCAGGAAAACCGTTCACTTCCTAGATTA
The DNA here is from genome assembly GCF_949774975.1 of Lagenorhynchus albirostris. Taxonomy (NCBI): domain Eukaryota; kingdom Metazoa; phylum Chordata; class Mammalia; order Artiodactyla; family Delphinidae; genus Lagenorhynchus; species Lagenorhynchus albirostris. Next base: position 39,564,063 of record NC_083107.1, read on the forward strand.
CCAGTTTATTATAAAGTGATATAAGTCAGGAGTAGCAAGATGGAAGAGAAGCATAGCACAAGTATGAGGAAAGGGACAGGAGCTTCCATGACCTCTCCAAGCAACCTAGTCTCCCAGCATCTCCATGTTCACCAACCTGGAAGCTCTCTGAAGCCCTATCTTTTGGTTTTTTTATGCAGGCTTCATTACATAGGCATGATTGATTAAATAATTGGCCATTAGTGATGGAACTCAATCTCCAGCCCCTCTCCCCACCCTGAAGATCAGAGGTGTGGGGCTAAAAGTTCCAAACCTCTAATCATGTGGTTAGCTCCTCTGGCAACTGACCCCCTTTTAGGTCCTTCCAGAAGTCATCACATTAACATAAACACAGGTGTGGTGGAAGGGAGCTTGTTATGAATATCAAAAGACAACTTTATTCTTCTTATCACTGAGGAAATTCCAAGGATCTTAGGAGTTCTGTGCCAGAAATGGGGACAAAAACCAAATATATACATCTTTTTATAAACCACAATGTCACAGATGGAGAAAGAGCAGGATATGAGCAAACTAGGAGAAGCAGAATAGGGCCATATCTATATCATAATATACCTTACATGCGGAGCTCAGCGACTTGGGCTTTAGTTGTACAGGCAGTGAGGAACCGCTGAAGCATCACAGGCAGGAGACTCCCTGACTGCTGCTGTAGGACAATGCCTTCTAACAGCATGGCGTCAGGGGACAGCAGAGGGCTGGTGGTGGTATGGGCTGCTGCCATCGTTCTCTTCATACCTGAACTAAAGTAGGGGCAGCCAGGAAGCAAAACTATCAGGTTTGAGAGAGGTTCTTCTAGGATGAAACTGACATACTTGGAAATCCAGTGGGTTGTAGGCTTGGAGAGGGTTGAAGAGTAGGGAAAACAAAATAGGGGAACAAGACAAGAAGGAGATTTAGGACATTAGAAAGCCCAAGTATCTTAACTTTCTTGCTACGTTTTTCTTTTTTCTTTTTTTCCCCGGTCTGGTTCTTCTTCTTCCTATCTTAGAAGTCTAGGAGTTTGAGGGCTCTCTCCTGATTCTTGCATTTTACTTAGAGAAATCCTTCAGCAAGCATGAAGAAGGCAAGATAACCTATCTCCCTGAAAGGAATGAGAAAGGTCTTTTCATCTGGAATATTTAAAACATGGCATAATTGTTAGGAGGCGAGGAAAGGGAGAAGGGAGAAAAAGGAAGGAAACAAAACACTCTCCAGAGAGGAGAGGAATTCTCATAGTCTCGCATAAGAGGCCAAGACTTTTATCCCTCTTTGCTGAACTCCCCCTAGGCAGAGTCTGCAGTCCAGAGCTTAACCTGTGACCGTTCCTGGGTGGGCTTGTCTAGCCTAAGGCACAAGCCAGTCTTGCTGGACACACTGAAACACATTTTTTTAAATCATCAGAGAGAAATTGGATTTGGGGGAGTCTGTTTGACAAGACTTGGAGCTCCTGTAAATGAATTTTTAATTCCTGTAATGAGTTTTTTTAATCTAGAGGCAGAGGAAGGGGGAGAAAAAAGGATATTTCCTATCTGTCCTTACCAAGCCAGTAAATAAGTAGTTATAGAAAAGACTCAGACACTTCTCACTCATCCTTTTTAAAGGGTTAGCTGATAAGAGCTAATAAAATTAAGGACTGCCTACCTTCAGTGCTACTTTAGAATTTAAATGAAGAAATTCTCAATGACAGAGGGTCCCTCAAGGCCCAAAGGAATCTCCCTTTTAGAGTAGAGCTTCAAGAGTTATTTTCAGCCTATGTGTATACATATGTGTATATACATACATACATATATGTGTGTGTGTGTGTGTGTGTGTGTGTGTGTACTCTGAACATTACCCAAATAGACTAAGCAGTCTACAACATCTTTATTGTCATCCATTATCTTGATCAACAATCACTGAGCCCATTTTGAAGCTACGTTGCCTGCTTTGCAAGAATTAACTCACTATTATGGTGCCCATATTACTGATGAAGAAGCTGAGTTTTACAGTTTTATGGTAAACTCAGTCATCTCACAGTGAGAGACCAACATTTACTGAGAAGCTACTAGCAACCAGGGACTGGGCCAGAAGCCTTCAAACCTCTCAGATTGATTTTATTTTCCCCATTTTCACTAATGCTCTCAGAGCTCCATACCTTGCCCAAGGTCACCGTGTTTGTAATGTAAATGTCCTAATTGTCCTTAATTTTAACCAAATACAATTTCTCCCAAGGTACTAGGAGTGTGGAAGGCCCTGTTCCGTTCCCAATCTTGTTGTTTTTCTTCCCTGTGAGTTCAGAGAAGGGCTGAAAACTAGGTATGTCCCTATCTATCTTCTTGATCTAAATTAATCATTGAAATCTCATTACTTTTGCCAGCAAATGATCTAACGATGGGCATATAACTAACTCACTTCTGTCCTACAAGATAGAGTTGGAAGCCTGCTGAGGAGGACAATACTCCTGGAATAAAAACACAAAGCTTCAAAAGGATGAGACCTTTGCCAGTCTTCTGTCTGGAGAGCAGAGGCAAGGCTTGGAGCTGCAGCAGCCATCTTAGGACACGAGTCCCAAAGCCAACGGACAGAAGATGACAGAGCACAAAGAGATACGATGCCTGTTATGACATTTTTGAGTCACTGCACTAAACTCAGACTACCTAAATCTGCTGCCAGGTTTTGTTGCTTGCTTGTTTGTTTATTTGCTGTTGAATACTTCTTAACTGAGGCACTGGGCTCCTGGTCTTGTCTGTGGCTGTGGAACAGAGCAAAGGTTGTATCCACCAAATGCATCTCATCACCTAGGATTTACTTGTACTAATCGATAATTTCCTGCTTTTTGCCTCGGAGTACTTCCCTGTTTAGAATAATAGCTGAAAAGCAATGATG